>NC_047081.1:969287-2169287 GCF_902459465.1 Asterias rubens | reverse complement strand
GACGGGGCAACCCTCCTCTCGCAACGATATTCGCAAGTGATTCGAGCATCGAGCAACTCCTGCGAATTATTCGTTGCAAATTTGTGACGTCAAAATTCGCTTCGCATTCGCAGGAAGTATGAGCCGGGCTTCAGTGAGAATACTTTAAAAAGTGTCAAAGGTGTCTAGTGCTTTGAAACAAAACTGCTTTGTCATTGAATCCTATTGTTTCTGTTGAATTGCGCGTGATATTAGTTAAAGGTGTCATTAGGGTCACTCCATCTGTTGATAGAACAAACCAAGGCCAGGTAAGACAATCAGCAATGTAACAACCTGCCTGCCTGCGATCGTTAGCCAGACTATAGTCTGTGGGTTACGATGGAAAGGTCCCATTTATACGTACCCTAAACGTCTGACGTCACATTTCAAGCCTCGTGAATTACACGCCAGAGAGTGGCCTCCAGCCTGCATCAGTCCCCGTCCATCTTAACCTTTCACCTACATTCATTTCACATGGAGATACGCAGTCAAATCATATAGTATGCAAAGTACATGTGCTGTACTCATACGCACACAACGTGCACACAACATGCAGACGACCGAAAGTCATATCTGTGTTTTGATTGGTCGGATGTATTGTTTGCGAGCTGCACTAACATCACATCAGACCATGGCATCAAAGCACAGCTAAAGAGTCTGATCACCAATGGCTATACCAATTGGGGCATTTCGAACGCTATGTGGCAGGTAGCCTTGCTCAAGGCAGTCGCATTATTCACTCCGAAAAGACGCCGCTGTCAACCCACCTGTTTACACTGTGCTTCCTGTGTGTATTCACACCGCACGACCCCCTTCACATCGCTCATCAACGCACACACACCGTATGACTACTGTGCACAAGTCATCCGAATTCGTACCACTAACCCGCATGCGGATAGCCGCGTACGGGGGGCATCGTGTCGTACGATGAGGTTTACACACATTTTACGCACAGTGTACACGGGTGGGTTTTTATACAGCGGCGGTCTTTTTTCGGAGTGAATAATTCGACTGCCTTGAGCAAGGCTATGTGGCAGCAGACTTCCCAGGTAAATCCACCGTTCTAAAGCAATGTGCGGTTGCTCAGAATTACGTAATCAATGTAAATTGACATGGTAAGTCTGCTGCCACCAAGCGTTCCAAAGTCCCTCATTGTATCATTAGTTTTATCTGAGACATACGCATAGTTCAACGTCCTTCCCATGATAGTTGAAACCAACGGTTCTTTTCATAACCACCCCAACTCATTAGAGATAGTCATTACATGGTGTTTCCGCAAACCTTTGTATATCGTATTTCCACCATGCAAAGTTTCAAATTCTTCTTTCCTTCCCATGGGTGATGATCAATCTCGCCTTGCCGTTTGTCGGTAATTTCCTTTGATCTGAAATGTTGTTCAGTTCTTCCGCAATTATCCCTAATGGTAACATTATTTTTGTCATAGTTGTTGTTGTTGTTTAGTTGTTCTTATTTTCGTTGACGTTGCAGTGAACAATTCTTCCAAAACACCCGTACCAGTTATCATAAGCAAACCATTGACGAAAAAACCGAAAGAGATTCTGCCATGTCCGCAGCTGTCAGACATACCCAGCCTCAGTGAGTACTTTACACTCTTGTTTTTATTTCTCTCGATCTGAAGATGGCGAATGATTGCAAAATATAAATTAATGATGTATAGCTCGCATAATTATCCGTCACTCAGTAACTTAAAGGCGCTAGGAACACGTTGCCTTGGATCGGTCGAGTTGGTATTTGAAATCAGTTTGGAACCGTTTGTTATATAAAATGCTAATGGTAAGATAGATAATTTTAAAAGTAGAATATAATGATCCACACAAGTATGACTCGCGAACTAACAAAGTCGGCCATTTTTATGGAGTCAGAATTTTTACTCCACAAAATGGCCGACCGATCCAAGGCAACGTGTTCCTATAACACGAATATTTTTCTGCAAGGTATGTGGGACTACGTTTGAATTATGAGACATACTACCTTTACAGCACTATGTTTTGATTTGCAAGGTGGTGTGGCGCAATATGATGCCAAATCTAACAAGGTTCACCATGGCGAACACCTTCTCTTTTCGATAAGTGCGATTGGTTCTTTAAACAAAAACAGAGTAGGTGCTCTAAACCGCTAGGCTATGACACTTTTTTTGCACACATTTTGGCAAATTAATAAGAACGCACAGTTAACTTGACGACTGCTAAGGGAGTTCTGAGACTGATTAAAGGAAATACGTTGCCTTGGATCGGTCGAGTTGGTCTTTGAAAAGCGTTTGTAACTGTTTGTTCTAAAATGCACATTATGATTAGAAAGATATTTTAAAAGTAGAATATAATGATCCACGCAAGTATCACTCGAAACTGCGTGGTTTTCCTCTTACCTCGTCGTCAAACACGGTCGGCCATGTTTTGACTCCCATAAATGGCCGACCGTGTTATTTCACAAAGTTAAAGGAAAACCACGCAATTTCGAGGCAAATATGTGTGGATCATTGTATTCTACTTTTACATCTTTCCAACCATATGCATTTTATAACAAATGGTAACAAAACGCTTTTTATAGACCAACTCGTCCGATCCAAGGCAACGTGTTCCTTTAACCAACGCTCAAGGCATCTAGTAGTGGTACTTCGTCGTTGGTAAGGCGTAATTTTGTAATTTTCGTTCAAACAAAATAATATTTTTTTTGTCTGCAGTTAAAAAAAGAACTATGAATCTAAGTGAAGAACTGCAAATAAGCAACGCAGAAAATATCATTATGGGAACAGAACTAAGCAGTATCCAGCAAGCCGTGAATGGAAGCACAAGTCTGATTCACCACAGAGCTAGGTTCAACTCTACGGGTAAAAACTACATGGAGAGTCTCTCGGCGTACGGCAAAACTGTTGGTAAATACCGCTGGTTTCCCGGAGGAATCTGGCAACCAGCGAACTGTAAAGCAAGATGGAAGGTAAATAAATAAAACATGTCATGACAGTTCTTTGCTGGTTTTTTTTCTCATGCAAGAAGACACTTTATTCACCTAAAGCTATCACATGTGACTTTTAAGTTTTATTGTATATTTCGTGATACTTTTATTTTTAAAGGGTGTGCACAACATTATGTATTTGCTAAAGATGAACCAACATAATATAACAGGAAATAACAAACATGTGAAAGTTTAAGCTAAATCGGTCTTCGGAGTCATGAGAAAAAAAGTGGGGAAAAAATATATATAGGTAATTTTGCTTATTTTCAAACATCTGAATTTATCCTTAAGTTTTACGACTATTATTTTACCAATTCCCTTAAAACTATGGCATTTCAGGCAAAACTATTCAAGGGGATTTTGTCCAACACGACCATCTTTATACCATGTGTAAATCTGTGAACATTTTTATTTTCATTCTTACTAATATTGTATAAACACCCTTTCAATTAGTAAGCATAAAGTGGACAAAAACCAATAACTGACCCTTGTTGTGGAGCGTGCTGTTAACAACAGTATTTTCACCCAGATACGCAAAGTTCAAAGGTTCGTTAATGAATTGTGATTTTTATTGATTGATTGATTTGTGTCTTTGCTGTACATCCACTTCTCATGGACACACTCATTTTGAGCGCAGCAGTTGGCTGATTTTTCTTTTGTGTTAGTCGTCGATATTGGTGACGTATCAAACGTCTATTGTGTCATTGATAATGGTACAAAACAAAACAGTAGAAACTGCATGGTTGCATCATCTTAAGCTGCTTAAGCATCATCTTAAGCTGCTTAAGCACAACAGTTTGCTTGAAGCAAAATAATCCTTGCTTAGTAAAATCAGATTACCGGCAATGACTCCACTCAAGGCATGACAAATCGCCCCGTAACATTGTGTAAAATAAGCAAGGTATTTTCGTGCTTAAGCAAATTGTGTTGCTTGTAAGCAGCTCCATGAAATTGAGTCAGGTAATGCTTGGTAATGCAACTGTGGGAATTCATTTATATGCTGAGGTTTTGTATTCCCACAGTATTTCTTTAAAATTCTTGGAATTATCGACTAAATATGTCTGGTTCATATTTTGTCTTAGTTTTTTTATTTATTTTTTGCAGGTTGCCATACTGATACCGTACAGGGATCGAGCTCATCATGTCCCCATTGTTCTACGCTATTTGATACCATTGCTTCAAAAACAATTGCTCTCATTTGCTTTCTTCATAATCAATCAGGTAACACAAACAATATGGGACTTTTGGGACTCTTGGTGGCAGCAGACTTGCCAGGTAAAATCCATTGTTCTTGGTAATGTGCGCATGCTTAGAACTACGTAAACAATGGAAATTTACCTGGTAAGTCTGCTGCCACCTAGCGTTCCAAAGTCTCCCACATTGACTATAAAGTGTTTACAGACAATGTTCCACGTGATTAAGCGACTGTAAGTATCATCTGATATTATTTTACAACGTCATCAAAATCAAAATGGACAAATATTTCCTTACTATTACTGTTTTATAGTCCAATTTAATTAATAGTTTGGGGTGGTCAAAAATACGACGATAAAATTAAATTGAATTGAATTGATGAATTGAATAATCAACCCAATTATTCCTCTCTTTGATTTTCAAGGGTAATTCGTTACTATTTAACCGTGCCATGTTGCTGAATGTGGGTTACCTCGAATCTCTCAAGTATGACGAGTGGGATTGTTTCATCCTGCACGATGTGGACCACGTGCCCCTGAGTGAAATAAATAATTACGGCTGCGAAAACATGCCAAGAAGACTAATCTCTGGAGCAGACAGGTGGAACTACAGGTACCTTGTCAACAAAGATGTGCATTAAGAGAATACTGAATAGCGAGTTAGAGAGAGGGACCAGGGGTAGATTTCACAAAGATTTGAGACTAGTCTTGTTTCGAGTTACCCTACCTTCGTCCTAACTTAAAGGAACATTACAGAATTGTTTTTTTGCTAACAAAACAGTTACTGGCAGTGTAAGCACTTTATGTTATCCAGCATATACATTAACTGAAAAACCTGTAGAAGTTTGAGATCGATCGGTCATCATGGTCACGAGAGAATAGTGAAAAAAACAAATTTTGCATTCCATCTATGCCAAAATTAAAGTGAATAAAACGCTCAATGAGAGATAAACTCCAAACGCGAAGTTAGATTATTCATTTCTCATCAAAAATGACATTCTAGACAGAAATATTTCAAGGGGTGTTTTCAACTATCATTATCATTAGACCGTGTAAGTTTTATGTTGTCTGTGATCCTCGCGATTTTTGTTTCTTACCAATTCTGAAACGTTCCTTTAAGACTAGCCTTAAATCTTTTTTAAAACTCGTAGGTCTACAGTCCTAAGTTAGGTCTATAATATCTTTGTGAAATCGATTACGTGCTTGCTGGACGCCATTTGTGGCCTAAAATCATAGCACAACCACTGATCTCTAAGAAGCTTTTATCCTAAACTATTTTGATTAATTACCAATACTGTCCAGTGCCTTTAAATCCATTGTGTGAGTCACTAGGGAAAACCTTGCACAATAAAATAATTGAGAATGTTTTGTTTTATTTTGTATGTAATAACTTTAGTTTAGGAAGATTATTTCACAGAAAAAAATGTGTTTTAGTGTGAACTTCGAAGTCAGTAAGCCTTTAGACTAAAATCAAACAAATTGGACTTATTCAACTGGTTGATTTTTTGTAATGTAACAAAAATCTTCTTTTTCTTTCCTGCAAAAGCCTTGAGTATCCGTCTTTCTTCGGAGCTGTTACTGGATTAACAAAAGAAAACATTCAACAAATCAATGGTTTTCCAAACGTCTATTGGGGCTGGGGAGGAGAGGATGACGACATCCTAAAACGTCTTAAAATAGCCGACATTAAAGTTCACTACGCCAGAGGAAAAATAGGATATTATAATGTGATTAAACACCACCATGACAGTGCGCCTAAACAGCCTGAAAGGTAAGGCAGCACTTGTACTCTTGTTGTCTTTTTTTTTGTTCGGGGGGGGGGGGTCCTTCTGGGCTCAGTCTCGTAGAGCTGCCTGTAACGGCCAAAATTGTGCATACTGTATAGCGCTGCTAACCGTAGCTTGAATAGGTGGGCCCAATGTGAAAGCGCTACCTAGCGGTCGAGTTTGTGCTTATGGGGCGATTTACATTTTATAGCGCTGCTAACCGTAAGCATACGAACAGGCATACTTACCGTACGGTGCTTACCGCACTAAAATATATGACGTCACAATACAAATCCATGGTAAACGCGAGTATGGCTGCCCAATATTTCTGCTAACCTGTGAAAATACGCTTGCACCTTAGCAAATTTTTCTGCTACCGATTATCACGAATAAATTATGTGCTTATTACCGAAGCAGCGCTTTGGAATTGGGCCCTGTCTCACACATCGATGCTAGTTAGTAAACGCCAGAGAGTGGCCTCTAGCGTGCATCAATCCCCATCCATAATCACTTTTCTTCCAACAACATTCATTTCACGTAGAGATTACGCATTCAACTTGCACACCAACAAACAAGCAAGTCACTGCATGCAGCAGACGACCAAAAGTACGCTTTCCATATCCGTGTTTTGATTGGTCCGAAGCTTGCACCACCCACATCAACTCCGACCAATTAAAACACAGATAGAGAAAGCTTAACGTCACTGCGCGTTAATCAAATAAAATCATTGTATGCAATGAAATCACTGGTTCTAAACAAGCAAGTACCTGACTTTATCCTTGCGAATAAAAACAGTAAGCACCGAGATTTGCTGACGTTAAAGCTGCGCTATGGAATTGGGTTCTGCTGGTTCTCTGTGTTTCCTTTTCGTCTATTACAAAATGGCCGCCATTTTGGAAGGGTTTTGCAAGTATTCACTGTATTTGTACTCGGTCTTTTCTAACAGGACTCTGTAAAGCACTTAGTTTAACAAATCAATCGTACTAAAGCTTATGTTATTTCCTTTGCAGACACAAATTACTTAGGGACGCAGGACTACGGCTCAAGAATGACGGTCTGAAAAACTTGGAGTACAAATTGCAGAACATAGAACTTCACGCGCTCTATACAAACATTTCTGTTGATATATGGAAACTATAGGACTACGCTGAGCTCCAGTGGGTTCTACTTATTCTGGAATTTGTAGGTAATTATTTTTTATTATGGAGATAAAGGCGTGATGAGAAGAAGTTTTTTGGGGGCGCGGAATTGAGCATTCAAGTCGCTGTGGCCATCCCAGTAGAAGAGCAAGATTGACCAGCAATCGACAATTGGGGGCGCCATACCAATCCTCCAGCAGTCAAAGCCGACAGCTTTGCCTCCGAGCCCGGTGTGGCGGTTTCAGTTTTCCGCCGTGTTCAGTTTTCCGGGTGACGTAGCCGGACATTATACCACGTTGTTGGAACGGTTTAAGCTTTCCGGCGTGTTCAGTTTTCCGGGTGACGTATAGCCAGACAAAAATACAGCCGCGATTCTTTTCTGTTTAGTCACATTCTCTTGCCCCATCTTTTCACGTATTCATGCGTACAGCTGTAAGCAGGTCACACTGCTTGTGCCACACCAAATTCTCTCATACGATCAACGCGTTCGCCGCTCGTTGTACTCGTGGACGCCGCCATGACTACAGCTACCAGAGAGTAACACGGATGACTCAATACAGCACTAAAAATTGACTACTTTTGCTTGCTGTGCGCAGGCATCGCATGACGTAATGTTACCGTATTTGGTCATTCGGAAAACTGAACACGGCGGAAAGTTGAAACCGCCACACCGGTCGTAGATCTTTCCACCAACGGCACTAACTAAAGGATACCACCAAACTGGATAAAGACAAATCAATGCGTGTGGAGTGGGTATTCGTTTTACAATAATTGGTGGGGGTGTACAATTTTGCAAGACTTGTTCAAGATTCATCGTTCAGAGGTCGGGAAGTCATTGTTCTGCAAAGCAAGATCGTAAGTTCTGTGCTTTTCCAGCCTACCCTATGATTGCAGATGTGCACTGTTGGTGTCAAAGGTCAGGTGGTTTAAAGGTGCAAAAAGGAGTTTATTACTTTAGTTATTATTTCATCTATAGGCCTACTGCCCAGCTCTTTTCATAAATAATTCATAACTTGTGATTCTAACAATATTCTCTCAAATTTTCTTGATATCATGGCTGATATAATCACAACTAACCTGACAGGCTGTGCTTTGTATGCCCCCCCCCTTCCAAGTGTCTAATCTGTTGAGGGTGCACAATAACTTGATTAGGTTTATAAATTCCATATACAGCTTTGATTATGATAATAACAACAGTGCACCCTTATAAAGGTGTTATACAAAGATAAAAAAAACGTTAGTCTTAAATAAATCTCATTAGGAAGTTCTTTACAAGAACTTAGGCCTATGCTATATTTTTTTATGATAAATATTTCCATCTGAAATGAAGTAATAATTAATCAAGAAAACTGCATTTGAATACCTTTAAAAAGCAACAGAATTTCAGTTGTTACAACCAAAGTTAAAGCCAGTGGACACTATTGGTAAATGTCAAAGACCAGTCTTCTCACTTGGTGTATCTCAACATATGCATAAAATAAAATTGGAGCTCAATTGGTTGTCGGAGTTGCGAGATAACTATGAAAGGAAAAACACCCTTGCCACACCATGGAGCTAAGTTGTGCTTTCAGATGCTTGATTTCGAGACCTCAAATTCTAAACCTGAGGTCTCGAAATCAAATTTGTGGAAAATTACTTATTTCTCGGAAACTACACCACTTCAGAGGGAGCCGTTTCTCACAAAGTTTTATACTATACCAACCTCTCCCCATTACTTGTTACCAAGAAAGGTTTTATGCTAATAATTATTTTGAGTAATTACGAATAGTGTCCACTGCCTTTAAGGGCAATATGTTTACAAGGGGCACATTTTGCATTGTTTTCAAATATTCTTGACTGTACAGATTAAGCCCAAATAAAAAGTATACATTTTGTTTTTGTCATGTGTGGTTGGTCACACAAACATGAACAGTGAACACAATCTGTGCGACTATTTTGTCAGCTCCAGCAATCAGGTTTAAAACCTTTCATTGTACGGACAGGAAATTTAATTGAAAGCCTTTCAGGTTAGTTTGGATTTTTATTTTAAAGTCAACAAAATAATGTGTAAAATGCATTGTTAAAGAAATTGTAATTTCTTGTTTATTATATTTGATTGTACATATTGTAGTTTTTGGAACTAGGATAGGGAAGTATATAATAGTCAAAAAAATTGTAATTTCTACTGCCAGAGTGAAATAGTGTATAATTCAGTTAGTTGGCAACTCATAGGATTGTGCTTTAAAAAACAAATGGGTTTTAAAGCAAATTTCTGAATGTGCAATAATTATTATAATTTATAAATAGGTATTTTAATTTATACATATTTTTGTGATTGGCTTCAATAAAATAATGAGTCATATCATTAAATTGTTCATGTTTTATGGAATTTCAATGTTTTATTTAATCAAAAGCCATACAAAAATCATTTGGTTGTCGTTTTTAGTTTACTGTTTGTGTATGAAGGGTAGAGTCTACTTTATAGCAATTTTAACAACTGACCTGTCAAAAATCAAAAAGAAGTCTTAAGTAAAAATGATCGGTTTCAAGAGGCTGAGGGATTTTAAAGTAATTTTTTTATAGTAATTTTGGATTATTGGCATTAAAGGCACTGTACACGTTCGGTAATTGTCAAAGGTCAATATTCTTACTTTGTGTATCTCAACTTTGTGTGCTTTCAGGTGCATAATAAAATGCTTCAGCTGAAGTCTTTTATTATTTAGTTGAGAAATTACCTCTTTCTAAAAATAAAATAAAATAGGTGAATGGGGGCCTTTCCTAACTATGTTTTATGCCGTCAACAGCTCCTCATTGCTAGTTACCAAGTAAGTTTGCTTTGGGATTTTAGTCTGGTGCGCCCCTATCCAACAGAGATTCTGCCTCATCACCCCATTTGCCAAACTGTGTACAATCCTTTGATAGAGCGCCCTCTCTTGAATCATCCTCCATCTCTGGGAAAGCGTGAACGCCCCTGGTCAAATCTAGGTCAAAGTACTCCCGGTTTCGTTTCTAGTACTTTCTGCCATCGGTTCATGAAACAAAACATTCGTGAAACAACAAATGTTTACTTTAAAGCCATTTATGATTAATCGCTGTGTATATTACATTTAATTTTTGCCCGCAGTTCAATGACTATTCGGAAATGTTTAAATATTATTATCAAAATCCAACCCCAAATTATTTAAAACCTCATTATTTCCATTTTAACCTCGCCGACGTATTTATAGCACCTGAAACATTATCAATCAAGGGCAGACTTGCTGCTCATTTCGGAGCAACTTGTTTCAAACTTTCAAAGTATTTTTTTTTTATAGTTTGCGTAAATCTATCTTCCCTCGACCCGTTGTTAGATAAATTATCCCCGCAGGTGTTCACCGCACCTAACTCGGAAAATGCTTCACATTCTGATGGCCGTAAAAATGAAATCATTATTACACATTCGCTCGTGCACTCGCAGTCATTACAGGCATTTGGATGTTCCGGGCCCAAGTTCATAGAGTTGCTTAAATACAGTGGACACTATTGGTAATTGTCAAAGACTAGCCTTCACCGTTGGTGTATCTCAATATATGCAAAACAACCTGTGAAAATTTGAGCTCAAACGGTCATCGAAGTTGCGAGGTAATAATGAAAGAAAAAGAACACTAGTCAAACGAAGTTTTGTGCGTTTAGATGGTTGGTTTCGAGACCTCAAGTTCTAAATCTGAGGTCTCGAAATCAAATTCGTGGAAAATTACTTCTTTCTCGAAAACTATGTCACTTCAGAGAGAGCCGTTTCTCACAATGTTTTATACCATCAACCTCTCCCCATTACTCGCCACCAAGAAAGGTTTTATGCCAATAACTATTTTGAGTAATTACCAATAGTGTCCACTGCCTTTAAGCATGTCTCAAGTACAGTTGTTGACTGCTATCCAGCTACATTCTTAGCAGAAAATTGTGAAACATTTCTGCTAAGCTAAGAAACTTGACCCTGTTCAGAATTTTTTTACAGAATTTGACCCTGTTCAGAATTTACATGGAGCCAGCCTAGAACGCATATTACACACTTGTTGTTTGTAGAATATTGGCTGGTATCCTGTTTCTGGCGTTACGCAATACTTTTCTGTGCTCAGCTTTCTGACATTTCTCATCATCTTAATAAAAAAAAAGTATCTACTGATAGATAATCGATACTATCGAACACTGGGGTTGGTTTTTAACAGGTTCTCTTCCGGTGGGAATCCCAAACTCAAGCTGGATACAAAAGGGTCATACGGGGCCTTGAGAGGCATCGACCCGCTTGGGGGTTGGGGGTTGACACTTCGTTTGTCCCTGGTCATTACGATGACTATTGTTCACACTCGACACAGAATAACCTACATCTTTATAAGTTTATATCGTAGACTTGTGCATAAGACCCGTATTAAGTTTCTTTACGGCACTGGACACTTTTGGTTATTGTCAAAGACCAGTCTTCTCACTTGGTGTATCTCAACATAATGTATAAAATAACAAACCTGTGAAAATGTGAACTCATTTTGGTCGTCGAAGTTGCGAGATGATAATGGAAGAAAAAACCAAAACACCCTTGTAGCACAAGTTGTGTGCTTTCAGATGCCTTGAATTCGAGACATCAGCTGAGGTATCGAATTCAATATCGCAACATACGTAAAAATAACTGCCTTTGTACATTTTGGCTTATATTGGTCATGGTGACCAATAGTGTTAGGTGTCTTCAAGGTGTAAAACAAAAAATGGTGTGAGAGTGGAGTAGAACTTCGTGACACTTGAGATGACACTGAGAAATGTATACGGACCGTGACTTGTGGGCTATAGACTCGCGGTTATCTGCACCATGCCACGTTAACTCGATATGTGCGACTTTACTCGGAGCCGTGTTCGGCTCTGGGTGTACTTTGGTGTTAGCGCCCTCATGCGTTTCATTGGTTCAAGTTCAAAGAATATCAGAACTGATGTCCAGTCTAGAGATTCCTACCATTAAGTTGTGGATCCTTATTTCAGTTGAAAAATCTAGAATCTGACTATTTGACGAAAAAAAGTCGGTCGTTGAAAATTGGATATAAATTACCGAAAGTGCCGACCGCACAGACGAGTAGGCCTATCACTGCATGGCCGCCGTTGGCACCATGGAAGCACCGGGCACTCGGGCCCAGACAGCCGGGCGGCCACCTGGCGTGAAACACGCCATGTAAATTATTATAACAATTATGACAATACACACCAATAAATAAACGGTAGGTACATTGGGTATACCTATACACAGTGGGTTCTTTGCTAATGATGGTAGACTTTGCAAGCCAGAAAAAGCTAACGTACGTGAAACTGAAACATCCACCTGCTATAGGTATTATTGGGCAGGCCGCGTTTATGATGATACAGAATAAGCTTGGACGTTTTATCCGGTTCTACCAGGTTCTTACCGGTTCTACCTGGTTCCAAATTGAGAACCGGATCCGCGGGTCCACTCTTTCTGTGGTACCACCGCGTACTCCCTTTTAGTCCGATTTCGAAAGACTGGGTCCCAAGTTATTAATTTTTTTTAAGCCTCTGTTGTGGACCCTGGGTCGTCTAAACCAACTAAAAAAAAACCGTTGAGATCTGCTGATGTTGTAAGCACTGGCACGGGCCACAGAGACACTTCAAAGACTTTACAAACTAACGGTGACATCCCGCCTGGAATTACACGCAGGCTACGGAGGCCATGCCCCCGTCGCCCCTGGTATTGGCCTCGGTGCCCTTTAACAGTTTCCCATTGACTCTAAGATTTTCCAATGGAAGTGCCATCTTCAAGATGAAAAATGGCCTTGTCCTTTCAACATGTTCAAAAATGAATCAAGGTCTGCGTTATTTCGAGCATCTCGAACAGTATTTTTTCTCGGGGGGGGGGGCAAGGTCAGAGTAAACTGTTCGAAACTACGAGACCACGTCGGTTCTTTTCAGGGTCAACAATTTTCCTAAAACTTGGTTTGGCCCACAAGTTTACTAAATATAGTTCGTCTAATGTTTGTTCAGTTTCTTCTCCTGGGGACGAACAAAGTTTACTTAGAATCGTCGAGATTACATCGGTTCTTTTCAGGATCAACATTTGCCCACAAGTTTACTAAAATAATAATTATTTAGTTCCACCATGGAGGAAGGAACTCCATGGTTCCACAAAATGCGAAGTTGAACAAGTCCCCTTCAATCTTCCTGTATACAAATACAAATCATGATTTAATGTTGGGAATTCCTGTTTTTCATTTTGTTTAACAATGGCAGTGATTAAATGGTTTTCTGGTTTATCAATATTGTTATATCGTCCTGTCACCGCGATTATCAAAACAATAGTGTCTCGCCACTGTTTTGTCATGGGTGGGTAGACCTCATTTTGAACATCCTGCTCACCCACAACCGACAAGTGTGGCCGGTGTCAGATGCAATTGTGTCCGCCATGCAATACTGTCCGCTCCGGACACTTTTGCACATGCGATCGTGTCCGGGGCTATGCAAAAATCGTCCGGCGGACATGTACATGTATGTGCGCGCGTAAGCGAGCATAAATGTTCCCGTATTTTATGATTGCAGCGAATACCCAACGACCGAACATTTCCCATGTCATTCATGACATGCACTAATAGCTTGTAAAAAAAAATGGCGAACGTGGTCCGTCGATTAAGGGCGTTTAATTTGCTGCAAGGACGGTTTCGCACGGGGGCGGACACAACTCAACTGCACACAAATGTGTCCGGGCGGACACACTGCATTATGCATCAGCGTCAGGGCGGACACGATTGCCTATGCAAAACCGTCCGGCGGACATTATTGCATATGCAATAATGTCCTCCGGCCAGGTTGCATAGAGGACATAATTGCATGCGACACCGGCACAAGGGTGCACCCCAATAAACTCCCATAGCTAACAGTACAAAATGCTGAATATTCAAGAATACACGAAAAATACGTAGAAGTCTCACATCTTTTTACAGCAAATGGAAAATTATGCACTGCTCACTTTAATATGGAGAGTCCCAGTGCCAGTCTAGTTAATCCCCCTCCAAACAAAAACACCTCTAAACCAGTGTAATTTATCCAAACGTCCGAGCATCAATCTTGAAAAATATTTCCCTGAGTCCCGCACGCCAAATAGGACCATTAATTTCAGGGCCCATGTCAAGTCATCCAAAATAGTTGGAAGTCAACAACCCCAGGTCGAAATATTGGGCAACATTTGTACACTGTATCCCTTTTCTTGTGTTCTCAAATCTGTCTAATAAAGAATTTGTTGAGGGCCTGTATAAAATGAGCGCAACGCTCTTGTTTTCTACTTATCAAGTGGGGCGCACCCTAACCAACGCATCGATGGGGAAACCCACTACGTAGGGTTTTTCGCTGTTCCGCTCAGCCGACATGAACAAGTCTAGGGTTTAATTGAATCCCGGTCATTGAACCTGGTGCTTTCGCTGTACCAAAATCATGCAGCACTTTACCAGTAGCTCAGAAACGTCCAAATCGAAAGCGACGGTTTTGTGATATCAGGGAGAGTTCACTAGGGCGTCAAATCGTTACAAGGGTGGTCGGTTACCAGCGATATTTCATTCCCCTTAATCAATTGAGACAGAATGTAAGCATTTATTCTTAACTTTGTATCGATAGCCAAATTAGATACAATTCAGTATTTTTTTTCCACCAAGAGCAAGCTAGTGGAAACGTTGAGACCAATTAAGAACTCACTCCATGGTAGTGCAGTAACTAATGATCCAATAAGCTAAAGTAGTAATCCCAGCCAATTTTCTACCTTCCGCCAGGTGAGAAAAAGTCTTTCCCCAAAATCAGATAAATCTACTCCGCGGTAGGACTAGTACTATTTAGAATATACAGCAAGACAGTAAAACTCTACCTGGCAAGTAGATACACACATGGTGTTACCGCAAACCAAATATATATTGATACCTCACCATGCAATGCCTATAATCCCATTAATAATAATAGTTTTGCAATTAAATTTCATTCATTCGAAGCCAGAGTTGCCAACTCTCCCCGATTCTGCAGAAAGTTCCCTGATAAAAAACAATCTTTCCGTTCCGATGGCCAACATTTGTAAATATCCATGATTGTGGAAACTTGTTCTTTATTATGTTAGATGTCATTCTAAATATCTTCCTGCGTGTTGCACAAAATCTCCCTAATTGAACGATGCAACTGTTGGCAGTGCCGGTGTGTTTAGAACAATAGGTAGTAAAGCTCCACCATATAATAGACAAGTTTCAGTCTGCAGACTGCTTAACGCCGAGTCCTCAGCATGTGTCCTCTTCGTTTCAGTTCAAGAAGTAGTTTGTTTACAAGTGTCCCCCCCCCCCTGTCTCACTATGTAAGGGCACGTCTATAATGTTTTTATTTGTTCATTCGAAAACAAAGACTCTAACAAGTTGAGAAATTTGAGTCCCGGACGTGTAAATAATGAGAAATTGTTCGTAGAGCTGGGACCAATTGAGGGTGGGACTGGTGATGGTTTAACAATCAATTGATATGCACATACAAAGCTTGCTTAACAGGAACTGGTTCATGTAGCTAATTTTCCATAAAGTTTACATTGTTGCAACTGGTGCCTCACTCATAGTTTGACTTAGCAAAGAAATTTGCAAGAATTTTCTGCGTACCAGCTTCATGAGAGCTGCCTAAGCACACAAAGTACCTCAGCGCAACAAAATTATGCTAATTCCTAGAAAAAGATTTACTAGCCAAACACCATGTCACATGTTCACTTTGTGTCTGGTATCATGCTTATTTTTGCTGAGCAGAAAGGTGTTAAGCATACTGCATTATGAAATTGGGCCCAATCTGGCAACTTGTTATCATCATCTAATCAAATTACAATTTGAAAGCATAAGTCCCGTAAGTGTCAGCAGCGTGTATAGACACACCGAAGAAAAGAAAAAAAGACCGGGGACTTGACGTCAAGCGACCCGTGGCCCCAAGGGTCGGCGGGCAGAAGTCAACCGCCTAGCACCCTCCCCGCAACGTGGGGTCCCCGCTGTCACCTCGGAACTATGAAAATATTGTTCTTCGGTGGTCCTCCGAGGCCGACCGTGGGTGACCCGTGGATTAGGGAACTTGACCTCGGGGTCACGTCTCTAGGAGGAGAGGGGTGTGTAAGATATCACAAGAATAGTGACTTGAGGAGCATTCAGGGTCGTTGTGTCAGTTTAAGCTCGCAGTGCCCAAGGAGTGGTTAAGATTTTCAGGGAGGAGGGAGGAGGGGGGGGGACCCTCCCAAAGCGGTCTTAAAGGAACACGTTGCCTTGGATCGGTCGAGTTGGTTTGGAAAAACGTTTGTAACCGTTTTTTATAAAATGCATATGGTTGGAAAGATGTTGTAAAAGTAGAATACAATGATCCACACAAACATGTCTCGAAGTTGCACGGTTTTCCTTTTACCTCGTCGACTAACACGGTCGGACATATGGGAGTCAAATTTTTGACTCCCATAAATGGCCGACCGTGTTAGTTCGCACAGTAAAAGGAAAACCACGCAATTTCGAGGCAAACTTGTGTGGATCATTATATTCTACTTTTAAAACATCTTTCCAACCAAATGCATTTTGTAAAAAAGGGTTACAAACGCTTTTTATAGACCAACTCGTCCGATCCAAGGCAACGTGTTCCTTTAAATTGAGTTATCCAGAGAGAAGCATTATCTTATGTTAAAAAGTATAACATGTATCTTTCGTCGATACTTTGATAGAAAGACAAACTATTAGCTCAAATCGCATGGAGGTGCGGTCATTTCGTTTTCTTGCAATTGCCAAACACGTTCAGTTCAATAATATTCGTTCAAATTTCCAGAGAAGAGAGGGGCACCTTCCAAAAGCGGTCTTAAATTAAGTTATCAGGTAAGAAGCCGTATTTTCTGATCGTGCATGCCTGATGTTTCACGGAGGCATGGAGAGCAATTGATACTTATTGCCTTGGTGCCCTTGAAAAACATTTACAATTTCCTCATTGATGCCCTTTAACTAAAGAGAAAATGCCATAGTGCCCTTGCCCTTTCAAAAAACGAAGCATTACAGGCCAGAGTGATAGCCGATGCTCTGATAGAGACAAACGTTTAGCCAATTGAGGCGCGGCCATTTTGTTTCACTTGCCACACATGCCAAAACTCAATCAAACCAGAAGTGCCACCAGTCTGGCCCCCTCTTAATCAATTAATAGTCCAGTCATCCTTATAGCGCATTGGGAAACAGACAATAATACGGCCATGGTATTTGTCTGTGCAAAAATTGTCATGTTTTTCATCTTACACGGCCGAAACAAAACTTTAGGGATACCATCATCATGCCAACGGCTTCAGTAACTGACCAGCATAAAAATTATATGTAGACCCAATGGCAATTTTTGTATCTGAACATCAGGATTGCCATGCTCAAAAAGTTTCCTAATTTTTAAGGATTCCCTTTTTTGGATCGATTAAGATAAACAAAAATCCCCATTGATTTTGAAAAGCACCACGACAGTGCCAATTTCGATGTACTTAAAAGGAAAATTGCAGCCCGATGGTCGAACCGCATGTCTGCCGCGATCGCTTTTCTCAACACCTAATACAAAAATTAATCCGCACCAATTTTTATCTTGTTCGGCGTTCGGTTCACCGGGCAGTTATCAAAGCAAGTGGCGTGTAGCCGTGGGGACTGTACGGGAGATTTTGAGCGCTTCGTCCCCCCATGGTGAGGCGGTATATTTTTAACCCGCGTTTTATTTACTCACTACGGTTGAGGCCGTGAAAAGAGATACGGCTAAAAATGAACACGTTGCATCTCGCAGAAACCAGTCAACTCGCCCCCAACAAATTCGCCTATTACAAAGTCGCCCCTAATTTTATATGGATAACTCTGTAGTGGGCGACTTTGCTTGGGGCGAGTTGACTGGCATTCACTTCTCGTACCACCAACAGCTTTTAAAATCGCTGCAAACGCACTATTACTTTTTTGCAATGAAGTCATAGTTAGACTCGAAACTTATGCATATAAAAAGGGCTAAGAATGTCGGGGCCGGGACATTTTCATTTCGTAAAAGGCATTCTAAAGGGACTATTTTGACGGGGCATCAAGGCCAAAAACAAGGAGCAACTCGTGCAATTGCCTCCTATATCTCTGGCGTATGTGAGATGAGATGTGGAGATCAAAGAATACCCGTGTCCCAGATCTTGAGCCAAGGTGTCGGCCTCCCTTAATCTACACCACCGCTGGTACATATTTGCCCTGATTTTTCTTTCTGCTAAGACCACACGATGACAGACTTAAGTGGCCCTGGGATTCTCAACTACCCCAAGCTTGAAGAACAGGGTCCAGGCCCAGGGTGTTTGGGTTATCAAATTGAGTCTGTAATTGTTCTCCTCAGGAGATGGAGATAGGAGTTTTTATGAATGGTCATTTTTTCTCTCTTCAGTCCGGACTTTTTTTTATGTTGAATTCTATCTGAAGGTGTTGGAGTTCAATTTGAGTACTAACTGAATTTATACTGTGTCCCAACATACATGGTGTGAACTTGGGGGTTGGGGCAAAGTCTTGGTTTCAGTGCCCAATTTCATAAGCAAAACGAGCTAAGCAAAACGAGCAAAGGGAGCTAAGCTAAACGACAATTATGCTAACCCGGCAAAAATAAATTAGGTTTGTGACTGGTGCCCTGTTCCTTTCTGCTTAGCAGACAATTGCTGAGCAATATTGTCTGTCCATAAGCAGCTCTGAAGTTGGGCCCAGGCCTTGACGTAGGGGGCGGGGGTGGGGGTGAAAGGTGTTTGTGTTTGTGTTTGTGTTGACGTGTGTGCGTGGTTTGCAAAACCATTGAGGTAGAACAAGCATAAACCAATTAACATTCACAACTTCAGAATGCTTTAAAGGGGCAACCCCAAGGGCACTGGCGGGTGAACCTTTGTTCCGCTCTCCACTCACAAACAAACACCGTGTGTGTTGTTGTGTAGTGTTGTTCTTTAAATAATCCCCATGTATGCCTTTTGGGGGGCTCCGAATCAGTCAAAGTTTTCATTTAAAAAAAAAAAGAGAAAGTGCAAGAGACTTGATTTTGAATGATACATCAATTTCTCCGTTTGTCTTTGTAGGAAGATCCCAGCTATGACCACAGTTAGGGCTGAGGTCACTGCGTTCTATTTATTTTGACTCCATTTGCTCAGCATTTTCCATCGAGTTGGGGGGGAGTGGGTGGGGGGGGGGGCATCAGTGATCAGTCAAAGGTTGCGTGTTTTCTTGGGATGTGCGGGAATGCATCTGGGCCCCCGCGGCAGTGTTTATTTGCGTTGTCTCCAAGAGTTGACATTGGGTTGTCCTCGATGTTTTATGGTGAAATGATCATCTCTCACCTACACAGTTTTGTGCACAACTTTCGCAACCCTCTTCTTGTTGCTCACTGGTTTGATGTTGTCAAATTTTCATTTTACTTGTGTTTTGCTTGTTTTATTTTATGGCTTTGTGTTCCTGCAACTACTCGGTAATTTGTTATCGTTTTGTTTTGTTTTACATTTATTTACAATTAGGTGCCTATGATTATATAAAGTGGGTGGTATTGGATTGGAAACCAAGGATCGAGGCGTGGGCTTTGGCTGTAGGCTTCGCGTGGCTCTTTGAAGCTCTATAACAAAAGCACACGTTTTCTGACGGAGCCTGTGTTCAAGCCCCGTCAAAAGCCGTAGTTTCGAAAACGGCCTAAAATACCCTCTTATCAGACAAACATTTTGACTGACCGCCAGGATGGTGATGGACGAAGATTGACCTCGGCTGTAATTGATGACTGTTATTGACTGAAAAAGACGGACGAGTTTGGACGATGGGCTTTTATTTAGTCTGCACTGCTCAATAAATTGTAAAAACTGACAACACAATTGCACTATTCTCCACGGTTGCTGCTTTATTAAAATAATTCAATAGGAGATTTTCAGGACGCTTGGTGGCAGCAGACTTTCCAGGTAAAATCCATTGTTCTCGGTAATGTGCGCATGCACAGAACCACGTAAACAATGGAAATTTACCTGTTATGTCTGCTGCCACCTAGCGCCTCAACGTCTCCCAGTGCATTCAGAGACATACGGCACTGGACACCTTTGATAATGGTCAAAGATCCAGTTGATACGCATCAATAACATACCTGTGCAAATGTTGACCCAAACCGAAGTTGCGAGAGAATAATGAAAGAAAATGCACACATGATGCACACATTCGTGGTCTCTCAGATGCCTATAGGCCTAATAAAAGTCTTTAAATATTTGAGTGAGAAATAACCTCTTTTTTACTTCGAGTGAGCCGTCTCAGGATGTTTTATATTGTCAAAAGCTATCCACTGCTCGTTACAAAACTAACTTTTATGCTGAAACTTTTTCTGAGTAATTACCAATATTGTGTCTATGAGTGCCTTGAACGAATTCATACTATTTCTTAGACTTGTGGACAAGTCGTTAAATCGGCCCCACACGCTGAGATAGTACTCTCGCGAGATCACTGCTCTCGCGCGAACTGATGGCTCCCCGATTTCGACTCCTCATTAGCTATTACTGCTCTCGCGCGAACTGATGGCCACAAGTCTAACTATTTCCTCGAACATACACACTAAATGAGACACCAATTGTACAACGAGTAAACAGACCCATCCATTCCCTTCCGGTTTTTGTGAGAATTACTTCCCGTTTCCAGCCCACCTATATCCCATTGCAGCGTTGCATTTGGCTCGTCTGTTTCCTCTAATGGTACAATGGAATTCTCAAAAGAGGCTATTATATTGGGTAAAATGAGGGGGTGTTGAGGAAAAAAAATCCAGGGTCTGCAATTTCATTAAGGGCAAGGTATAACTTTGGTTTTTGGAACCGTTGGAGTGTTTTAATCCTATATACTTGGTGTGAAATGCTCCAGTAGAAATTTACAATTTCCCCATAAGTTGCCCCTAACCGAGGAGAAAATGCCTTGATGCCCTTGTTCTTTCAAAAACAAAGCATTCAGGTCTGAAATAACGAACATAATTGTGACTAGTCATGTTCAACCCTGGCCTCCATGCAAAAGTAGTGTTCATCAAAGCTCTTGGTTTGGCAAAAAGGAAGACATGGTAAGAACAGATAATCCAACATCAAAAAAACAACATCCAAACACAACATCAACCATCACACTCGGGTAAGGTACCCGCCCAACAGGCTGAGCAATGATAAATGATGATACAAACTAGAACACCTGTCTTTGAGAGACAAAGTAATAATCTTCAAGTCTAATCCAATGTTTCCGACCATGTTCAATCACAGGGACTAAAGAATGGAAGTTTACATTCATCATTTTGTCCATGAACTACACAAGTAGGATTTCAGAGGGATCAACGCGCCTAATCTCGGCCTAACTACACCCGAACACAAACATGGAGAATGGGTGACGTTGGCAAAACTGCTTGCTGCCTTACCTCAAAGGCACTGGACACTATTGGTAATTACTCAAAATAATTGTTGGCGAAAACTTGTTAACGATCAATGGAGAGCTGTTGATAGTATAAAAGCATGTTTTCTATGTATGTCAGTGTTGTGATAGTCTGTTGGTGTGTTTGTTTGTTTGTTCGTTTTTTTGTCTGTCCGGAGAGGTACGGGAACAAAAGCCTTGCTTCACGCTTTGCCTTGATGTTGTCCTGTTTGTCATTATTTACTCAACTTCCGTGTAAATTGTTATTGTCGTTACTACATCTGTGGTTTGCCACTATTTATTCATTATCATGTATTAATGATGTACACAAATGTAACTTTATTGAAATAAATGTATTGAAATCAAAAACAGAAACGGCTCCCTCGGAAGTAACTTATCATTAATTTTCGAGAAAGAAATCATTTTTCACTAAAATGTTTGAATTTGATTTCGATACCTCAGAATTAAATTTGTAGGTCCGAAATCAAGCATCTGAAAGCACACAAGTTCGTGTGACAATGGTGTTTTTTCCCTATTATTATCTCGCAACTTCGACGACCATTTGAGTTCAAACTTTCACAGGTTTGTTATTTTATGCATATGTTGAGATACACCAAGTGAGAAGACTGGTCTTTGACAACCAATAGTGTCCAGTGTCTTTAAGAAAATGTACACAACTCTTGACCGTGTATAACCTTTTGTTTACAGAAGAGTCACCTTGTGCATTCCAAATCAATTCAATTCAGGTCAACATTTATTTCAATATTGGTAAACAAAAAAGGAGAACAATAAATAAGTTTAGAACAATAATTTAAGTCGAGGACAATCAAGAGCTGGTCGAGAAAAACAATAAATTGTGACAAAATTAATAATGAAATGGAAATGGATCAAACCAATGTCCTTCAGATGCCCGAAGAGGGTCTTGAAAGGGGCCTGAAGTCTTTTCATATTTGAGTGAGTAATTATTTCTTTTTCAAAAACTACGTTACTTCCAGAGGGAGCCGTTATGACATGTCTCCGTTGCTCGTTACCAAGTAAGTTTGTATGCTGACAATTATTTTGATTAATTACCACAAGTGTCCATACTACACTATTTGTAATTGTCAAAGACTAGCCTTCATATCACAGTTGGTGTATCTCAACATATGCATAAAATAACAAACCAGTGGAAATTTGAGCTCAATCGGTCATCGAACTTGCGAGATAATAATGAATGAAAAACACCCTTGTCACACGAAGTTGTGTGCTTTTAGATGGTTGATTTCTAAATCTGAGGTCTCGAAATCAAATTCGTGAAAAAATCCTTCTTTCTCGAAAACAATGACACTTCAGAGGGAGCCGTTTCTCACAATGTTTTATACTTACTATCAACCTCTCCCCATTATACTCGTCACCAAGAAAGGTTTTATGCTAATAATTATTTTGAGCAATTACCAATAGTGTCCACTGCCTTTAAGGCCATTATTTTTTAGTGGTATCTGCCGAATGGTAACATCGTCGATGGGGACTCATGGGTTCTGCACATAGTATTCAGAACTGAACAACTTTGCATGCACTATGGCCCTTTTCGAATCCATGGCTTCGGCGCAGGCACCGTTCTCTCGTCTGAAGCCCTGAGCACGTACGCAAAGCACGCACAATATTGTCAAAACCACTGCGGTGCCAAGCTAGCCTGAGCCTGAATCTGGAGCCGAAGCCGTGGTTTCGAAAAGGGCTTATAATAACCAGAGGACCTCGATCACTGCACGATAGCTGTGCCATTATACAACTTCAAGATCACCCATTATTACAACCCCGTGGGAAATGCCTTTTACGCAATACCATCAGAGGTTATCACATGGGATATTGACCACCACAACAAACTGACCGATTAAAGCTCTTCCTGTGTTTTGATCAACTCGCACATGGTAAACAAATTCACTTGAACTATTCGTCATCACTAGACACACAAATCAATTTGTTGCACTTATTCAAAGGCAGTAGACACAGTGAATAAAATAACAAATCTGTGAAAATTTGGACTCAATAATATTGATCATTGAAGTTTTAAGAGAATAGTGAACGAAAAACACCCTTGTTGCACAAAATAAATGTGTGTGTCTTTTAATATTGAGTGAGAAATATTACCTCTTTCTCAAAACTACGTTACTGTACTACAGAGGGAGCAATTTCTCACAATGTTTTATACTATCAACAGCTCTCCATTGCTCGTTAACAAGTAAGGTTTTATGCTAACAATTATTTGAAGTAATTGGCAGTAGTGTCCAGTGCCTTCCAATACATGTTTAATTGCGCTTTAAGAAATACTGTACCAAGATTATTCTATGACTGTACGTTTTGGTCTTAAAAACAACATTCATCCCCTCGTGTTCAAATCAACAGATGTTCAGTTTAAAACCGTTTATTTTAAGACGTTTTTAATGTCCACTAATTAATGACTAAACTTCAAATTAGTCACTACAAATTAGTCCAGTTTAAATGTGCCATGCTGTGGCCGCGCACTGGACGTCATGCTTGACTCAATATGGATCAACAGAGGGCGTCCAACTTAGTTTTTACTGCACTCGTAACCAAGTCGAGTCCGGGTGTAAAGAATAGTCTGGTACCTCTATTTGAAAACAGAGGGGCCCAGTACGACGGCTGGGGCCTTGGGCTACCGACGTGGGCTGTGTCAGTTATTTTGAAAATATTGCTTATGGTACGGGACGTCGGACCGGTGGATATAGCCCAAGCGCTAAGCCGCGGTGGTTTCGACAACAAGTCCCATTTTCATATAATCTTCGCAAATTTCTTTGTTAAGCATAAAGTGAATGGGGCACCGGTTGCAACAACGTAAACTTAATGGAATTTTGGCTGGCAACCAGTTTCTGTTAAAGCAATATTTTTGCTGTGCTTAAAGAAGGTACACGTTTGGTAATTACTCAAAATAGTTAATATTAACTTAAAACCTGACTTGGTAATGAGCATTGGAGAGCTGTTGATAGTATATTATTGTGAGAAACGGCTCCCTCTGAAGTAGCATAGATTTTGAGAAAGAGGTAAATTCCCACTAAAATAATAAAAGACTTCTAGCTAGAAGTCTTTTATTCTTATCTGAAAGCACACAAATTCGTCCAACTAGGATGTTTTTTCTCTCATAATTTTCTCGCCACTTCGATGACCAATTTACCTCAAATCTTCACTTGTTATTCTATGCTTGTGTTGGGATACACCAAGTGAGAAGACTGGTCTTTGACAATTACCAAACGTGTACCTTCCCTTTAACAAGTTTCGTTTGCTTATACAGGCTTTGGGAATGTGGGCCCAGCCCTTTGATGGAGTCTCTTGCCAGGGAAAGTTAGCCGTTCATTCGTAACATTAATGAGATCTTGGCCCAATTTGATAAAGCTGTTTATCAAAAAATGATGCTCGCCCAATTTATTTCATAGGTATACATTATTGGGTGGGCCAACTGTCACAATAATGGAAACTTTATGGAATCTTTGCTAACTAACATATTGTTTCTGCGAAGTAAGACTGTTCTGCGCTTAGCAAGTTTTTGTGCACAGGCTTTACTGTTACTTTTTTAAAGGTTATCCCCATCAGCTCTATGACTGGAATGTTAGAACTCCATGATAGTTTATAAACAATTCATTAAACCGATGAAAGTTCAATCCATTTGGCATGGACGGGCCACAGCTTTCAACTGACCGCATCGGCCTACCGCGTTAAACCCCCCAAAATGATGTATTATAATCTTCACCTTCACACCACCACAACTGTAGACTTGATTCAAGTCCCGTTCTCGTGCGAGAGGTCCCTAAGCTATTATAGTGGTCCCGAGAGAACAGGTTTTGGGGGAATGCAGAGCAGTTTTCTAGCGATGGCACGGGATTGGGACTTGAGTCAAGTCTACCACAACGGGTGCCCTTTTCTGGCTCGCCTAATCAGACCATGACAGTGACAGCCTTGTACGAAGTGGTGGTATAAACATACAAGTATGTTTGTTTCTTTAAGCATGTTCTGCGATCTTGATTTTGTGGGTGATGGGCTCGAAACGCCAAAGTCACGCTCCCGGGGCATTGGATGGGTACATGGGAAAGTTTTGACAGCTCCTTCGCGGCGCGTCACCCCCGTCACTTCATGCTTGTTAATCCGCTGTCTCATGACAAAACATCAATTTCCTCATCGTTTGATTGAATTTGTAACATCCTTCCTTGGGTATGGATAAACTTACATGGATGTTGTGTGTAGAGGGACTTGTGTGTTCTTGTACCCACCCCCTTCCTTATAAGCAGAAATGTAGACCCTTCAACTACTGCGGATGGATACTGCGTGCGTGGATCAAATCCCATGTCGTATAGTTGGCAGTAAGTCAATGGGGTTCATTTCGCATCAGCGACTTGGTGTGGATGCAACGACGTATAACAACACACGCACGTGGGTCTCAAACAGTTTCATTCAACCACACCGTACCTAGCTAATCATTACATTCACCGGCATCAAGTATACAGCAAAGGTTTTCTTCTGAAGGATGTACTCACGTCACCAGGATTATTTCTTCTAGTGATTTTGACATCTTGATTAAAAAAAAGGACCATGGAAAACGGAAAGAACTCGGTGGATGCTACAGGAGCTCAGCGAAGGTGTTCTTTTGCAGCTTTAGTGTGGGGATTAACTGTTACTGTTTTTAGCGTTGGGTCTGTGCTGTGCTGTTCGCTGCTGTATCACAGGATTTCATATGTGGAGTTGGACTTCTCACGAGGGCAAAGCAATCACGAGGAGAGAATACAGGAATGGGTGGAAAAATACGTCGAGAAAGAGGTGAATAGGTTGGTGGAACAAGTAAGTAAAATTTGTCATGGTTTTTACGGTAGCTAGATTACTAGGTCACCGTGGCTAGGCCGGCGTGTTACGCCGTCGATTGCTCGTCCATGACCGGGGCTTAACTCGGTAGCGGTCTTCAGTGTAGCTGCCCGGGCATTCACCGCGCCAAAGCACCCTTCATCGATTCAGTCCCGTTGTATTACTCTTATTTAACCTGTCTACCGGAATGCTTTTCTCTATTTTGTCCATCAAAGAACCCGTCTCCGTTTTTCTCATTCTATGCTTTTTTTTTCTCTTCTCTTCACCGGAGTGCTAATACGTGTCTTAAGACCTGAATCGGTTTATGTCCGGGGGTACAATGTGTGGTTTTGTTAACCCCCCTCCACCATACAAACCTCAATCTCCACACAGCGGCCCCAAATGTATTCTATTTCTAGTCTGGCTTTTTAATACACTAGATCCCCCATTGTAGCGTAGTGTGTATATTATACCACTGTACTGTTTGAATTGTTACATAACCATACCCCACAGCTGACGTGCGCTGTACTAAAAAGGCTTCTGCCTCAATTTCCTTTTGCAGTTGTGAATCACCTTTTATTTCCCCGGTTCTTTCTGTACACATCCAAGGTTACAACTTGGTGTATTAAGTCACTTGGGCTCAGCTGTTGTGACACACAAGGTTGAAGCGAAGTTAGGGTATCAGCTCTAAAGAAGCTTGAATGTAACTTTGACATTTATTTTATCGAATTACCTGTGGTGTAATTTACACCCCATGGTTTACTTAAAACTCCAGTGGTTGTTTTATTGGCCCTAGCTGGGTTGAAGTAGCTAGCCTGTGTGTTTGGGTTTATCCCTACCTTCGTGGGTTTATTGTGTATTTTGAAAGCCAAAATGACTTGTGAAATATTTGCTTTTTTATCAAGTGCAGTAATGATACTAGCCTAGTTACTGAAGGGTTATGTAGTTTTGTTTAATCAATAGGCAAAAGTTGTGCAGAATTGCTACAGCTGGCAAAATGGTCTCGGCTGTGTTCATGTTTTGTGTGAGTTAGGAGAACCATGGAGTGGGAGAACATTGCGAAAAATTTGTATCTTCAGCATGTAAAAGACACTGGACACTATTGGTAATTGACAAAGACTAGTCTTTACAGTTCATTCGAGCTCAATTGGTCGTCGAAGTTTCCAGATGCTTAATTTCGAGACCTCAAATTCTAAACTTGAGGTCTCGAAATCAAATTCGTGGAAAATTACTTCTTTCTCGAAAACTACGTCACTTCAGAGGGAGCCAATGTTTTATACTGTCAACCTCTCCCCATTACTCGTTACCAAGTGAGGTTTTATGCTGATAATTTATTTGAGTGTCCACTGCCTTTAAGAGAAAATTAAGATGTACTTTTCCCTCCCAGCCTCAGTTTGGTTGCATTGATTT
This sequence comes from Asterias rubens, assembly GCF_902459465.1. Taxonomy (NCBI): domain Eukaryota; kingdom Metazoa; phylum Echinodermata; class Asteroidea; order Forcipulatida; family Asteriidae; genus Asterias; species Asterias rubens. The sequence continues at coordinate 2,141,568 of NC_047081.1, read as the reverse complement.
GAATGGGAGAATACCAAGCTGGCTGCACCATGATGAAGGTCTATAGGCCCTTTACTCACCCCCCCCCCCCCTTCCATAAGTCATTAGTCATTTTGAAAACATTAAAGATACTGTTTTTATCGTCTTGTCAAAATAATGTACATGATACAATAATTCTAAAAAGGCTACGGGTAGTGACATCCCTAAATCTAGGAACAATATCTCTCCATTGTGCACACCAATCCGATAGTGTTTCCTTTTCACTTAATTTTGTTGACCAGTGCCTTAACTTCGCTTGCAAAACCTGCTTCAAAATCACTGTTTGTTATACCAATCAATCCACAGGATCTACATCTTTATTAAACACATTCGATCGATATTCCCCCGCAACAAAACCAAAACTGAGTTTTTAAAATCCAACATGTTCATTCCGGTCTCGTGACTGGCAGACAGGTTGTAAACAGAAGAAATACTTTCTGCTTCTCATTTGCACGCAACTTGTGTTACACAAGTCGCCTTCAAGGTTACCCCAGTCATGGGTGCACAGCGGCCCACAGGTAACCAGTTGTACCCAGGGCTAACTATAAGCAGCTGAAGTTCACATGGGCAGCATGGAGCCAGCGCTGCTGCATGCTGGGTTTGGGTCTTGCAGGGTATCTTTAAAGTTTTAAAGGCAGGGTATAGTTTTAATGAAATGTGCTGTGTTTGTATTAACTCGTTGTTAAAGTAATGGTAAAAACTTAAAGGTACTGTACATATGAAGGAGTTCTCTTGTCAGATTTCTTGTTCTCAAAATCCGTACCTAAGGCAACCAACCTTTATAAGACCAGCTGTGACAAAAGAAAATTATGTGCATTCAGTGCAGGCCTATTAAAAGTGCATTGTTTTGTTTTTATAGTGCATCTCGCGCAGCAAAACAAGATTTTAAAATTATTTTGACCCCCAAAAAGCTACACCTCAAAAATGGAAAAATACTTTTCGGGAGTCCTTTTACAAAAAAGCATTGTTTATTCAAACTCATCTATTTATTATTCAATGGTTTGTTGGTAACAATGATGAAGTCCATCACAGGCTTGATGTTTTTGCTGTGATGCCCAAATACAAATTTATATTGTCCCCATAGAAGTGCTCCATATTGAGTTGAAATGTCTCATTAGAGCGCCACCTATCGGCAGGAGTAGGAAAGGCATGTACAATTATATGGGCGCAGTCATCATCACAGCGTTGTTAGTCGAACTGTGACGAGAGGGAATAGTCTGCACAATTTGTTCACTTGGTATCTATCTATAGGATTCTACATATATTCAAGATTGTCTCGTCAAAAAATTGGGCAATTTGGTGTCAATTCCATACAGGTACTTGTGTCGATAAAGTTCAGGATACACGTTTTATGCGATCTCCACGCTTTACCAATGGCCTTGAAAGGGCCCTTAGGCAACTTGTTTTGAATGGCCCTTTGTGGCCAAATACCTCCGAAGTTTGTCATCACACGCTGGTCTCACAGGAATCGCGGAGTGCAATCTCTATTATGTGATTTAATGCACACGCACACTTCTGCGCAACAGTGAAATTGTGCAAAGTGATGGCGCCCTCTGTTGCCAGTCACGTTAAGGAATGAGACAATCAACTCAATATGCTAACCAGAGAAATATTGCTGTGCCCCTTCAAAAACATTATTCAAGGTCTCTGCCATCGTGATCACTAGAATCTAGTAATTTTTCAAAAGGGGATTTTATAAGTCATATAATTTTTCAAGAATTTTTTCTCAAAATAAATTGAAAGTTAACCCCTTTAAATACCGACCCAGTCTTGTACTAATGGTGGATATTTATCTGTTTCTCCCCTCTGCAGAGACTCAACGCCCACGTGGAGAGAAGAGTAGAACGAAGCCTGGATAACTGTATGTGCCCACCAGGTAAGTTCAGCTTCTCCAAATTCTCAAGGATTTTCATTTCGCCATAAGGCCAAACAAAAGTTAAAACATGTTAAGCGTCGCTACCGCTTCCTTTTCAGAGGCCGTCGCCTCTTTAACAAAACAATAATTTTTTAATAATAATTTTATTTTTTTATGATTTTTTTATGAAAAAAGATTACTATATATTTAATTGATCTCAGCAAAATAAATAGGTTTTGAAAAATAGCCCAGACATTTGTGTAAAAGAACTGGCAGTCATTAAAAAAAATTCTCCTACGGTTCTTTTTTTCAAAAAGGGAGGACGCTAAACATGATCTTGGTTTGTTTGGCCTTACATCAGATTTGTTTTGTTGATGTTATGTTTCAAGCAATTGACCCGGGTCATGCTAACGAGGTTTTCCTATGACGAGAATGTTGACTTTAAAATTTACAACAATTTCCTGTCTTGGAACGTTAATTCTGACTTAATTTTTCTCTTGCTGTGTTGAAAATTGTTTATAATGGGAAATGTTGGTCTGGATTTATTGCTGTTTGTTTGTGAGGTTTTTGTTTTCCTTCATCATAAATTTCCGGTACTTTTCTGGTGCTTTCTGTGGGAATGGGCAGGAACTAGTAATTGGGAATAGTGTAAGCAGCCCAAACTATCAAAGATCATGTCTTCAAAAATTTGGCCAAGTTTTATAATTCGGCAAAGTTTTCACAAAAAGTTTCATTTGCAACATTGTAGGGTTAACCTATGTGTAGTACAGTTGTGATATTTTGTGGGATTTTTTAGTTCACATAACTTAATTTAAAGCTGTCTTTTTTTCCTTAGTAAAAATGTTTTCTTCCTCGCCACTGAAGTTTGAGTTTTTAAAAGTCCGCATAACATAACTTTAAGTCTCCCTGGCCATAGTTGACCCTAAACTTGGAAGGTAATTTGTTAACAAATAAGTCACATTGTGGAGGCCTGGACTTTTGATTGAAGCTGGTTTGCCTAGCGTAACTTGAGGAGATTTCTCCTTCTGAAGTCTTCAACGGTTGACCTAAGACAGTCACTGTGACGTTGACTATACTGGACAGTGCCCCATGTGTCAACTAGTTCATTAATTGACCAATGAAGGTTTGGTACAGGCTTCGCTGTAAATACGAGGGGGGCTGGGGTCATCGCGCGGCCCAAAATAGAACAAGCGTCTAGAGTATAGATATCATGTGCAAAGGGGAAATCCATTGCTTAATACACTTTAAAGCCCATGGCTGCGTGTACTTTCTGATAAATGGCTAATTAGAAGACATGCTATCACAGTAGGGTTTAAACCACAGTGTGCATAGTTGTAGGAGTACCGGGGTGGATTTCACAAAGATTAAAGTCCTTACACTAGGACTTGTCCGAGGAGTTATTACAAGCTAAAGGCTATATTCTATAAGTTAGAATGAGCATAGAACAAGGAATGAGTAACTCTTTCTAGCTCGAGATATAGGTTGGCTCAGTCAGCTGCACTTTATTAGTTCTGTCAAAAATTTAGGCCGATTTGGAATGGCCGGCTCTGGCTGTTGCTAAGAGTAGTGCTATGGGCATAATATGTGTCAACGCTTGTTCCCATGACGATCAAGCCACAGCCACACCCTGATTTGAACACACGGCCTTGTACAGGTACCAGACTTTCCCCTGGACTTTTCCCCTCATTTTCATCCAAAACATAAAAATAGAACTTAAAACAACAAGTTACCATTGAGGGTTTACCTGTCTTGGACCCTGAACCCCTGTTTTTTTTTATAGCAATCCCACCCAGACATGCTTTGAAGTCTCTCCACTTATACCCTGTCCTATACCCAAGAACTACGTGTTCAATTTATTTTCTCAATAGTACATAATGTACTAATTAATTTCCTTTGGAAGGCACTGGCGGGCATGTCGGATGACCCCTGGTCTCTAGAGGGCATTTCTTGAGCTGTAAAAAAGAAGTCGAAGCTTTGATCTTGTGATTTTAGAGAGCTGTGTCTCGGAAATAGCTCTTCAGGCGTTAAGATTCAGCAGGAAATTCAGTCTAGTTAAAAAGTACCTCTGGCAATGTGTTTTGGTTCTGTGAAACTGTGACTACGCCAAATATTCACAGTTCGTATACGATGTCTGCTTTTGTTAATTTATGGTTTACAAACAAATGGTAGCCATTCGACAATACCAGTTGATTTAATGGATTGCAAGCGACAGATTTGGCAGAGGATTAAATTTTGGGGTTTGTACAAGTTTTAAAGTAGTTTTCTGACAGTGGTGTTAAACTTCCCTTGTAACCTGTAAGTTGATGCTAAGTTCATGATTTTGCAGGTAAATGTATTTCTTCCAACTCAAAGTAGTCCCACATACCTTGCAGGGAAATAGTGTATGTTAAAACGCCTTGATTGTCTCTGAGTGACGGATATTCGCTAATAAGGAAGCCACTAGTATTCTTGTTTCTTCTTGTTTGACTTTGATCAGTCAGTGTTCTCTCCTAACAGTGGGCCACTGGCCAAATGTCAGCACTGGCCAAATGCCCGTCAAAATGGCCAGGGACCAGTCAAAATTCTGTCTAACTATTTTGGCTGACTAGTTTATTGAGCTTCTACATGTAAATCAGTGGTTGTTTATATTGCTTAGCGGGAACCATAAAACATAGACCAGTGAAAAAAGCTGACAGACAGGTGAAATTACAAGCTACATGTAACTGGTCCCCAGGCTGGTCACTGAAAAGGTTAATGGAAACCCAGTTCAGTAGTTCTACAGTCAACCCTTTATGTGAGGAAGGGCTACCAGTGAAAAAAGGTTGCCAGGCATTTGAAGCGGGATTGACATTAGGTCGATCACCATCTCTAGTAAATTTGAAGCAATGCTTGAAATCTAATACTTATGGGGAATTTGTGCTCAAGAAAGTATTTAGCATGTGGGGACCTTTTATTTTCAACTACAATTAGGGGCAGATAAAGTCTCCCCAAAGATCCATGTGGTGGCTGTGGTTTCACCCCACACAACCAAATAATCCTAAATTCAGCCATGGCAAACAAACAATGCAGTTGCATGGCCAACTAGCAAGAAAGTCTTACCACCAATCAATGTGTTAGAAACAGGAATTAACAGATCATCCACTTCTGGATTATACCACCACTTGGCCATGCACAAAAAAAAGACTTGGGTATGGTCTCCACTGTCTATAACAAAATCCACAGAAATTATTTTTTGGAATCAATGATGCAGTCGCTTTAAAAGAAAGTGAAAAAAGAGAGGCGATAACTACTGATGAAGCAAAGTCAATTGACATCTTGTGTACAAAGGCCCAGAAACAAGCAAAATTTTCTGCTTTTTCAATTAAAGACAGTGGACGCTTGGTAATTGTCAAAGACTAGTCTTCTCACTGACCTGGTGTATCTCAACAATATGCATAAAGTAACAAACCTGTGAAAATTTGAGCTCATCTGGTTGTCGAAGTTGCGAGATAATAATGAAAGAAATAACACCCTTGTCACACAAAGTTGTGTGCTTTCAGATGCTTGATTTCGAAACCTCAAATTCTAAATCTGAGGGCTCGAAATCAAATTTGTGGAAAATAACTTCTCTCGAAAACTACTTTTCTTCAGAGGGAGCTGTTTCTCACACTGTTTTAGACTATCAACCTCTCGCCATTACTCGTTACCAAGTAAGGTTTTATGCTAATAAATATTTTGAGTAATTACCAATAGTTTACACTGCCTTTAACTGAAACGAAACACTGGGTAGGAAACAATCGCCTACCTTTTTTTTCAGTTTTAGGTTTGGACGGCCATTATAATGTCATTACCCAACTTAAAACAACGTACATAAGTTTGATAGATCATAATCTAGCTTGGCTTTTTGGGGGGAATTCCCTCTCATCTGTGATAGTTTCAAAAAATGACACTTACCAAGACCATGGAGGTATTTCTACTTCCATGCCAAGCAAGACCAACAACTTTTTTTTTATGAGGCCAGAGCAAAGACTTGGTCTTCTCTAAATTATAGGCTGTTATTCTTTAAGCTGCTTTAAATAGGAAGTGAGGTTCATTGTGTGGTGATGTATTATGGCGCATGAAGGTCTTAATCTGGAGTCCTGGACAAGCCATTTATCGGACCATGTTTTAAAGGCCGTGTACTACCTTGGTGGTCGTCAGTGCAACGGTGGCAACTATGTTGCAATTTTGCATCACACCTCAAAGCAGGTCTGATATTTCACAGAAGCAACGAAGGCGATTGCCTCCATGCCCCCTGTTCATTGCCTTGGTGCCCTTGAAATGCTCCAGTAGAAATGTACAATTTCCTCATAGGGTGCCCTTTACCATGGAGGAAGATGCCTCAGTGCCCTTGCCCTTTCAAAAATGATGTGTACAGGCCTGAGTTAGCATGCTCACAAGTGTGCAGTTTTGCGTATCAAACAGACTGGGTCTTTTCTTTCTGTCTTTTTTCAGACAGCCTTTAAAGACACTGGACACTATTGGTGATTGTCAAATACCAGTCTTCATACTTGGTGTATCTCAACACATGCATAAAATAACAAACCTGTGAAAATTTGAGCTCATTTGGTCTTCAAAATTGCGAGATAATTATGAAAGAAAAAACACCCTTATCACACAAAGTTGTGTGCTTTCAGATTCTAAACTTGAGGTCTCAAAATCAAACTTGTGGAAATTTACTTCTTTCTTGAAAACTACGTCACTTCAGAGGGAGCCGTTTCACACAATATTTTATACTATCGACCTCTCCCCATTACTCGTTACCAAATGAGGTTTTATGCCGATAATTATTTTGAGTAATTACCAATAGTGTCCACTGCCTTTAAAGAGTGCACTCTACCCCCATCAGACATGCCTGTACGCTCTTCGTTTTAGAAAGGGCACCAAGGCATATTTCTTCCATTAATTTTGAATAGCAAAACATTTTCACTTGAATGTTTTATGCACAATGAATACACAAAAATTGACTACCAAATGATGATTTGTAAGTAGCAAGTCATTAGTAGCAACTAAGACAATTTGCTCTGCTATTGACCCCTTGCATTGCGACTGATGCCACACTCACCATGTTGGTGGGCAGTTAGGTTTACATCATAGCGTTATATATAAAAAAAACGCACAGTGAAATTGCCCACCAGTATGTCGCATTCAAGATTTTTCTGATGATGACGTCAGGTGAATTGGGTCAATACAAGGGAAATCTTTCAGTGGATGCCGTCATAGCTGTTTTTCAATTTAAAACAACTTTAATATGCTGTTTCAATTTCAAACACAATGTAGGTCCTACAGGCCTTTCAAATAATGCATGGTCGTATCATTCAGGAAAGGGTTTTATGTACATACTTGTAGGAATGATTGCTTGTGTTGTGTGTGGGTGGTTCGTTTGTTTAAAGTGAAATTATGCAAGACATCAGGGTACGTCTAGACCAGCTTATGTTATTTGCGACCTGGGATTGTTTGGAGCAAAGATTAGCTTCCTGTTTGAAGCTTGTAGTGGTGGCCACTTAAGTAGCTAAACGCGTTTCACCTCTGATTCACCTAATGGTCAGGGCCACTTTGGTAGTGCATAGTTGTATGGTGTAATGTTGGAATACTCTGTCTATAGGGGATTGGAGGCATTGCATAGTGAGTGAAGAGGTATCAATTTATATTTGGTTTGCGGTAACACCATGTGTATCTATGGGTGCGTTCGTTTAGCTTCCTGGGTCAACCCCGGTCTGCCCCAGTACGATCGAATAGCTTTGACGTCATTCCAGGGGGCTCACCCGGGTCAGCCCCCAGTGCCCTGCTTGTTGAGTTGGTCACTTGGGGGTGACCTGAGGTGCATGCCGTCACCATGAGAGGGCGAGTGTGATCGTTCGATTAGCTCTCGTCAGGGGCTCACCCGAGTGAGCACTGCGGGGTCGACCCAGGGAAGCTTATCGAACGCACCCTATATGAGAGTTTGTTCTTTGGAGGATTGTGTTGCTTTATATTCCACTAGCTCATAGTAGATTTTTAGAGTTTTGGAAGCTTCTCAGTTTTGAAAAGAACTTACTGTCCTGTTTTTTTTAAAACAGGTATTTGGACTGAAAGGTAGAAAACGATAGTGTCTAGATTATCATGACCTGGGATTTCCTCTCTCTTCAGACACAGCGCCATCAATGTGCTCATTAAATATATTCAGAACTTGTTGGGATGACCATACATAGCGCATTTTCTTTGCGTACTATTTCATGTCTGGAATGAACCTGTAATACTAATATGCAAAAGAGTTTGTAAAGATCTCTGTCAAAATAAAGCTCGGTTGCTACTTGTTTTTTGGGGGGCATACTGAATTCTGAATTGCAACCAAACAATGCTGGATTTGAGTCTTGGTTGGTTTGGATTTTGGAGTGGTTTGAGATTAGCAGTCGGTGATTAGCTTGGATTGAAGAGGATTTAAAAGAAAGACTTACTCTCTATGGTTTGGTTTAACCACTGATTGCAAGGGGACTGGTACGGTCTTACTTTCATCCATAGAACCACGTATACCCACCGCTAGTTCAAGTGGAACCCACCCTGTCTTCTATAATAGGGACACCCGTAAACAGCACCCTTCACCCCTTCATACTCACCACTCCAACACCCTCTTCAAGATTTCAAGTGGGATATGTTGGATTTCCCGGTAGTAAACATCTTCTCCTGTTGAACTGCTCGGCCACCTTGGGGCCAATTTCATAGAGCTGCTTAAGCACAAAATAACCTTAAGTACGAAAATAGCTTGCTTATTTTTTACACATGTTGCTGGCCGAAATTCTATGCCATATACATTGCTTCTGACTGGTATTTAGCTGATGTTTACTTATAACTAGCATAACAATTGAGTGGAGTCTTGGCCGGTAATTTAATTTGACTACGAAATGATTTTTTTGGGTAAAGCTTTGGGCTTTAAAATCAGCTCAACGAAATTGGACCCTGGACTGAATCAAAACTCAAGGGCTGACGCTAAACGGGGGAGTTTTTTTGTGAGGAAGGGTTATCCCCCTGGAGCCTTGGGGGGAATTGAAGGAAAGGGGCTGACTGGGCCCAGTCATACACCCCCCCCCCCCCCCCCCCCCCCGTTTGTGGGATAAGGTTTTCAGAGTTAGCGGGATTGTGGTCTGGTTAACTTAGTTGGATGATTGGATAGGCCAGTGAAGTGTGGTATTTATCAGATAATGGTCGATAATCCAGAGTGATACTCTGCATAAAGATCCATCATAGTCTCTGACGATGAAAAGGTCAAACCTTAAAAAAAAATTAAAGAGTAATAAAAGTATGATATTGTAAGAGTACTATAATCCAGATTATCTTTTTAACAGTCGCCATGTCAATTGGCGTACACTGTAAGTCTGACATTACCAGGAGGACATAGCCCCGGTTGTTCCGTGTCTTGATCTTGGCCTTGGTGCCCCTTAAAAAAGGTCCTATTGTGTGTTGCTGCACAGGTTTTTTGTGATTGGAAACGGGCATTTTATTATTCTGTACCAAGTTGCAAATTTTGTTTCTCTTTTGGTTTTTGCAAGGGTGGAATGACCACCCCCATGCCTGTAGTTATACAGAGACCATGGCCTCTGTCGCCCTTTGACTTGGCTCTCGTGCCCCTTCACCCAAGGTATGAAAGTGCCCATTTGCTTATTTAAAATAAAAAAATGGTTACTTTGCAAGTAAAAAGAAACAAGGGAAAAATCACCATTGGCAAAATCTACAGGTTTGCCTTGGATAATTTCTTTTGCATTTTTGCAGACATTTGGCTGTGTGTTTCCTATTCTCTGTATCCAGTACACCCAGACTGAGCAATGACAAACCAAACTCAAGTAGGCATTGCGATCAAACCCACAAGTAAGTTACCAAAAAACTGACTCAGTACACAGACCTCACAATGTTAAACTATGGGCACACTTCCAAAAACACTCCATCTCTCGATGACAATCCCCCGCACTACTACCCTGGTAAAAACTACCGCAGCCCCCTGCAACATAAAACCGCAGTCCTCTTGAGAATGGGGGTAGCCCATCTCGGGCGGACACGCTATGTTGACTTTCTCAAAAAAAAGGAGGGGCGTACTTTCTGCCTCCGGCGATGAATCACACAAATTGGGTTCCCCGTTGGGAGACATCTCTCGAGTCCGAGGTAATTGAGGCTCCTCCACGTCTCAATCGGAACGGGGTTTACCTTTTTTTTCTGAGGGAATGTCAGACAGCCTCGGATGTGAACAGTTTTTGGTGGGATTTTTGTTTTAAGAACGACTGATGGTCTAATTAGAAAATCCCACATCGAGGAAGTTTTTTGATCGCGTGGAGAGAGAGCACTCTCAATGTCAACCCATGCTAAGTCGGTTTGGTAATATGGCTGTGGCAATCGTTTCAATTCTTTTAAGGTTGGGTCAAACTTTGCTAATGACCAGACATGAAAGGTCTAGGGCACCAAGGCATTTACTCCTTGAGGGCACCCTATGAGGAAATTTCTATGGCACCAAGGCAATGACCATGGGGCATCGAGGCAATTGCCTTCGTGAACTATCAGGCCTGCAATCTGTGGGTAATAAGGACATATTCTTCTCATTGCCAATATGTGACTGTGTCCTAGGCTTGCTTCTCATTTGTCTAGGAAACTCTGTTGATAATCTGTCATCAGTCCTGGTGGGAATAATTTAACAGTAACTACACGGCCGGTTGATTTGTCAGGGCATCTCTGACTGGTTGAGTTAAGACATGTTTCAGAAACGCAGGACTTGGCAACAGTACAATGAAAAGTCACAATTCCGTTGACACAAGGTGCGCGGCTGGCTGTATATTAAAGTTTGAGCCAATTTGTCATCACGATGTCAAGGTTATAATAAACTGATGCGCCACCAGCGTTGGCCACAAAAAAAACTTGAAAAGTTGCCATAAATGGCTGTATAAGTTTTGGTGTGTTGAAAAGGGCTGCCTTAAACGATGTTAGCCGAGGCCTGGTTAACCCATAGTTATTGTTAAAAAAATAATTGCTTTATCTGTATGTTAACAATTTTATCAAATTTATCAAATTATATAAAATGTCCAGATTTCAAACAGGAGGGTGGGGGGCATTAAGGGTTAAGCCAGGATTTGGCAAAAGGATGTCCAAATTTGCTGGAAGTTTAAAAACTTGGGCGTCCAAATGATTCACTTTAAAAAAATAATATTTAAATGCCTCAATTTAAAAACAGGGTGTCCAAAGAACACCCCTCTGGCGAACACTACCGGGAGCACGGACAGAAGCTGTGTGCACAGAGGCTCCCCGTGCCCCCTTCAGTTACGTCTCTACCCTCAGTCTCCACCCTACTTCAATAAGGTTCTTATTTATGCACCATTGCGCTCCCATCCATCTTGGATCACGTTCACCGTCGTTAATGACCTTCACAGGTAACTGACTCACTTTGAAAAACTCGGGAAAACGTACCAACCTGGAAATAAAAGTGGACAGGGTACAGAACCGTGGGTGACTTAGACTGATGTGAGACACACACACAGGGCAGCTAGAGATAAGAAAGTCCGACCTGTAAGGATTCTTCCTTTGAAAAAAAAAGAGCGTTCCAGGGCTTCCTTTTTTACGGGGGCAGGGGAGGTTTTTAAAGGCACAGCCAGTGGTTTCTCAAAACACTAGGATTTATCCTATCTCAAGTTGGGACGAGTAACTTAGGATGGGTTCAAGCGGCCTAAACGTCTATGGATATAGAACTTATCTCGTCCAAAGTTCTCAGATAAATTCTACGTTTAGGAAGAGTTTGGTGAAATCAACGGTTGGACACCTTTGGTAATTGTCAAAGACCAGTGTTCTTACTTGGTGTATCCCAACGTAAGCAAAACAAATCTGTGAAATTTTGTACTCGGTGGGTCATCGAAGTTACAAGTCAAAAAGGAAAGCAAAAAAACACCCTCGTTACAAAAATTGTGTGCTTTCAGATGACTTATAAAAGGCTTCAGGCCTGTAGTCTTTTATTATTTGACTGAGAAAACCCCTAAAACTCTTTTACTTCAGAGGGAGCTGTTTCTCACACTGTTTTATACTATCAACAGCTCTCCATTGCCCGATACCAAGTCAGTTTGTTATGCTAACAATTGAATAATTACCAATTGTGTCCACCACTTTAAGAACCTGGCAAGTGATCAAGCATTATACTATCAAGAGCCCAATAGATGGAGGATTCTTTCCACTTGAGTTAATGCTAACAATTTTACAGCTTAATGTCATCTAATGTGTACTGACAGCAGGACCTAGACACTGTCTGTGCTGAGAATTCTAAGGGGTGAGTAACTTTTGAAGCTCAATTTGGAAGAAATCTTTTTCAAGGCAACACGTCCCCTTGTGAACATTTCATTTCAAAAATTTGCCACGTTTTTTTAATTTTTTTTATATCAGTGGAAATCGGTAGCAAATATGAATCCCAAAAGAGTAGTGTTTTCAGATTCAAATTTTGGGGCATAAAACAGATACCTTTTACATAGGCCTAAACCACATTACTTCCAAGTGAAAGTAGTCTTCTGAATTCTACTCTGCCGCATTTGAATAAATAGTATGACAAGTTCCCAAAGAACAAAATCCATACAGCAAAGGAAATAACATGCACTTGGCGTTACCGAAAACCGAAAGTACAACATTTTTGCAAATCTTTCACAGATAGTTAGCTAAAACTCCTATCACAGACACCTGTGTTTTAAAATAGTTCTGTTCCTCTTCCAAACCCATCAATTAATCTTCCTCAGCCTGGGACAAAACCTTAGCATGTCCCCATCCCCCCTCGGGACCCAGGAGTACCCCCTTTCAGTCTTTTAGTATTATCCGATCAACCTGATTGGCACCTGAATAGAAACATCCCTGCTTTCCTTTTGTTGTCATCGTATTCAGGTTGCCTACCTACCCCTTGTCACCCGATTCATCACTCCATTTGCCCCATGACAATACGGGTACCTCACACCCTACCTATGCCCTCACCCCCTTTTTGAGCCTGGTGTAATTGACTCTGTTTACCTCCATACAGCCCCCCTTGTTGGGGGCATTGTCTGGCCTTAATCTGCTCCCCCTTGTTCCCGATGAATGAGAGGGCTCACAGTGTGGATTCTCCAATAAACTATTCACCGATTTCCTCTGTTCAAAGATCAGCATTCAGTTAAAGCTTTAGGCAGCTACCGTACCATGACAATTTTTATAATTTTATCCGTAGCAGTTTTGAGTTTCAAAAAATGTAAATCATTAGAAGTGAGGTCACAGAGGCCATGAACTCTGTTGCCCCTGGTCTTGGCCTTGGTGCCCCATAGACTTTCCCAAAGACTTTACGAAGTTCCAACGGAAGTGCCAAGCTTTGCAAAAATGAAAACGGCCTTGCCCTCTCAAAGGCGTTTTAACCCCAGTGCCAACCACAAATTAACCACAACTGTCTTAGGAGAGACCGTGTAATTTTTTTTTGCGGAGCAAAAAACAAACTGCAGAGAACCGGTCACTCTCATAGCAAAACTTTACATGATATTTCGGCTGATAACCCATCTTCTGTTCTTAGCAAATTATGAGAAAATTGAGTTAGCTGTTGCAAACTGATACCACCCAAAAGGACCTATGGTATAAATGCAAAAATAGTTAATGGCCCAACATTTTTGTCCCTAGAATAATCTTTCTCAGACTCCGAGAGATAATGACAACACACACAAAAAAGATTGTCCAGGACAGGTTTCTTAAATGCAGCTGAGCTCTTAGTTGATTGGGACAAAGCTTTTGCATCCCGGGCCCTCTTTAGGGAGTTTTCTTTATGTAGTCGGTATCATCCTATAGTTTACTTCTATCTAGATACTTCCCAAGGTTAGCAGTTTCTGGAGTATCCAGAGTTGACTGCTCTCAAGTACATTGACCCCCTTGATTTGCCAGAAGTCACACTGAACATCCCACTGTGCCGGTTCGATACACTCTAAAAAACCCACGGAACTACTTTTTTTGTTTTTAAGGGAAAGGGGGGGGGGGCCCAGTCATTCTCCCTCAGCCACCCTCAGTTTAACCCCACCCCCACCCTCTTGAAACTGCCCTCATGAAAAATTCAGTGTTACCTGTTAGCGCATTAAAGCGAACCGTCACAAGCATTCAGTACGATTCGTCGTGGATGATGGAAGACAAGGCGCTCAAGCTTATTGCTCCTGAATGGCTCCCGAGCAAAAAAGAAATGATCAATATTTTGTTAGTTGATTGATTAACAGGACGGAGTGATGTTTTAGTTGTTTGGAAACAACGCTTGTTCTTATTGACTATTTTGTTGCCATTACTGTTTGGCTGAAAGTGCCCCCTGCGGGCCATTTCCATTGTCCTTTATCAGATAAAAGACGCTCAGGTGTATTTTTTTTATTGGCGAGGCATTTGTTTGTCACGGTATGGTTTAGTTTGATTGAGAGGTCTAGATCCCGTTCCTTTGACAGAAATAGTCCATAAGTGTCGTCAATTTTTCCTAGTGATCAGGTCGTTCAAAAGCTACATACCCCTATGCACATTACTTATAGTGGGAGTCTTCCTATAGTGCACTACTGATCTTTCCAAAACACAAGAGTTTAAAAGGTATTTTACGAAAAATAAAAAAATAAAATTACCTTAAAAGTTACTAAGTAAAGTAACAAGCACTGCAGCTGTTGATCATTTAGGCCTCTAACATCTTGAGAAATGTTTCCCTTTACTTCTAAGGAGTGTGGTTTTAGAAAAGAAACAAAAGTCAATCTGAGAAGTGTTTGAATGCATGAAACGTTTCTCGTATAAGCCCTATGCGCAGATCATGGAGGTAAAAGTACACCTCCACTGCTCAGATTGTGTTTTCCAATGTATTCTTCCTGCAAGGAAATACTCGCTCGGGAAAGTACTAGAGTGTACCATCTCACTTGGTGTATCTCAACATATGCATAAAAATAACAAACCTGTGAAAATTTGAGCTCAATTGGTCGTCAAAGGTGCGAGATAATAATGAAAGAAAAAACACCCTTGTCACACAAAGTTGTGTGCGCTTAGATGGTTGATTTCGTGGCCTCAAGTTCTAAATCTGAGGTCTCGAAATCAAATTCATGAAAAACTACTTTTTTTCTCAAAAACTATGTCACTTCAGAGGGAGCCGTTTCTCACAATGTTTTATACTACCAACCTCTCCCCATTACTCGTTACCAAGTAAGGTTTTATGCTGATAATTATTTTGAGTAATTACCAATAGTGTCCACTGCCGTCTAATGCACATGTATCGGTTGTAAAGGCTTAAAACCAAACATTTCTGTTCATGTCTTGTTTTGAAATGAAATAAAGTCAAAGAAAGAAAGATATTTTGTTATAAAGTTGGGTAGTCTGGGTGAGCAAGCAGATCTTTGCCTTTGATGTGTGGGTGGGCCTGTGTAACTACTAGCATGGAGGTAGAAATAGCCATGCTACTAGCTACACCCAAAACCCACCAATAGGTGGTCCTTAATTTGCACAGGCTAGACGCTCGATTATGCTGCAATTAATCAGCAGTTTTGTTAAAGCATTAAGTGTTTTCTAATTGGGTGCACATGGGCAGGTGTTGTACTGGACAGAGTGTAAAGGCTGGATATGGCTGCAGGGATGTCTGGACCGTTGCCTCTACCTATTGAACTCCCTGGCTGGACACCTGGAGTTTCTGCTGGGCTGGGGATGGGTGGCCAGACTATAGCGGAAGTTATTGCTCAAATGAGGTGGTCATTTACAAGACGTAATTGTTACATCATGGGTCACCTCAAGAAACAATTACAGCCAAAGCAAACAAAAATAAACTTTGCATGAACATGAAGGGCCCACATGCTGAACACCTCTACCACTGTGTTTACATTTAAAGGCACTGGACACTATTGGTAATTGCTCAAAATAATTCTTAGCATAAAAACTTACTTGGTAATGAGCAATAGAGAGCTGTTGATTTGATAGTATAAAGCATTGTGAGAGATGGCTCCCTCTGAAGTAACATAGTTTTTGAGAAAGAAGTAATCTGCCACGAATTTGATTTTGAGACCTCAGAATTAGATTCTCGTGTGACAAGGGTGTTTTTTCTTCAATTATTATCTCGCAACTTCGATGACCAATTGAGTTCAAATTTTCACAGGTTTGTTATTTTGTGCATTATGTTGAGATACACCAAGTGAGAAGACTGGTCTTTGACAATTACCAATAGTGTCCACTGCCTTTAAAGGCACTAGACACTATTGGCAACTATTTGAAATAATTCTTAGCATAACAAACTACTTGGTAACGAGCAATGGAGAGCTGTTGAGTCCAAATGTTCACAGATTTGTTATTTTATGCATATGCTGGGATAGTGGGATGTTGGCATAACATAACATAACATAACAATTAACATTTATAAGGCTCTAATCCATCAAGATCATAGCGCATGTGAAAGCAACTAACATGGGAAAAGGCGAATCTCTAGAATTTTACGAAATGTAGATGAAGTAAAATATTCCCTATTTATGACAGTAGGTAGATTCAGCTACACTGAACCATGTTTACCAGCTTGTACATTGTACAGTATGTTTATAATGTGTGTTAACTGGTAATCTACTAATCTATACTTGGTAATAAGCATGGTTACCAGCTTGTGGTATCTATTATTGTATGTGAACTGGTTTCCCCACTAATCTATACTTAGCAATTAAGTTAAATGTTTCCTGCTTAATAAATCAAGCCAATGTGTTTAACGGATAAACAATGAAATACTTAAAACAAGCTTGGTATATTATCTTACATGGTGTTAAATGCTGCGCAAACAGGGCTTAAGGCCTAAATCCTTCAATGGTTTCCTATTTAACATCCTTGGTATATGAAGGATAAAGGATGCTTGGTTCACTGCACTTAGTAATGCCACATAGCCACTAAGCCCACAGGGGTCTAAGCCTAGTGCTTTGTCACTTTTGACTGTAAATGATACTGCTGTTTTTTTTAAAATGGTTTATTTCATAACAATAAAACTCCAAGCAGAAACAAAAAACCACTGAAGGTTGGCCTTTGTGCCCCCTCACAAGTTTTGTTATAGACTTTCCAATTTGAAGGGCTTTTTGCAAAAGGAAATTTGCCTTTAACTCTCAAATATGAATTTCGGGGCCTGTCTGTTGCCCTTGTTCTTGGCCTTGGTGCCCCTTCAAAAGTTTCTTTAGACTGTAAGATTTTCCAACTGAAGTGCCCTATGCAAAACGAAAATGGCATTGTCCTCTCAAAGATGACATTCCAGGCCTGTCTGTTGCCCCTGATCTTGGCCTTGGTTCCCTTCCAAAGTTACCACCATTAGAGTTTGAGATTTTCCAATTGAAGTGCCCTTTGCAAAAAGAAAATGGCATTGTTCTCTCAAAGATGAAATTCGGGGCCAGTCTGTTTCCCCTGGTCTTGGCCTTGGTGCCCCTTCAAAAATTTCCCCAACCCGAGATTTTCCAATGGAAGTGCCCTTATTGGAGAATGGCCTTGCCCTCTCAAAGATGAAATTCCAGGTCTCTGCACCTCCTGGGACCAACCTTGACCAATTATTTTAAGGAAGATTTCATAGTTAAACTTCCCTCCTCCCTGGTTTAATATAATACATAGGAGTGGTCTTAAAATGTAGAAATGCGGAACTCAAAAATTAACAACTTTTTTTGTAACTGTGCTTTATTTCCTAGACTCTTTGTGGGGACATTTTCTTAATTTAGTATAAAAACGTTATTTCGAGGGTGGGCTAATTTGGTAGACATCTTGAGGGGTTAGGTCCTAATTTGATGACAGTCACTGCCAGAGGACAAGTCTCCGGTTCCACCCTAACCATCATCCATGCTCACTTCACACAGTAATCTTGAGGGATCTTACAAGATCCAGCAGGTTCTTACAAGGGGTCCTTAACTCGTAACAGATGTCCAGGCACGAAGATTCCAACATCACCACCTCCCTAAAAAAAAAAAAAAATTATCATCCAAGATCTTTGATGAAGGCATCTCTGTCTTCGGAACAAGGTACGAAGGAAATGAAGCAGCAATATCTCTAATCTAAATTTAAGAACCTTGGGAAACTCACTGCTCATCCTGCCCAGGTATCTTGCGGAACAAACGCAGGATTAGAGAAATTTGCACGGTAGACAGAGTGCCAACAGATGTCAGTTTTTGCGGGGGTCTTTCAGTGGGGTTAGTTGTTTCCCCCTTTCCCAAGACGACTTTTAAGTTCAGGTAAAAAAATTTAAACACATGCTGAAACGGAATGAACAAAATACACAGGTAGCGTTCATTTCCTGCTTATTAGAGTCGTCGAGGCGTTCTCCTGGCGTGGTGCACAGACCACGTCCAGATGGGCGATACACTTGGGAGGGTTGGCTCTGGTTCATAGTTTTTTTACGATTTTAGGCGGCGCCCTCGCTTGTCAGCCATGGGTGGGGTGGGAACATCTGCAGGAAATCTGTTATATATGGTAATTAGCAGCGCAGACGGGGAGCATGAAATTGAAGCCGATCACGTTCAGTTGTAAGAGGGGCGAGGGTAGGGCTTGTATATTCTTGGATAACGGAGTGTTGAAGCGTCCCCGGGGGAAGAATTAATATAGTTGTGCTAGACCTGGCAAGGAAATGGTACGGAAATTCCAAATCAAGAACGTACTACCAACTCTGCCGATTGATCGACAGATGTATAGATAAATAACTGAATAGAATTCTTAAAGGAACATTACAGAACTGGTTTTTGCTATTAACAAACCAGTGGCTGGCAGTGTAAGCACTTTGTGTAATCCACCATAGACTCAAACTGACAAACCTGTAGAAGTTTGAGATCGATCGACCATCTGGGTCACAACAAAATAGTGAAAAACCAACTACACATTTGCATTACAGTGATTTAAAAAATAAGAATAAAATGCCCACTGAGCGATACTCTCCAAATGGGAAACTAGTATTATTTATTTCTCATCAAGTATGACATTTCAGACAGAATTGATTCAAGGGATGTTTTCTACTGTCATCATTATGCAAGTTTTATGTAAATCTGTAATCTTAGCTGAGTTTTGTTCACCAATTCTGTAATGTTACTTTAAGTTCAGCCAGCAAATCATGTTGCAATCATGTTTTCCATTACCTTTACCTACAACATTCAACTCGTGTGAGTCAAGTTAACTTCCCACTGTTAGTATTAGTTTTGACGATTGATAAAATGAAATCGACTATGTCATTAATCGTTTCCAATTCCAATTCCAGACAGCTTACAGAATGCAATATTTATATGAGTAACTCTGAAACAGGTGTCCACCTACTTAAAATGAAAGTTGTTCTTAAAAAAAAAACCTGTCAGCAACACCCCTGGTCTCCATGTAGTTCCAGGCTTGAAGCGTGAACGCACAGCTTAATTTGACATTGCGTATTATTCAGCAGTGGCGAATTTATCCCAGGTGAACCATGGTAAACTATTAGGAGCCATTTGCCTGGGTCTCTATTTGCGCTCCTATGTCATTGGGCTTCCCAAATTAAACCAACCGTTTACTCGCAGAAATCCTCTGGAGTCTGTTTGGTGAGATTAGCGTAGAAACCTTTGTGATGCTTCTCTTTGAAGGGACACTTGCCACTGACTACCTCACGCCTTTCTTACCCATGTCACCAACCACCTCACTGTGAAGATTTGTCTTAAAGGCAGTGGACACTATTGCTAGTTACTCAAAATAATTGTTGGCATATAAACTTACTTGGTAACGAGCAATGGAGAGCTGTTGATAGCATAAAACATTGTGAGAAACGGCTCCCTCTGAAGTAACGTAGTTATTGAGAAAGATGTAAATTCTCACTCAAATATTAAAAGACTGCAGGCCTGAAGCCTTTGAGCACACACATTATGTGCAACAAGGTTTGTTTTCTTTTATCATTCTCTTGCAACTTCGATGACCAATTGAGACAAAATGTTTACAGATTTGTTATTTTATGCATATGTTGGGATACACCATGTGAGAATACTGGTCTTTGACAATTGCTGAAAGGGGTTCAGTGCCTTTAAGATTCAGGCACTCCATGCGGTTTACCAATATATCATCATTCGGATATCCCAGTGGCTTTCCTCCCCTTGTCTTGGACTGGCCCAGGAACAATCCTTCTCATTATGCCCTTCCTCTTACACTGGGCATCTTATTGTGTAGGATCGAGATGATGATGCCTCCCTACCGTGCATACTTCCTTCCTGACTCAGACTTTTTTTCTTCAAGAATAAGAAACAAGGGATCTGTATAAGGATGAGCTTTTTAATTTGTCGAGCGAGGGGGATGATCACGACGGCCCAGCCCAACTTTCCTGGGATGATATTGGAGGGTATTTTGGGATGGGAGTGGTTGATGTGTGGTAGCGAGTTTGTTTCGAGGCTTCTTCTTGGCTGTGGTTTGAGGGGCTTTGTGAGACCCTGGAATCTCTGGGCACTGTCTGGTCTTGACAGCGAAGACAATTTCACCAAGTATGGATTGACTTTAAATTTTTTGTTTTACTCGTTTCTCAAAAACTACAACACCTCAGTGAGTAAAATTTCAAGGGAAGCTTTCTACAATCATAATCTTCAAACTGTGTACGTTTAATGTAAATTTGTGGACATTGTGTTTTGTGTTAGGAAAAAGTACATAGATCCTTTAAGCTGTGCGATGGTTCTCTCCTTTAATTGACACAAACTTTTTGGTCGTTGTGGCTGGCTGTTTAAGATTCCTATTGTAGCCACGTCCTTCACAGTTTTATGAACCCTTGTCAAATTTGCGAGATTAAATATGACTTGCTGTGACTCTCGCAGACTCTTGAGTCATTCCTATCTGCATGGTTTGGTGTAATCCAATGATCCAATGGTGAAGATCAGGCCCTACATCATACTCTGCAAAATTATAAGCGTCCATCAACGCAGATAAATTGTCACGTTCAGTTTCATGCGGATGATGGTTTACCGCAAGGCACTTATTCCTTGACCAACAGAGGCACCTACTGCCCTTTAAGCCACCTGTCTCTTTGAAAATAACAGATGCTTTGATGAGTAAGCACATGCGACCAATTTCAGAAAGCTGTTAAGCAGAAAGTACTGCTTAATCGCTTTATGAAATTTCTTAGTGGGCACCAGTTGCGACAAAGCAAGGTTTATGGAATTTTGGCTGGTAACCGTTTGTTTTTATTAAGCAAGATTTGTCTGTGCTTAGCAGGTTTTTATGCTTACAGAGCCCAAGAAAGCTGTCAACTAGAAATTAGTGCTTAGCAACATCCCTTTGCTAAATATATGAAAGCTTCAAGCTTAAGACAAAACCCAAATTATTCTTAATACAGTTTTCTAAATGACAACAAATCTTTGGAAAAATTTGTCAACTGAAATTTTGGTAAAAACTGGAATTTCAAATGAGTACCTAAGGCTGCCCCTAAAGAAGAGAGCAGACAAGCAAGTCAAAATACAATTAGTGACAACCCTCCATTTTAATTTGGAGGGGGGGGGGATCCCTCATTTCCTGACAATCATATTTCCCCTGCCCCTAATCTTGTTATCACTGTGTTTTGTCTACTCTTCATTTAGTCCTTCAAAATTTAGGCTAACAAATTTAAAGACACTGAACATGTTTGGTAATTACTACAAAATATGTAGGCCTATTGGCATAGACTTTGGTAATATGCAACGGAGAGCTGTTGATAGTATGAAACCTTGTGAGAAACGGCTCCCTCTGAATGAAGTAATGTAGTTCTTGAGAATGAAAGAGCTTATTTCTCACTGGAATATTTGAATCTTAGGAAGACTTTAGGTCTAAGGCCTTTCTCAGACATCTGAAAGTACACAAATTTGTGCAACAATGGAGCATTAATTTCACGCAACTTAGATGACCAATTGAGCCCAAATTGTCACAGGTGTGCTATTTGATGCATGTTAGGATACACCAAGTGAAAATACAGGTCTTAAACATTTACCAAACGTGTCCAGTGCCGTTAAAATTTGTAACAATTTCAACTATGACAATGCCAGTAGCTTATAACTGTATGAAAGTAGTACAATACAAGTGGAAAGTTTTGGGAGTTTTGTTATGAGACAGGCTTGACGAATTTGGTTTCGTTCTTCGAAAATTTCATTTATGGCTTTTATGTGCGCATATTTGTATTGTCTGCCGTCACAATGGGAACATTTTCCAGTGGAAATTGGATTGACTCATTGCCCTTGATTTACCTTGTTAATATTCCAAAAATGTTTGAAGAATTCCCCTTTTTGATGAATGACCAAATGTTCGCTGGTATTTCCATACAAAACAGGAACGTTTTACACCTGTCGCGTTATTGTGCTACAAATAATTCCTCCATCAATTATCTAAGGGGAAACAGATTTGAAAAGAAATACCAGTGAAGGAAGTGTCAATTTTGTATGAATGGAATTTCCCTTTAGCTACAACTCTAAACATTTCCCTTTTTATAATAACACTGAATCCAACTCTGAATAAAATTTGCCTTGTGTAGTAGAAAGTGAGCCTACCTCACACATGGTGCTAAACAGTCATCATGTTTTGGTTATTTTTTATTTATTTTTCAAAATCATTAAACAAAATTATTGTTGAATATAAACTAAGGAACCTGGTTACTTTCAACAGAGTGGACCTCTGTTAAAAATAGCCACATTATAGCGATTGTAGTGAGAAACAATGACTGTGCCAAAATCAAGGACCCTTGTAATGGCACGAGTTCTACTAGGAGAATTACCAATAGTGTCCACTGCCTTTAACACGGGTACTCCTTGTGGAAGAAGGGCCTGTATAGTATTTTGCGTTCACACACCCCAACCCCAAGGTCTGTTTGCTACACATCATTTAGCAGCACTTAACGACCAATCAGTAACACATCCCGGAGTAATTATTTAGATTCCATAGGGATCTAGTGTCCATTAACCAGCTATGGTTGTAATTACGGGATTTAGGAGGGGGGTAATATGTTAAGTGTTTAATTCATAATGCACTGGTAGGGAAGTATGATGTTGTACTTATGTTATTTCCAATTTTGAGGTTGTCTACAACTTTGGCGAACTTTGGGAGATGGCAGGGTTGTCTGGGTGGGTGGGTGGGGGTGGGGGATTTTGGGATTTGGCTGGTGTGTTGGGAGTTGTTTGAAGATTAGTAGATGGTTGACAAGGTTTGTTTTGAAAATTGTAATGGGGGGGGGGGTACAGGGCAAGGGTGGGGGATCGATATCATATGTGACCATCCTTAATAATAATATTATTTGTACTGTTAAGTTTGTTTGTGTTGGGACACTGGTACATAGATCTTAAAACTGTTCATGTATTTAATGTAGTGAGAATTCCTCAAGCAGGAAGTTTCAAAAATCATATTAACATATAACAAGTATAATCAATGAGTAAGAAGCGACACAGGTTTGTAATTTTTTTTGTTGAGGCGGCACTTTTTATGTCAGTCCATCAAATCATACCTTTTTGATTTTTGTTGGGGACAGAAAAGATAGTTAAGTCTAGTACTTGACTAAGATAAAGAGCACCACAGCATGTGGTAATGATTTACCGCAATGTTCGTCATCAGATTTCTCCCTTAATGCCTAAAATTGTGTTTCTCCAACTTTTATCTGTCACCAGCTTTTTAAATTGATTCCACAAAAGGTCAGTACCCCCTAATTTGTTAGTCTGTTACTTGACAATCCCAAACCTGTCTTCTTGTCTGGTAATTTCAATTTTGACTGGCAAATCTGAAGGACCCGGAGGTGATCATGTGACCTCGGGGTCAATGTGTGACCTCGGGGCCAATGCGTGACCCATGCGCATCCCAGGGCCTGACGTTTATCTCCCCCACAAATCTTCCAGGTGATCCTAGTTGTGTTTGTATAACTTTTCAAAAAAAAATTCTGAAGACATAAAATTATTATTGATTGATGGATAAAATGCAATCACTTTCAGTTTCCTTTTGAGATATTGAACAAGTGATAATAAAACGCAGAGGAGGATGGTTTTGAAACTTTGGAGTCCCCTGATGGCCAAATGGTGATTTGTTGAACATGGTCACCATCTGTTTGTAACAGGATTGAGGAATTTCAGACTTTTAGCTGAATTAAGACTTTTTCGACGTCTACATGGTGAAGAAAACTTTTAAGCATTGTACGAAGAAAATCCTCAGTACTTTCCTGAGCTCTGTGAGAGAAATCTTCAAGCAAATCACTCGGCTGGGGATTCGAACCCAGGACCTTTGCATTACTAGAGCAGATGTCTAACCAATTTACCACCAGGGCCCAAAGCACAAAAAATTGCTTACCATTAATTTTTTATTCCTTGATAAAAACA
Organism: Asterias rubens; assembly: GCF_902459465.1. Taxonomy (NCBI): domain Eukaryota; kingdom Metazoa; phylum Echinodermata; class Asteroidea; order Forcipulatida; family Asteriidae; genus Asterias; species Asterias rubens. The sequence goes on along the minus strand of NC_047081.1, from coordinate 2,117,451 downwards.
GGATTACCAACAAAATTTCCACAAATTTCCACAGCTGAATACAAGTATAAACAAGCAATATGCAACAAATGGAAATTTGGTTGGTAATCCTGTTTTTTATCAGGAAAGAAATTAATGCTAAGTAAATTGTTGTGCTTAGCAGCTCTATGAAATTTGGCCGAGGCTTGCCCAGTGGCTACAGACAGTTGGAGTCCTATGTGTTAGCAGTGGGTAACTAAATGATTTATTCTTCTTACAAATACAATTCTCTTACCGGCTGAATGATAGTCTCTCTTGATAAATGAATTACCCCATTTTCCCTCTCAGTTCTAGGGCAGCTGCCGTTAGATACCCAAGAATAATCAGACAGACATTTGTGACTGTCCTGAAAATAGATCTCCAGGGGTGGAGGTTGACTGTGCTAAATCTTTCTCGCATACCCGCAAAAAAAATGTGCAACCCTAACAAGTGTACTGTCCCAACTGTGTTATCAAATTCATTAGAGGATGAACAATTTAAAGCGTTGAACACTATTGGTAATTGTCTAAGACCAGTCTTCTCACTTGGTGTATCTCAACATATGCATAAAATAACAAACCTGTGAAAATTTGAGCTCAATATTGGTCTTCGAAGTTGCGAGAGAATAATGGAAGAAAATACACCCTTGTCGCACACGCTGTGCGCACAATCTTTCAGATGCCTTGAATTTGAGACATCAGCTGAGGTCTAGAATTCAATTTAAATATTTTAGTGAGACATAGTTTCTTTCTCAAAAACTATGTTACTTCATACGTTACTTCTCACAATGTTTTATACTGTCATCAGATCTCCATTGCTCGTTACCAAGTAAGGTTTTATACTAACAATTATTTTGAGTAATTACCATTAGTGTCCAGCACCTTTAAGAGCCCAACCGCTTGAGAGATATAAAGGATCTTCAACCGATAGCGAAGGTGTCAAAGGACCACATAGTGTTACGGCTCACGTCCAATATACCCTGCCTTTGGTGGTATGACAGGCATAAAAACGTATCATCCATCACAGTTGGATCATGTAAACATTTTTGGAGATGAAAAATTGAGGCGGCCTCTTACCAATTAAAGGGAAACTACTGCAGTATTCAAAATATATTCGCCATTAATTTTTTTTCCCGATCAAAGTTAGTTAATAATTTCTACTTAGCAGAAATGAAAAGGATACCAGTCACAAATTGTACATGTGACATAGTAATGTTTTGCTTTGCTAACCTACTTTATCAAATTGGGCCCTGGAGTTAGGGAAAGGTTTATTTAGCGCCTACAATATAGGTGCACATTTTGAATAGCACCAAGGCCAAGGGGAAGAGCACCAAGAAAACATCTATACGATATTTGTCTTTAAAATTATTTCAGATGTAAGTTTTGCTCAGTAGTGGTGACACCCTTTAATCTTATGAAATGCGGAGATATATCTATGACATTCCTGTCCACGGGGCAGTCTGGAGATAGATTAACACCCACGGAAAAAATTGTTAGCTTTGAAGACGAAGAAGACAGGTCACAACGTCTGGGTACTTTCATAAATTAAAAAAAATGATAGAAATACGACGTGAAGGCGTGATGATGGAAGTTGATACCATGGCTTGTTTCAGTCAAGCTTGTAGTAAAAAACCTCTGCATGCAATATTTGTTTCGGTTAAAACAGATAATGTCATGGCTGACTGTAAATTTTGATTGCTTCATCACTCTTTTTGTTCAACCTTGGAGGCGCAGAACATTTGTTAGACCCCCCCCCCCCCCAACTGACATTTATTTTGTATCCCCTCTTCCATTCTGCGGAGCAGAAATATTAGATACATTTATGATGATGGTGGATAACTGTCACGTTTTGGTATCTACATTGACACTATGCATCATAAAGGCCCGGTCCCACTGCAGCGATAACGAGAACGAGAACGATAACGGCGCAAAGAGAGAGACGGTTCCATTGGTTGAATGAGCATGTGCGTATCCTGCGTGGAGCAATTCAACCAATACAATTCGTCCTCTGTGCCTCGTTATCGTTATCGTTCTCGTTATCGCTGCAGTGTGACTCGGCCTTAATACAGAGACCTGCCAACTCTACCTGATTCTGCAGAAAGTTCCTTAAAAATAAACCAATCTTAACACGCAGGCCTGTCTGCTTCGTTTTTTGAAAGGGCAAGGGCACCAAGGCATTTTCACCTTGGTAAAGGGCACCCTATGATGGAAATTGTAAATTTCTACTGGAGCATTGCAAGGGCACCAAGGAAATGTTGGGGTAATGGAGGCAATTGCCGCCTTCGTTGCCTCCGTGAAGTATAAGGCCTTGGTTTGATTTCCCCTTTTTTCCTCAAAGCCCTTTCAAATTGCAGATTGTGGTCTCACCAGACCTTATTCTATTTAACCCTGACCTTCCAAAGGTCAAGAAATGCTACAAAACCATGTTGATTTCTTGACAATAGGAGGGTGACTACTAGGTTAAGGAGTTCACGCAAACAAGTCAGAACTTTTGTCCCCAAAAAAAGAAGTTCTACAGCTGGACCAGTTGTGTTTTTCCATCACATTAAGTTTTTGGGGTTTCACGATAGACAGATTGTAATGTTCTTTTTGTTCTATTGGGGAGGAGCAAACTGGGGAAAAATACACCAATCTGTGAAACTTTTGACTCAATTGGTCATTGAAGTTGCAAGAGAATCATGAAAAGAAAAACACCCTTGTTGCACAAATATTTGTGCTTTCAGACGCTTGAGAAAGGCTTCAGGCCTGACGACCTTCTCAGATTTAAATATTTTAGTGAGAAATTACCTCTAAATAACTAATTAACTTCAAAGGGAGCCATTTCTCATAATGTTTGTATACTATCAACATGCTCGTTAATAGGCCCTACTCGTTACCAAGTAAGTTTTTTATGCCAATAATTATTTTGAGTAATTACCAATAGTGTCCAGTGCCTTTAAATTCAAGGATGTTTTAATTGTCTCCCCTACCCCACCCCTCAGCTCATTGCCAGGTGTCCTCCAGAGGTGTGATTTAAAACAAAGGCACTGGGTTGTTAATCTGTCACCTATAACTGCCTCACAGGTAGACGATTGGTAAACAGAAGGGGTAGCCAGGTTCAGGGTTTATTGCCGCTAAGTCACATCAACTGCACCTTCCAGAAAGCAGATGGGCTTGAAATATAGGGAGCATCATGTCAACGGCGGCCCAGTAAATTTGTGGCGCATCCATCAAAGACACCGATGTGGGTCGGGGGTCAGTTGAATTGGATGACAGCCAAGTGTCCGAGATTGGGGGAGTCCGATGTTGATATTTTTTACACTTTTCGCTGCGGTTTCTTTGTGTTTATAAAGAGACATGTATAATAGAGGTGTGGAAGGTATTCAGAGGTCAATATTTAGACGAAGAGACGCACTAATGGCTCTTTGAGCTTGGCCTGTCTGTGTTAGCTGGGATTTATAAGGTGATTCTTGAGATTCCTTCTGGTGGCCAAACTTCCAGGCAAATGATTTCCCAGGATTTTCTCAAATCTTTACCCTTCTTGAAAGCGGTCACCACAGAGAGAATTAAAGACACGCACTGGTGGCACTGGTTGGAGCCAGGCCTGTCTGTGTTAGCTGGGTGATGTTTCAGACTCATTCTGTTCGCCATTCTTCCAGGCAAATGATTTCCCAGTGTTTTCTAAAACCTTGAGCCTTTCTTGAAAGAAGTAAATGTTGAAAAGCCCAGGCAAGGAGTTTAATCTTTGAAAGCGGCAAGGCCATTTTAATTTTGCAAAGGGCACTTCCATTGGAAAGCCTTATGGTCAATGGGGAAATGTTTGGAAGGGGCACCAAGGCTAAAACCAGGGCAAAATAGGCCATGTCCTGCATGTAATTGCAAGCCTAATGAAAGCTATCACCAAAAGAAGAGATGAATTGACCACATTGCGTATTATTGTATTTCTGGCGCTACACAGAGTATGCAAAGTTAGGCTGAGTAACTTTTAAGGTCTGCATGCTACAGTGCAGGGTTGGGACTCGTCCTAATTCCTAAGATTAGTCTTAAGTTAGGACGAGTTTTGTGAAATCGACGGCTGGTCTAGAATAAGAAAGGGACCCCAGGCTGCGAAGTTTTTTTTCAGAGACTGGTAGACAGACAGGAAGTTGATGAATGGTAACCACAGCGTGTCATTGGTACTCCAAAACCTTGATAAGAAAGAATAACACTTGAAATTGGTGTCAAGAAAATGTCAGTAATATTTTTGTTAGGGTAGTCACCCTTTACGGTACGGGGTATAGGGGTGGGCAACTCGCCCATAACTCAAGGGGTACCTGTGGCAAGTACCAAATGATAATATTTACACATTCAATTGAAACACCACCAGAAAAGTCAGTGTGGTATTTTCATTTGATTTTTGAAACAATATTTGGTTATGAAATGAAATTGCAGCAGTGTTGGGTGGGGGGGGGGGGGATTTTTTTTGACACACTTAACACAGAGCGTTGAACAGCCCAATCAGGGAAAGTTGCCTCTGTTTATTTTGTGTCAAATAAAGAAAATAAGCCCGAACCCGCTGGTGGGCATTCATGATCGTCTGGACAACTCAAAGAATTCCACTTGTTTGTTTTAGGGGACCATGCCCAGCTAACCAACAGGTGCCCGAATTTAGGGGGCCAAGCGAGGCACAAAGTTGTCACTACAGACTGTGTTTGTGCAAGTCTTTGGTTTGTCTCCATTCGGGAGTTGGGGGACGGTTGCACTTTTTCATCGGATGTTTTTTGGTGGCGAAGGTACTGGCCGACTTTCTTTGTCCTGATTTTGTTTTTATTGGTGAGGTCCTGAAATTATTGCAATTGGGGTTGGATGGAAGGTGAGTGATCACTCACTGAGTGAATGGACTCACCTTCTTTTTGCAAACGGTTCACGAGTTTTTACAACAGTGTAGCATTTATAAAGAAGGGTATCTTTTTGATTCATTTTGAAGGCATTGGATACTTTTGGTAATTACTCAAAATAATTGTTAGCATTAAAACTTACTTGGTAACAAGCAACTGAGAGTTGTTGTTAGTATAAAATATTGTGAGAAACGGCTCCCTCTGAAGTAACAGAAAGTTTCTAGAAAGAAGTAATTTTCCACGAATTGGATTTCGAGACCTCAGAATTAGATTTTGAGGTCCTGAAATCAAGCATCTGAAAGCACACAACTTGGTGTGACAAGGGTGTTTTTTCCCATTATTATCTCACAAATTCGACGACGAATTGAGTTCAAACTTTCAAAGGGTTTGTTGTTTTGTGCATATGTTGAGATACACCAAGTGAGAAGAGTGGTCTTTGACAATTACCGAAGGTGTCCAGTGTCTTTCAGGGAGATGCTGAAAGCTGCCATACAAATAAAGATACAAACAAATAAGGCATTGATACATATATAAACTGTACAAATAGGAACAAAATAGCATGGTTCTAAAAACAAATGGTTTTGGAGTCTATTTTTGAAGAGCTGGAGTGTGTTGGCTTCCCTGACGGAGATTCCCGCGGAAGGGAATTCCACAGTTGGGAAGCAGCGACTCGAAAGGCACAATCTCCAGCACGCGACATTGTCAGTAATTGATTGACGTGAGTTTCTTAGACATTATTGACACAAGTTTTTCAAGATTGATGGGCTGTAGTTTGCCTCCCGAAGAAAAAGTTTCGAGTAGACAAATCCACTTCCTCCCTGGCCGATCAATCCAGACAAAAGAAGCAGTATGAGTGTCATATTTTTGCAAAATGTGTCTTCAAGATTGACGTGCACATCTTGCGACTTTCCTCAAATTCTCAGAATAAATTTTGAAACAACAATGTTTACTGTCACGGCCACGACCTCACATCCGAAGTTTCTAAAATTGTGAAAATCAACTTTGGAAGAAACGTCCACCATGCACACACGTGTACATGTGGCAAACACAGTACCAAGGCATCTGGTATAAATCCCTTAAACTCTCCCAGCATGGAACAGACGTGGATGGGGGAAGAATTACCCTTGGTCACTCTTTAGAGTTCACAAGATGGGGGCCATTTTGGGATAATTTGACGGAAACCGCGGGAGTCAGAAATTGTTCTTCCTGCCAGTAACAAAGGGCCCAATAGTTTGGTGCACAGTTTGTAGCCAGGCTGATCCCAAATCCGCTGGTTCTTTCCATGGGGATGGTTATGATTAAATTTAAACACATTTTTCGACTAAAAATAGAAAAAAGGTCCAATTTGAACAGTAAACCATGCACTCGATCAATCGGTCGTTGGCCTCAAGTGTTGATATGGAACTTAGGACGGTACATTGTATGCTAATAATTGTTTTGAGTAATTACCAATAGTGTCCACTGCCTTTAAATAACTAAATATAAATGTGTACAAAATAATTATTTTTTCCATCAATTGTCTACCCCATCTTCAGTGTTCTTAAAACGTGAAACAACTGTATAAGCACAGTTGCTGATCATTTTAAAAGCAGCTCTGTAGTGTTGGACCAAGATTCTCCATCATGTTTTCATATCAAACACGTGTAAACCACTACAGTTGTCTTGTAGTACTGGGGTCGAGGCAAAGTCAAGTAATGTACTTTCCAATGTACTTTCTCACCCTGATAAAGTCATTCCTTCACATCCATCTGGGGCGATGTTTATCCAGATAAGAATGTGGAATAACTTTTATATCAATCTTGCTGACTGATGGAGAAATAGTTGATGATAGTGCAGACCTGGAATTTCATCTTTGAGAGGGCAAGGCCCTTTTAGTTCGGCAAAGGGCGCTTCAATTGGAAAATCTTAAAGTCTTTGAGAATGTTTTGAAGGGGCAACAAGGCCAGGGGCAACAGAGGCCTCCGTAGATTCCAGGTAAATCCAGGCCTTCATTTTGACTAGTCCTCCATTCTCCAGAAGACGATCAGAGCATACTGATCGAAACGTCGAGTTAATCCAACGGTTCTTTTCAGAACCACCCCAACTCATTTAGAGATTGTTATTACATGGTGTTACCGCAAACTCTTCTATATCTTATTTCCACCATGCAAAGTTTTAAATCCTACTAGTCCTCCTGTGTTTTAACTTGCATTTGGTCAGCGGACCGCTGTTAGGGTAACAAGGGAAAGGGCTGCGTTCATATATACAACACCACAAGACTGTAGTCATATTGCTTTGTGTGCGCTCACATGCCAGTTGGGCAAGTTATGTGTTTCTCGTTTAACTGGTCTTCTGATGTTTTCATTAGACTGCTCATAGGTTTGGTGTATAAAGCAATCAAATCTTTTCATAGCTAAAATCAATTGATTGTATTGGCATGAACCTGTTCATAATAGGCCTGATACGTCACAGCGGCAACAAAGGTGATTGCCTCCATGCCTCCATGCCTCCTTGTTCCTTTGTAATGCTCCAGTAGAAATTTACAATTTCCCCATAGGAGAAAATGCCTTTGTGCCCCTGCCCTTTCAAAAATTAAGCATATAGGCCTGCCATAACAATGTTGATTCAACAAATATTGCTGGTTAATTTGCTAAACGTAAGTGATGTTTTTACGGTGGGAGAGGAGGTAGAGTATCTTGGAACATTCCAAGCCTGATCTATTTGGAACTTAAAAACAGGTGTTTGGAAGACTAAGACTTACAACTGGTCGCCCTAAGATGGTGTTTATGATCTCTAGTCTGATGTCAACCTGTCAGATTTCAAACGGGCCATAGTTGATGGTTTTAGCTTTCAAGAGGTGAAACCGATAGTCCTCAGAAAGTGGGTTTAATGTTTTAAGATGTATGCCAGACTGAGAAATAAAAGAATGGTGTACATGATCATGTTAGGTTTAATGAGAACAAATTGAGAACAAGTTATTGAGGACTAGCTGGATGAAAGCTCATCCTTGGTAGACAAGGACGTTGGTAGGAGAAGTGACGGATGGAGTTTGAGACATGCTTTATGACTCTCTACATTTAGAGCTAAAAACAGTAACTGTGTTTGACAGTTAAAGGCACTGGACACCAAAACTTACTTGGTAACTAGCAACGGAGAGCTGAGTAAAAAACATTGTGAGAGTGAGAAATGGCTCCCTCTGAAGCATCGTAGTTTTTGAGTCAGAGGTAATTTCCCCCTGAAATATCACAATTTGATATCTCAGGCATCTGAAAACACACATTGTTATAGGACTCCTTAAAATTGAGAGCTCAAAACTTTAAAGCCATTATACACTTTCGGTAAACAGTATTGTCCAAGTACCACACTTCGTGTATCACAACTTATTTATAAAACAACAAACCTGTGAAAATTTAGGCTCAATCGGTCATCGGAGTCGGGAGAAAATAACGGGAAAACCCACTCTTGTTTCCGCGCGTTTCGCCGTGTCATGACATGTGTTTAAAATAAATCCGTAATTCTCGCTAATGAGAATTTATATTGTTTTACCGTTTTCTCAAAAAGTAAAGCATTTCATGGACTAATATTTCAAGAGAAGTCTTTCACCATTACCTTCTGTAAACCCTGTAAATTATTTGTAAATCTGTGAACTTTTTTTTTTTTTTTCTGTACTGAAAGGGTCCAATGGCTTTAACAGTGTTTGACAGTTAAAGGCATTTAAACCGGGGGCCTAGAGGTTGAATGCAAAGGAAATATGCCACTACGCCAACAACCTGACCAATTGTTGTGTTAATAATTTGATGTTTTTAAGAAGTTGTGCGTTTGAAGCAAAGAAGAACCTTTGAATTAGGGTGAGAAAATATTGAGTCACTGAAGCAAGTCTGCACAGTTGACTTGGATAAGGTTCAAACATGAAGCAAGAAAGTACAAGTTATGTGCGAGTGATTAAGAAGGTGCCATGTACTATTGAGTCACCAATCAAACAGAAAATATTACAAGGTCAAAGGTCAAAGGTCAAGGTCCCCTTCAAGCTCAAATCAAGTACAAATCAATTTTAACATTCAAATGTTATGGGGTGAGAAAGTTTCCATATTACCATATTACTTTGATGAGAATCCTTTGTAAAACAAGGGTGTTTTTCTCTCATTATTTTCTTGCAACTTCGATGACCAATTGAATCCAAGTTTTCACAGATTTGTTACATATGTTGGGATACACCACGTGAGAATACTAGTCTTTGACAATAAACATCAGTACCTTTAACAACATTCGCAGTGGGACCTCAGATCAAGTTGGTGTGGTGGGGGTTCGAGCTAAGCTAGTTAGGGCTGTGGTTCCCTTCATGCCGTTGGTCGTGTGTGCGTGGGAGGTTTTCTTATTTCCCCCCAAATCAAATTGGTCACCACTGGAAAGGTTAACTTTGGTGATTTGAGATTTGTCAGTTGGTACCGGAACAACATCAGTGATCAAATTGTGTTCAATTGCCTGAACCTTGGGATTGGTGCAATTCACTTTAATTTTACTCGCTTGTTTTTTTTTGAGGGGCTGGGTGTATTTGTTTTTTTCTTCCCCAGCTTGGCTTGTTGTGTGTTTTTGGGTGAAACTTGGCACTTGTGAAAATGAGTAAATTCGTTTGAAATTGAGGTTAAATTGTTAGACATTGGGCAACAGTTTCTGATTTTGTTTTTTATTTTGTGTGATTTAAAACGAATGGCTACATCAAAGTTGACACCAGTGTTTTTCCTCGCAAGGAGTGTGTTTAAATATACTTGGGCTCTAAAAAAAAAATTCTCAAACTTTTTGTGCTGATCAGAATCTTGAGTCCGGGTAGGTACCGTGCTCAAGCACACAAGTGCCATGACTGGGACTCGAACCCACTCTCTGCTGATCCGAAACACCAGAGCCCAAGTCTGGTGCTATTAATCAGTGTTGTATTTAGTGAGACCAACTTTAGTGGTGGGCTCTAAATCCAATTTAATCCACCAAGATTGAGAGGTTCAACAAAATTATTCATGTTTATAAGCTATTGGGTCATCATTGCTGAAAAGTGCAATCTGGGGGCAATCTGTCCTTTGCAGCACATTTTGTTGTTGTTGCTCAACTACTCAACGTGTTGGACGAAATTTTGTTATTCCGGGAAGCCCGCCCAGCACCGCTCACCATGGCTACCCGCTACTCGGGCACAACACGCCATTCTTCATGGTTGAAAGGAGAAAACTGTTTTGTACCAATGGGATGGAGTGCACAGTTTCCATACCTAATCCACCCCCGCGTTTTAGATAACTGTGAAAAAGGATGTTTTTTTTAACCTGTGGTTGAAGCGAAGGACATCTCTACCCACTCACCCCTCATAATTTTGACATTTTGGAAGTTTTGCCTTGGGTTCTACAGAGTGCCTCTGGTAATAATAAGGCCAAGGACTTGTCAATGGGAAAAGCTCTAATTGACTTACCATTGTTTTCTATGAAGGGGTGGTCTAATACACAAATATAACTTTGATATCGACTAGTCACCCGAAATAAACCGTGTTATATTTGTTTTACTATACTTCATACATATTCAGTTACCGGAAGATGAGTTTTGAGCAAGAGAATTGATATTGTATTAATGTTTTCTCAAAAAGTAAAGCATTTCATGGAGTAATACTTTAAGAGAAGTCTTTCATCATTTCCTTCTGTAAACCCTGCAAGTTATTTGTAAATCTGTGAACTTAAAAAAAAAAATCTGTTCTGAAAGTGTCCAATGGCTTTAATTGCAGAAAAAATGTTTGTTTACTTTCGCAAAGGCGACAGTTTCTATTGCAATTCCTCTATTCCCATGGAGCGTCATCAGCACGTGTAGTGTCTCACCCAATGTGAATTCGGGAGACCACGGCTGGTCTGGTACCCAGAACCGTCCCAAGAGTCTTGTATTGTTAAACTAAAAGAGCAACAGGTCAATCTGTAAAATTTCCCCAAGGATTTGATCAGTCTAAAGCTGTTTGGGTCCTTGACTCATAAAAGTTAAAAGGTGCCTTAATAGATATGCCATCCTGTGGTGGAATTCAGCGAGGTGACAGCCCACTAATTTTTGTAGGAGGAAATCCAAGAAAAGTTGTGTGGACTTTAGGGTTATTTATAAGTAAGGTTAGTAGAAGGATTGCACCTCTCTATGGCATGGCATATAGATTTATTTCTGAAGGGATTTAAAGTGATGGTTTTTGAGGGGACTGGTTTAAAAGAAAGTTAAGCTTTTTAAGGTGTTGGGTTGATGATGTGCCCGTTCTTCTTGTTTAATGTTAATCGATTCTGTGATGATGTTACATCAACCATACAAATCTTTCAACATGGGCCAAATTGTTTCAGGCAGCTTGGAGAAGCTTGGTTGCAACTACTTGTAATGCAAGCACAAGAAACATTCAAGAGACATACTTCTAGCTGTAACCATGGACCTTATAGCTCTATGAGCAAGTTGGAGTGGGCACATTTAGTCGACCCTTGATTGACCACTGACTAGCAACGTACATGCGCAGTGACGCACTCACTCGAACGACTTACTTTGGAAGTCTAGTCAACCTTCCGCCTGCCTTTTCGCTACACTGTCACTGGTTCCCTTCTTGCGCTTTACACGTGTTAGAATGGAACATGCTGTTGGGACCAGTGAAGAAACCATGGGCTAGAGAGTGGTTCCAAATGGCCGACCACACTAGTTAACCAGTGGTCGACCAGCCTGGGTTCGAGGTGCCACTGGTCAACCTTTAGTTAACCATTGTGCACACTCGAGCTTGCTCCATGCTGTAGCTCACTACCCCAAGAAAATAATGAGAAAAACTTGCAAATGAGTTTCACTTTGGAGAGTGGCTGGAACTGGTTGCCTCGAAATTCCTCAGGGGACATGGCCTAAAGACACAGAAAAGTTTTCTCAATTCTTTACTCAGCCGAGTAGATATGCAGTTTCCCTGTTTCTGACTTTGGCTTTTGTCTCAATGTGTCAATATAGTCACTATTTCGAATAGAAACCTCAAGAAAATTGGTCCGAAGATCCGATTTCTTCTATCTGGGTTGGTTGTAATGTGAGTAAACACGAATTACCCTGACGTATTCAGTTACCTTCGCTTACAGGTCCAGCCGAAGTACAAACCAACTCATCAGGGAAAACACAATGGTATTAGTACCTCAATCTGAAGAAAAAACAATTTCAATCTTGCAAAGCGGTGGTGTGTGACCGCTGGGGAAGTGTCCGGAAATAATTCCATTACACCATGGGGGAAAAGCGTTCACGCGTATATTTAGTAACGATAATTTGGTTTTTATTCATTTGCAATGAATATTTCTGCCAGTTGGGTGTGGAGTGAGGTGTTGAACATAAATTATAAATAGTGGATGTTATATATTTATGGCGGTGAATGTCTAGTGGGAGGAGAGGTTTTTGTCTTGTAGTGTGTTATTCTGAATTTTTAATATTGAGTAATAAACTACAAGGAAAAACTGACGGGGTAAAATAGTTCAAAATTCACTGAGTTTCCCTTGCAGGGATACAAGTTTTCAAGGTCGGTTAAAAACAATGACCGCCTCATCCGGTCTGTATTAGTTCATAAAGACTTGGTCAATGCACTTTTCATCCTCTGTCCTTCAAGGGAATTCCCATTTTTTTTTTCAGATTTCAAGGCAATTGACACGTTTCGTAAAAATATTGTCAAAGACCGGTAATTCTCATTTGGTGTTTATCCCAACATGCATAACACATCTGAGACAATTTTGACTCAATTGGTGATCAAAGTTGCAAGAGAATAAGTGAAAGAAAAAACACCCTTGTTCCGAAAATTTTCAGATGCATAATAAAAGGCTTCAGCTGAAGTCTTTTATTATTTGAGTGAGAAATTACCTCTTTATCATGAATGACGTTGCTTCAGACTGTCCTCACAATGAACACAATTTCTCACGATGTTTTACACTATTCACAGCTCTCCATTGCTCGGCTTCATGCTAATATATATTTTGAGTATCTACCATACCTGTCCAGTGCCTTTAATGCTAACATAGCAAACGATGATTTATGAGTAGCAACTGGTACATTTTGTGTAGCATTTTGCTGTACTTGTACAGTTTAACATGGGTAGTCATTCACTTTAAAGGCAGTGGACACTATTGGTAATTGTCAAAGACTAGCCATCACAGTTGGTGTATCTCAACACGCATATAAAATAACTAACCTGTGAAAATTTGAGCTCAATCGGTCATCGAAGTTGCGAGATAATAATGAAAGAAACACCATGATGTTGTGTGCGATTAGATGGTTGATTTCGAGACCTCAAGTTCTAAATATAAGGTCTCGAAATCAAATTCGTGGAAAATTACTTTTTCTCGAAAACTATGGCATTTCAGAGGGAGCCGTTTCTCACAAAAATTGATTCCATCAACCTCTCCCCATTACTCGTTACCAAGTAAGGTTTTATGCTAATAATTATTTTGTGTAATTACCAATAGTGTCCACTGCCTTTAATTTGAAGAGTGATTACCAAACGTATACCTTCCCTTTAAATTCATTGACTGATTGTCCCTTTGTTTCTACCGCAAATATCTCAGTAGAATGTTGGTGGTTCTAGTGCATCAGTTCTTGATTTGTGTAACGTCTTCGGATTCATTCTTGGATCTGTCCCAACCAAGAATGCATCAATAATGTGTTAATGCCTGAACAGCCCTGTGAATTACCATGTAACTGTTCAATTATTACCTCAGCAGAGTCATTGTTACCAGCCCATGTAAATCCTTCATATAATAGCCCTAAGGTAACTATTTTAGGAGTACAATAAAAGTTGACACTACCCATACTCCTGCTCCAAACACACAACAAAGAAACCCCGAAATCCCTCAAAGGGTTTTGCTACCCCCCTGGGCCACATCCACCCACCCTTAAGAAAGAGCATTTTGTAAACAAGCAGGTTTGCACACCCAAAGAGAAAGAGGTGACACAATGGCGTACAATGGGGGTAAATAGACCCCTTTGTGTCACCTGGACAAGGGATGAAAAACTGGGGACTTAAGAATCTATTCTTCGGGCGCTATTGTTGGTCCTGCTGAACACTCAACTGATGGCCACTTGACTATTACTTGTTGGCAGGCTTACACAATGTGGCCCACTGTAATGCAAGGATTTAATGACTCTTGAACAAAACTGGCCCTATACTGACGAGAAAAAGGATGGGTGCATAAACCAAACCATCCCCCTCTAAGCTCACACAGAGATATTTAAGGAAAAACGTACTCAAACTGAGCACAATTTACAACTGTAGAATTCAGGTCTTGAACAAAAATGGTTACACTACCCATGGAGGTGCACTACCTAAGAAAAAGGAGGGTGCTTAAACCATTCCCTTTAATGTTCGTTTTTGAAAGGACAAGGGCACCAAGGCATTTTCTCCTTGGTAAAGGGCACCCTATGAGGAAATTGTACCTTTCTACTGGAGCATTTCAAGGGCACCAAGGCAATGACCAGGGGGCATGGAGGCAATCGCCTTTGTTGCCTCCCTGAAATATCAGGCCTGCATTCCCCTTTGAAGTTGAGCTTATTCACAGAGAGATATTTACGGAAAAATCTGAAATCAAATTGTGCAGAACTTACAACTGAAGACTTCAGTTTCGACCAAACAAAACTCCAACATGGTCCAACTGAAGGCTCTCATGGGGTACAGCAAGTTCTCTCTCCCAGACAACATGATTTACTGCCGAACCTACTTCCCTAGTTTCTACATTCATAAAACCTTTAGAGAGGTACATTCCGACTGGGGCGGGGTAATAAATATTTCCTCAATACAATGTTTTATAATAACACATACTGTATGATAATGTGCTGTTTCAGCCGGCCAATTCCCTTGTAAGATACACAAGATGGTGGCTATAACGAGGTACCAGCCGTCCCAAAAAGGCAGACCTACTTCTTCAAACCTCATAAATGTTTTCATAAAGACCTTAAACTTCACTCTTTTGAAGGGGCACAGCAATTTCCCTCTGTTAAGGTGCAACTCTATTAGGAAAACGGAGATTTGTAACAGAACCATGTACAGGGCCGAGAGGATCAAAGCACAGCGCACCAAGGCAATTGCTGCAGGTGCCGTGCGTTATTTCGAGGCCTGCTTAAACCCAGGCCTGATACTTTACGGAAGCAATGAAGGCAATTGCCTCCATGCCTATGCCCCCTGCTCAATTTCCTCATAGGGCGCCCTTTACCAAAAGAGTAAATGCCTTGGTGCCCTTGCCCTTTTCAAAAAACGTAGCATACAGGCCTGTACCTTTTGTGATTTCCTAGCTGTTTTGGTTTGAAAGCTGTTTCTGAAAAAGGGGAAGCAATTCACATCTGATAAGGGACACCTTTTATGAGGAAAATGTAGATTTGCACAGGAACCATGCACAGGGCACCATAGGAAAAACACAGGGCACCACGTCAATTGTTGTGTGTGCCATGGGTTATGCCTCCTGGGGTGGATTTCACAAAGGTAGTCCTAGGCAATGCTAAGAGATAGGACCAGTCCTAAGTTAGGATGAGTTACTGGTCCTAACTTAGGACTAGTCCTATCTCTTAGCATTGCCTAGGACTAGTCCTAAGTTAGGACTACCTTTGTGAAATCCACCCCTGGTCATTGCCTTGGTGCCCTTGAAATGCTCCAGTAGAAATGTACAATAATGGGTGCCCTTTACCAAGGAGAAAATGCCTCGGAGCATACAGGCCGGTAGGGCCCCTATCCCTTTTTGTCAATTCCTAGCTGTTTTGGTTTGGAAAAAGTTGTCTCTGAAAATGGGTAGATATCGGTTCATGTTTCATAGCGTGATGAACTCGCGTTGATCTGGGTGAAACATCTTATATCATTCGGAGCGATCTCCACAGGCAGGCCATACCGATCATTCTTGACATTGGGGTGTGCCTTAATACCTCGGAGCGCACGCTAACTGGGTCCCCCGTCAGTACCCCTTTGCTAACTACCCTTATCGTAAGTACATGATTGGTGACAATAAATGAGTTTGAACTGATAAAGCCTGTCTGGGTTACTTAGGAGGGAGTGGGTTGCGAGAGGGGGGGGGGAATTGTAATTTAATTTAGGGTGGAGTTGCTGTTGAACTTTGGACAAAAAGTATTGTGACTTGATTATTAGTAATTGGTATACGCTAGATCATGTTTGCTACCCAGTAAACCTGAAAGTCTGTGTGGAAATTTAACCTTGACTTATGAATTTTTTTGAAAGGAATCTTTGAGAGTTGCTTAGCAGAAGTTTGAATAGGTTTTCACCAGGGAGCACTGCTTCTGTGTCACTTGTCTTTACTGTTGTGAACACTTTATATTGTTTGAAAAAAAGATTCCGGGGGGGGGGGGGGGGGGGGGGGAATGCTCATTTCTTGTAGTAACAACATTTTGCCTTATACAGCAACAAACATTGCAACTGTTTTTAGTGATGGGTATGTTAGGCATAATAATTATCCTACTTTGATTTCCAATTTTGTTTTGTCCTCGGAAATAAAACGAAACTGTTTGAGTAGCCTGAAAAAGCGTCCACCATATGAACAAGTACATGTATGTAAATTATTGTACCCCGAAATATTGTCCAAGGACCAAATTTCATGCCAGGTCTCTGCACAAAGATTTTACCTCAAGAGTCTTGCAAGTTTTCCCGTTTTTATCCCACCAGAGATTGCAACAGTTTTCCTAATATTCTTAGAAGACTGGTCTCGTTTTATGTTCTGTCATGACCAATTATAACAGACTGTATTCCTGATATGAGATAGGTCACCTGGGCTGGAGTGAGATTTATTGGTCGTTCACTTTTGCGAGAATAACTAAGACATTACTAATGAAATAATGTGTGAGGAATACGAGATATTTAATGCCTCGAGCAATGGCATCTCTGCAATGAAGATTTATTGCAGTTAAAAAAAAAATATGTTGAATATTTTAGGGTTAGGACTTAGTTTTGTTTCGGTGTTTCGTTCCCTGTGTATGTAACCACAGTTGCTACTGCGAAAGTAGCAAACAAACAATATAAAAACAGCGAAACACAGCATGTAAGTATAGTTCCTTCTGAGCTACAGCGCCATTTTTTCTGTGAATTATTTCTCTTCGAAATGAAGTCATGTTCAAGAAAAACTGTATAAAACGCAACAGCGAATTTTGGTTGTTAAAATCAAAATTAAGATTAAAACTGATTAAGCCTAAGTTATATTTGTTATTTCATACGTATGGATGATCACACAAAACATGAACAATATGTCTGCGAATGTTTTGCCAGCTCTAACAACTTAGGGCGCAATGTCATAGATCTGCTGAAGCCGACAATATTGCTTAATAATTGCTTGCTAAGCAGACATGAGCAGGATACCAGACAAAATTATACATGAGACATGGTATTCTGGCTGGTAACCTTATTCTAGTGAGCATAATTTAGTTGTGCTTAGCGGGTTTTTTATGATTACATGTAAGCAGTTCTATGAAATTGGGCCCTGGTCGAAGACAGTAACTTTAAAACACAATCAGTGGAACTGCAGACAATTAGGAATGGTTGTTTTTTTCCCTTCAGTTTCTTGGCTGCACTCTTCCTTTAAACAAATCTTGTTTCTGGCTTGTTTGATGGTGATGGATTGACTGATCAGAACGGCCATTTGTGACTCTAAGCATTCCAGAAGGGGTATGGGTATGCGTGGTGTATAATCAAGGGAGTCCTGCCATAGGGAATCAGTCTGTCAAACGCAATATTTGCCTAAACTCCTGAACTGGAAGATTGTTTTTTATCGGTTGCAGATTTTTTTTGAAGCAGTGTTTTGTTTTTCTTTCCATGACTCCCATTGGATCATGAGTTTGGGAGTTAAATGTCGCTTGACTTTGAGCCGAACAATTATAGCTGGCAGGTTGTGGTTTTTATCGGAAACAGATTTTTTGATTGTGGAGCAACGTTTTCTTTTATTATTTGAAAGAGATGGAGAAACACAGGAGACTAGATTGGCAGTCGTATGTCAGAATCAATTTTTTGAGTTGACATCTGAAAGGACAGGTTTATGTTTTTATTGGTTACAGATTTTGTGCTTTTGATTTGTTTTGTGCAAAGTTTGTTGGCTTTTGTGTCTTTCTGCAAAAAGTAAACAGAGTTGAAGAGGCAAAGCAGGCCTGTACTTCACTGAGGCAACAAAGGCATTTGCCTCCACGCCCCCCCCCACCCCCCCAAGCCATTGCCTTGTTGCCCTTGAAATGCTCTGGTAGAAATTTACAATTACCAAGGAGAAAAATGCATTGGTGCCCTTGCCCTTTCAAAAACGAAGCATACAGGCCTGGCAAAGTTCTGTTCTATTTAATGTTATTTTGTTGAAAGTATTCTCTGCTTAATTGTCGTCCGGGTAATTTCTTTTGCACTACGAGCCGGGCCCTCCAAACGTTATACAATTAAATGAGGACTGTATCAAAAATAACCCCGAAAAAGATCAGGACTAGAAGTTATCACTGGATTGCAGGGCCAAGGCAAATGTTTTTTTTTTTTTTTTTTTTATAAATAAAATGATATGAAGCAGGCCCATCTATTAACGACCAAAGCACCTCGTTTATTTACCTGTTCAACACATTTAGCCCTGGTAGATTTTTATGACGTTGTCTGCATTGACATGATGACAAACATTTAAAATATTACCCCTGTCTTTGTCCACCGGTGTGTGGATTTATGACCACATTTTTAACACCTTGATGGCTTCTAATTTATTACAGATAAAACCGAGAATTTACTATTTGGTGGTCAATGAAGGTCGGTGTGGAAAAATAAATAGTTCTTTCTCAGAGTCAATGCCAAGGATTTCCAAATCAAAACAGTTGAGATTTCCCCTTTTTGTGTGTTCGTGTGTATCTGGGGTCTTTAAAGGGTGTATGTACTTTTTGTAGGACAAAAAAAACACAATGTCCACAGATTTACACTAAACTTACACAGTTTGAAGATAATGATAGTAGAAAGCTTCCCTGAAAACATTACGTGCTGAGGAGCTGTAGTTTTTGGGAAACGAGTAAAACCATGAGAAATGACTCCCTCTGAAGTAACGTAGTTTTTTAGAAAGAGTTTAAATTCCTCACAAACAAATTCTCAGGCATCTGAGAGCAGACAAATTTATGCAACAAGGATGTTTTTCCTTGAATTATTTTCTTGCAACTTCAATGACCTATTGATCCCAAATTTCACAGATTTGGTATTTTATGCATGCATTTGGATACACCAATAAGAACACTGGTCTTTGACAATCACCGAAGGTGTTCATTATCTTTAGGAAAATATTTAATTAGTATTTTATAAAATTTGGTGATGGTGTTGGAAGTTGTTACTTAGTGGGTAGGGATAATGTCCAGTCTGGTGAAATATGCACCAACATAGATGAACATGGTCATGACCTCTGACTTCTAAATGTGCGTGGTATTTCGGGAGAGTGGGTGCACTTCACATGTACACACAGTGTTTCCGTTGAGCAAACACATTCAGTATATTTTTTAAGAGGTCTGCAAACTGATTTCGGATCAAGATTTCTCTGTTCATATTGACAGTAGGATGTCAGCATTAAGATTGTATCTGTCTGTACACAATTACCACCACGGTTGTAACTTGTAGTGGCTGGAAGGTGCTTCTCTAGAAAGCATGTGTTGCCAGCTTTAAAAAAAAAAGGCCACTTTGCCCATGCTGGCCATGCCAATGCAGGCCTGATACTTCACGGAGGCAACAAAGGCAATTGCCTCCATGCCCCTGCTCCAGTAGACATTTACAATTTTCCTCATAATTATTATGGTGCCCTTTACCGAGGAGAACATGCCTTAGTGCCCTTGCCCTTTGAAAAACGAAGCATACATCACTGCAATGTAGCATTACGATTAGGTCTTGAATTACAAGGAAGCCATGGCCCCTGTGTCTTTAGCCTGGGGCCTTGTTGTAAAGAGGGTGCTTAAAGGCCCTGGACACTATTGGTAATTGTCAAAGACTAGCCTTTACCATTGGTGTGTCTCAACATATGCGTAAAATAACAAACCTGTGAGAATTTGAGCTCAATCGGTCATCGAAGTTGCGAGATAATAATGAAAGAAAAAACACCTTGTCACACGAAGTTGTGTGCGTTTAGATGGTTGATTTCGAGACGTCAAGTTCTAAATCTTAAGTCTCAAAATCAAATTCGTGGAAAATTACTTCTTTCTCGAAAACTATGGCACTTCAGAGGGAGCCTTTTCTCACAATGTTTTATACCATCAGCCTCTCCCCATTACCCGTCACCAAGAAAGGTTTTATGCTAATAATTATTTTGAGTAATTACCAATAGCTTTTCCTACTGGATCCTTCAGTGAGCATTCATGTTCATAATCAGTGATGGGGGCTTTATGATTGTGGTTTTTCCGAGTTTCTCGGTAAGCACTCATAAAACCTTGAAAATAATGCGGCCAGAATCCAAACAGAATAAACAGTTGATCTTCCAGGATAAAAGTAATTGGTATTCCCAGAAATGAAGTTGGAAAAAGTACAGTACCAATTGTCTGCTCCTCTGTCCATATTGTCAAAACAAATAAACGGGCAATGTCCGCGACCCCCCCCCCCCCCCCCCCACTTTAGAATTATGGAATGGACTTCACTTTGTCCAAACTTCCCTATCCAGACTTTGTTTTCCTTGGGACAATCTCAGCTCCATGTTTGTTGTTTCTGGCGATATCTCGTGGAATTTTTACACCCGCAGTCGGAGTTGTTAATGACGTGCAGGTCTTAGCATATGTGCGTAATTCCAGACGAGGCGGGATATTTTGATAAAGTTATGATGGAATCATATTATCAGTCATGACGTTGCAGAATTTGTGGCATCATCTTCGTTTAATTGCGGATACAATAAGGCTGGCGTTTAGCTTGTTCTTAATAAGGCCATATTCTTTTCACCTCACTCTAGGCGAAGTAAAAAAAAACATGTTTAGTGTCCCGTCGGCTTCCTTTATTGGGGCTGCATTCATTTTACTTTGATTTTACAAATGTTATCACACAAGATTTAGAAGCCATACAATGTCAACTGATACATCAGAAAATAAAATAGTTGCAAGTCAGAACTTACTTAGCCTGTTAAACAGCTAAAAACAGATCATTTAGTTACACATTTACTTTTGTTTTTGTGTAAGAGGGTTACATCAGGGTTTTATAGGAGGTACCAAGTGTGTGAACTGACACATCAAAATTTAGAATATAAGTCAGATTTATAGCTTTTGGATTGCATTTAGCAGGCCTGTATGCTTCACTTTTGAAAGGGCAGGGGCACCAAGGATTTTTCTCCTTATTAAAGGGCACCTATGAGGAAACTGTCAATTTCTATTGGAGCATTTCAAGGGCACCAAGGCTCCAGGGGGGCATGGAGGCAATGGACTATAGGTTTGTAAATGTATAGCTTTTGGGTTGGATTTAGCAGGTCTGTATGCTTCGTTTTTGAAAGGGCAAGGGCACCAAGGATTTTTTCTCCTTGGTAAAGGGCACCCTTTGAGGAAATTGTAAATTTCTACTGGAATATTACAGGGGCACCAAGGCAATGACCAGGGGGCATGCAGGCAATCGCCTTCGTTGCCGATGCATCAGGCCTGAACTGTTGTAAATCCAGCCTCATCCCTTTAAAATATCTTTACCAAATGGTCAAATCATCCTTGTGTAATTTAAGCCGCACTCAATTTTTCATCCCAGCCTCGTCTTGTGTTTCTTAGGAGAATCTTTGAGTCATCCATGTCAAAATAACTTAAGATTCTAATTCTACTAGACAGACTCACTTTTGGGATGTTTGACAGCTATCAAATTTGTCTCCTGGTCTAGTTTATCATACGTGGACAAGGTCGACTAAGGAAATCCATGAGGGGGGGGGGGGGTTTCAGCCTTACTTTCCTGTGATGGGTTTGTGGTTTAGGGTGGAGTTGGTGTGATAAAGCACTCGTTTTAAAACCAGATCTTGGAGAATAAATGATTCCACATTTTTGTTGGACGCTGTGCATGGACTTTAAATAGAGGTGTTAAAATTGCTTAACTAACTTATAACTAATATTAACATTACGCAACCTAAAATCTAATAAAAACTTGTATTCAAATTTGGTAATATCCGAGCATAAATGTTGTTTCTCCTAAAATAGCGATTAAACAGTTTGGCAGGAGTTTAAAATCTTGCTTAAAGAATTGCCAACTTTTTCACAGGTTTGTTACTAGTGTAGTGGTACCATTTGAGATGGCAGGAGTGGTGAAGTGTTATTGCTCTCCGACAAATTTTGGAAAAAAAAATCTACAACTTGCAGTTTTTCTCCCAAAAATGTGACTCTCGCCAAACTGGTTGATTCTGTATAAACTTTTGTTAACTTTTCAACAACATGCGTGGAATTTCATCTTTGAGAGGGCAAGTTTGAAGGTGCATCAAGGCCAGGGGCAACAGAGGGCCTTCGTGTAATTCCAGGCGTGGGTTTCACGAAGAATTAGGACTAATCTCATCTCAAGTTAGGATGCGTTACTCGCCCTAACTTAGGACATTTGTTATTAATATCTCCTTCAGGACTAGTCTTAACTCTTTGTGAAATCGACCCCAGGCCTGCAACATCCATTCACTGTAAAAGTGTCCACAACATTTGACCTGTATAAATCTTCCTTGAGTTTAAAGAAAATGTTGATGATATAGAAATCCCTTATCATTGATCAAAAAGTGACTTTGAAAGAGTTTGTTTTCTTAGCTGATGAGGTTGACTGTGGAACCTTCTCATGACACGTCTTTAGCCACGGTGGTGGTACGGACGACAAGAAACAACCCAAGTCCAAGTTAGGGCAAACTCTGGCTTCTCCAAACACACACTGTTCAGGGGTCACTGAGTCCAGGTCACTCATCATTTACCACAGGCATCCCTGGCATTCACTGTGTAACCAAAGTTGAATATCATAGAGGTGTCGCTGTCCAGATAAAAGATGACGCAGTTGGAATTACTTTACTGAGAAGATGCGAGTTCAGTTGATTGATGAAATTAACTGGAAGACCTTCACACGACAGCAATTTAACTGGGGTCCCGTGCCTAAGCATGGTTGTGAAATGTAGCAATATTTGACAATATTTTGCGAGAGGATTTTGACAGTAGAAACAATTGTTGTCCTTTCAGACTAGGTACATTTTGTAGATTTTTAACAACCATGTTACAATTTAGCAAGGGACCCTTGCTAAATTGCTCTCGTGTGAAAGGGGCATTTTACCATGCTCTATCTATCTCGAGAGGGATGTGAAATGCGCCCAATCCTGGCCAAACACTTGAATTAGAGTAGATGATGGACTCGAAAGAAGACGGGCCACAAGTATTGCTTAACAGCTTTATTTACCAAGATTCAAATTTAAAAACAGCTGGACACCAGTCTCATCAATGTGGTTAGACGTTTTGTTTGGCTGGTTGTCAGTTTTGTCTTGATTTATTTATTTTCCCGCTTACCCCTTCTCCAGAGTAAGGGTGGGAGCTATTCCCCGGTGTATGCTCATTTGCTGGGGCAGACCGGGGGTAAAGTGATCGTAGGGTGAAAAGGCTTGTCGTTATTCCCGGGGCAACCCTGGGGAATCGAGTAGTGTGAAGAGGGTTATTGTATCTCCTTCTTCTCTCAAGCTGCCGATTAGAATCTCGGCAGCCATCTGTCAGCAACCTTCTTCATGGTGCATCTAAAGACTCTAGATTGTCTTCAACATTAATGTCTCCATCTTCAAGATCAAATGTGTTCACACGCTCACATCCTCACGCCCCGCTTCCCTTTCCGCGGCGGGTTCATGCACGGCTAGAGTAAAATTGTCTTCTCATTGAGTCATGCCCTAAGCATGGTTCCAGACAATCAGTGAGTTTGCAAAATACAAAATCCAGAAAGGACGTCTGCTTGAGCTTAAAGGCACTGGACACGTTTGTTTGTTTAGTAATTGTCAAGGACCAGTATTCTCGTTTGGTCGATCCCAACAAATGCATAAAATAACAAATCTGTCAAATTTTTTTACTCAATTGGTCATCAAAGTTGCAAAAGAATAGTGAAAGAAAAAACACCCTTGCTGCACAAAATTATTGATGTGCTTTCAGATGCCTAATAAAAGGCTTCAGGCCTGAAGTTTTTTATTAATTTAATGAGATATTACCTCTTCCTCAAAACTGCGTTACTTCAGAGGAAGCCGTTTCTCCCAATATTTTATACTATCAACAGCTCTCCATTGCTTGTTACCACGTAAGTTTTTATGCTAACAATTATTTTGAGTAATTGGTAATAGTGTCCAGTGTCTTTAAATCCAGCAGCGTTTAAATGTCCACACGTTGGAGTGGTTTCAGATGGAAGTTGGGTGGGTATGTAAATCTAGTATTTTGATAGCCGAAAGGTTTTAGGCTGAATCAGTGGAAAAGGGTGTGTACAAAAGAAATCAGGATGTGAAAATGAAATTTGAAGTTGACGGCGTACCAATGCGTTTGCACCCGGCGTTGCGCATAGGTTTTTACAACAAAATTTCCACAAGGTTAAAGATTCTTTCACTGTGAGTTCATGATGTCTTTAATAATCTGGCAAAACAAGAAAGTGGAATCATTCAAATTCAAGTTTAATCATTGTTTTAGGTCCGATACTTAGGCGATTGCCTCCATGCCCCATGGTCATTGACTTGGTGCCCTTGAAATGTTCCAGTAGAAAATTACAATTTATTCATAGGGTGCCCATTACAAAGTAGAAAATGTCTTCGTGCCCTTGATAATTTTCAAACGAAGCATACAGGCCGGATTTTTATTTGCCAGTTTCAATATTGGTTGTTTCTGTCTTTGAAAGATAAAAACAAATCTTAATCTTGACTGACAACTCTATACTGTGGAATATGACACATTTATTGGAACGTGTCAGCCTCATCTTTTGACAAGGCACAGATAGAGCTCCCAGATCAGACTCACGTTGACGGACGTAGCGACGCGTTTAACACAATGGTACATCTGTCTATTGATGGAGTTTATCTGTTTAGCGTTAGCGAGCATGTCTGCTACAAGTTCCGGTGATTTTTTAACACGGGGTATCAGATTTTCATGGAGTTGCTTAGGGCAATATATCGGCCAAGTTCGCACAAGAATTATCGATGACCACAGATCGACTGATTTGACCGAAACTCTGTCTAGCCGACGATGGTTGGACTTCACTATTTGACTTTTTGGACCAGCCTGGTTGACAATGAGTCTGATATTTCTTTCAATATCCATTTGAGTTTATTGGAAGTAGTAGGACAAATGAGATAGACCTTTTTAGAATTATAGTACTTGTTTGGATGATTTTCCTGTCAAACGAACTCGGCAAACTCCCACAAGGGGACATAAACACATAGCTGGCAACGACAAAAACTTCTCTCATACAAATGTTGGTCTAACATCTATGATATTGAACTGCACTAATCAAGAAATTGTGATTCAGTAACTGGACAACAATACTTATTCTAGTCGTTTGAAATCAGCGGTTAGCTTGGTAGGATTTGAACCCACAACCTTGTGATTGCAAGTCCTGCAGTTTAACCACTGGACCACAGTGACCTTATATTGTTCAACTCATTTTGAATCTGGTCTTGCAAAAGGAATTCTGGGGCAGTAAAAATGTTGAGCTACAGGTCCAAAATTTCAAAGAGCCTGCTTAAAAGCACAAAATATTGCTTTAACAATTTCTGCTTAGTAGATATGACCAGGAAACCAGCCACAGATTGTATGTGTGACGAGGTAGTTTGGCTGGTAACTGTATTCTGGTAAGCATCATTTTGTTGTGCTTAGCTACTTTTTGTTCTTGAAAGGCTCTATGAAATTGGGCCCAGATCCCTGCGGCCGAATTCTATCTCAAGTTAGGACGAGTAACCCGTCCTAACTTAGGATGGGTTCAATGCGTCCTACGTATTTGGATACGGAATAGGAGACTTTCTGGGACGATAGAGGGCAGCAGACTTACCGGGTAAATCCATTGTTCTCAGAATTATGCGCATGTTCAGAACTACGTAAACAATGGAAATTTACCCGGTATGTCTGCTGCCACCTAGCGTTGGAAAGTCTCCTATTGAACCCGTCCTAAGTCCTAAGATGATTCCTAAGTTAGGAAGAGTTTGGTGAAATCGACGGCTGCAGTCTTATAGATTTTCCCTCAAGTTGGAGCCCTTGTGATGAGCCATAAAACAGCACTTCGGTCCCTGGATAAATGGTTTTTCTATGTACATTGCGGCTCATACAAATTACACCATGATGTCCAAATTCCAGCTAAAGGTCTTTGTGTGTAGACAAGGGCGACTTTCAGAGCGACTTTGCAGTGCCTTGCTGATCCATTCGGATTAACCGATTTAACTTCTGATTGATAATTACAGCAGATAATGCCGCTAGATAAATCTGGCCAAGTCAAAAACTCCCAATTAATTAGGAAGCCTCTAAGTATAAACAAAAAAAAATCTCCAAATTGAAAACGTTCCCCTTCTAAATTTAGAAGCCTACCTTTGGCGAAGTTACTGGGGAACTTCCCAACCCAGAACTCTTTTATTTTTAAGCCGGTTTCCTGATAGCTAAATCCCATCCAACCCAATTTGCTTGCGTAGTTCGTGTCGCTTGGAATTCTGGCGCTCTTCCAATTGAGGTAATATCCTGGTCGTGTCCACCGTAAACCGTGATAGCATCGCATTGTGGTTTCCCCATTAAGGTTGAAAAGGAAAGGTATTTTTTTCTAACTTCACCTGATTATGAAATTAACTTAACACTTGAAATGATACTTTATTTCTTTAAAGGCAGTGGACACTATTGGTAATTACTCAAAATAATTATTAGCATAATACCTTTCTTGGTGACAATTAATAGGGAGAGGTTGATTGTATAAAACATTGTGAGAAACGGCTGCCTCTGAAGTGCCATAGTTTCCGAGAAAGAAGTAATTTTCCACGAATTTGATTTCGAGACCTCAGATTTAGAACTTGAGGTCTCGAAATCAACCATCTAAACGCACACACCTTCGTGTGACCATAGAGCTGTCCTTACTCTATGGTGTGACAAGGGTGTTTTTTTTTTCATTCATATCTCGCAAGTTCGATGACCTATCGAGCTCAAATTTTCACAGGTTTGTTATTTTTTGTACATGTTGAGATACACCAACTATGAAGGCTAGTTTTTGACAATTACCAATAGTGTCCACTGCCTTTAATTCATTACAAGTGTGCTGCATCAGGACAGATTATTGTCGAAGTGCTGATGATCTAAAAAAAAAAAAAACCTGAATTGAAAAACCGTTGTTTGACGCAATGATAGTGGTCTTACTCTCTCCACGATACTCGCAACACTGGCGACGCTCTCAAAAAACTGCTGTCCTCGCTAGACTACTACTCTTGTGGCTGCGCTCTTATAGACCATTCAGGAAAGCCAGGAGCCCCGCGTGAGAGCAGATATCTCGCGAGAGTGGGGCCCAATTTCATGGCTCGATCTGAGTATCATATAATCAAAGAATGGGCACTTGTTGGAGCAGGGAATTGTGCGTTAACTTCAAGCGTATTTCATGGATTTAGGCTAGCGCAGAAATTCGGCGCTAGTCCTGCAAGCGGAGATTTGGTGACTGTAAGCGCAGAATTCGGCGGTAAGCAGAGTAATGAAATGGGACCTAGTCCTGTCATGGAGAGCTAGCTATTGACTGTATTACCCTATCATGACTTGTCCACAACTCTAAGTAATCACCCAAACTTTGCTTTGTCTTGGATTGTTGTGTTGTTCCTTATACACAAGGGTTGTTTCCTAACAGCAAGGGTTGAGAGTCATTTCCCAACAGGTGCGTCTCAGCATAGAGCTAGGACTGGGGTCAGCCCAATGGAAACAGGTGTCTCATCACTCAGACTGATATTGACATTGTAACCTGTGCCTATAATCAAACGCAGGAGGGCATGTGCTGGCCATCATTCCCCTTCCAGTCTGCACACAAAAACAATACCACTGCTACAGTTTGTTAGCTAAAACCTGCTCCATTAATTAGGGGGTCCCTGTTGGGTCGTTAAAAAATTTGAATCAATTAATAGGATTGCCTGCTATTTGTTTGTTTAGACTGGCATGGTATAATTGGCATTTCATCTGACAGGCTTATAAGGGAACCATGGAGTTATTTATATTTTTTATTGGTGAAGGAAATGTAGTGTTTGGCTTCAGATGGTTCGGAATTAATTGATTGTGTCTGGGTGAAGGGTTGTAGGAGGGCAGAGGGATCTATTTATAGGTTTTTTGATGTGAATATTGAGGTGGAGGGATAAAGAGAAAGACAATAACAGTTACTGGAATTAGTTGTAAGTTGTCATGTATGGATGTGGCGTGGGGATAAAGTACTTTTTGTATGACACAAAACACAAATGTCCACATGTTTACAATAAACTTACACAGTTTGAAGATTGTGATAGTAGAAAGTTTACCTTGAAATATGAATTGCTGAGGTGCTGAATTTTTTGAGAAAGTAGACAAGTTCACAACAATTATTTTAGCCTGACGACGGATATAGGCAACTCTCTAAAAACATTGTTTGTGATTTTGTTGTTGTCTCAAAAACGTGATAACTTATGAAGCTGAAACTTCTACATGATTCTACAGGTTAATTATATTACATACATCTTCGTTCACAGTGAGTAGGGATTCATGCCATGGCGGTAAACTTGATCTGCAAAAGGTATAAAAACTCTTTAGTACCTTTAACAATTGCTTTATTAGTGTGAAGCTGGGACCGCGTTCCCACTGGATCCACAATTGCGAGATTGGGATCCCGCAACAAGATTAGCTGCAGGCGTGAAATCGCGATCGCGTTCCTACTTGGGTATGATCTCGCATTGATCCCCCTTTTTGTGAACGGAAGTGGGTTCAAAAGAACACTGTTTCGCTAGCAAATTGCGTGGTCTGATCGCCCTTTGCATTCCCACTAGACTTTTGATCGCCCATTAATCCACCAGGGCGATCAGATCCTGCTTTAATCCTATTCCTGAGGAGGATCAAAATTTTACGGTCAGATCCTGATCGCCCTCGCGTTCCCACTGGAGCTTATTTCTCTTTGATCGCCCCTTTTCTCGAATTGGGAGATCAATGCGGGGTCCAGTGGGGTCTTGGGTGTATGATAAAACAATCATTGATGTTTACTTAGTTTGATTCGTGTCGACTTGTTGTCAATCGTTTGTGGATGTTGTACAGTGAAGCCCACGGGTTGCCCTGAATATGACCCCACCCAACAAGAAGTGACTCAGCCGGGTCTAGCTGACAATAAATCGCTTTAAGGTTTTCGGGAAATGCGGGACAAAATTTATTGTGGGATAATTGATTGGTTTCGCAATTTAGGAAACTGTTAAACGCTGCTTCATTTTAAAGAGACTTTACAAATGGTTATTTTGTTTCCCTTCGCGGTAGAAAGACTTCCTAAAGGAACGGCAAGCTGTTAAGCAGAAGATACTGCTTGACAAATTTCTTTTACAAAGCAAAGATTTAGTGGGCCACCAGTCACAACCATGTTAATATAGTGTCATTTTGGCTGATAACCCGCTTCTGTTAAGCAATACTTTTCTTTGCATAGCACATTTTTGTGCTTACAGGGTTTATGAAAATGGGCCCTAGTGTGTTTTAGAAAATGTAAAGTGCTACTCCCTAGCTTTGGCCTGTCAAACTGAGTGACTCACTTTTCAAGTTTTCATTCATTGTGGGCTTTAGTTGACAGGCATTCACTCTTGTTTGTTTGTCATATGCGCTGGTCATCTGTTGTGTAATTGGGTGACAGTATCAGCTGGTTTATACACTGTTAAAGGAAAAGTCAGATGTATACTTGTGGACAAGTCGTTAAATGTCTGTCGCAGTGATAGCGTTCAGACTCTCCCCGAGCGAGAGCACCGCCACAACTCGACTATCTCACCGTGTGGGACCATTAACGACTTGTCCACAAGTCTAAGTCAGGTTTGAACTTAGCACACAAGATCCATGATTAGTATGGTTTCAAACTGTAATATTTGTTTTTAAGAACTGCCTCTTCGTGAAAACAGTGACAAAACTTTCAGGCCTGGAATTTCATATTTGAAAATGTTGAAAGGGCAAGGCCATTTTCATTTTGCAATGTGAGGGAGGAGGAGGGGGGACTTTTCGACGGGCACCAAGGCCAAGACCAGGGTCAGCGAAGGCCATGGCTTCTGTGACCTGCGAGTAATTCCATGCCTAAATGTTGCCACTAAATTTGAAGGAATTTTCCTAAGTTGAGAGGATGGTGTGCCAGTGAAAGTTTGAAGGGGTGATAATTGTTAAAAAAGCAACATCAAAGTACTCCTCATATAAGGTACTCGACTCATCATTTATCCGACGGTAACAAGCATTTACTGCTGATTCTATGACGGTCTTTAATGGATGGACACTTCAATCACATTCATGATCTTCTTGAGGTTCTCTCTTGACGGATCCAGCAGGTTTGCCATGATGTGGCAGGACTGAGTGTCTAGCTGGCTCCTTAGCAAGAGGGGAAATGTAATCCGAGCAGATTACGATATAGGTTAAAAGGCCGAATAAAAATCAAAAACCAGTTTAGCGTCCTGCCTTTTGAAAAACGGAAGGTGGAGGGCCTTTATTTTGGTGGTCAAAATAGCTGCCCGACACACTCATTTTCAAAAACACCCGCTCGGCTATTTTTCAAAATTAATTGTTGTCATGTGAGATCATTAAAATGTAGTCTTTTGTTTTCGTAAAAAACAAAAAAAAAACCCAAGGAGGCAGCCCCTAAAAAAGGGACTGGGCGGGGGACGCTTAACGAGTTTTTGTTTTTACTTGGCCTAAGTCCGCACTGTCAGGGCTGGGGATGGGTACTGAGTGAAGTTGTTGTTTCACTGGGTTGTGTTTCAAATCAGTTGTGGGTGAAGGATAGGTGCGGGGCAGGTGGGGGGTACCGGAGTAACCCCCACCCCACCCCTTCACCCAAAGCACTGCTGAAAGGGGGCAGGTAGAAGGGGTTTCTTGTGTCGCCTTGATGTCTCCTTCACCTTAAGTGGAATGCAGTGAGGGATCAATCAGTTGCATTGAGTTGATTGGAGATTGAACCTTAGAACAAGGATCTTACTTGTAGTTGTACATGGGGGCAGCGAGGCGTAACCCTCCCCCCCACCCCCCCCCCCCCCCGACCCCTAACATGCAGGGCACAATTTCATAACACAAAAAGTAGCTGAGCACGACAAAAATTATGCTTACCAGAATGAGGTTACCAGCCAAAATAACATGTCACCTGTACAGCCAGTGACTGGTATCCTGCTCATTTCTGTTAACAAATGTTAAGCAAACATTTCTGTTTAAAGGAAGATTACACAATTGGTTAGAAAAAAAAACTTGTGTAAGATCACAGATTTACATGAAACTTGTGATGATGATAGTAGAAAACATCTCTTGAAATATTCGTGTCTGTAATGTCTTATTTGATGAGAAATAAGTAAAACTAATTTCATGTTCCGGAGTATATCGCTCAGAGAGTGTTTTATTCTTTTCTTTTGGTAATCAAAGTCATGCAAAATGTGTAATCAGTTTTTCACTAATTTCTTGTAACCTAGAATGATCAATCGATTTCAAATCTCTACAGGTTTGTCAGTTTGTGTGTTTATGGTGGATTACATAAAGTGCTTACACTGCCAGCAACTGTTTTGTTAATTCTGTTTATCCTTTAAGCACTGTAGGATCTCATCATGTAATCTTACTCCAAGGACCAACATACAAACTTGTCTGACTTTGGGGAAAAACCAGGTCAAACTTTTTCAAAACTAAGTTTGATTTAAGTGAGTAATTGATGAGTTAAGCACAGGTGAAGCGAATGAATTTTACCCAAAACCGTTTAACTCAAAAGACCTTGAACTTCGATTCATCAAAGACAATTGCCGCCAGTCCCCTGGGTGGAAATCTCTAAGACCTGCCCGGCAAAGAATTGTCCGCTAAGCAAAGCTTAACAGGGAACCGGTCATAAATACCACATTATAACATGTTGGTTTAGCTGGTAATGTTTCTGCTAAGCAAAACTGCTTTTGGTCACTGGTAATTAGCTTCCCTTTAAAGATCCCTAAGCAAAGCTTAGCAGGGAACCGGTTATAAACATGACATTATAACAGAGTAGTTTACTTGATAATATTTCTTGCTAAGCAAAACTGCTTATGGTCCCTGGTAATTAGCTTCCCTTGAAAGTTCACTCAGTATTGACTCATAACGGGCAACTGTGTGTTACAAAACGTAAATCACCATCTTCTCTGTTTTTTTTGTGAGATGAAAAGTACACCGACCTCTGCTATACCTTAGTCTGATTCATGGTTTAAGAGGAAGGTAAAACTTGCTAAAAGTACAACGTTCAAAATTATCAAACAGGAGTGTAGTATTTACGGGCATGTCTGTCAAGTTCTTTGTACTCTGAAGTCGCTATTAATATGGATTCACAACATGCCCAAAAGGTACAGACAAAGTGTACCAGACTATTTTGTGTCCTTCTAGCGTCAACACATTTGATTGAGCAAGAGAATCAAGAAGGCCGGTCCCCGATAAAGCCCTATTGAAACAAAACATGTGAGCTTCTATTTGAAGAGCTGTTCATATTTCCACAGGTGTTTTTTTGTAGCAAGTTGGAGGTCACATACTCAAATTAATTTCTAAAACAAATGTGACTTGAGGCGCTGATACCTATGTAGCGTGCATGGTGAAACCGCTGATTGAAAACATCACGGATACTTTACCGGAACTTCCCTCGGGCAATTTTGTAAGTTAAGGAAAAAAAAGTAAAGAAAGAAAAAAATGTTGATGAACAGGTTGGCGGTGTGAATAGTTGTGCAATGGTCCTTTGATGGAAAAAACTTGGTGAGACAGTCTTTACTCTTGACATGACTTAATTGCTCTGTTTGACTGCATGAAAGTTCAGGCCATAATTAGTTCAATTGATTGTTAAGGTATTAGGGGAAAATGATGGTGGTTTATAGGACATTCTCTGGTTGAAGTTGTGAACAAGAATATGACTTTTTGTGTTAGTTTCTCAAAATTGTTGTTAAGGTTTGTTCAAGACAGAAGTTAAAAGAGTACCATCCACCAAGTTTCATGGTGTCCTTGGCTATATGGAATGGGAGGGCGGGAGAGATGAGAAGGGGGGGCTAGGAGGAGTGGCAGGAGTAGGGGCTTGGAGGAGGGTAGGGCAGAGTACTGCAGGGCACTGCAGGCTAAGAGGGGCTATGAGCCGGGGCGGGGTTGGGATTTGGAAGGTTATGGGAGGAGGGGCTAGGAGTAAAGGCATAATGCACCATGCACCGCCAGTCTTTAGTAGAACTTTAGAAGATGAATCTTTACACAGAAAATAATCCAGATTCCTTTTCAAGGCAGTGGACACTATTGGTAATTACTCAAAATTATTATTAGCATAAAACCTTACTTGGCGATGAGTAATTGGGAGAGGTTGATAGTATAAAACATTGTGAGAAACGGCTCCCTCTGAAGTGGAGTAGTTTTTGAGAAAGAAGTAATTTTCCACAAATTCGATTTCGAGACCTCAGATTTAGAATTTGAGGTCTTGAAATCAACCATCTAAACGCACACAACTTCGTGTAACAAAGGTGTTTTTTCTTTCATTATTATCTCGCAACTTTGACGACCAAATGAGCTCAAATTTCCACAGGTTTGTTATTTTATGCATATGTTGAGATACACCAAGTGAGAAGACTGGTGTTTGACAATTACCAATAGTGTCCAGTGTCTTTAAGCATGGAGGAGTTAACCTTTTCAACCAAAGGTTTTGTTGCCGTTTTCTAATCAGTAACTAGATTGCACTAATCAGACACTGAACTACTCTCTCCTTATTTCTTTGACAGTTACTTCAAATAGTGTTGTGACTTCTTCCTGTTGCATATTACAAAGGCAGACTATGTTTAGTTTAAGTAACCTAAATAGTCTACTTTCCGTTGATATCTCTGCACCAGTAGATAACCCAGATTAAAACACTGTTAAAGAGCTCTTGGTGAATGGGGTCTGCTGTCGATTTCACAAAACTCTTCCTAAATTAAGACTAATCTTAGGACTTAAGACGAGTCCCAACCCTGCACTGTAGCATGCAGACCTTAAGATTAATCCTAAGTAAGGACGAGTTACTCGTCAGTAAGGACGAGTTACTTGTCCTAACTCGAGATAAGACAAGTCCTAACTTTTTGTGAAATCGACGGCTGGTTTGTTAACTTTTATTACTTGCATAGAGTAGAATCTACTGAGCTTTGAATCAGTCATAGAGTTGTAGTCCCTTACCCTCTCCTCCACAGTCCTTCAACCTACACCACAAGGTTCATAGTATTCCACTCTGACCTAATTCTGCCTCTTCTTACTCAAACTGTTTAATCCTTACATGTACAAAGTGGACTTGCAACTGTTTGATTACAAACAGGAATCCCAAGCAGTTGTCAGCAGCTGGGACAGAATTTTCTTTTCGGAGGTGAAGTTTTGGCGAGGGGCACACCGAAGATGTCGTTGTTATCGGAAGCTCTTAATCAGTGGTGCCTGTATACAATGTCTAGATCACTCCACGGGGGGACCGGTGACAAACTGGTGACCCGCTGAGTAGCGTGACTTTAATGATGGGGTTTTAAGTTTAACGTGGTATGGGGGTTTGCATTGCAGTGCAAGGGTGAAACCCTGTGCGTTGTAAACTGACACTGATTTAGGCAATTTGGCTAATTTGATTTTTGAGTTGTAATTTTGAAAATGGGTTGGGGGATATTGGATCCCCACAATCAAGCTGAAACAAAAAACAAGAACTGGACTTTGAATTGGCCGAGAAAAGCTCATATGCGTATTGGAACTTTTTCGGGACTTGGGAAACAAATTTATGCTCTTTAACAGGTCTCAATGTTCAAACAGGCAAGAGACTTGCACAGTCTACTGTCCTTGTATACCTCAAGTTGTAAAGAAAGTAAAGGTTCGAATTTTAAACTGGACCCCAGGGTCGATTTCTTAAAGAGTTAGGACTAGTCCTAGCTCAGGACTAGTCCGTGGAGATATCAACAATGTACGAATAGTCCTAAGTTAGGAGCAGTTACTCGTCCTAACTTGAGATAAGACTAGACTTAATCCACTCCAGGCCCATCAAGGTTGGTGACTTCAGCATTTTTGCCAGTAAAACCATGCTTGGACAAGTCCGGTGGGCTTGTGATTTTTAATTGAGAATTATTACCTTATTTTTTTCACATGTTTGACTTTAGGTCAGATAAATATCTTTCAATTCTTTTTGAGAATTGAAGTACTATACTTTCCCATATAACAAAAAGAGACTTATCTTCTCTCATAGTGCTTGAAGTTCAAATATAAATAGTTATAATGTTACCTTGAAGAAAGTTTTTTTCTTGATTCTGGTCCAGTAAACAATTTGATCTACAAGTCATGTCGTCTTGCCGAAATGTTATCCCAAATTCAAGTCCTGTACAGTCTTAACAATGTTTTTTAAAACATTCTAGCACTGTTCAAATTTGTATATTTGTATATTTGGTTTGCGGTAACACCATGTGTGTATCTACTTGCCAGGTAGAGTTGTTCTTAGGGAACTGTCTTGCTTTATTCTACTGCCGTGGAGTAGATAATCGGAGGTTCGGGAGACTTCTCAGTTCTGAAAAGAACTGTCCTGCTTTTCAACTATTACCAGGGCGGATGGTATAGAAATTAGACTGGACTACTACTTTAGCTTATAGGATCGTAATTAACTGTACTGCCGCGGAGTCAGTTCTGAAATTGGTCTCAACGTTTCGACTAGCTTGCTCTAGTCATCGTCAGGAGACTGTGCAAATTGGTGCCAGAATGCAGGCACTTTGATAGGCGGATAGTTAGTGGCAGTAACAGGACTCTAAGGCCATTGGTAATAGCATTATTGCTGGGTAATTATTCAATGAATGGGGCAATTGCAAATGATTTATGGGTGTTTGGGTGCTGGTATTCCATACTTAATTTGACCCCGCCACGACCTCTAGCTTTCCAGTTTCCCCAAAAACCTTGGGGGAAAAAAAGTGTTCTGTTTTTATTGTGCAATGATTATAGGAAGCAATGAATTTCCAAATTTTTGGTTGTGTTTTTGACAAATTCCAGATGGTTTATTGCTTTTGGTGTCTGGTGACTTTATTAGTGAAGTGATGATTGGTTTTTAATGGTAGAATCAGAGCGAGACTTGGAAACAAGTTTGTGATGGGATTTATTGGGGGGGGGTGGGGGAGTAAGGAATGAAAGATAGATTGATGTGAGGGTTGGAAATGAAAGACAGGAAAGAAAGTCAAATAGAAGAACTTGTCTTCTTTAGTAGAAGAAAAAAATGTTTTGACGATGATGTATTTCCATTCAGGAACTGTTGTGGAAGTAAAACTTCATCATCGTTTTCATACTTTCCCGGGGCGGTGCATGTTGATTTTTTGTTTGATTTAAAAGTTGATATTGTACAGGTGTTTCACGACTGCTTCAATTTGTCAATTAATTTATATTTAGATGATGTATTTCCATTCAGGAACTGTCGCTGAAGTTAAACTAATGCTCAAGTTTTTATATTTTCTTGGTCATCATTTTCATGTTTTCTTGGGGGCGGGGCTTAGTGCATTTTGTTTCCTTTAAAAAATTGATATTGTACGGCCGCCTCATTTTGTCAATTAATTTGTTTTGAGCGCAGGAAGTAGATTAACTGAATCTCAACCTTAATAAAAGGTGGAAGGCCGCAATTCTTCTCGGTGAAAATTGTTTGATTCAGTTAGGGGTATCTTGTTGATGGACTCCGTCTCTAGCGAGGCTACTGCTTGGAGGAAAAGCTCGGAGATGAGTGATGGGGAAGGAAGGGGGTGAATGAAGAGGGTAGGAAATGACAAAGAAGACGTGCAACTGAACTATTTTCACTTTTTTTATGGTCAAGGAGCAGGGGCTTTGATAATCCGTTTGATGCCGCTTTATAAGTAAGCAATTTTCCTGAAATTCGCTGAGTGAGATGTCTGGAAATTCGGTTGAAGCCGAAGCGGTGTGTAGATGTACATGTACCGTAAGGAACCTTTAAATAGCAGGCCTGAACTGACGTGAAGGCCACTAAGGCCATGCCCTCTGCATGCTGCCCTGGTCATAGCCTTGGTGCCCAAATAAAAACTTCGCGCAGACTTCAAAGACAGTGGACACTTTTGGTAATTGTCAAAGACCAGTCTGCTCACTTGGTGTATCTAAACACATGCATAAAATAGCAAACCTGTGAAACTTTGAGCTCAATTGGTCGTCGAAGTTGCGAGATATGAATGAAATAAAAAAACACCCTTGTCACACAAAGTTTTGTGCTTTCAGATGCTTGATTTCGAGACCTCAAATTCTAAAGTTGAGGTCTCAAAATCAAATTCGTGGACAATTACTTCTTTCTCGAAAACTACGTCACTTCAGAGGGAGCCGTTTCTCACAATGTTTTATACTATCAACCTCTACCCATTACTCGTTACCAAGTAAGGTTTTTGCTAATAAATATTTTGAGTAATTACCAAAAGTGTCCACTGCCTTAAAGATTTTCCAATGGAAGTGCCCATTCAGTTGGGGCAGAACCGGTCTGTTTGTACCTGAAGAAACCTTGTATACAAGGTGTTACAGGCCTGAAAGTACATGAAGACCACAGAGGCCATGGTTTCGGTTGCCCTGGTTGTGGCCTTGGTGCCCCATGAGAAGTTTCTCTCAGACTTTAAGATTAGCAAATGGAACTGCCCACTGTAAAATGAAAATGGCTTGACCCTCCTGTTATAGACCTTTCTTTTGTACACTTGATGTACTTGAGGATGTGGTTTTCAGATTGGATTCTTTTTAAAGTAATCTTGCTGTACGGTGTTTTTGTTGGTACAGATAGGGTCATAGATTAATAAAAAAGTCAACAATTTAAAGACCATAACATTTTATTTGGTGACAGTACTGCAGCTGTTGATGAGTGTAAACTATTTTTTTGAGAAAGGATTTGCTTCAAAGTAATGATTTGGATATATTTTTTCACCCACAAACATATGAATCTGAGTCTAATAAAACACCATGAAATCGTTCATAAGCAAGTTCAAGTGCAAAATCTGCTGACAGTGACACTGGAGTCGCGCCATTAAAAAAAAACAGTTGTGTAGATTTGTCCAGTCTTAATATTTTGTAAATACCAGCCCTTAGGGATTCCTCTTGGCCTGGTCTGATGGAGCACGTACCCCACTGGGAGCTGTTTTTGTTTGATAATTGGCTACTTACGGTGCTATCAGAAGTGGAGGGGTGGAGGGTAGTGGGGTAGGAGCATGGGAGAGTCGTGTCGTTGGCGGTTGGAACTGACTACTGGTGTCCATGGACTTGGCCGGTGCCCATTAAATTCTCGTTCGAGTCACTTGTCATTTATTTCTGTCCGGATTCCTGGTGTGGCAGGGGGAAAACTCGAGCATGATTTGTTCTCTTCGTTGTTTTGTTTGTTTATGAATTTGAGGAAAATTTGTAGATTATAACAGACAGAAAAAGATTTTTTTAAGTTGCCTCCCTCTTAGGTGATCCACTGGCTGCCCCTTTCCAAACTTTATCAGAAAAACTAATCATTTAAAAAGAATATTGAAACATCATTTAAGAATATTGAAACAAATTTTAACTCGAAAAAGCCTACCACAAAGACCATATTAATAAGAAAATGGAACTTGATCTTCCAGTCAGAAAGACATCCTAAACTTTCCCATCCCCCCCCCTGTCCACCCTGTTTAAACATCGATGTGGTTTTAGTCACAGTCTCTTTTTTACAGCTTTCTGTTTTGAAAAGGCAGGCCATGAAGTAACCCTTGACACCACAGCAACTGCAGCGATGCCCTGTGCTTCTGCCGTGGTGCCCTGTGCTTCTGCAGCGATGCCCTGTGCTTCTGCCGTGGTGCCCTTTGCGAAGTTCCAATACAAATAATACATTTTCCTCATAAAAAAATGCCCCTTATCACAAAGAAATCCCTGTGTCCGTTCAAGAGTGAAGGTCAAGGCATAATGTGGCTATACCAAACAGTTGGACGACTTGACCTGGGGGTATGCGACCTAACCTAAAGCAAGCAGTAGCCTGCGGCCATTGCTACTTACCCCGGAAACAAGACTCAAGCCTAAAGGATCTTAAAGGCACTGGACACCTTTGGTAATTGCCAAACCTGTGTGTTTTCGTATGCTTGAGTTTGAGACCTCAGCAAATTCAATTCAAATATTTTAGTGAGCAATCACTTCTTCCTCAAGAACTACATTACTTCAGAGGGAGCCGTTTCTCACAATGTTTTATACTATCAACAGCTCTCCATTGCTTGTTAACAAGTTAGTTTTTATGCTACAAATTTGTTTGGGGTAATAACCAATAGTTTCCAGTGCCTTTCATTTTTAAAGCTGTCTGTTTGAAAGGAGTCTATACTCAACAGGAAGACTTGACCTAGGGGTATGCGACCTAACCTAAAACAAGCAGTAGCCTGTGGCCATTGCTACTCCCCCCCCCTCAACAAGACTCATGTCTAAGGGATCTTAAGACTTATGACTCCCCACCTGTTAAGATTGGAAAATCTGTTCCAACGAAAAGCCACAAATCTCCTGTTTGAGCTCACAACCCGTCATGACTGTTTCTTCCCATGAAAACGTCCCAAGAAAAAGATTTAATCTGTTTGACGAGAGAAATAAAAAAGTTGATGTGAAATCTGAGCGACCTTGGAATAAAAGGAACAGTTTCCCACGCGAGTATACGTTTTATTAATTACATAGGATCAGCATCAATTACTTATTTCACTGGAAAGGTTTTACTTTTGTTCACACGGGGGACTCTGCTGTCAACTGATAAGGTTTAATAGCATTCTGAATAATACAGGAAAGCGATGAGGGGCCAATACAGCAAAAAGAGGGGTTCAATTCCATGGAGTATAGCTATCTTAATGGCACTGGACACTATTGGTAATTACTCAAAATAATTGTTAGCATACAAATTTACTTGGTAATGTACAATGGAGAGCTGTTGATAGTATAAAAACATTGTGAGAAACAGCTCCCTCTGAAATAGCAAAGTTTTTGAGAAAGAAGTAATTTCTCACTTGTTCCCCCCGTAGGTTTGGATCCAAAGTGATCTCAACACCAATTACAGAGGAGTTGTATTGCCATGGCAACTTGATTGATTTGTCCTAAATACTGGGTGCTTATTCATAGGTTTATTTTAAGATTAGGCTTATGGGCATCAGGGTAAAATTATGGGATAAACAGTTTTTTAGATTTATAGGGTTGACGCACTTCAAGTGAATTCTGTGAAGGAGGGTCATAAATGTTTGCCCTGAACTTTTTTTTTAGTGACTGGCCAGCAGGACCAATTAGCTTGTTATTTCACTAGTCCACAGCTTTTTCACTCGTCCCTATTTCAAATATAATATGGATGCTTTTCAACACTGGACTAGGCCATTCTACGCTTACAAGGCTAGTGCAGAAATTAAGCGCTTGCACGCAAGCGGGGAATCGTGATCGTAAGCACAGAATTCAGCGGTAAGCAGAGCCATGAAATTGGGCCATGTTTGCACGGGTTCCCCCTGGAATAATTCTCTCTTGCGCTTTCCACCCACATCTATAAACTGAAACTTCTTACCTTGTCTTCCCTTCGATGGCAAACACTTAAAACTTTGCCTAAACTCAATGCTTGCCCAAACTTAAACAAAACTCTGTCTGCCCAGACTTTATGTTGCCTCGCTGAATGTCAAAAATGACACGCATAATGACTTTGTATTCAAATACTACACCAGCGGACAGTTTCAGAAAACATGTGTGACTTGAACTGCTTCTCAACCCAGCATTCCCAGTAGATGACAATGACAAATAATGATGACAACGATGATGTCATGGCCAATGACAATGACTGTTCCTAAGGCAAGAACTGAATCATCGTCCCCTAAAATTAAAAGCCATCATGCTTAAGAGCGAAAATCACGGCCTATCCCGCTCAGAGAAGATGACCCTTAGCTGTGATTCATTATCGGTTCTATTTTTCTCAAAGGTTATTAATGGTCGATGATCCGACCCTTAGTTGTACTTTGCAAGGGGTCGGCTAACACAAGATGTCTTTCTTGGGGGGAGTTTGACAGTCTGAGTTTTACCCTCAAGTGACCAATCAAATGATGTGAACTGACCCAGTTTTGGGATCTTCTGGGAAAAGTTAACGGGTCTGGAATTCCACAGAGGCCATAGGGGTGTTGTTGCCCCTTGTCTAGGCCTCGGTGCCTGTAGATTCTTAAAATTGCCCGTTGCAAACTTAAAAGGATTCACAGACAAATGTCCAGAGCTGAAGTTTCACATATGTAGAAATGGCACAGTATTATTCCTTTTAAATTTGTCAAAATTGTAAATAAATAACCTGAAGTGTCTATAGTAGGCCTACTCAATCAAATGTTCCTATAACTTTTTCTCAAGGAACAAATGCCTGAATTTTAAATATGGTTTCTCGTCTATTCTGTGTTGACTAGATCGTCTTATAGCTAGAGGAGAATTTGTTTAGGTTAAAAAACATTTGATCAACTTGATAAACGACAGCAATGCAAGTAAAGCTGTTTTAGACAGCTCCGTTCGCATTTCCATCACAACGGATTTCCTTTATGGCATTCTTTGACCACAAGTTAGCTGACGAAAATAATCCATTTTTGTCATCAGACTGCCACAGCTGGTCGAGTGTTGTACTGAAGGAATGCTAGAGAAAATATCACAGAGGAGTCTTGTGTATTTGGGGAGACTTTGCTTTGTTTATTGCCCTTGCGTCAGAAAAAGGGGATCAGTAGAACGTGTCGTGGAACATGTAGTTGGTGTCATGATTGACATACATTCTCAAATTGACTATAGGGTTATTTTTTTGTAAAACAATATCATACCAAAAACCTTACTAATGCAAAAGAGTTTTGTCAATGACAGTTGTGTGGGAAGGTGTTTTAAAAGTGTGGGCGACCAATTATGAGTGGCAATCCCTGTGAACATCTGTACACAAATTCAGCCAATCAAACCAGGAACATCATGGGGAACTTCTTATCTTTTTGATAAATGCACTGGGTTATTTTATGTGCATTACCAAAAACACTTGACCAACGGGGTCCCATCCCAAGGACGCTTAAGTGTCTTGCTTTAAAGTCACAAGTGCCGCGATCAGGACTCGAACCCACACTCTGCTAAACAGAAACACCACAGCTTGAGTCTGTCACTGACACAACATGTCACTATAACGCCTTCTTAATTAGAATTTAAAGACACTATTGGTAATTGTCAAAGACCAGTCTTCTCACTTGATGTATGTCAACATATGCACAAACAAACAAACCTGTGAAAATTTTAGCTCAATTGGCTGTCGAAATTGCGAGAAAATAATGAAAGAAAAAAACACCCTGTGTCACACTTAAAATGTGTGCGTTCAGATGCTTGATTTCGAGACCTCAAAATGTAATTCTGAGGTCTTGAAATTTCGAGACCTCAAAATCTAATTCTGAGGTCTTGAAATCAAATTCGTGGAAAATTACTTCTTTCTTGTAAACTACATTACTTCGGAGGGAGCCATTTCTCACACTGTTTTATACTATCAACAGCTCACCATTACTCGTTAACAAGTAAGTTTTTAAGCTAACAATTATTTTGAGTAGTTACCAATAGTGTCCACTGCTTTCAATTAGAATTTCATGGAAGGTTTTATTGAGTGGAGGTGCGCAGTCTTTTTTTCTTAATGGTTTTGAACGTAACATTACAGCCCTTGCCACTATGAAGTCGCAGATAGTCCCAATTAATCTCAGGAGATTGTAACATCCACGTCAAGTTAATTGATTCAACTATAAACTGAATCTTTTCCTGTTTTTGCTTTTTATTTTCTTAAAGGTAGGTCCTTAAATTGGTTTTTGTCAACTTATAATTGATTAAGAAAATTATCAAGAAAGATACAATAACAGTCATCCCCCGGAAAGTGTTAGCTGAAAACAGTGTCTAGTTATTGAGCAAACGGCAAAAAACTGTCACGATATTTTCATAAAAAATGTCAAATCCATCCGTTTATATAGCGGGGTGACAAGAGGTTCCTAATGTCATTAAATCACAAGGAATAATTTGTCCAAATATTGTCTCCCGTCACAACTTCTAATAATAATCTTGGCTTCTTATATCGCTCATATCCGTCACTCAGTGATGCTCAAGGCGCTTAAAGCCATTATACACTTTCGGCACAGAAAAAAAAAAAAAGTTCATAGATTTACAAATCACTCACAGGGTTTACAGAAGTTAATGGTGAAAGACATCTCTTGAAATATTATTCCATGAAATGCTTTACTTTTCGAGAAAACATTAAAACAATTATCAATTCTCATTGTCGAGAATTACGGATTTATTTTAAACACATGTCATGACACGGCGAAACGTGCGGAAACAAGGGTGAGATTTCCCCGTTATTTTCTCCCGACTCCGATGACCGATTGAGCCAGGTTTGTTGTTTTTTTTATATCAGTTGTGATACACGAAGTGTGGGCCTTTGGACAATACTGTTTACCGAAATGGCTTTAAACATTCAGTATTTTCCTGCGAAGTATGCGGGGCTACGTTTTTTAAGTATGTTTTGAATTATGAGACCTACTCCTTTTTACAAGGTGCTGTGGCGTAATATTCAGCCAATCAAACCAGGAACACCGAGGCTAACCCTTTCTCTTTTTGATAAGTGCACTAGGTTCTCTAAAATGCTGTAGTTCTCTTCACTTGGCTGGAAGCAACTTTGTCACTTCAGGAATCAAATACAGATTGATGACACCTGACCTACAGATGAAGAACTTGGTTCCTTTTTGCAAGTACTTTACAAAATGTTTTACACTAATTGCAAACTTCCTTGGCGTGTGTATCATTGCGTGTTCCACAAATGGTGAAATTAGAAATCAAGAATTAAGTGAGCGCAATTAAATTTGACAATATCTTCAGGTTTACCGTCAGGTCTTGTTGACTTCCTTGGGAGGTGGTGAATTTATGAGTTTTTGTGGAATTATTATTACTAAAATGCGGATGTTGGTTATTTTAGCTGGAAGTGAACATGTCAGAATAAGTAAATTAAATTGAACATTATTCCTTCTGGATAATGTACTGAAAGTTTTCCTGGATCACATTAAAATGTTCTCACACAACAATCTTATTATAGGTATGGTCAATGAATTTGTAAATACTTCAAAACTTAATTACCGTAAGGACTTACTTGGCGAGAAGCCAGGACTGCTTCTCAAACTACCTGAGAAAGGTTTCTCTTCAAAGTAATATGGTTTTGATAATTTGTCACTCATAAACTTTTTAATCTGAGAAGCGATTCGTGCCTGAATCATTTCTCAGATTTCTGAGCGTTTGTGTCCATTCGTGAATGCTGTGGCCAGAGACTCGTTTGTTAGCTGCTGTTAACTCTCTAAAAGTTGGCAGATGCATGCATGAGATTCCTTGGGGTTGGTGTCCATTTGATGTTGCTGTGACCAGAGATTTGGTTGGTACTTGCAGTCACCTCACTAAATGTGGACAGGTTTGACGCTCATGTGAAAATACTGTGACAGTTTATTGCTGTTTTGTCAGCTATTAATCAAAACTTTCTTGATACTTTTGTCTGGATAGGCTGTTTTAATCAGCTGACAAAAACTAATCTAAAATCCTTCCTTTAAAATATGTTCTTCGCACGAACATTTTCGATTCTGTTGCAATACATTGCAATACAATTAATTTAGAGGACCAGATGAACTGGAAATAATTATTCACTAATGCGCATGTTGTTTCAATTAAACAAAC
Organism: Asterias rubens; assembly: GCF_902459465.1. Classification (NCBI taxonomy): domain Eukaryota; kingdom Metazoa; phylum Echinodermata; class Asteroidea; order Forcipulatida; family Asteriidae; genus Asterias; species Asterias rubens. The sequence goes on along the minus strand of NC_047081.1, from coordinate 2,072,867 downwards.
ATGGCCTGCCATGGGCTTCCACAGCCTTCATCTAGCTTAAAGGTACAGGATTTGTAGAGCTGACAAAATAGTCATAGTTTTAGTTTTGTCTGATCAACCATAATACACAAAATAATAAAACGTGTGAATATTTTGGCTTAATTCTGTGTTAGTCATGAGAAAATAATGAAAACCATGCTTAATTTTCAGCATCTAAAACACATTGTCCTTAATTTTGGTTGTAACAACCGAAATCAGCTGTTGCCTTTTTTAAAGTAGGTTTTACAGATGCAGTTTTCTTGCATATGACTTCATTACAGAGAGAAATATTTCACAGAAAACTTTGCTCTTCGAATAATTATGAACTTCATAATCAATAAGTTTTCAGACTAAAAGTAAACAATGTTGTTATTATCCCAACCAATCCTGTATAGGCCTATAATATGACTTTAAGCAATATTTTGTGAACCCCCCCCCCCCCCAAAAGGGAAGAAAAAAAAACATGAGGCCCACATTTTCCCCTCAAGGCCTTCCACAACAAAGATGAACTTTTACCACTCGGAATAACTTGGGGTAGCGTTTGTTTACCAGGTCAATGACCTCTGGGGTCGTCGGGGTCACCATCGGAGGCTCAATCTTTGGTCACCGCTCAGAAAGAATTACTGTTGCACATCCTCGAAGGCTAAAACCTTCCCTTCATACAACCACACAGTAACCAAGATTCATTAGTTTGTTTTATTGGACCAAATTTATGCTTGCGATACCTGCATTTTATGTTCTGCCACCCCTGATACGAGGTGCTGAAAGACACCCACCAGTCGGATGTGATTTTTTGTAAGACTCAAGGGTTTTGGAGTGTTTTTTTTTCTTCTTTTTTTCCGCTGGAAAATGTTTGGACTGAAGTGTAACTTGTTATTGGTGTACGTGACACAATTGATAACAGTTGCGCAAGCGGCGTGCTTTCGGTTGTAAAGGGAACGAGAGGGTTGGGTAAGGTATTGAAATGTTGCGTCCATCTGGTCCATCGAGTATTTAGGGCTGGAATGTTGCACAGGTCATTGCCACGGCTGCAAAAGTAAATGTTCCCATACGACCAGATTATCTGATTGGTCTTCCCTTTTTTTTAAAACTTCACAGTGGGTTTGCCTTTCATGAGCAACATTTCCTGAATTTGGAGCGCAAAACCGCTCGACCATGACACAAGTTGCTGAAGTAGAAAATAAATTAAGCCATTGGACCCTTTCGGTACAGAAAAAAAAGAAAAAAGTTCACAGATTTACAAATAATTTACAGGGTTTACAGAAGGTAATGGTGAAAGACTTCTCTTGAAATATTAGTCCATGAAATGCTTTGCTTTTTGAGAAAACGGTAAAAACAATATAAATTCTCATTAGCGAGAATTACGGATTTGTTATAAACACATGTCATGACACGGCGAAACGCGGGAAAACAGGAGTGGGTTTTCCTGTTATTTTCTCCCGACTCCGATGACCGATTGAGCCTAAATTTCCACAGGATTGTTGTTTTATATATAAGTTGTGATACACGAAGTGTGGGACTTGGACAATACTGTTTACCGAAAGTGTATAATGGCTTTAAAAAACTTTCTGCTAAGCAAATAACAAGCAGGATACCAGTGACAGATGGTAAATGTAACATGGTATTTTGGTTGGTAACCTCATTCTGGTAAACATTGTTGTGCGTAGCTATATTGAGTGCTTAAGCAATTCTATGAAATTAGACACTTGAAAATTTAACTCAATGGCGCAACATCAACTGGCTCAGAAAATTCTATGAATCTGGATTGAAACAGATGTTTGTGTGATACAGATGTCTCTTCTCCAGTAATTCACATCATCATATCGGCGACTATGTTTAACAAAACAAACATTGCCAGTCAAGACAAATACTGATGTCCAAAACCAGATTGTCGCAGATGTACCGGCAACAGCTTAGGAGTTAAAACACAAACTTGTGCCTCCTAGAAATCATTTTGCATAAAAACCCACTGGCATTTCCGCAAATTAGACTCATCTTGTCACCGCAAGTAGATGTTTGTGTGATACACATATCTCTTCTGCAGTAAGTTTTTAACAAAACGAACATCGCCAGTCACTAATACTGATGCCAAAACCAGATTGACACACATGTACCGGGTACGGTCTGTTAAAACCACAAACTTACTTGGGCTCCTAGAAATCATTTTGAATTAAAACCCACAGCAGTTCCGCAAGTTAGACTCATATTGTCATCACAAGTAGATGTTTGTGTGATGCAGATATCTCTTCTGCAGTAATTTGTTAACAAAATGAACATTGCCAATCAAGACCAATACTGATGCCAAAACCAGATTGCTGCACATTGTACCGGGTACGGCCTGTTAATTTAAACCACAAACTTGTGGCTCCTAGAAATCATTTTGAATAAAAAACCCGCAGGCATTTCCGCAAGTTAGACTCATCTTGTCATCACAAGTTCATTTATCAACCCATCTTGCACTCTCTTTCCCTTCTAACCATAGATGAGGTACCCTTTTCGACCAGCAAGTTATGTTAACACAAACACGACACCAGCGATAAAATATTCAATTTGGGAATGCCACCGTTCAGTTACAATAATACAGTGTGGGTTGACCTGACATAACAAAAATGGTTGACGATGTACTTTATTTTGGGGTTTATATTTACTCTGTGGTTTCACATTCTGAGAGTTTTCAACCTGCAACCTTTTAGCGGAATGGAAAAAAAAAACTATGATTTGTGTCTGGAAATCTTTCCCTGGGAGTTCAGTTTGCCACCATTATAGGACCTTTGAATGTATTTATGTTTGGTGCCACTGCATAAAATAACTCTGATGCCTGAAGGCCTCACACCTGAAGGCTTCATGCCTGAAGCCTTTCTCAGATTTAAATTTTGGGGGTGAAAATAACCTCTTTCTCTAAAACTACATAGTCCAGGCGGGGTTTATAACAATGTTTTATAATATCAAAAGCTCTCTGGAGCTCTTTATCAAGTAACTTTTTAACTTGAACAGTAATTCCCAAAGTTTACCCTGCCTTTCAACAAGTCAGTTTGAAAAAATTCTTTATTGTGATCCACATTTGGTATTAAGTTACACAATTTTGATATCTTGTGACTCAGGGTTTTCTCTTAGCACAATTTCAACTTTTGCCCGAGAAGTTGAGGTTCCTAACCGGGGGAAACAAGCACAGTTTTGGTTGCCGCTCTCTTAACTCAACCAGTATGATTAAAAAAAAAAAGGATGATTCACGATGAGATGTCGAAGGTCATTGGGAGAGGTGGATTCCATAGGATAGAGAGTCAAAATCTGGGTCAACCGAGGTCACTTAGGGGTCAGTCTAAAATGTTCCAGGAGTGTTTAGATATACAGTGTAGTGTACTGTATTAGTTTTCAAGGCTAAGTGAGACCAGGCACAGGTGTGACTAACACTTATTCAACCCCTAAGAAAGTGTTAGTGGTCGACCACTAAACTTGTCGGGCAAATACAGTCCGTCAGTTCCATCTTTTATTGAAGTCAGGATGCGGTTTATCGTCTGACGTTATCTTCCGAAGCTTATCTGATGAAACCTCAACAATTGTGACACTCCTATAAGACACTCCTAAGACTTGTCGGATGCTCTGTGCCCTGCCCTCGGGCGATCTTTATAAGAGTCTATCTTTGAAGAAAGAGATTCTCTTAAGACGTAAATCCCAATTGTTGCAGGCGGCTAGGCATTCCTATGTCGGGTATTAACCTTGCTTTTCAAAATCCCATGACAACTGCCGTAATCCTGTATCACTTTCGTTCGTAATCCTGAAAGGAACTGGAAGGAACACCCCAATCCCATGGTTCCCTTAGAGTTCTAATTGATCAATCTTGAGTTAATAAGTTCCTTATGTTTTACTACGGACTTGAGGATTAACTCCTCTTGTTAGTCAGCAATGGGTGAGGAAGCAGTCATGCACTAAAAGAAACGGCTGGCCTTCCTAACTTTCATGTGGTGGGAAAATTTAAAGACACTGGACACTATTGGTAATTGTCAAAGACCAGTCTTCTTACTTGCTGTATCTCAACATATGCATAAAATAACAAAGCTCTGAAAATTTGAGCTTGATTGGTCGTCGGAGAGAGATAACTAAAAAAACACCCTTATCACATGAAGTTGTGTGCTTTCAGATGCTTGGTTTCGAGACCTCGTGGAAAATTATTTCTTTCTCGGAAACTATGTCACTTCAGAGGGAGCCGTTTCTCATAATGTTTTATACCATCAACCTCTCCCCATTACTCGTTACCAAGTAAGGTTTTATGAAAACAACTATTTTGAGTAATTACCAATGGTGTCCACTGCCTTTAAATCTACATTTCTGTAAGGATTAAAACAATCAGCTGGCTCCAAAAAACCAACGGTATACATTCCATTGAAGGGCTGACATTTTTGCTTGGCGTTGACAAATCTTACTTACTTTACCAGTCGAAGTGCTATGTAATGTGTTCAGTTTGTGGCTGGTTCCCAGCTTAATTTTGCTCTGCAGAGAATTTCATCAAGCAATATCTGGCTGAATGGCAATAGCTTTATAAGCCATTAACTCATAAACTAACAGTATACTTTCCCTTTAAACTAAACATGTGTTTCTCTGAACCGTTTGACGACTTTCAGGAAAACCTTTCAGACAGTGAAACATTTTCTAAACCAAAAAGTATTCTCGGGGTACGGTTGAAAATACAAGATCCTAACTTATCAGAGCTGTGTCTGATTAAGACCTTTACGAAGTTAAATCATTCTGACACATCACATGTGGCTGGTACAAGCTTTTTTTCTTTCTCTGACATAATTGTAGGCGGTAAAGTGATTGCCGACTAAAATGAAAACCAAGTAAAAGTTAGAGTCATAGATTGGTTTGTGTCAACGTAATGATTGGTTTTTATCACGTAATTATTGATTTTTTTGTCAATGTAATGATGATTTTTACAAAAAAAGTTACATGTGAAAGTTTCTGCTGAAAGCAGTGTCTAAATTGCTGACAAAACAGCTAAAACATTTCCCTGTATTCTAACACGTCAAATCCATCTGCGTTTAGAGAGTTGACAGCGGGTACCAACTGCATTCAAAATTTTGCCAGCAGCATGTGAACAGACACCAACCCCCAGTAATCCTAGAAACCATTCATGAATCAACTGTTTTGTTGGTGAGAATTGTTCCAAACCATCTTACTTCGAAGGGAATCCTTTGCCAAATGCCGGTTAAGAACCTTAGGACCAGTCACAATTTCTCTCCGGGTTGTCCTGAGCCCAGTGTTGAAGAGCCATGCCTGTATGCTGCGGTTTCGAAAAGGGCAAGGGCACCAAGGCTTTTTTCTCCTTGGTAAAGGGCAACCTATGAGGAAACTGTAAACTCTTACTGGAGCTTTTAAGGGCACCGAGGCAGTGACTAGGGGGAGGCAATCGCCTTTGTTGCCTCCGTAAGTATCAGGTCTGGAGAGCATCCCTGTTTCTTTTGAGTTTTGGACCAGTGGAAAAGCTGAGAGACTAGTAAGCTTGGGCGATATCACGATATTATCGAATATCGCGATACTAACTTGGAAACGATTTCGATATCGGATCGATTTGGTTTTTATCGAAATATCGATACGCGATATCGATTAAATATCGCAATATCGGGATGTATTTGCTAGCTGAGACATCTTGCACCCCATAGGTTTTGAGTAAAACCAGCAGAATAGGTCATTAAAACACCTCTCTTATGCTGTGACTGTCTCTTCTACAACTTTCACTTGGAGTTTGAACACTGATGATGTCAAATTTAACTAATCACGATTATATCGAATATCGCGATATATTGTCGGCGATATATCGTGAATAAAATAAATCGATATCGCCCAAGCTTAGAGACTAGTGAAATGACAAGTTAACTGGTCCTGCTGGCCAGTCAATAAAAGTTTAAGGGCAAATCTCGTAAGGACGTCCTATACTTTAATGCATGATGACGCAGCGATCAAGCCGTAGCTGTAGCCAATTCAAACACAGCCATATTGTCTGCAAATGTGAGAAGGAAAGATGGAGGTTCGATTGAAAACACATCCAGCTTAAGAACCTGTTAAACAAGTGTCCCCTCCAACTATGGTGTGTAAGAATTTTCGTCCATTAACACGCGTCAGCATATGGTTTATGCGATGAGATATGTCTGGGGTATCACCTATCGTGTGTATTGGGGGGGAAATATGACCAAATATTGCTTGGGGAACATTGAAAGATCCTATTTCAAAGTGAATGGTTCGTGTCTAATTAACGTGAGTCTTAAAGAGCAGTTGAGGGAGAAGCTTGTCTGTCACGTACCGTCTGCTTGAGATCAGTCCGGTAGTCGCTGAGCGGTATTCCCAGTATGATGGTTCTGTCAGTCAGTCGGCCTGTACCCAATATGAGCAGCTTCCTCATGGACAGGTGGGCATGTCACCTGAGCAAGAGATCAAGTCCACGGCAACCTGCTTTTATTTTCCTGTGCAAATTGACTGAGCTATCGGTTGTCGTCGGTTGCATAGAGGGGAGGGGCTGCTGTCATTCCCCGAGTCACTTGGACGGGACCGAGAGGGGGGGATGCCAGATGTGGTGGATTTTGAGAGGGGTGGTGATTGTTATCTTTAAGTCTTGCTGTGGGAGGTATTGAAGTGAGAGGATGGCGATCTTTAAGGAGGCAATGGAGATTGATGGTTGGTTGTGTCTTAGAGGAGTAAGAATACCTCCTGATGCCTGTATGCTTCATTTTTGAAAAGGTAAGGGCACCAAGGCATCTTCTCCTTGGTAAAGGTCACCCTATGAAGAAACTGTAAATTAGAGCATTTCAAGGGCACCAAGGCAATGCCCAGGGGGCATGGAGGCAATTGCATTTGTTGCCTCCGTGAAGTATCAGGCCATCCTCCATGGATGTGTGGTTCTTGGATGAGGAAGATAATATACAGCACGCCTGCAATTACATGAAGGCCACAATGGCCATGCCCTATGTTGCCCTTGGTCTGCCTTGGTGCCCCTTCATCAAATGTTTTCCATAGATTTTTAAGATTTTCCAATGAAAGTGCCCTTTGGAAATGAAAATGGCCTTGCCATCTCAAAGATGAAATTCTTTGATCAGGAATAGGAATGTTCTTTTGCGCCTAGAAAGAAACCAATTTATAAGTCGCTCCCTTGTCAAAGTACAGAATATATCTTAGTGTCATATCTTAGATGTGTGTGTTCATAACCAATTGGACAGTGAAACCCGTTTCTTTGTAACCCTTAATAAACAATCCACTGCCATTTGTTATTGTGGCATTAGACTCTGTGTACTCAAAGAGTCGCTATGGAAATTTCACAGAGGCCAGGGGTAATATTATGTTGAAGCGCCATGAGCGTCACTGAGTGACGGTCATGATTGCTATATCAGAAGCCACTATAATTATTATTACTAAAGTCAACTCAAAATCTTCTAAGAGTGACTCCATTAAAAGCTGCCTTTATTTTCATTGCTCATGCTGTGAAATTGCTTTCCCTTGATGTACGAGTTGCTAAGTAAATTGAGAATGAGCTTATTGATGTACTCCCTTGTCGTCGGCAAGAGTTCATCTTAGGTTTTTATCTGCTTAAAGGCATTGCAGCCGATTTCACGAAACACTAGGATTAATCCTATCTCGAGTTGGGACGAGTAACCCAGCCTAACTTAGGATGGATTCAATGCGTTCTAATATCTTCGGATACGGAGTTGTACTTGTCCTAAGTCTTAAGATTAATCCTACGTTAGCAAGAGTTTGGTGAAATCGACGGCTGGACACCTCTGGTGATTATCAAAGACCAGTCTTCTCAGTTGGTGTATCTCAACATATAATAGTAAACCTATGAAAATTTTGTCAATTTGACCAACTCAATTGGTCGTTGAAGTTGCTAGAGAAAAAATGAAAGAAAAAGCACCCTTGTCGCACAAGTTGTGTGCTTTCAGACGCCTTGAATTTGAGACTTTAGCTGAGGTTTCAAATTCAACTCAATTATTTTCGTGAGAAATTAGTCTTTCTCAAAAACTATTTTACTTCAGAGGGAGCCGTTTCTCATAATGTTTTATACTATCAATAGCTCTCAATTGCTTGTTACCAATTAAGTTTTTATGCTAACAATTATTTTGAGTAATTACCAATCGTGTCCAGTGCTTTTGCAGGTAGAGTCATCGTGAATTGGTCTTTGTCTGTGTTATGCTGATTTATTGGTTATGAAGAAAGATCCTTCAGAATCTTATACAGCTTATCTCTAAACATCAACACGCCATAATATTCTCTCTCCATGAACCATGTGACCAGTGAGTCGGAAACCACACCCTCGTCGAAATATTCCAACCCCTTCCTCTCGGAACCATGTGAACTGTGAGGAGAAAGCGACCCGGGGGATCTGTAAGACAATAGCAATCCCTTGAATCTGAGAACCGTATTGGTTTGCCCTTAACTTTTCCAGTAACTAGCTGGCAGGACCATGGGCCAATTTCATAGAGTTGCTAAGCAGACAAATTTGCTTAGCATGAAATTTCTTCTTTGATAAACACAGGATTACCAACCAAATTTCCATTTGTTGCATACTGCTTGTTACTGGTATTCAGCTGTTGTTTGCTTATCCTGAAAATCACGTGGATATTCGGTCGGTAATCCTGTTTTCATCAAGGATGAAATTTCATGCTAAGCAAATTTTTGTGCTTAGCAGCGCTATGAAGTTGGGCCCTGGGCTCCATTTCACAAAGAAATAAAATTCCAATACAAACTGTCAGTATTTCCATTGTGATTTGTTTTGTGACCAGGGTTGTATGTAGCTAGACCAATTTTAGTGGGCAATCCAGTATTTTTTCGAAATCCGCCAAAGGCAAGCAGACCAACAAAATTATTTGAGTTGTAATAACTGTAGGGACAGTTATTGCTGAAGTTGGGCCAGGTTTCCAAACTGATCGTGTACAGAGCCGTGCAATCAGTTGATGAGTGGCATTTTGTACCGCGAAGAATCTTTCTCTGTGACATTTGATACTCCTTATCAAATAGCTGCGTCTTAGATCAATACACAGGGGACAATATTTTGAAATCTGTGCACACAAAGTGTTTTGCTCAGGGTGCTGGGGCAACAATTGTTAGTCCTGCGCTGGGCTGCCAATCATGGCACACCGTGGCTACAATATTGATTGTGACACCACACTTTCATGTTCAAGTGTCTCATCTTGTAGAAATGTTAGATTTCCTTGAGGCAGAAATTTCAGGCCTGGAATTACATGCTTGACATGGAGGCCATCCGTTGCCCTGATTGGCCTTATTGCCCCTTCATTGCCCTTTCAAAGTTGAAAACCAAGACCAGAACTATACAAAAACGTATTTTGAGAGCATTTTATGAAAATGTCTTCTTCGTTTTCTGTGGCCATTACGAATATTTTGTTTATTTGGCTACGGTGTTATTTTAGTCTGGTTTACCACAGTCTATCCCTATGCAAACACACAGAGAGATGGAATCTGGGTCTGGGGATCTTGGTGGTAAACCGCCGGATCGAAATTTACGATTTATGATTAGAATCTAGAAGGATCCACCATGCTCAAGTCAAAGCTTTAAAGTGGTTAAAGGGAAGCTGTATATTTGGTAATCACTCTTTTAAAATTAAAGGTGATCAAAACTTACTTGATTTTGGGGGTTGAACAAAGAATTGACAGTGCAGCAGCTTTTCGATAGTAAAAGGTATTCTGAGATTCAGTTCCTTTTGAAGTAATGTGGTTATGGAAATCAGTTTTTGTTGCCCAAAATTTGAATCTGAGAGGCCTGGCTGACAGTAAAGCAGTCACCGTTGGGAGAAAAAATAGTCCACATTGTGTCTGAACCGGTAGTTTTGTATTTCTAGCGATGCATGGGTCTTTTAAACATCATGAATCGTAACATTTGGGAGGGTTCTGGTCTAGAATTAGGGGAACCCAGGCCAGCAAGCCATTTTCAAGAAAGCTTATACAGCTATAAAATCTCATGCCTGATCCAATGCATTTATGTGGTTTAAATATTTTGTTTCAGGTGGTAATTTGCATGATTTTGTTGATTTCAAAATGTATTTATTTTTAAAATGCACTTCTTGTAAAACTACCGATATGGTATCTAGACCCCTTGCACAACACAGAACACTCCTCCTAAGAATGTCCACCATATCCATAATTTTGGGAGTCAATTCCTTCATGCAAGGTGTTGACCCCCCCCCACCCCCTCACCCCCCAAATGACAGACAGAGAAGCACAGGTAAGTGTGCTGCCCGTTGTGCAATGGGTCTGTTAGTCTATACTGTCTATTGTACCATTCTTTTGAAGTAGTTTTGTCTTTATGTGAAAAAAAATAAAAATTGATACTACTTTTTGAATCTGAGAATTTCTGGAATGTTACAAGTTTATTTTTGTAAACGGTAAACAATGGTTGCATGACGTGTTGTGATATTTTGTTTATTTGTTGTTGTTGTTTGTTGTTCTTTGTTTACTTCAGGACCCCCTGGTTCCCCCGGCGATATCGGTCCCCCTGGTGAGAAAGGCAGGAGAGGTAAAAAAGGTGAACAAGGTCCGCTCAATCCTGTGTGTTTTTTTTTTTCTCATTTTTTTTTTGAGTCGTTTCCAAAGAACTCTTTCCTCTTTCTTTTAATCATTTCTGCTTCATGCACTAACTGTTTTGCTTTCATCTGAGCTTTGCACATGCACTGATTGTTTTTAGTTCGTCTGAGTTTTTGCACATAATGCACAAAGTATCACACTGGCCGGGTACCAGTATACTTTCTTCTTCAACTGTAGAACAACTGGTTACCAGTTTTTAAACTACTAACATAAAACTTTAGCGTCCATTAAAGCAAAGGATAGTGGGATACATTTCTGGTCTAAAAATAGTCCAAAGGGGCTTTCCAATGATGTCAGTGAAAAGCACAAAATATGCTACGGAAGATCACGAGGGCCCGCGTTTGTAGCAATTTGTTTTGCTACGGATTATTATGTAGGGTCGGCAGTTATGGGTTTACAAATTTTTCCAACCTTATTCATTTCTATATTTACTTTTTTACAGCCCAAATCGGCCAATCTTTGGCAGAATGTAGACCTCTACTGTCACTTAAGCATTAGTTACAAACAAATTCAGCTCCACAACTTGGCAATCGGACATACTTATTTGGGAGGGAAACAAAGTCAAGGGTGCATTTTTTTGTTACTTTTCCCAAACGGAAGCTAGTTATGATTGATACATTACTCTCTCACTCAAATGGAAAGTAATTAATTAATCCTAACCTTGCGATATTTGATTTATATTCACTTACACAACACATTGCCTGTTAATATCCCCTATCCTCTCCGTTAATTAGCAGTCTCCCTGAGCTAATTAGTGATGTCCTTGGATTTGGAAACAAATCTTAAGATTTTCCTGAACGGAGCATCCATTATGAGTCATTAAACATTGGGTTTTGGATTTCAAATCATTTACAAGAAACTTTGGAAATTTTTGCTTTTTAGAGAAACTTAAAATGAGCTTTCCCGTTTCCAAGGAACAGTCAAAATTTAACAAAACTTAATGAGAGATTAGACTCTGCTAGGGTCGAAACGTCAGGCCATTAACTATTTTTTGCATTTATACTCTCGGTCCATTTGGTTGGTAAGTTGTTTGCAACAGCTAATTCTATTTTCTGAGAGATTAGCTAACATCACAAGGCTGGAAGGCCACTTCAAAAGTGCTATTCACACGACAACAATATAACTGGGGTCCCTTGCTTAATTTTAGCATGGTTGTAAAAATGTAGCAATGTTTGACAAGATTTTTTCAAGAGGACAGTAGAAACAATTGTTGTCCTGTCAAACGAGATACATTTTGTAATATTTAACAACCTTGCTATAATTTAGCAAGGAACCCTTGCTAAATTGCTCTCGTGTGAAAGTGGCTTAAGTGAGGGCTACACTAAACTGATGTTGGCTTTCGACCCAATTCAAATTTCACCAGAGGCACGTTGTCACCTATTCTTGGGGTTGAAACAGGGTTACCCAACCATATGACAGACGAAGCACATTATCAATGTACACGATACAAAATAAAAAAGACTGATTTCTCAGGAAATTTTGTACTGCTACTAACTCCACCCCAACTATGCTTATCTTTGTACTAAAAAAAGTGCTTTTTGCAGAGATATTTTGCTGTCCAACCATTTTGTTCATGGGAATGAGTAGTCGTTGTTCCTTAAGTTATTTAAAACAACAAGACAAAACTTTCCTATAAGAACAAAAGTTCTTAGTAAGATTAAAAGAATATTCATTTGTTAATTTTGACCTTTAAATTGCACTTCTGGTAAAACTGCACCCAATTAATATTGCTTGCTATAAGTTTCACTGTTCGATCACTTGATATATTCTAGCTTTATAACAAACATAAATGTTGTTTGATCACGCAAACATAACAAATAGTTTTTATCTTGATTTTGTGTATGCAAAATAACCTTGATAACAGTTGGAACTAAGAACCATAACTTCATACCTGACTAAACAGAACAATACAAATTGTTCACCATGAAATAGTTAACCAAGAACCATGATAACTTGTTCACCTAGAACCATAATATAGTTTAACTAAAAACTATATTATTTAGTTTGTTCACTACAAACCATAACACAGTTTGTTCGTTATAAGAACCATAATATAGTTGGTTCCCTAAGAACCATAATCTGTTTTGTTCCTTAAGAACCATAACATAGTTTGGAGTTTCATATAATCTAAAACTTGTGGTATTAACACTGATTGTTTTCTGTTTCTTTACAGGTACTGCAGGGTTCCCTGTAAGTATTGGTTATGTGTCTACTTTCTTTTTCTTCTTCTTTTGAGTGGAGCTCTAAGACTCCGTTTGTTCATCTCCAGTAAAAACAAAGTACAAACATCTTCAATGGAACATTGACACATACTGTTAGATCAATACATTAAGGATAAAAGAGGCTAGTTGAAAGACAATGAACAAAGGTGATATTACATACCAAACAACAAGGACATCAAAACATGATAAAAAGCAATTTTTTGCAAGAAAAAACGTTACACTTAAAACGAACGTAAAGGACAGTAACTGGGAAGATGAAATTTGATTTAAATCAAAATGTAAATTTTGGAGTGTGGTCTTCATTGAGGACACACAGAGATTTGTACAATTTGCTAAAACTACTTGTTCTGAGTCTATTCCTCTCCCTTAGTAGAAATGATCTGAGGGCTTCTTTGTAGATCTTATCACCAAATCACATCATAATAAAGTGAGGTGAAAGCTGAACTCATTTGGATAAATAATTAATTCATAATTATTGTTATTTAAAGGGAAAGTACATGACCAATTGAGCCCAAATTTTCACAGGCATGTTATTTTATGCCTACGGTGGTATACACTATGTGAGAACACTGGTCTTTGACAATAACCAAACGTGTACCTTCCCTTTAATAAAACTAACCCATTTCTATCCTACTTATTGATTTGTGTCTGTATTTTTGTACTGTTATCTTCTAAACAAAGGTTTGAACAAAGACAAATTGACTGGAGTGGCACTTGAACCAAAGACCTCCGAATCAACATACCGGTGCTTTACCGTCTGAGCTTTCCATCCCTATGTTGGCTGTCTCTTGTCCCTCTATTATTATTAGTCAATCAATATCTCTGTTCCGGTGGCGTTCAATTTTGACTGGTAGAGCACTGTCATGTTAATTCAGAGGTCCTTGGTTCAACTCAATTCATTTTAATAAGGGAGTCAATGTGTGGTGAAGAGGTTTTCAACTAGTGGTTTAATCCCAACGAGGCCTGGTTCTTGATAATTTTACAGCGACAAAGTTGAGGTAAATTATCAAGAACCAGGCCTCGGCGGGTTTAAACCACTAGTTGAAAACCGATTCAACACGCTTTGATCCAGTATATTTTTCTTAGTAACTAAATATAAACGAGGTATATTTGTCCTTGTGGTTTTTAACTTGTTTTATATCTCGACAGGGTCCGATTGGATTAAAAGGAGAGACTGGTGGTGTAGGTGGCCAGGTTAGTAAAATAATGAAAACCTCAACAAACAAAATTATCTCCTGACTATGACACCTAGAGCAATCTAGTCAAAACTTTGAGACCAATTACGAACTCCCTCCGTGGTAGTGAAGTTAACAACGATCTATTAAAAGCTAGAGTTGTAGTCCCAGCCGATTTTGTTCCGCCCAGGCAGTAGTTAAAAAGCAGGACAGTTCTTTACAGAACTGAGAAGTCTCCTGAATTCCGAAAATCTACTCTGTGATAGAACAATATAAAGTAAGACAGTTCTCCAAAGAACATAATCTACCTGGCAAATAGACACACACATGGTGTAAGCACAAACCAAATATTAAAATATTAAAATAAAATAAAACAAGCAAGGCACCCTACCTATAAATACCCCCCCCCCAATTTCTGCCAGCTCACTTAGCACTAGCCATACATGTACCTACTTCTTTCAATATCTATGATTACATTTGGGATTTGTAACTCAAACACGTAGCCGGCGCGGGTGTTGGTTTTCGGAAATAATTTTCTTTCCAACATATCTTACCTGTGGTATTTTCACCTGACCTGAAAAATCCATTATAAAAACTACCTCCCCTTTGGAACAGGGGGGCCCGGTCGGAGGTGGGTGCTGCAAACGAAATTTGGAAGAGATGTTATAAGGAAAAAAGCTCCTGGCATAAACATGTGCCATTCCTGTTTGTGTTGGGAATAGGCTGCAGGATGCTTGTATGTGATTATTGTTGACAGGGTTTTTGTTTGGATTAAAGACACTGGACACTATTTGTAATTGGCAGTTTGGCAGGTTACCATGTTGTGGTAAGCATAATTGTGGTTGCTTAGCCACTTTGTTGTGCTTAAGCAACTCTATGAAGGTAGCCCCTGTGCCCAATTTCATAGAGCTGCTTAAGCACAAAAAGTAGCTTACCAGAATGAGGTCACCAGGCAAAATACCATGTCACAGGTAACAAATTTGACTGGTATATTGCTCAATTCTGCTTAGCAGAAAACTGTTAAGCAATATTTTCAGTGTTGCATGCTAGCTAGCTGCTTATAAACACATTTAAAACTCCTCCGGACACAATTTAAAAGTCAATCAAAATGCCGACATTCTTTGTAAATGTATCTCCATTTTTTTTCTCTGATAGGGTCTTCCAGGGATGCCAGGACCTATTGGTCAGAGAGGCGATCCGGGCTTTAAGGGTGATTTGGGATCTAGCGGCCTCATCGGTCCCCCTGGTCCACCAGGAACGCCCGGGGACCCGGGTAAGAAGGGTGAAAAGGTGAGAAACTCGCGGGTGACTTTTTCAGCCGATGATGGGTGGATTGAGGGGATGGTTTGTTTATGGCAAAGTCCTAAACAAACGGATTAGTGTTTGTCGTTGGAATACATTCATCAATGGAATGACTTTCAGATGGGAAGTATTCGACTGGTTAGTGGACTCCAATTTTATAACTGTACTTAGCAAGGAAAAGAAGTAGTTGACAAATTATTTTGCTCAGCATTACTGACTACAGGGAACCAGTTACAAACACTATTCATCTTATGTTACTTTGGCTGGTAACGTATCCCTGCTTCGATATAAAACCCAAGGGCTTTGTCACATGAGGCACCTTTTACAGGCAACTTAGAGTGTATGAAACAAGACCACTTTGGTAGCACATGAGTAAATTTGTTAGCATTGGTTTTAGATCCACAAGAGAAACAGGTGAACATTGAAAAGTCAATGGCTTTTCTTCTTTGAGATTGCCTGTAATTTGTTGCCTGTAATTTGCCTTGTGTTGCAAGGGACAGCTCTTTTTAGATTCTAAGGTGGCTCGGCTTTCTTTTTTTTCACTTTGCGCCGTTTTCTCTGGTCATCGTCAGGGAAGTATGGTGTCACTACTAAGGAAATTGAATAAATACATTAAGGTTGATTTTGGTCAGTTTACTGTGGGAAATGGTTCATCAACGCAACAGTCACAACTCCGAAGTAACCACTGTGGTAGAACTCATCAACAAACAAAGTTACTGGCCGAAATACCATGAAATTTAAATTAATAGGATCGGTTTCCTGCTAGTTTGTTTTCGAAGGTAGAGGTTAATTTTGTGTCTATGAAAAAGCCACTGGAGCGCCATGGCAGCTCGGGGGTGGATTTCACAAAGGTAGTCCTAACTTAGGACTAGTCCCAGGCAATGCTAAGAGATAGGATTGGTCCTAAGTTAGGACTAGTCCTAAGTTAGGACTACCTTGACCAGCCGTCGATTTCACCAAACTTTTCCTTAATTAGGATTAATCCCAGGACTTAGGACAAGTTAAGTTCCCTATCCATAGACGTTAGAACGCATTGAACCTATCCTAAGTTAGGACGGGTTACTTGTCCTAACTCAAGATAGGATAAAATCCTAGCATTTGTGAAATGCACGATGGAAGAACTAGTTATTATTATTTGTGATTTTTATTATATGAATGAATTTGTTGAGCGCTTTATGATTCTAATTGCCTCCAGGCAGCCTAGTAGCAAAAGTTGTGGGTTTGAATCATCCTGCCAATAGGATTTCTTTTACCGGAATCAGGAAAGAACTCGGGAGTAAACAGATGTTTTGTTTGGTTTAATTCCATATTTTGTTTTCAATTTTTCAATGTGATTGTGTTCACTTAAGGTTTATTTTCTTCTCTGTTTTAGGGTGATTTCGGTGTGGATGGAAGACCGGTAAGTTCAAGGAACCAGTTTTGATAAAATTGTGGTTTTATTTGCAGAAATTTTTTAAGGGTTTGGGTATTTTTTTGTGCGACACAAAACCCCAAATCTACAGATTTGACATTAAACTTAGAAGGTTTAAAGATACTGATGGTAGAAAGCTTCCCTTGAAATACTTGCTGAGGTGCAGTAGTTTTTGAGAAATTAGTAAAACAATTTGTTTGCATGTACAACAGATTTACGCCACTCTCCCTATCACATTGCTCTGTGATTTTTTGATTCTTAAAAACTTGACCACTAAATGAAGCTGAAACTTTTACAGGGAAATAGGACCAACTTCCAAATTAGATCAAGAAAACAACGGAGATCCTTCTCTTAACCAAATCATGTCAACTGACAGATGAATTCCGTCTTAAAATTCTCTGACTCTTTGATCAATTAAATCACATCAATTGAATTCAGGGAAACTAGTTCCACATGATGAACTAGTTCTTCCTGATAGATCATATAGAGAAAAAAAACATTTGGCAGGTTTGTGGTGCAATCAAGACTCTAATAAAATAGTTCCTCCCGCAGAAATATTTCCTTCTTAAAAAAATTTAAAATCAGGTTTGAATTACAAGATTATTCTTCTGTTGCATGGACAAATTTTGATAACTTAGTGCTGACAAATTATTATTTTTTTTTAGTTGGCTCTATAATAAATGTGTTTTGTTTGTTTTACAGGGTTTTGATGGTGAGCCGGGCATTATGGGAAAACCAGGACAGAAGGTACGAATCAGAACCGTAGATTGTGTGAAAATTTCAGCCTCTGCAATAAAGCTCTTTCTGAACACCGCTTTTGAAAAATAATCATTTCAGCCCCCCAAAATCCAAAATGTTTTGTTCAACAATTGAGTTCATGATTTTCTTTTAGAAAGTGGTGGAATTGTTTGATACAGTGGTTGTTTATTGTTGTTTTTAGGGTGACAAGGGAAGTATTGGCGATACAGGTCCAGAAGGAATGGTCGGTCCAAGGGTAAGTAAAACTAACGTTACAATAGTGTTTATTATTTGTTTTTACCCTAACAACGACGAGCATTAAGCACTGCATTCTAAGTGCTTTCCCGACTTCTGTGAAAAAAATCCTCAGGCAAATGAATCGGATGGTATTCAAACCCACACCCTTTGCATTGATAGAGCAGATGTCCTACCACTAAACCGCAGAGCTAGCCCAGTATCTAGAGGCAGTTCAAATCCTGTATTATGTGTAAGGGGATAAAGAATATAATTTGTTTTTATCCTGACATTGGCGGAAAACTGAAAGTCCTGCAAACAAACTTGCAAAACAACTTTCAGAATGCTCACACTTGTTAATGAAAATGGACGATTTTTGTCACATTTTGACTTGTTTTTCCTTCTTCTTGTTTTGGTTGTTGTTTTTTATATCCTACTTGATTTATTTATTCATAAGGGACAATTTTCTCTGAGCCTCTTCAGAATAGGCCTGTGATTTGTCAGGATTCTTCACTGATCTTTCAGTTCCTTCAGATTATCTTGAAAGAGGCAAACTTGCCAACACAGAGACCAATTTCATATAGCTGCTTAAGCACAAAAAGTAGCCAAGCACAACATAATTATGCTAACCAGAATAAGGTTACCAGCTAGGTAGAATGTAAACTTTGTGACTGGCATCCTGGGCCCATAATTTCATAAAGCCTGTAAGCACACAAAATTGCTTAGCATGAAATTTATTCCTTGATAAAAACAATATTACCTACCAAATTTTAATTTGTTGCTTATTGCTTGTTACTGGCATTCAGCTGTTGTTTGCTTATCCTGAAAATCACGTGGAAATTTGGTAGGTAATCCTGTTTATTTTTATTAAGGAAGAAATTTCATGCTAAGCAAATGTTTGTGCTTACAGGCTCTATGAAATTGGGTCCAGCTAGGTCATCATTGCTAAGCAGGGATTTCTAAGCAGAATAAGGTTACCAGCAGAGCTATGTCAACATGTTCATCTTGTGACTAGTATCTTGTTCATTTCTGCTAAGTAGACAATTACTAAGCATTTTTTCTGCTTTTAAGCATCTGTATGAAATCGAGTCCAGAACTTGAGATATATATTTAAAATGATGTACCAACACCAAGGAGAAATTCTTAAATCTTTAAATTTCCATACCATCTCATCAGAAAATCATATAATATTTTACGAACTGCAGATCGTGCTTTTTAAATATTTTGTTTTCATTTTGTGTTGCAGGGCCCTGAAGGTCAATCCGGAAGAATGGTAAGAGGCTTAACAAATTTTTGAATCTACATCTCTCACTTTCCAAATCTCAAAACCCTCTACCACTATGTTGGTCCCGTGTATTGTGTAACGCACGATAAAGAACCAAGTGCACTTATTGAAATTAGAAGGGGCTCGTCCCGATGTTCCTGGTTTGGTTGGCAGCATATTACGACACAGCACCTTGTAAACCAATGCATGGTGCTACGGTTTAAGTCTCATATTTCAAATGTAGTCCCACATACCTTGCAAGAAACACTGTACATGTGACAGAGCCAGGAGCAACACTGAGGGACGTATATATGCGCTATATAAGAAGTCACTATTAGTACATATATACAGTGTGCAGTTCCACTTTTCCACTCAATCTGAGCCCCTTCTTATAAAGTGCAACTTTGTTTCTCAACTTTGTCTAAAAGAGTGCAGTGTCACAAACATCTCTCTGTCAATAAACATAGCGATACCTAATCATTTATCAAGTCCCTTAATTCATCCGGTTTGAAGATTTGTGTTACCCCATGATGTGGGAGGAAACTACGTGTGTTTGTGAAATGCTTTGCGTGTACTTGGAGTTCTGGATCACTTAATTATCACGCTTATCAATAAGACGATTTGTGAATCTTTTCGCTAACGATGGGGGTGTTTATCAAGATGAACGTTGTGATGTTAGGATCTTAGGGCCCTGTGAAAGGAATGAAGGTCGTTTTGCAGTAAGTGAGCGTTAGTCACTGTCCCTGTGAGCAAACATTAAATGTGTGTACGAGGGTGCTGAAAGGCAGTGTTACAAACACATACAGTTTGTCACTGTATCATGTGTTTTTTGGTGTAAATGTCAGGTTTTCAGATTAAATCTGAGGAAAGGATTATTCATAATGGCGGATCGTGGGTTTGTTTTTTTGTCGGAGGAAAGTTCCATGATTTGACTACTCATTTCCAGAACTTTCCTTGTTGAAGAAAAGCCTGCTATAGGCAGTGACTACAGTACACTGTACATCCAGACCTGGAAATAACCCACAGCTCCCTAAGCAATTGCTGTGGTGCCCTGATCTTTTGCTGTGGTGCCCTGTGCTTTTGCTGTGGTGCCCTGTGCTTTTGCTGTGGTGCCCTGTGCTTTTGCTGTGGTGCCCTGTGCTTTTGCTGTGTTGCCCTGTGCTTTTGCTGTGGTGCAAGGTTCCTGTACAAGTTTCTCGTAGAGTTGCCCCTTACCAGAGGAAAGTTGCTGTCCCCCTTCAAGAGAAAAGTTTGAGGCCTGCGAACAATGCTCACTCTTTGAGGCCCTTGTCACATGGAAATGTTTTTGGAGGGAACTTTTTCTACAGAGGAATTTCTCTGTCTTAAAGACAATTATTTGATTTTTAACACAGTGCTGCCATCTTGGTTTTGTCTTGGAGGTATAGCGTGGCTCTACTTTTTATCTAATAAGAATCGGTATAATATTACAAGGACCACATACAGGGCACAAGACAAAGGTCTGGTTAAAATCTCTTCACGCAGGAAGGTATCTTGGAAATGAGTGGGGTTTGGGCAAGGAAGTAGGGCACCTTCCATCTCAATTGACACTCTATTATCTAAATCCTCTTCTGTTCTTCCCGCCTTCAGGGACAACCCCCCGCCCCACCTCCCCTCCCTCCCCGCCAATCATCAACGGGGGGCATAAAGAATACCTACATCCCCCCTTCAATTGCTGGATGGCCTTTTAATAACCGTGAAAATTCCCAGCCTGCTTGCTTTCAAAACACCTGCGAGGATGCTTATATAAGACGTCTTCCACTAAATCTGGAGAAAAATCTAGAGCCTACTTTTTTTCAGGTACCTCTACTTCTCTCTCAAGGTAGGGGGGGTGTCTACTTTAACCACAGAGTTGTAGACAGTTGGCCAATTACGTTTAAAGTAGTCTGGATCAATGGGGGTGACTTCATCAGCAGACTCCCTTAACAGTGGTCTGCTGGCCAGACGCCAGCTAAAACACCCGATGACCAGTCAAACTTCACCTAAAGTTTTCTACTGACTAGCTAGTTCAGCGTTTGAAAGCATCCTTGTTTCATTTATGCTATACATTTGTGAAAAGGCTTACGAAGCTGCAAACATGACAAGAGAGGCTTATCCTGTTTGTCCAGTCACTAAAACAGTGCAAAAGGGCAAACCTTATTTTTCTTCCCCTGGACTTACTCATGTCCAGGAGAAAAAAATGCAGGTATTTTCAGATACAGCTTTGGGGTTTCCCCACAGTTGGGAATAAGATGGAAAACCTAACAAATAAGTTGCTGTAAATTATACTTAATAGGCTTAGAATTGCATTAATAAGGACCCTGGGAAGATAATTTGTCCGAATTCATAAGAGCATCTTGATACTTGTTACGTTTCGGTTCGTGTCATTCTTACCAACTTCTGAGTCGTACTCTCAACAGGGTCCACCTACCCCCTAGAGTCACAGACAGTTTGGTTAATTTGTGGGGTGGAAACGGAGCTATCGCTTACTCTGAAAACGCCACTAGGGTAGAACACGTTTTCCCTTGTTCTGAAACAGTACACCGCAAAGTGTGAAACATTTCTGTCGAAGACCCCTCGTGGGAGTCTGGTGAAGCGGAGAATTCCCACAACTGTACCCCCTCTTCAAGATAGCGTGCGGAAAGCGCCAGCTTGTCTGTTTCTTCTGTAAATACCTCCAAGGAGGTGAGGTGTTTCTCGAATTCCTCGGAGAGACTCAAGAATAGAAAATGCTCTGTACTTCTTAAATTTTTGAGGGAGTGGTTGCCCTCTAGAGAGGGTAAGGACCTCACGTGTTCGTTATTCTGACAATTCACTGGTGACCGTTTAGTAAGTGCGACAAATTAGCAGCTTCTTGTTTGAGTTTTAAACAACGGTGAAACTGTCTGATGAAATGTCTTTAAACCCGCAGTTAGTTTAGACTGGTGTGGACTTTTTTTTAATGCCACACACGAAGTGTGGAGCACTGACAAGAGAGGTCCACATAATGAAGGGACTTCAAACACTCTGTGGACTCACACCAGTCCACATAGTGTTTTTACAGTGTTAAAGAATATGAAGTGTAAATAACAAAGGAATGTTGACTTATCTGCAACACAGATGTGTGGGTGTGGTTGGGTATACAAAGTTAAACCGGGGACCTATAGCAAAAGACGACATCAGGGCCCCGGGCTGGGTTTTTATAGGTACCCAGTTTGAAAGTGTGAACAGACCAATGGGAGCTGTTGCAAAAAAGTCCTATAATCCCAACACAAACAAACTAGCTGAATTTAATTGAATACAGAAGGTCTCAACAATGAAATGCAACAAAGTAATGATTTGAAACATCACTCTACACATTTCCAACAAAAAATGGAGCACAATGCAGAGTAGTGTTGAAGTATTTTGACACGTGTTATGACTGTGTGGTGATGCATTCATGTAGTTTTTGTTTCAGTGTTCAACAACCTGTTAACTAATGATGTATGAGTGTAGCTTGAAAGTTTGCCAGGTTCTTGTGTGATTCATGATTCAGCTTTAAGAGATAAATGCTGTGCCCTAAAAGTGATGTGCTGAAAGTTTGTGTTTAGCATATGAATTATTCATGAGCTAGACTGTTTGCTAGTGTAGTGCCCAAAATTGGATTTGCTGATAGTTTGTGTTTAGCATATTATGAATTATTCATGAGCTAGACTGTTTGCCAGGTACTTATGCGATTCATATTAAGTTTATGAGAGAAATGCTGTACCACAAAAGTGATTTGCTGAAAGTTTTGTGATAACCATACATGAATTATTCATGAGCTAGACAGTTTGCCAGTGCAGTGCCCCAATTGGATTTGCTGAACGTTAGTGATTATATAACATACATGAATTATACATGAGCTGGACTGTTTACCAGGTACTTATGTGACTTCCAGTTCATGCCTTCAGGAAGACGGACAAGATCAATTTTGTGCAAAAAGTTGTCGTCTTAAGAACAGTTTAACCAAAACAATGGAAAAGTAGGGGTGAGAGTACTGTAAAATGTTTGTAACTCATTAGAATGTTTCTTTTGTTTATTTTCAAACAGGGTGAGCGAGGAATGAAAGGTCAAAAGGTAAATATTAAAAATGTTTTAGCAAATTGTAATATAGGAAAAGAATGCGCTTGAATGCCGACTAAATATACATTATGAGATCTCGACAAATTCAGGAACTTCCACCCTTTTGGAATCTGTTGTCGTAAAGTTGTCAAGTTCTGTACAAACTTGTTCACAATTTTATTGTTTAGAGCAAATTAGAGCAAATTGATCTCACAATATGTTATAAATCACGAGTGCTCAAGAAGACTCACACGTCCCGTCGCTCAATCATGAATTCCTGTTCGTCTTCACATTGTGTAATCGCTGGAAAAGATTAATTAACTCTTGATTTGTACTCAACTTGGGAAAGTGCAAGAGCTTAGGTTTTAAGCCATCACGATTTTGACACGTTTTCTCGTTTCCTATGTGGCGCCTTCTGGGTGACAAAATCTTTCACTTTTGTTTTCCTTCTTTTTTTCTTTTACAATGTGCAGGGCCAAGAGGGGCTTATGGGAGAGCCTGGAATGGAGGTTAGTGTCTGTTTTAAATTATCCAACTCATTATCGACTCGATTCAATTCAAAGCAACAGTTATTTCCACATAGCATCGTCAAGAAGAAGAAAAAGAATTACAGCCAATATACATAAATGTGGAGGGCCATTCCAACAACTGGGTCTTGTGGTCGAGGAACAGCCTATGACACCGTGGTCAAGTGGTTAGACTGCCGAACTTGCAATTAGAAGGTTGCGGGTTCGAATCCCCAGCTAACTACTGATTTCACAATGACTAGAATAATTATTGTCGTCTAGTTAATGAATCCAATTTCTTTGTTGATTTGTGTAATTCATAATCATAGATGTTAAACCAATGTTTGTATGAGAGAGATTGGCTGTTGCCAGCTAGGTGTTTATATCCCTTTGTGAGAGTTTGCCGAGTTCTCTTGATGGGAAGATCATTCAAACAAACAAACAAACAAACAAAACAAACATTAGCTTTACAAAAGACAACAAAATAACACCTACATGTACGTGTACAACATTTCAATATATTTTGTACTGTTTTGTACTGGTTGTTGTATTTCATAGCCATCGGAACGATTTGAACCTGCATTTCTTTACAGGGTGAGGTTGGACCAATGGGACCTGCTGGTACACCAGGGGACAGTTTTGACCCAGACAACAACATGCACGTTAGGACAATCAAAGTAAGTTCTGGATCTTACCCGAGAAGTCGAGTTCTGCTCGGGGAAACTATAGTAAACGAAGAGAAGAACACAAGCGGGGTGTGGGGGTGAAGGCAATGTGTAGTTGATAAAAAGTCATTTCATTTAATTTATTCTGGTTGTTAAGCCAAGGACTCTCAGAAAATCGAACTTAAAGGAACACGTTGCCTTGGATCGGTCGAGTTGGTCTTTGAAAAGCAGTTTTAACCTTTTGTTACAAAATGCATATGGTTAGAAAGATGTTCTAATAGTAGAGTACAATGATTCACACAAATTTGCCTTGAAATTGCGCGGTTTTCCTTTTACTTTGCGAACTAACATGGGATGGACGGCCGTGTTAGTCGACGAGTACCAGGAAAACCACGCAATTTCGAGTGATACTTGTGTGGGATCATTATACTCTATTTTTAAAATATCTTTCTAATCAGATGCATTTCATAACAAACGGTTATAAACACTTTTCAGAGAACAACTCATCCGATCCAAGGCAACGAGATTTGAGAGGAAAACCCCAGAGAACTTTTCCAAAGGACTATTCCAATGTAGCCAGGAAGGGACTGAAACCTAATCCATTTACATTGTAGTGCCCCAAGCAGGATTTGTCCATTTTAAACATTTAATTTTGTATTTTTTCCCTCGTGTAGGGTGAGAAGGGGGATTCAGGGCTGCGAGGGCCACAAGGCTTGTCTGGTCGTGACGGGTCGCCAGGGAACGATGGTTTCAATGGAACGGATGGAATGCCCGGCTTCAATGGGATGGATGGAAGGGACGGCAAGACTGGGTCACCGGTGAGGGATTTAAGGCATGCTTTAGCAGAATCAGGTCACCAGCTAAATTGTTTTGTGATGTAAACTGTGATTGACTGGTTCCCTAACAAATTTGACTTAGCTCTAAGCTTAACCTTTTAGAGTTCATCCATTTGAATTTTTAACACAACTTTTTTCTTTAAAAAACTTTCTGAAAAAAACACACCATGGAATAGAAGATTGGTTTTGTTTTAGAAATAAAGATACTATATTAACATGGGAAATTTTTGAAAATGTCAGTAGGTAAGTGAACTATAGGTTTGCGTCCACTATAGGCATTTTGGTGCAAGCCATTTCTGGCCACTGTGGTCTTCAAAGGGATAAATTATATATTAAAACTAACAAAGCTGATTGAAAATGGCTTCACAATGACTCTTTAATAGCTAATGAAGCCACTTACACAATGGCTTATGAAGCCACTTCAAACAAAGGCTCATGAAGCCGTAATCGAGGCCCTGTTAAAAAAAATGCAATTGGAGGTCTTTGACTTTGGTCCAATTTGTAATTTTCCATCGCAATGCAATTAATTCACACCTGGTCAGACAGGGTTATATATGTCACTGCCAAGCTTTACATTTCGTGGACAGTTCGTTGTTTTCTTAGTCATAAAAACTGACATTGTAAATCATTTGGCACCGGGCTGGGCCAATAAACCACCACTCTGCAGGTGTCTGAGGTTCCTGTTAGGACTAGGTTTGCTTTTATTTCATGTACTTTTTTTCTTGTTGACTTAAAGTTGACGTTTATTGCTGACAAAAAGTGACACAATTAAAATAGTTTTGTAACCAGGCCTCAGTCAATGAACTTAAGTGTCGTTGAGCGATTGTACTGTGACCTTCTGTTAATTTTTCAATTTCTATATTTGTATTATCGAGCAATACCCTGGAGTTAAGCTTCTTTAATTTTACTTTCGTAGTTATGTTCATAACAGTTCATAACATTTTGTATTGATTGGTGTTGTCATGAAACAAGTTTGTCTGAAATTACGGTACATGAAGGTTCCAATTTTGTTTAGATTTTGAAATGAGTTTTTTGCCTATTTTCAGGGTATGAAAGGGGAGAAAGGTGATTCTGGCGCTGTCGGGCAAATGGTGAGTATAGTCTTGGTTTCTGGTGTAATTTATTAATGGGCGTCCGTGACAAATTGTTGAGCCCGGGTCAAAATTCCAGTTGAACCTAGTTAAACTGGGTTTAACTGGAACTAGTTGAAAACCAGTTGATAAACTAGTTAAACACAGTTAAAACCATTTGGTTTAATATGGGAAATGGACAGAAACCAACTGGTTTATAATTTCAACCTAGTTGAACACAGTTAAACCTAGTCCAAACTTGTATGGAAAATGGACGAGTTTGGTCACTATCCAGTTGAACCAGTTGACCCCAGTTAACTAGGTTCAACTGGAATTTTGACCTGGGAAACACCAAGATTAGATTGAGTTTAATCAAAGACATTGTTTATAAATGTTTTTGCAGGGCATTAAAGGCATGCAAGGATTCCCGGGACTGCCAGGAGACAGGGTGAGTTTCAAGGAATTTATTTTTAATGAAAAGCTGTGCAAGTTTTGGTGGTTAAGACACAGGGGTGTGGGTTGGAATCCCGGTCATGACACTTGCGTCCTTGAGCAAGACACTTCCTTTCACCTAGGGGACTGAATGGGTGGCTGCAAGGGTATGAGGTTGTTGTTGTGTTTAAAGGGGCCATTCGAAGCACCACGGCAGCTCAGGGCTGTGTACTCCCCAGTGAGCTGAGGAAGATTACAGGAATATTTTGGCTTAATGACCAGGGTGGATTTCACAAATAGTTAAGATTAGTCTTATCTCGAGCTAGGATGAGTTACTCGTCCTAACTTAGGACTAGTCCTAAGTTAGGACTAGTCCTAAGTTAGGACTATCTTTGTGAAACCGATCCCAGGCCACTGATGTAAACCGCATTGATACAAAGGTCATCTCAAAATGGTGCTATATAAGAACTAGTTATTATTGGTATTAACCCTTCTTGATTCCAATGTTGACCATTGAAACGTCGCTCATTTGGTCGTCTTTTTTTCCCTCATCACAGGGTCAGAAGGGTGAGGCGGGAGACAGCGGAGAATTAACACAAGGGTTACCGGGACCTGCTGGTCCACAGGGCCCGCCTGGCGACCCAGGACTCATGGGACAAAAGGTATGTATTAATTATCATTCGACTCCTCGCATCTGTAATAGATGGAAATGCGCATCGGGTATGAAGAATATCAATGTTGGTTTTACTCTCATCGGTGTAAGTTGGTACACCAAAATTAATATCCCCGCATTTTCCTCAGAATTGCCTTTTAGGAAGGACCTGGTGCACTTATCGAAAAGAGAAAGGGGTTTGCCCCAGTGTTCCTGGTTTTATTGGCTGCATGGTGTGTCACAGCACCCTGAAAAAAAAAAAAACATTACATGGTGCTATATTTAAAGGGAAAAGGTCTCATACTTCAAATTAATAAGTTAGGGAAAATGTTATTACATGCTCAAAATTGTACATGGTTTTATACTATTTTCGCTTAACTCACAGAATTAGCCAACAATTTTCACAGGTTTGTTATTTCATCTTCATGGTTTATCTTTATGGTTTATCACCAAAAAAAAAACTGTCTGCAACTATTTTGTCAACTTCACCACTCCTGTTAAACACCTTTACAGTTAATTAAGTTTCACTGATGTCTCACATATTTTGTCTCAGGGTGATTCGGGAGCGGCTGGCACCCCAGGGAAGGCAGGTCCACAAGGTGTTGAAGGAAGCAAGGTGAACCTTGAATTTAATTTTGTAAAAAAAAAAACATTTTACTTCAAGTTCAAATATTTAGGGTCAAGAAACCCTGTATGATGGTCAAAACTTAAAATGCAACTGTTACCTCACATTCAAAATTCAATATCAACTTATTTATGCCAAGAACTCGCTATTCAACATTTTAAGAGAGATCCTTCTCTGACCCCAAAATGTGGAATAAGTTTCCTACACAGATCAGAATTGCCAGTGCACTCACCTCATTCAAGACAATCCTTAAAGCTCACCTGTTCCAGCAGGCTTACTAACCATTCAACTGTGCCTCAGCGCCTTAGAATAAACTCTTGATTTTGGCGCCCTACAAATGACCTTTGATTGATTGACTGATTGATTTTTTAATTTCAATTTGTTCAGAATTCAAGTGCAGAAAGTTGTTCAGCAGAAACAAATGCTCAGAAAATATAATGAACTTATGCAAACTGCCCACCAACAAAAATTATCTAAGGTATCAGCGCAAAAAAAAATAGTTTATGGCCTGATGTTTCAACCCTAGTAAAGTCTTTTCTTGGAGGCTAAATGAGAACACAACACAATGGGAGACTTTCTGGGACGATAGAGGGCAGCAGACTTACCGGGTAAATCCATTGTTCTCAGAATTATGCGCATGTTCAGAACTACGTAAACAATGGAAATTTACCCGGTATGTCTGCTGCCACCTAGCGTTGGAAAGTCTCCTATTACTATGGTCAAGTGGTTAGATTGCCGGACTTGCAGTCACTCTGTTGTAGGTTCGAATCCGCCAATCTAACCGCCGATTTCACAATGACTAGAATAAGTATTGTCATCTAGTTACTGGATCACAATTTCTTGATTTGTGAAATTCATAATCATAGACGTTAAACCAGACATTAGACCAATGTTTGAGCTTGGCTGTTGCCAGCTTGGCGTTGTTGGAGTTTGCGGAGTTCCCTTGACGGGAACATCATCTAAACAAAACTAACAGGTATACTGTATAACATTGCCAAGACAAAGTCTCAAGTTCAAGCTTAGCAGATATCTGAAGACGATTAGATGGAACAATAATTGTATAAAAGTTGTTAAAAGATTTGATGTCTGTTTCATGCTCTCGTAAAGGGAGAAAGGGGTAGTGCTGGCCCTATAGTCAGTCAGTTTGGAATAATGCAGGTGAGGTGTAGAAACATGCATGAAATAGCCGTATGGTGTCAGATAAAAGAGTTTCATTTTAGTCCTGGTGTGGATGCTGTCTCTGATACTGTTTTATGTCTTGTAGCATGAAGTGCTGTTTACTTACATTTATTTTAAAAAAATGTGTTCAAGCTGCATCCAAACAGACAAACTATTTTAATGTTAATTCAATTTTGAACAGAATAAATAGATTGTTGTGTATTTATTTGAGTTTTTGTAAAGTGTATTTAGTTATAATGAGGCAGCCTTCTGACTTGACAGAAGCTCGTTTGTTGGACAGCTAATTTCCCGACGATGACTTAGAGTAAACTAGTCAAAGCGTTGTGACCAATTAAGAACTCACACCTCGGTAGTTAATTTAACACCTAGGAGTCCCCTCATTAAGACGGCTCTTTTTAGAGCTGAGAAATCACCCAAATCCCCCCAAAAGGGTACTAGAGAAGTTTCTAATAGATGTTAAATTTGCATCGGGGATAAAGAATATTAATTTTGGTTTTTACCCATACACCGATGTGTGATAAGCACTGTATACTCAGTACTTTCCCGAGTCCTGTGAAAAAATATCACAGGCATGTTACTCGGGTGGGATTCGAACCCACGACCCTTGCAATTCTAGAGCAGTGTCTTACCAACTGGACTACCGAGGTTGCCCGGCAGCTAGAGGCAGTTCGAATCCTAGAGAAGTTTCACAAATTCCTAAAAAGATATACTCCGTGCTAGTTGAATATTATACAGGCATGTGAGACTTCCTCTTTTCATCTGATTTCCTCTTGTTTCTTCACTTTCTGTGTACAAAAGTATATAGGAATGTTCTCTTTTCCTCTTTTTTCCTTCCCTGGTTTCCTCTTTTGTCATGGATAGTTACCCACATGCCCGATATAAAGCAAGACAAGTTCTTAAGAGAACATAATCTACCCAGCAAGTAGATACATACACATGGTGTTACCGCTACAAAGTTAATATTGCGCTAAATTTTCTCATCATAGTTTTCTTGTTTAATTCCTAACAGGGACCACCAGGCGACAAAGGAGACATGGGTGATCTGGGATTACCAGGGGAACGTGGACAACCTGTAAGACTTATAAATGTGTTTCTCAGTAACAAAACTTTTTTATGTGTACCTTGAGAGAAAATGTCTACCATCTTGTCCGTGTTTGTTTGTTTGTTTGTTTGGTTGTTTGTTCGTTTTTTCTTTCTTTTTTCTCCGTTTGTTTCCTTCTGGCACTACTTTTCACTCTTAACTTTTCAAGATACATAATAGTACAATAGCCCTGCAGGCAAAAAGTCCTTGATTTCAACTTTTTCTTAGAAACTTAAAAATACACGCTTGCCTTTTTTATGATCAGCGAGTACATTTCTTGTATGAAAATTCTGAAAAAGTCTTGAAATTTATTCAGTTATGCTTTGACCGGTGGTGACTTTTTGATAAAGTATCGAAACTGTGTCGTACATTTGAGACTTCCTGTGAGTGATTCTGGACACTGCCGGCACAAAATTACCTCTTCCTCGATAATGATTGAAATATCCTCTCCGGAGAGGTCCAAAACGCTACGACAAATAAATCTATTGATTCTTCTATAATCCTAGAAGAGAATTGACAAAGGGTATCAATTTCATTTTCCCCCTGAAAAAGTCAGAATAAATTATCAAATACTTTTCTTTATTCTGGTTTGGCAGCCCCGTTCTAGAAACTTTACACAACTGCTGCGTTGTCAGCTTGTGCAAGTTTCTTTTTGTTAGTTATTTTTAAAAGTTTTTTTTTATAGAGATCGCCATGCATTACAAGGCCACTGAGGTCTACACTGAACTGATTTGGGCTATCGACCCAAATCAACTGCCACCAGGGGCACGTTGCCACCTACTCCTAGGGCTGAAACAGGGTTACCCCCTTCACAGTCCGTAAGGATGTAGGCATGGGTATCATCCACTAGGAGCCACCTACTCCTGGGGCTGAAACAGGGTTACCCCCTTCACAGTCCGTAAGGATGTAGGCATGGGTATCATCCACTAGGAGCCACCTACTCCTAGGGCTGAAACAGGGTTACCCCCTTCACAGTCCCTAAGGATGTAGGCATGGGTATCATCCACTAGGAGCCACCTACTCCTGGGGCTGAAACAGGGTTACCCCCTTCACAGTCCGTAAGGATGTAGGCATGGGTATCATCCACTAGGAGCCACCTACTCCTGGGGCTGAAACAGGGTTACCCTATTCACAGTCTGTTAGGATGTAGGCATGGGTATCATCCACTAGGAGCCACCTACTCCTGGGGCTGAAGCAGGGTTACCCTATTCACAGTCTATAAGGATGTAGGCATGGGTATCATCCACTAGGAGCCTGGCTGGTAGAGCAGAATGCACTACCCCCCAAAAAATGTGTGCACAACTTTTGCAATAAATGATGCGAAAGTGAACTTACGCAGATGGGTAAAGTTTCATGAAATCGGGGTCGTTTAAAAATGAAAGAAACTAGTTGATTATGTCAAAGTTTAAATGTTTCATTCCCACAATCCATGAGTTTTTAAACATGTTAAACGAACAAGCTGACCATGACAGGTCCCGTATTTGAGTCACACTACAACCTCTAAATACATGATAGTGATTGAAGAAGTTTATAATTTGATCGACGTGACTTTGAAGGTTTTGTTTGGTTTTTGCCAAATTAGAACTGAGTAATTCTTTATCATCAGAAACCATCAGTGTCTTTTCCCTCCAAGAGTTTACAAACCATCGTTACATTTGTTCAATTTGTTCTAAGTTACTCTAGAATAATTGGTAATGGCAAACCTAAACTACGTCATTCTCGAAACCATTTCCTAAAAACTAAACGATTATTGAGAAGGGAGATTTTCTTGAGTTTCCTGTACTTTTTTGTTGATATATTATGAGAATTTAACTCATTGACCAGTGCCAAGGGAGGCAATGTCATACCAACTCAAAGTCCTCAAGTAATAATGGATGGCAAGAATTATTTCTTGTGCCAAAACTTGTCTGAAATCTTATCACACTTACACAGGCTTACTGGTCATGAAAAAAAACAGTCAAATCCCAAACTGATTGAGGAAAAAAAAAAAACTTTCCTGTAAGTTGGATCCGACCGTGCGGAAGAACCTTATTTATTTATTTATTTTTTTTAAATGATTGTGATTGATATCTTGATACATTTTTTTTTTTAAACCTAAATATACTTGTTCTTTCACTTTAAATATTGTATTACTTTGATATTAAGTCACTTATCATACTCCTTCTGTTGTCTTGAAGTGTCTTATAGTTCTTGAAGCTTGCATGTACTTCTTAAAAACCATGTTCCTCCCATTTCTTTCCCATTCCAACTATTTAGTCTCCATACATATTGTCATTTATTTTTCTATTCCTTGCTTGTCTTATTTCTACTTTTCTTCTTGTTTTTCTGTTTGTATGACATTCAAAATGATATAGCTCTCAAATTCCTGTTCATTTGCCTTGAAATAATGTGCAATTTATCGATTGTATCAATACGTGTGGTTCAAAATACTACCCCCTCTATAGTTTGGCAAAGAGACACCAATATTGCAGTGTAGGGGAACAAATCGAGACGTTTTTAGTCAAAATGGCTTCTTAGGGCCTTGTCGAACGAGGCAACTTTTACAGGCATCTTGGAGGCAACCAGCTGCAGTGCATGCTACAGGAACACTCTGGTAGCACATTTTTCAAAAACTATGATCCCCAAAAATATGTGATTATTAAAAAAAAAATGTGAATGCATTTTTTTTCTTCCTAGAGATTGCCTGGAACTGGTTGCCTGTAAATTGGCGCTTGTTTCTTATGTAACTATGAACAAAATTGCTCCAATTTAACTGGTAACTTTTGATTAAGCACTTCATTGACCACACAGTATTACACTCTAACACGCAAAATGGTTTAAAGCTTCCCATGGACAAACTATAGAGGGCGCTATATTGTGTACCACCCTTATTGCTATAGACCTTATGGCAAATACCAATGCGCAAGCGCAGACTGTTGAATGAGGTGCATTGTGGGATATATATGGATCAAATTTGGATACCAGCTAGACCACAATGCACCTAATTCCAAGCTTTACGCGCGCGCCCCGGTATTTGCGAAAAGGTCTATGTATAGTTGTTTAGACTGGCCGTGCAGTACTCTATTTAGAGCTTTTGTATAATAAATATATATATATATTATATTCATGTGTAGTTTGCAATAGAGTTGCACCATTCTTCCACTTTTAATCACTTCATTTTATCATCAGCACATTTATAACTTCATCAAAAGCTTTTAGCTACAAGATGGAATGTTATGTTAGTTAACAGTCATCTCTATCCATCCTGCTCTTATACCCTCTTGTACTTGGGGTCTTTCTCCGGGGATAAGATTCACAGCGAAAAAAAAAAACTTTTCTCTGCAAAAGTTGTTAAAATTCAGGAACTTTTTAGTATTTCCAACTTTGGCTTTCTAAAGTCGAGATCTCTATTGATGGTTGGGGATATCAACTTGTGTGAGTCTCTGAAATTTGAGAGAGACATTTCTTTTGTAAATCAAGAAACGCAAGTGGTGTTTTAAGACTTGAAAGACCATTTAGAGAGAGATAAGTTTTTTAAGTATCTTCCAAAAATCATGTGGTGAATCTTTACCAAAACAGAAGAAAATGGTGTCAACCACAGTTGTTTTTGTAGAACTGACACTACTTAAGAGAGATCTTTACCTCACCGAGTTATACTATCACCATGCAGAGTTTCAAATCCTACTTTAAAAGGTGTTAGTTTTTGACCAGCTCTTCCCCCCACTTGTCTCCAGTCCTTAAAATCTTTTCATGTCTGTGCCGTATTGTAGGGAATGCGCGGTGTGCGTGGCCAGAAAGGAGTCTGGGGCAAATCGGGGCGCAGGGGAAAGAGGGTACGTGGTAGCATGCCAGGCTTATGAAGCATGTGTGCCACACTGAACTGCGCAACTCTAATATCGCTCCTTTTAAATGCTGTCACCCAAACATTATCCCAGTTGGGATACATGCATCCCAATTTGGATATATGTATCCCAATTTGGTGATTTTTATACCCTGATTGGTGATAATTGCCACCGATGAGGGTATAAACTGTTTCATTCAGAAACTCTTGGGTGACATCTCATTTTTGATGCTCTAATATTGTATGCTTTAACTGGGATCATTGTTACCAAACTCACTTGATTGGGGTAGAGTGTTACCCTGATTGGGTACCAAAGGCCCAATTGGGGTAATTATTAGACCCATCATCAGGAACTGTTTTGAGTGACATTGATGCCCTCTGCTAACTTAACACAGGGTTATTGTCAACTAACGTATTAACCCAACTAGGAATGCAAACAAATTGGGAATTCAGCAGTTGAGTTTCATCGGACACTTTGAAATCATTCCAATTTGGGCAAAAACAGCTCAACTTAGGCAAACAATTTACTTTGCATTAATATTAGGTGTTTTATACCAGATGTCCTTTTGGGACATGGTCATATCCCAATTGAGGGCATCTACACATACCTCAACCGAGGTAGTTTACAGTTGACAATAATTCCCTCAAACCAGTAATGTTTACATAACTCAATAACACAAAGTAATTGAACTGCATTTAACTTAATACAAATTAATTGGAGAGCTATGGACTAACCAAAACTTTCGTGGTAAGAAGCTTTCACTAGACATAAGCAACTTTGTAGGACAAGAAGACATAGTTATTTCATAAAATATTTTACTGAGGAAGCTAAGCTATTTAAATGTTGATATCAAATTTGTTGAGTAGCATTAGTTGTTATTATTAGTTATTCTTTTGATTAAAAAGTCAAAAGAACTGCTTACCTTTACCTTTCAGCCTCTCATCAATGTTAAACACTGGTTTGACATTAAAGCAATACAAATAAGAAGTAAAATACTACTCTCAAAAAGATGGATATAACACTCAAACTAAATAAACATTAGGAGTGACGTGGCCAAGTGGTCTAGGGCGTTGGGCTCATCTTATTGTATTTACAGAATGTGGGTTCGAATACTGGCCTGGTCAGTTGCAAAGCACTTTATCGTAATTGCTTCTCTCTTAAGGGTACAAATGGTGAGAGCTGTAATTGACTGGTATCCTGTCCAGGGGGAATAGAAATATTCTCAGTTGCCAAGGAGACTTGACACTTGTGTCCTCGAGCAAGGCACTTTATCAGAATTGCTTCTCTTTACACAGAAGTACTAATGGGTACCAGTTAGACTTTACTTTTACTAATTAAACATTAACATCAGCATCCTGCTTTAACAGCAAGTTTAGGCGTTAACAAAACCATGGCATGGAGAGTTATTGTGCAGTGCGCCCTCATTGTCTGTTTTCTGCAACTTGTCTAACGATTGTCTGTAGAAAGTTAACTGACAGCTCATCTTAAACATACAACACCCCCCCCCCCCCCCTTTAATAACTCTACACAACAAACATTAAAGGAACACGTTGCCTTGGATCGGTCGAGTTGGTCTTTGAAAAGCATTATGTAACCATTTGTTATAAAATGCATAAGGGTAGAAAGATGTTATAAGAGTAGAATACAATGATCTACACAAATATGCCCCGAAATTGCGTGGTTTTCTTTTTCCCTCGTCAACTAACACAGTCGGCCATTTATGGAAGTCAAATTTTTGACTCCCATAAATGGCAGGCTGTGTTAGTCCGTGACGTTAAAAGGAAAACTTATACAGATCATTATATTCTACTTTTAAAACATCTTTCTAACCATATGCATTTCATAACAAACGGTTTCAAACGCTTTTAATAGACCAACTCGCCTGATCCAAGGCAACGTGTTCCTTTAACATAGATTTGTTATTATTTTCTGCATGTGTCTGTTGTTCTTATCTGAAGTTGATTTTATTTCAGGTTTTCGTTTAGGTATTTAATTCTTATGGGACAGGGCCACTTTCCATTACCATTACGTTCTATGGGCACATTTCATAAAGGGCACCAAGTCCAAAACCAGGGCAACAGAATCCTGGAACCTTAGTGGCATTTCCTGAAATTCATGGCCTGGGGTTTGAGTAAAAAGGAGAGAAGACATTAAATATAGTATTGTTGTACAGAAGAGGTAGAACTGACAAAATAGTCACAGAGTGTGTTCATGTTTTCTATGATCAACTACACTTAACAATATATATATATTTTGTTAAAGTGCGCAATTTTCAGCATGTAGACACATTGTCTTTAAATAGTTTTGGTTGTAACAACTGAAAACACCCCTTTTTTTCATCTTTCGATTATGACTTGGAATTTCCCGGAAAAGGCTGCCAATATGAACTTTTGAATCAGTACACTTTTAGACTAAATCTAAACAGCGTTTCTATCCCCACCAATTCTGCTTACCACAAACAGGTGTCTCTTGTTAACTCCCAATCTATTGAAAGATTGAACGCTCAAATCGTTAGTTTTAATTACTTCATGCAACTTGTTATCGCAAACACTTTATGTGAAAGAGTTTTCAGAAAACTCACCTTTCCTCAAAGTATTACAGAACGCTCAAATTCATTAGTTTGAATTACTTCAAGCAACTTGTTTTAATCACAAACACCCAATGTCTAAAAGCTTTCAAAAAAGCAAAACAGATTGTTGGTCTAGAAAACATTGTTTGAACATCCTGATAGTTTACCTCCTACCTGATGACACATTTTTTTTTCCAAGAAAAAATGTCAACTTTATGATAGAAGAGGAAATTGAAGATCAGACGATGATCCATTTTCCTTTTCATGTTTTCAAACGGAGCATCTTGCTACTAATGACTGGGCAATAATTGTCTCACATGTTGACAAGCTTATGTGTTGACATTAATTTGACCTCTCATATACCTCCACTATAAATTTGCCATAAGAGAACATGCAGGATTACTATTACAGTACCTTATTAATTAAAGGTGCACTCTCAGCCAAGTAATCAAGCAACCAGTTGGACACCAAGTTATCTGCCCTTTTGCTCACCTTTCCTCAAAGTATTTGCAGAATAAAGTTTTAAAAATGTGGAAATAACTAGAATGTGGGCATTACCAGAATGAAGTAAACATTGGAAATTTACCTGGGCCCAATTTCATAGAGCTGCTAAGCACGAAAATTTGCTTAGCATGACATTTCTGCCGTGATAACAACAGGATTACCAACCAAATTTCCATGTGATTTTCAGGATAAGCAAACAACAGCTGATTACTAGTAACAAGCAATATGCAACAAATAGAAATTTTGTCGGTAATCTTGTTTTTATCAAGAAAGAAATGTCATGCTAATCAAATATTTGTGCTAAGCAGCTCCCTGGTGTCTGTCGCCTTCTAGTATTATTAGATTGCCGGTAATGAAACCAAGGATGCCTTAAGTGACGTTTATCACTGTAGCTATGTGAACCCAAAACACTGAGGTTAACCCCTACTCTTCCATGATAAATGTTCTGGGTTGTAACATTTTTTTCACGAAGGTGGGATTGGTGGGCTGGTTGTGTCTTTCCTCGCCTTCCACCTCTAGGTCCCCGGTTTGAATTCCGATGTGGACTGGGTTTTCAGTCCATACCTGAAGGTCTGGGGTAATCCTCCCCACAACTAAAACTAAAACTTTTCTCCTTGTCTTCTTTCTCTCCATGGAGTTTCTATGCTAGTATCGCTTTTCTGAAAATCCTTTTTCTTCAGAACCTGGTGTTTATATTGAATAAGAAGTTCCTGAGTGCAGTTGATAACTTGATGGATGTTTGTCTTTTAGGGTTTGAATGGCACAGATGGTAAAGACGGAACTCCTGGATTGATGGGTCTGGAAGGAATGAAAGGAAATATGGGAGATATGGGTGTACCGGGAACGCCTGGGGAAAAGGTAAGAAGTCACTCCTAATGTTACAAAGTAGCGTCTCGTTAAAGTGGTCCCATACTCGAGGACACTAGCCTGTTCCCGTGACAGACCACAGACCATCTATGTGGACAACTTGTGACAGTACGCTGACCTGCAACGGGATGGTTCGTACAGCAATGGGAGACCAACGTGCATCGACTGAATAAATGAAGGTGATCCCGTGGCTGCCACTTCCCAGGTTGTATTGTAAACTTGGGAGTGATCCCTGGCTAAACAGTAACTAACGGTTGAATGGCTTCCGACTGGCACCACGAACAAAGATATTGACTAATAGAGGACATAGGTATGGGAAGCTCAGTTGGTAGAGCG
Source organism: Asterias rubens (assembly GCF_902459465.1). Taxonomy (NCBI): domain Eukaryota; kingdom Metazoa; phylum Echinodermata; class Asteroidea; order Forcipulatida; family Asteriidae; genus Asterias; species Asterias rubens. The sequence goes on along the minus strand of NC_047081.1, from coordinate 2,034,720 downwards.
CTGGTACGTTCATCCGAAGGTTGTTGGTTGAAATCTTGCTCCTCATCCAGACAATTTTTCTTTGTTCAAACCCAAATTGTTTTACATCAAAACTTATATAAACTATTTCAAAGAAAGTGCTATTGTTTCATTTGTTAAATCAATTACTATTGCATTATACAGGGAGAGACAGGTGATAGGGGAGAGAAGGGTGACCAGGGATCTGACGGATTACCAGGGATGCAGGTACGATCATTGAAACTACAGTGTGCCTTCACACCCTCTCGCTACTAACAACATTGTTTATTTCCTCATGTACTAACAAGCAATGTTTCTGATATTTTCAGGCTTTTTGTTCCCAAATTTTTAAAGGACTGCGCAAAATGCGTTCAAGCTAAATTGTCTGATGACAAAAGACAACAAATATCTGCCATTTAGAATGACCAGACAGTATTCAAATCTCACACGCAAATGGTCTCCCAGGTAAAAAAAAACTCTCCAGTTGAAACCAGTTCAACTGGTGTAAACTGGTCCCAACTGGTCCAGTTGAACTGGAAATCTGTAACTGGATTGAACTGGTTCATGTGGATGCCACACCACAATATCTACCAGTTGGCCACCACTTCCTTGAACTGGTTTCAACTAGTTTCTTTTGCAACCAGTTGGACTACAAGTTGAATCCAACAGGTACCAGTTGAACACCAGTTTATTCCAGTTTAAACAAGTTGACTTTTAACTGGTTTCAACTGGAATTTATACCTTGGATTGGAGAACGGAGTGCTTCACGTTTCTCAATTGAACCTTGCAGCTGCGATTGTTGAACGAACACTTTCCCCAGTTCCACACTCCTAATGTTGCTATGATGCTTTGATTTGGCAGGGATTAGAAGGAATGGTTGGCCAGCCAGGTATGGACGGACTGACTGGACCACCAGGTGTAGGAGAGAAGGGAAGCCCTGGTGAAATTGGACCCACGGGAATAGCTGTAGGTAGCCATGTTGACATGGTGAACTATTCACTTATAATAAATCTTTTTTTCCAGTTTTTTTTTTCTTCTTAATTCTGTGTAGCAGCTAATGATGGCTGTACAGTTTTTGAATTGTCAAAATTATGCTTCTGATTCTTATGGTTGGAGTTTTAGTTTTATAATTGGTTTAAGAAGCCTAAAAGAGCAACTGCAACTTCTTAGTCGTTTGTAAATCAGTAGCTTTTCGTCTTGGAAAGATATGTCAATAGTTGTGTGGATGGCTTTTGGAAAACATAACTTCAATGGGGTGTCATGGCTGAGCTGAAGTTCTGCAATGTACAGAATGTGTGTTTAAATCCTGGCCTGGTCAGTCGTGACCCTGTGACATTGAGCAAGGCATTTTATCATAGTTGCTACTCTCCGTCCAGGAGTACAAATGGGTACTGCTGACAGATGGAATCATTTGGCTCAGAAATATTTATTATTAATTGATAATTTTGTTTGCAGGGTGCTAAAGGTGACAAGGGAGAGATTGGGTTACAGGGTGAAATCGGACCCCAAGGCATTGCTGGTGTACAGGTATAACTGTGGATTTGACAACTCTGCAATATTCTTGAAATAATCATCAAACAGACTTTTTGGCTCCTTTTTATCAAATTTCTTTGATCTGTCGAAGTTATACCCATAATATTTTTGGGATGAAAGTTAAATTAAGTTTCCCTTATTCAAAAGACAAAATGAATTCATAACTGAAACTCAAACTAGAATTAAAGATAAAGTTAAATCTTCATATTGTTTACATCATTCAATTACTCTCTCAACCCTGATCAAAACTCAAATAAAATGTCTTGATTGCCAAATGCAAACCACAAAAAGTTTATGTCAAATCAATTTGATGCATATTATTTCATTGTTTTTATTCCAATGAAGTGTCAATATATATATATATAATTTCTTTTATACAAAATATGTATTCATCTTGTACAATATTTATTCCACAGGGCATTAAGGGTATGATAGGGCCCCCGGGTCTGGTAGGACCAACAGGCCAGTATGGACCTCAAGGGCCAAGGGGTGAAAAGGGAACTATTGGACCAATGGGTTTGTCTGTACGTAATGCCTTCACTTTGTTCATTTAGGACTAACACAAAGAACTAACACCCTCTAAAGCGAGTGGACACTATTGGTAATTACTCAAAATAATTATTAGCATAAAACCTTAATTGGTAACAAGTAATGGGGAGCTGTTTTTAGTATAAAACTTTGTGAGAAACGGTTTGTTATTTTATGCATAAATGTTGAGATACACTAAGTGAGAAGACTGGTCTTTGACAATTACCAATAGTGTCCAAAGTCTTTTTAAAACCATCTTAAACAGGCGTTAACCTCTTTATCTTTACTTGTTTATGTTGTCATAAAGTATTGATTTTTGGGGTTGAACAAAGAACTAGTCAGTTTCCCTTGTGGTTTATATTGTCATAAAGTACTAACACTAAAGAAAAATGCTGGTATGATGTTTTTAATTATGTTCCTTCGTTTGCAGCAACAACTTTTTTAATCAGTTTTGTCTAACCGTACTAACATTTTCCTTGACTAACAAAGTTTCTCCAGCTTTTTCAACTAACCAACAGTCTCACTTTATGTTTTCAGAACTTAAACAAAATCTTGTTTTTCTTTACTGACATTTTCTTTTGTGATTAACAACAGCTGCTTGTACTTAGATTTCAATTCATTATGCCAACATTTATCATTCTTAGTGCTGTGATTTAAAGTTAATGTTTTTGCTTTCCAAACTATCTGGCAATAATTTTTGTCTTCTTCTTCCAGGGAACGAAGGGTGAAATTGGAGAGAGGGGAGAGGTCGGACCAAAGGGAAGTATGGTGAGTAGTTCGGAGACAACTCAATAATGTGAACTCGTGCAAGAAGTATGATGAGAAAATGTTCTTTCTTGAACTCCCTTGAGACAAGTTAAATCTCGATGTTAGAGAAGGAACAATTTTGAGTTCTTATTGATTCTAAGTACAATAACTGGTATTTTTTGTGATTGGAACTTGGTGAGAGCTCGGGTAAGAAGTGTAACAAGTGGTTTCTTGGGTTATGATCATTGTTGTTGTTGTTGTTAACAGGGTTTGGTTGGTGATCCAGGGAAAGCTGGCAGAGATGGGCCTAAAGGAAATATGGTAAGACTCTGGAACTAATTGAAACATATCCGTACAAAATTAAAGGCGGTGGACACTATTGGTAATTACTCAAAATAATTATTGGCATAAAACCTTTCTTGGTGACGAGTAATGGGGAGAGGTTAATGGTATAAAACGTTGTGAGAAACGGCTCCCTCTGAAGTGCCATAGTTTTCGAGAGAGAAGTTATTTTCCATGAATTTGATTTCGAGACCTCAGATTTAGAACTTGAGGTCTCGAAACGCACATAACTTTGTGTGACAAGGTTTTTTTTCTTTCATTATTATCTCGCAACTTCGATGACCGACTGAGCTCAAATTTTCACCGGTTTGTTATTTTATGCATATGTTGAGATACACCAACTGTGAAGGCTAGTCTTTGACAATTACCAATAGTGTCCACTGCCTTTAGGAATGTTTTGTTATTATTTTGTTTTGTCATTTCATACAAAGAAAGATAACTCCTTTAGTCGGGGTCAACTTGTAGCCTTAGATCTCAAAGGTCTTACTCAGAATCCTTGCTGTTCCCCTGCAACATGATCTATGTTTATTGTAAGATTTCTATAAAGTAACTGCTTTTTCTTTGTCCTGGTTCTTTCTTTCAGGGCCCACCAGGATTAAAAGGCGATATGGTAAGATATTTGTCAATTGTTAACCCTCCTTTTGTTGCTCTCGCTTTGTTCTTCTTTCTATAAATTGTCGGTGTTATTAAAACTAAGCTGATTAAGTTCAGGCTCCGGCTCATTCAGGCTTAACATTTTAAGCCTTTAATTTTGTTGAGCTTCCAAAGCTTATGCTTGAGCCAGTCCTAATTTTAAAAATGAATTTGTTTCTAAATTGATAAGCATGCGTTTTTGCAATTATCATTCTTAGCGAAAAACTATTTTGAAAATCAATGTATTTACTTTACTGCATGATATCGATTATTTGTGCTGTTGTGAAGTATTTTTGATTTATTTTAAGGTAGAGTCATATACTGGTTTTTGTCAACATAATGTTTAAGTTTTGAGACAATTATCAAGACAGATATAATAAAAGTCATAATATGTGAAGTTTCAGCTGAATAAAGTGTCTACTTGCTGAGGAAAAAAATATATATATATATATATATATATTTTAAGAAGCTTGTCAAATCAGGTCATGTTTAGCGAGGTGACAGCAGGTTCCAACCACATCTCTGTCGGCAGAATTCGTAAATGAACACAAACCCTCAGCTATCTGAGAACTGATTCACCCATGAATCATTTCTCAGATTCAAATGGTGTTATTGATTTCTAATCGACAGGGTTTTCTCAGATAAAATAGTTTTGTATGATACATACAACTGTACCATCTTCATAACAAGTAAGCTTTTGGAAAAAAATACCTCCTTCTTTTGGAAGGGGGGTGCTCTTTACCAAAGTGTGACCCTACCTTCAAGAAGTAAAATGTCACAATGTGTTTATTTTGATATTTTTTTCTTGTATTGATTTCCGTTATTGTATTGATGTCGTGTTATGTTATAGGGTGATACAGGTTTTACTGGATTGTTGGGTCCCAAGGGAGACAGAGGTGATGATGGGACGGAAGGTGAAAAGGTAAATAAACAAACAGATGCAAAAAAGTAGTTAATGGCCTGACGTTTCAACCCTAGCAGAGTCTTTCTCGAAGGCTAAACCAATAGATGTATGAGTTCAACTTTTTGTTGAAGTTTTTATGGTGTTTTTACCAAAGACACCATGAGTTCAAAACAAGACTCTCTACTTGCTCTCGTGCAAGTTTCCCTCCAACCTACTATCGAGACTGTTTTAAAGGGAATATGAAATCCAACCTTCAGCTCCCCTCAGTTACTTAAAGACACTGGACACTATTGGTAATTGTCAAAGACCAGTCTTCTCACTTGGTACCTCTAAACATGAGCTTTAAACAACAAACCTGTGAAAATTTGAGCTTGATTGGTCATCAGAGTTGCAATAGATAACTATGAAAGAAAAAAACACCCTTGAAGTGTTGTGCTTTCAGAAGCTTGCTTTCGAGACCTCAAATTCTAAACTTGAGGTCTCGAAATCAAATTCGTGGAAAAATACTTTCACGAAAACTAGGTCACTTCAGAGGGAGTCGTTTCTCACACTGTTTTATACTATCAACCACTCCTCATTACTCGTTACCAAATGAGGTTTTATGCTAACAGTTATTTTGAGTAGTATGCCAATAGTGTCCACTGCCTTTAAATTCTTCTTGTAGCCCCTCAAGAATGGCTCTTAGCCTTATTTCGGGCAAACTGGCATACAAATTTCTTCAGTTTAGTTTACATCAAAATGGGAGGGGATGGGCACTTTCACAAAGAGCTCAAATAAAAACCACTGTCGTCTTGTTTTTTTGTGATTATTCTCCATCTTTATAGCCTCTGAAGGTTAAGGTTTCATTCTCTGCATCATCATCACTTAGGCTCTAATCATTTTAAACTCTTGCAGTTCTGGTCCATGTTGCTCCTGCATATACCCTGGAGTCACCTTTCCATCTTCTTCTCTGTCCACCTCTTTTCCTTTCTTTTCCCCTGTCCTTGATTACCAATCCATTATTCTTGTTGTTCTTTCTCTAAGCATTTGCTTAACTTTTCTCCTCCTTTGTCTTGTTGCTCCCCAGGGTGAACAAGGAAGGCGAGGCAAGCGGGGGTATAAGGGATCCCCTGGGGACCCCGGACCGCCCGGCCTGGACGCTCCAGTCCCTGTGGTGAGTGGGCCAGGCGTTTCCGCACTGCAGTGTTGCCTCAGGACCAGATGAAGTGGGGGTTATCTACAGTGACAGTTGTGAGGACTTTAAACAAAGTGACAATCCAGAAAATTAGAGCTGTGCACATTTTTTTTCGTGTAAAGTAGACACTGGTTGAGGGCAAATCTCTATGAAAAACTTTTAGAGAAACTTTTAACTCACTAAGTGGGAATAACATTTAGATGCCATATTGTCAGCCAATCTTGTTCGGCTGTGGCTAGTGTATGATTACTGCATCAGCCACAGCCTTAGTGAAGTTATTTTACTCGCCAAAGCTGGTTATTAGAGAACAACATGTGACAGGAGGCGGTTTGAAATCTTTTTTTAAAACCATTGGGTACAATGGTAATACAAATGTAACCATACGCATGCTGCACTTGAGCATTGTTTAGTTCCCTGCGAATCGCACTCTGCTCAAAATCATAGAGCACACTAAGCACACCACGATGATGCTTACCAGTATAAGGTAACCAGCCAAGTTATCATTTTACACAAACCATTTTTAACATTGTGAGAAACAGCTCCCTTTGAAGTGACATAGTTTTCGAGAAAGAAGTGATTTGCCACGAATTTGATTTTTGAGACCTCAGATTTAGAACTTGAGGTCTCGAAATCAACCATCTAAACGCACACAACTTCGTGTGACAAGGGTGTTTTTTTTCTTTGGTTATTATCTCGCAAGTTCGATGACCGATTGAGCTCAAATTTTCACAGGTTTGTTATTTTATACTTATATTGAGATACACAACTGTGAAGGCTAGTCTTTGACAATTACCAATAGTGTCCACTGCTTTTAAGTATCAAAGTTTCAGTTTAGTTTCATCAGATTCAATTAAGATCAAACTCTGGCTGGCAATATGGCAGATCCGTTTAGTGACTTCACATAAAACAAAAAACCTCTATCAACTCTTTTGTACTAACTGTCATTGTTGAGCCTTCATTCTCTGTTCTTGTTGTATGTACTCCTGTCAGTCTGGTGACTACCTCATTTATAGTCTGGTGATGGGATAGGGAATTCATACATTCTAAAGGCCGAGTCACACTGCAGCGATAACAAAAGCGATAATGATCACGACGCAAATAGAACGCATTCTATTGGTTGAATTGCTCCACGCAGAATACGCACACGCTCATTCAACCAATAGAATGCGTTCTCTTTGCGTCGTGATCGTTATCGTTTTTGTTAGCACTGCAATGTGACTTGTCCTTAAGGCTGTGTCCGATTTTATGAAACTTCATGCAACTGCATAAGTCCATTTGCACCGTCGTTTAGTTACTGAATGACAATTTCTTGATTTGTGCACTTCATAATCATAGACGTTAAACCAATGTCTATTATGAGTGAGATTGGCTGGTGCCAGCTTGGTGTTTTTATTCCCTTGTGAGAGTTTGCTTAGTTCCCTTGTTGGGAAGATCGTCTAAACAAACAAACAAACAAACAAACAAACCTAAGCAATAAATGTTGTGCAAGGGACTTAAGCAATTGCGTATGTTTTCGTGAAAAACGGTGGCAGGTTTTAATTTTACAAAGAGCAAAGATTTGTCTGAGGTGAGTCATTGTTAAGAAAACTGCGGTGTCAAAAAAGAAATCACGATGTTGATATTGACCATTCATCTTACGTTGAATCTTAAGTGCTTTGTGAAATTTAACCCTGATGCATATGATGTCATTCGAGTAGGGCGCCCTCACTTACAGGTAACAGGAGGATAGGCCTCCATGCTGTGCGCTGTGTAGACATAGCTGCGCGTTTCCATTGTTCTATCATCCTTTTTCCTCTAAGACCAAGGCGGAATGACATCAATGTACAGTGTTCATTGACAACATTTTCTTTACATACATGTTGGGCTGCCACTGTTACTTAGTCTTTCTCTCTCTCATGCATGAACACATATTGAAATCTCCTCTGATTTGTCTTTTCCCTTCTCTCCGTAGATAAAGGGCAACATTTCATAACTCTGCTTTCTGCATAATTCTTTGCTTTTGGTCACTACTCTCTACTTTTTAGGATTAGCGCCAAATTTCTATAAGAAACATGAAGAGCTCTTTTCAAACTATACTTAGCCCTGTGAGTTACATCCGGGCACTTTCACACTTTCCTCTCCTAGATCCTTATTCCACAAGGTTTCAGTTGCGTGTTTCAAGAGAATACCCAAGGTCTTTTTTAACACTTGCCCCTACTCCAGGGCAGGGGTGGTTATTGCCTGGGTGTATAATAATAATAATAATAATAATAATAAACAGCATTTATAAGGCGCATTATCAATCAAAGATTGCTCAGTGTTCCTAACAATAAAAAACTAAAAAGGCAAAACAAAAAGACCAAATAAAATAATATCAGCAAAGCCCTTTGCTGGGGTAGATCATGGGTCAAGCAATCCAAGTGTGAATGGGCCAATCAGTATTCCCAGGGCTTTCCCCTGGGTGGGGAATACAGTAGTGTGAAAGGGGCTAAGTATGTGTGTGCTCAAGCGAAATGTGGCAGCCCCTGTAAAGATAGCTGGTTTGCTAAATAACCATTGCGTTTACTGTGGATTTCTTTGCTCCCATAAGCACAGACAAGTCCATACCTTGCCTTGTCAACTTGGCAATTTCTGTTACGGGTTTGGAGGACCCTGCCTTGGCCTCCGAGCTAAGTTGAAGAAAACTTTTAAAAAATAACCTCGAAATAGAAGCTTACATCTCTAGTTCATACATTATCTTTCCAAATTTGCATGTCAAACTGTTCATACTTAATGTGACCATAAATGCTTACGATGTACGTGTTTCCATCTTTCTTAAGTCATTTCAAATATTTTTGTTTTTTGTAGGGTTCCAACGGGTTACCTCTGCCAGAATGCTGCTTTTACCAACCATAGTAGGAAACGAAATCACTTGACGGACAAACAACTGGACTATTTCTTAGGGTTAAGTCATCGAGCATACTCTATTTTATTTTAAAAGATCACGACGCAACAAGAAAAGTCCCAGAGTCGTCATTTTAGTACTATACCATATGGATTTGTACATATAGCAGATATATTAAGATTAAAGTGTAAAAAACAAACAAAATTTTTAAAACCATTACAAAAAATACTTATAATGAAAAGTTTATATATTTTTTATTGTATTCTATTCGGAGAGAGACGTTTCCTGGTTGTGTGAAAGAGGGAGAAGTCCGGAATTTTTAGAGTTGAATTGTGAAGGTTAAAAATGTGGGAAATCATATTTTATCTTTGGACACAGCTTCTCTCATACCTACTTACCTCATTTGTCTGTAAGCTTCAGTTGGGAAAGACTTGTCATTAAAGACCAAGTAAATTTTACTTGGTTGTGGGTCAATTGTGTAAAGCCTGTATGCAGAATTTGTTCTGCCTACGAAGTGGCCATAAGCAGAAATGTTATAAACACTGCTAACCGCGTAATAAGCAAGGAAAAGGGCACGCTAGCTTGCTGGGGAGCTCCTTGCAATTTGGCCCTTTTGGGTATATTAGCCCCAAATTATTAATCAAAACAATTTGGTCGATTGGTGTGGAATTTTAGAGTTTTCCACGGCCATTATGAATGTTTTTCTTTATATCCCCTAAATACTGAGTCTAAAGATAGTTTTGAAACAAGTTTGAATCACCTTGCTATGTTTTCTGTTTCTATAACTTTTATTGTGTTAATGGGAATCGACAGTTCGAGAATGTCTTCAAGTGTTGTTTCTGCGGCCTTCTTTGTTGGCAAGGGTAAACAAATAAGTATTATTATTTTTTAATCGATTGTTTTTAATTAATTGTAGAAATTAAACTGGAGAGGGTGACTTGTTTTAGTGTCTTATATATCCATCTGGAATATGTTTTAGCTGACCTAGGAAAATGTGTAAATAGAAAGAACAACAGATCGCTCAATGACATGAATTTCAATGTTGTTATTGGCTGAAATTTGCTCATGAATATTCAAAAGAGGAAAGGGATGATTGGATTGGTCACTGCTTTTCAATGAATATTGATAGCAAGGTTTTACTTGACTATATGATGCATGCAGCTACCACACTGAAAATGCAAATCATGAAAATGCTAAATACATTTTTAAAAAACAAATCTGTTTTAATAGACAATAATAAAGCTGTAAATATTTATGCACAGGAATTTGTATGAAGTATTCGTTTAAAAAACAATTTTCGTAAAAGAGAAAACTTCTGAAATTTGTTTCCAATCATAATTTGTTCTGTAGTCAGCCGTTCAATATATAAATAGTAGCTACAGGGCACGAGGCTGTAAACGTATTTATTGTTGTAGAGTTTTTTATTTATAACTGGTGGCATGGCAAACAATTGGTTTGTTATTTACTGAAACTTTCTTAAGGGCCTGAAGTTTAAGGGAAAGTCACATTTTCATTTGAAGATAGATACTTTAGTTCGGAAATCCAAGTTTTCAAATGAGGATTTTTGAAATTACCCCCAATGCAAGACCGTTGTCATTTTTAATATTATTAAAATCATGCTATAAAATTAACTTTTATGCATCATTTATAAAACAGTAGGCTTTGTATGAACATGTACATATGTATAGATAATTGTGTATTACTTACATACATATAGTATCATGTATATTACATTGACCATTTTTGCATGTAGTAAAGATATGAAAAATACAGAAAATGATGCCCGATATGAATTGAGATTAATGCCAACTTTGCACATAATCAGAATTAAACATTTTACTTTTTTATTATTATTTTTTTATTTAATTTATTATTATTTTATTTTTATTTTTTATTAATATTTCTTTCTTTCTTTCTTTATTTTTTTTTATTTATTTATTTTTTTTTTTGGGGGGGGAGGGGGAGCTCTTTTCCATTTGTTTCCTTTATGATGGAAAGAAAATATTTTGTTGGAAATCCTTAAAGTTTGCCTTCAAATTTTCCATTCAATAGTTAACATTTGGTAACAAGTTTTTGTTTTATATATCTGGGTGTTTTTTAGGGGTGGGGGTCAAATTGGATTTTACTTCATAACAAGCTGCAAGAACTTTGTGGCAGTATTTATTTTGTAAGTCTGCAATGCAGGTTTAAGTCTCTTTGAAATGACCCTGGGTTCCCTGAAGTGAAATTTGTATTTTTTAAGGTTTTTGTTTCTGATGTTCAGACTTATGCAAAGCTGTACCATTATGCAAATAACATATACATATTTATAAGGTGCTCATGAATAATGTATTTGCTTAATGTTTTTTATCTTGCCTGTGAGTGAGTTGAATACCTCATCTTGGGCGGAGTCAATGTGTACATGAATAAATGATATTGATGACTGATCATCAATATTAACGTATAATTATGCGTAAAACTTGTGATAATTTACTTTTGAGTCAGAGAGAGGCGTTGATATTTTGTAGCACCACACGTCATCAAGTTTAAACCAATCAGAACATGATGATTATAAAAACAACAACATTAATAGGAACAAAAATGCTCCAAGACCTCGACCCAATTTCATAATTATGCTCAATAAGATTACCAGTCAAAATACCTAATTGTCACATGTACAGTTTGTGACTGGTATCCTGCTCATGTTCGCTTAGCTGAACATTGTTATGGAATATTTTCTGCTTATTTGAATTTGGGACCAGTGGTTAAAAATGGTTCCGTTGGTAAAACACAATCTTATGGTTCAATCACGACCATGGCCCAATTTGTTTAACCATCTAAGATAAACACTTGCTATTAAGCACAGACATATATATGCTTAGTAGAAATACTGAGGTTACTACCCAAAATACATCATATGACAGTTTACATTGCTGTGATTGGTACCACACTTCTTGCTAAGCGACAACAGCTTTATATGAATTGGGGCTCTATAGTGTCGAATGATTATAAACACAGTATTTCTATAACAATAATATCCCCTGCCCCAACAGTAAAAAAACACCGGCAAATCGGGTTTGTGGATTCATGGCTGCATTGGGCAACCTATGGTCCCTTTTCTAAGGACCTTCATTGTGGGTCCTTTGTTCTTGGCTTTGTGTGGCTCAATGGGAGACTTTCTGGGACGATAGAGGGCAGCAGACTTACCGGGTAAATCCATTGTTCTCAGAATTATGCGCATGTTCAGAACTACGTAAACAATGGAAATTTACCCGGTATGTCTGCTGCCACCTAGCGTTGGAAAGTCTCCTATTGTTATGTTGTTGTCCGACCCCACAAAGGTAAGGGCACGCCCCTACTCCCTGTCCAAAGTAACCCCTGCTGCTCTCCCGGGCAACCCTTCACATAACATTACTGATTTATCACAACCTCTGACCTTTCCTCTGAGGAGGAAAGAGTTGTATCTTCCATTCTTTGACGGGGTGTTCATCTAAGGGCCGAGTGAATCTTAAAGCTACTTTTTCCCCAACCATCATTTCAAAGTCTTCAATCTTGAAGAGATCATTCAAATCAATTATTTAAACCCGAAAAGTTATGCAAACTCGTCAACAAATTTGTTTTATTTTTTATTTTGCTTCACACACAACAAATAATTCCCCCATACAGAGTGTCCATTTATTATGGCTGTGCCTGGCGCATGTCCACATGACAAACAAAATGGCTGACCGCCCAAGACTTTGTGTTTGCTCTGCCGTTTTCTGCATTTGTAAGGTAATTTTGGCGGACAAAAGACGGCAAAATGATTAAGGTGAGTTGATAAGTAGTTATAGCATCACTAGAAGACTTCCTGGCTTTTCAAAACGGTACAAATAAAGCAAAACTTCTGTCCAGTTAATACTGAACGTCCGGCGTGGCGGTGAATTCGAAATACACGCACGAGCCCGACGAGCTAGCTGTGACAGTGTGAACTGTTTTTAGACCATGGGCCATGGCGTTATGACAGATATTTTTTGAATTTGTGTTGGGGTGGGCGTGGTTTGTTTGAGATAGTGTGTTGGGTTTTTTGCATTGCTCTGTGTGAGTAGGGATCTGGAAATATGGAAGTGGATGGGAGAATATGGAAATTGTTAATAATTTAAAATATGGAAGAAAATAAAATTATGACCATTTGAGACCTCAGATTTAGAACTTGAGGTCTCGAAATCACCCATCTAATTAACGCACACAACTTTGAGTGACAAGGGTGTTTTTTCTTTCATTATTATCTCGCAAGTTCGATGACCGATTGAGCTCAAATTTTCACAGGTTTGTTATTTTTATGCATATGTTGAGATACACAAACTGTGAAGGCTAGTCGTTGACAATTACCAATAGTGTCCAGACTTTAATTGTGAAAGAGATTATACACTATAACTGTTTTACAAACACTGTAATCTGCATACAATTTGCATATAGTTTGCCTGATAATTGACTTTTAATTATCTAATGAGAATGTTATGGCAGGATCGTGGTCATAAAAAAATCCCAAACTGCAGATCGTCATCAGCATCCCTATCAACGAACGTTGTTTCTCAAACTGTTACGGGTGCATAATCAACAGAGGGCGTGGTGTGGTACTAGGACGTGTGTGGTAGTTATTTCGCGCATGCGTGGTACTCGAGGAGTAGCTTGGAAAGACTCGCTCTCTTCTGCAAAACAAAGCAAATTAACATAACAATGCTTCAGTAAGTTTTACTGAAAGTGATAAATGATTTCAAAAATAAGTCACGTTTTCCGAAAACAAACCTTTCAAGTCCTTATGGCATTGTTTTTTTATTTCACTATTGATACATTACTCTGGTATCATATAATTTGTATACCTCTGCAAGTGTCCGCTGGAGGTCGGCAAGGCGGTTCCTGTCCTCCCTGGTAGAGGCATACAAAGATAGATTGGTAGACTGATGGGCGCTGCTGCTGCCTGCTGTGTCCATCATGCTGATGCGTAGCTGACTCCCACGTGATGTGTAGCAAAGGGCAAACTGATGATGACATAGAAAGACAAAGAGAAAGGTCAACTCAGTATAAAATGCACATTAATTTGCAGCTGGTATACAATGGGAGACTTTTGGCACACTTGGTGGCAGCAGACTTACCAAGTAAAATCCACTGTTCTCGGTCATGCGCGCAAGCGCAGAACTACATAAACAATGGAAACTTACCTGGTAAGTCTGCTGCCACCTAGCGTCCCAAAGTCTCCCATTATCAACCAGAATTTAATGTTAAAATGCAAATGGCCTGACGTTTTGAGCCTAGCAATGTCTTTCTCCAAGGCTGAACAAGCTGAACAGCTAAATAGAAATGGGCAAAAATTGTCATACCTTGGGGACAAAGACCAAACACAAGACGACGGTATTGGCGAACACTACGGCGGTTCCGTAGATGCAGAAATGTATGTCCGTATTGTTAATGAAGACTTGTAGGGTTGGTACAGCTAAGACAATGGTTAAACCCACCACGTAAACTGAAAGGGCGATGTATTTACCTGAAAACAGATTAACAAAGTGTTTACAAACAATTATTGTGAATGCTGTTTTTTTTTTGTTTTTTTCCGTGACGCAATAAACAAAATCACAAACGTACACCGTCGGATGTCTCCTGACCGTTTTACTTTTAGCGTGTAGTGCATTTTTGTTGGGAACACCATCCCTTTCAAATGACCCAAGACGGTCATAGACACGCTGATAAAATCGGGGGAAATCAGGCAGGACTTAATCTTTAGACGCCCGCCCCACTTTTTTCCTTTTGTAGATTACATACCTCTTTACTCGACACCATAACAAAACAAAAAAACTCGGAAAATATTGGCATTTGAACGCAAGAGAATGTTCCTTGAATTTATTTAACAGATTTTCTAAAGTCAATTAATAATCACCATGATGTGAACATTTTCAATAAGAATATTACTTTGTATTTATTATTTCACCTCGTGGGTGCATTCAATCATAAAAACTCTCTGCTCTAAAAACAAAAATCAAATCTTACTGTCATCCAGTCCTTTAACGTTCACATTCTTAGTCTCCCACGCCAAGAAAATACCGAAGACGAGTAGAAAGCCCTTAACGCCGTACAGGGCGCTACTGAAATAGATGTCGTACACGGAGCCACACTGGCGCAATTTTGGTACGATGAAAATTTCACTCTGTGGACTGGCGGTTTCTGAGAGCTGAAAGAAGGATTCGGCAATTGAAGCTATGAATCGTGTGTTAATTACTATAATGTTTACAATAATCTATGGGCTGGGTAGGATGATTCAAAAGAGGACGCTATCAGAATGTACACAGTTTGCCCTATGGGTGGGGATGGGGGGGGGGGCAGAATTTCCTGGGGAACAGACTCTCCTGCCACACCAGCAGAACTTACCTTTGGTTCGAGCAGAAACGTATTCACCGTCAACTGTCCAAAGACAGCCCATAACGTCATGATGACGCCATCTAACAACACTAGCAGCATTACAAATCCTATCAACTTTTTATCTGGCAGATCCTGTAAAATAATGATTTACATACAAAAGTTATGATGAAGACTCCATTATTCAAAATGTGAGTTTGGTGACAGTTATTTCTGATATCTCTGGTGTTTTCGTCCCTTGAAAGCCATTTAGCGCCCTCTATTGTCGTAATTCCCGTTAATGTTTAATAGACCTTTATCATGCTGCCTCCTAGTTTGGTCATGTTCCTGGTATCGAATAACAATAATCAATGCTATAATTATTTTGCAAATAGGAACCAGGCTATTTTATTAGTCTTCCAGCCTCGGTTCGATAACAATGATATCAACGGAAGAAATTCAAGATGGCTGCACCATGATAAAGGTCTAATAATTTCACTCACAATTTGCTTGAATTTCGCCACAGCCTTCTGGAAGATGGCGAAGATTCGGTAGGTCTTCATAAGAAGCGAGCCAAATGACAAGGAGATACCAACACACACCAGCACCACTTTCAACTGTAAAAACCAAAAAACATTGTTTTAATTTTGTGAAAACTTCGCTTTGTGAAAACTACAAATTCCAGGCTGGCAAAGTGGCGCTGTTTCCGGAAGGTGCAATCTCTCGGGACTAGTACTGACAGGCCTAATGCATCAACTTGGGTAAGTTTTCAAACTAAAGGTGTTGGTAACGTATTGGACAGTACATATCACTTAACTAGTCTTCGACCAATCAGAGTGCATAAACGTTCTAAAGTGTTCTTTAAAGACACTGGACACCTTTGGTAATTGTCAATTACCAGTCTTCTCACTTGGTGTATCTCAAATCTGCACAAAATAATAAACCTACGAAAATTTGAACTCAATTGGTCGTCGAAGTTACGAGATAATAACAAAAAAAGAAAAACACCCTTGTCATACGAAGTTGTGTGCTTTCAGATGCTTGATAACGGGACCTCAAATCTGAGGTCTCCCGAAATTAAATTCGTGGAAACTTACCTCTTTCTCGAAAACTACCATACTTCAGAGGGAGTCGATTCTCACAATGGTTTATACTATCAACAGCTCTCCAATACACATTAGCAAGTAATTAGGTTTTATGCTAACAACTATTTTGAGTAATATTACCACTAATGTCCCATGCCTTTACAGACACCGTACGATACCTTGACAAGTTTAGATTTTACTTACGTGGCAAAGAATCAGAAAGACTGTGTCTGAAAAGGCATGTGTGTCCACACCAGACACAAAAACCGAAGAATAGAGGAGAAGACAGCCCAAGACGATCAGATTGTTGATCTGTGGACTTGAAATCTTCACAGCCCTTTGAAAGAAAATGTAATCAAGTCAGCAAACATAATAATTATGTACTCATCTGCTCACACGAGTAAGGGTATAAAATTTAGTTTTAAACAAGCAAACTGAACTTCTGATAACTGATGCTCACAAAGAGAACATCCCCTGAATTGTTTCGACTAGACGGTACAATGCACATTTTAACCCAAACACAAGTCAAACAAAATTGTAATTTTGGACGGGTTTCAACAAACCTTCGATTTCGTAAAGCTACATTAAGCACAAGAAACAGCAAGGCAAGGAAAACTCCTCCGCCAGCCACGGTGAAAATCGCAACCTTGAAAGGGGTCGAAATCCGAACGATCTCCGGCAGTTCCGTCTTTCCATCAACCGGTCGGTTAGGACCTTGAAAAAATATACAATACAACTGTTTTTTTAAATAATTTTTTTATGATGTTTAGAAATTCTATCTTTACCTTGAATTACTCGCTTGAAAACTGCGTTTTATTTAGTCATCCCTCAAAATTAAAAGGCAATATTGGACCTGCGTGTGGGCTTAAAAAATTTAATTGATTAAAGAACCTGATTAAACTAGACTTTATTATTTATTTATTTATGCCGCTGAAATATCAGAGTTGATTCTCTTGTCTGTTCAGATTACAAATGACAGTCTTTTGTTTTTGTTAACAAATATTTTAAATTCAGTCTCCATATAATAACAATAATACCTAGTTCTAATATAGCGCATTAATACAATAAAATATCAATGCACTGACATTTGTATATGGCCCTTTGCTTGGTCCAATATCATTGTTTAAATCTTTCTCAGCTCCCTGGGGAAGACACTGCAACGGGCTGTTGCGTCGCCCAAATGCCTTTCATACACAATAATTATCAGTAACTACCCTCGCAGATACCCATTTATACCTCTGGTGCAGTGAAACAATAGTGAATTGCTTGCTCAAGTACACATGTGTCACGACCAGGATTCGAACCCACACTCCGAAGACTTAACCACCGGGGCCCAATTTCATCGGCTGCTCATGACCATGAAATCACTCGGCCATGACACCCGCGGTATCATTTTTGAAAACATTATTGACTGCTGACAAGGCTAATAGACTTTCATCACGCTGTCACCATCTTGGTCATGTTCACTGTTTCCATAACAGTAATAAAATGCTAACATTCGTCGCGCAAACATGGCACCAGACTATTATTTCGTCCAGCCTCAGCTTGGTTGGAATGGAGTACAATCAAAATGGCCACATCGTGAACAAGTCTATTACAGAGCTACCGTATTGTGAGAATAATTAAAGTTCAACCTTTCCAGATAATGTTCGTGTCGGTGACTTCGATATATTCACCATCTTCGGCATTGTGGATAGCGATTCGCACTGGTCGACCAACTGAAATTAGAATGAGAATGACAATTTAAGGCACGGGACATCTTTTGTAATATTATTGTCAATGTTCAGTATTCTCATTTGGTGTATGCCATGATATAAAATAACAAACTTGTGAAGACTTGGGCTCAATTCGAAGTGGTGACTTTGTAAGGGGGTGACTTTGTAAGTTGGTGACTTTGTCATGGGGGCGACTTTGTAAGGGGGTGACTTTGTAAGGGGGGTGACTTTGCAAGGGGTTGACTTTCGAAGGGGTGACTTTGTAAAGGGGCGATTTTGTAATCGAAGTTGCAGAATGCAATATGTCTCTTCAAAACAGACAATCTTTTTCACAATGGAAACGAATTTCATTTGATCCTTTTTGAATGAAGCCTTGCACAAACCTTGGAATTGTTCGACGTAAACTATGCTGTGACGCACCCCCTCTTCGCCAATCACAACGTGATCCTGGCCGGATGAAAACATTGAAATCATTGTTAAAATCAAAACTCTCTGCGGTGCTTCATGGGGTACAAAACAGTTACTTGTTTACATCCAAACTGCGAAAAAAAACATACTACTTTTCTCCGGAAGACATTCAGAGTACATTGATTGAAACGTCGAATTGCGACACCACCGGGTTCGTTCAGGCGTCACCTTAAAAATTTGACCCTAATTCCCAATTAGGTCCGCCTTTGTTGTGTTTCAACATAACCCGGATTCTGATGTGTCATTATTTCAAGGAAATTTGTCAAATTTTGTCCAATTTTGTCAATCTGTTTCCGGTCAGCCTGACTCAGCCATGGGTCAGATCTCTTGGGACCCGGGTCAATTCTGACCCAGCCATGGATTAGATCCCCTGGAATTAAGGTCAATTCTGACCAAGGAGTTTTGAGAGTGTTTAACTCAAGAGGACCCAGTTGATCCGAGAGTAACTCAATTATACTCATTTGGAGAAACTATGCTCATGCGTTAATAGTGCCAACGTTATACATTTCGATTCTTACTGTGAGTCCATTAAACTCTGTCTTCAAAACGTTCCTCAACAGAATTCCCGCCATTTCGTCATCTCCGTAGCTAAACTCGTCCAGTCCTCTGGGTGGAGTCAGCTTCTCCAGATCAGCTATTGATGCATTGAGTGCCAGAGCCATTGTCATCAAACAGTCGTAGGCGTAGATGTCACGTGAGTTATCCTCCATGTTATGTAGGGCTTCCAGGTATTGAAGCTGCTCCGGGTAGGGTTTCTAAAATAATAAAAAATATTTAAAAAAGAAAACAAAAATATGTTGTCGCGTTCTCTTCTTCATTCGCATGATTTGTACTGATTCACACTGCAGTAAGATGGGCCAGACCATTTAAACCACTCAGCCTATAAAAAGCCCTTTTCGAAACCATGGCTTTCGCTCCAGATTCGGCTCAGGCTAGCTTGGCCCCGCGGTTGTTTTCACAATTATTATGGTGCGTGATTTGCGTACGTGCCCAGGGCTTCAAACGAGAGCAGGTAGCCTGGAGCCGAATCCAAAATCCGTAGCCGGAGTTTCGAAAAGGGCCTAGTATGTTTCAATTTATTACAAAAGAAAGAAGTTTGTACCAATAAGCTCAACATGGAATAAATTTAGCAGTTAAATAAATCTCTACAGACGATGTGACCTATGTTTACATTCAAACCGCCCTCTGTTGAAAAAACACTGTAAACGTCATGTTTCGCCGGGCAAAAAGACACGTAGTCATAGTAAGATTGCATAACACTTTTTAGGTGGCTGCCAAAACACAAGAGTTTTGCCCGGCGGTATGCGCGCGAATCATGTTATGGTTTCCGTGTGACGTCAGAGGTCACATCGTCTAAACTATAACTGTTATCTCATTGTATGAAAATTACAGAACAAAACTCACCACACCGTTGAAGTCAATGAGTGCTACGTCATCAATAGCCTGGTCCCCGTCAAAAGAGATATGCAGATCCAACGTCGATAGGAATTCCTCATTGGTACAAGGCACGTCGGATGCATCACTCCACCAGCCGTCAGGGTACCAGCCCAGTAAGATCCATACGTATTTTTCTCCGTAGAGATTAGCTTTGAAAACCTGGTATTGAAAAGGGAGGAATCGACCCGCGAGGAGGGGTGTTAGCCGAAATTTGTCCCAGCGAAACTGAAGATGAACTTTGGCACCTGTGTTGAAAATGTGGGCTGTACATTTAAACCCGAAGCAGTATAAAAAAGGGGCTGAAAACATGTATGTCTCTTTTGCTGTTTTGTGAAAATAAAGTAGGTTTGAATGAACACAAACGTATACACGTAAAGTGAATGTATCTTTACAAAGAGATGTACCACCCTCTGTGTCATGTTTCCTGTCTGCATGATTATAATCATCATTGAACATCACTATCAAAAAAAGGGTTCTGACTAGTAACTGATAGTATACTACCAAAGGCCGCTTACTAATTGGCGGCTGCAATTGAAGACGTAGCCGCTAGTTCGGAAATGGCCTCTACTCACAAGAATCACACAGGAGAACAAACACAGAACTCGGGTCCCAGTGGGGCTGACCATTTTGGGGTCAGGCTGCCAGGAAACTGGTCAAACTGAGACTTTTGCTACGATTCTGTTGCGTCAGTTTAAATTATTTCTGGATTTTTTTGACATCGTTCTTTTGTGAAACTGACCTGACACAGAAATGTGTAGGCCACACGGGATCTAAATCCGTGTAGAGTTTTTAGAGTAGACAGTTTCATGTCTCCAGGGTGTGAACTATTTAATTGACTGAATTGATCTAAAAGGAGGATTACCTTACAAAATAGCTTGACGGCTACTTCGGGGTAGAAGCCCGTGAAGATCACTCTAGCATCATGCCTCTGGGAACCAACGAAGATATCATAAATCTTAGGTTGCTACTTGTTTCCTCGGCGTTAAATCCCCCCGAGATTTTAAAGGTAATGGTTAGATTCGATTTCGATTGCTTTTATTTTCATCAAAGGATAACAACAACAAAAAACGTTTTTTATCTTTTGTTCGTAATTGGAAAACGATCACCTACCCCATATTATTGTCTTTTAAACATGATGCCCATACACTAGTCAACCCCATGAAATAGCTTGTGCTTTTAATACTTATTTTACTTCAGTTTTCTCTGCTGATGTCCCTGCTTGTGAAGACCCTCCCACATGTGATTTTCCCATTCCAGCTCTATCTAGTATTAACTACTTATTTGATGATAATTATCGCACCATATCTTCCTTACCTCTGGGGAAGGCTCCTGGTCCACATTTTAATAATAGATACAAATTCGATTTCCACTGGCAAAATTTGTTAACAAACTAACAGTTTTATATCATAGGCTTAGGGTACAAGAAACAGTAAACGACAAACATTAAGACAAAATGACAGAAACTTCACGAATGTAAATACTCCAAAAAATACCAAAAACAATTACTTGGTAAAAGACAGGCTCTTGGTTAAAGCCATTGGACCCTTTCGGTTCAGGACAAAAAAAAGTTCACAGATTTACAAATAGCTTATAGGGTTTGCAGAAGGTAGTGGTGAAAGACTTCTCTTGAAATATTATTCCATGAAATGCGTTACTTTTTGAGAAAACAGCAAAACAATATCAATTCTCTTTATGGATTTATTTTAAACACATGTCATGACACGGCGAAACGCGCGGAAACAAGGGTGGGTTTTCCCGTTATTTTCTCCCGACTCCGATGACCGATTGAGCCTAAATTTTCACAGGTTTGTTATTTGATATAGAAGTTGTGGTACACGAAGTGTGGGCCTTGGACAATACTGTTTACCGAAAGGGTCCAATGGCTTTAAAGACAGGCTGTATGCAGCAGTTTGTATATGAACGGGAGGTTTCGCACGCGAACGGATACGCATACGCATACGTTTAGATATCTCCGTTTCCTACTTTACGAGTTAGCAAGCAGAATATCACTGTCGCCTGCACGTATAACGGATAGCGAATAGAGTAGCGTATGACGTCATAATGACGAAACCTCCATATTTACATTTTAGTAGACAAGATTCCCTTCAAAATAATATAGTTTGTTTGGACCCAAACACATATTGAGTCTCTGAAACAATTAACTCATGCATGAATCGTTTCTCGAACAAAACAAAATGCAAGGTTGTTGTCCGTTCGCAAATAATGCTGCGACATATGGATGCTGCTACCTTACATTACACCGCGTGGTCGATTCAAAGTTCTTGTATAAAACCCTTGACCTTGTTTTGCTGTTTTATGAAGTCTTAACAAACTGTTTTTAGGTCAATTGTTCACATGTGACTTTTATTGAAGCTTTCTTTATAGTTGTGCATTTAGACTCGGCATTAGGTTGACACAAATCAACTAATGTCCCTGCATTTAAGTGCTCATGCCATTTCAGAAAAAAAATATCTTGCAGGGGTTTTGTCCAAAAAGCAATTTCCCATTCTTGCCCTCGGATTAAGGGAAAGCTTCTTAGCCTGAAGACAAGTTGTACAGCGGCTTTCATAGGTAAAAAAAAATAAAATCCCTTGTAATTTATATTTGTCATATTAATATTTTAAGTCGCTGAAATTGTGCCCCATCAACCAACGACTAATGGGTTTTTGGAATAGTCAGGCACCGAGTTGAAGTTTGAAGAAATTTAATTTTATGCCTCCATCCTGCTAGGTTTTGAGTATTGACCCATTTCGCCTGACGTCATCATCAGAAAAAATCTTGAATGCGCCATACTGGTGGGTAATTTCACTGTGCGTTTTCATATAACAACTCTATGCCGTGCGTTATGCAGTGAGGTGTGCATTTTAGGCGACGCGGCGTTAACCCTCTAGTCCCTGCACCGCCCGAGTTTGCTGAAAACTAGTATTTCAAGATTCTTGCAGTTAATTACTGGAATCGTAGTTCAAATTTTAAAAGATAGCCACAGCTTAATTTTTATGCACCATTTGAACCTTGATATTTGTATAAAAGTCCAAGTTCACATGAAAACAATAAATGTCTCTCGTTAAACGGCTACGGTAATTTTTATGGCGAATATTTGTTTGTAAGGATAAAATGGACACAATAGCTTTTCAAGGCTTTTATCTGACTCAATGATTATACTAATTACATGCGAAGGCGTGAGTTTCGACAATATTATCATGAATGATATATAAATACAGTGTCTTTGTGTTTACTAATGAGCGTTTTGTTGGGGTAATAGCTAAATTATTTCATCATCATGAGCTTCATTAGCTTTATAATGACTATCGAGGATTCTTTTGATGTTCCTTTTGTTCTATACAAACACAAGCTAGCGGTCCAGCGGCTAAATGGTTAATAAAAGTAAACCTAACTGCCCACCAACATGGTGAGCGTGGCATCAGTTGCCGCGTGTGACTCAGCCCATCCATTGCTCTGTTGCATTGTGTTGTATTGAAATCATGGAGGAAGAAACTTCCTCCATGATTGAAGGTAGGGCCATATATGTTGGTTTATAGATTCAATCGAAAGGTGTCTCCTTGCGCAATTTACTCTAATTGCTTCTCTTCACCCAGGGGTATGCATGTGTACCTGCGTGGGTAGAAGTTGATATTGTGGGTGCGTTCGTTTAGCTTCCCTGGGTCGACCCCGGTCTCCCCGGTACGTCGGAACAGTTTTGACGGGGCTCACTCGGGTCAGCCCCCAGTGCACTAATTAGAGGGTGACTCGGGTGACCTGAGGAGCATGCCGTCACCACGAGAGGGCGAGTGTGATCGTTCGATTAGCTCTCCTGTCAGGGGCTCACCCGAGTGAGCACTGCGGGGTTGACCCGGGAGGGCCCACCCGATTGTCCCAAAACAATATCTCTGAAGATTTAATACTGCAACATGGTCGTTGGAAGACCGTTAACGCAAAAAATCGGTATGTGAAGAGGGACATTAGTAAACGTCTCGAAGTGTCAAAAGCTGTGATAAGCTGAGTTCATGTAAATTCCATAATGGTGATATGATAAGGAATTCATAATGTTGTAACAAGAAGATAATCTTTGTTATTGTAAGAATAAATTTCAAATTAAATCCTAACGTTTTCTAAAGTGCCATGAGGGCAACGTAGGGCTTTCGCCCTGGAGAGCCACTGTGGCTATCGTGTTGTTTGAAGAAGAGGCCTAAATTTGACAATTTCATAATGTATAATTTATGTTACGTCAAAGTTATTTCTTGATGTGATTTCTCAGGTAGAACCCTGAGGGGCCAAGACGGCCAAGGATGGGCACTGTGCCCCTGTCAGCCAATGTGGCTATGATATCGCAGTTATTAACGAGAGGCATTTATTGTTCCCATGAGAACTTGTACTTTTATACAAATATTACCGAAAGGGTAAACAATTGTGCATACATATTAAGCCATGGCTATCTTTTAAAATTTGAACTACGATTCCAGTAATTTACTGCAAGAATCTTGAGAAATTGGTTTTCAGCAAACTCGGGCGGTGCAGGGACTAAAGGGATATACTCAGCGCCTTGAGTACCTTGTTCGGTAGATACGTGCGCTATATAAGACTTCGATATTATTATTATCATTATAAGATGCTGAATTACCCGCAAGCTCTCGATCTGTTCATCAGGTCGGTCTGCATCAGTCACAGCCTCCGTAGCCAAGACGGTTATATTATTAATCTTTAACAACTCCGTCAACTTCGCCATGTTCTAACAGAAAACAGTCATAAAACATCATCATAAAAGGCAATGGATACTAAACTCAAAATAATTATTAGCATAGAAACTTGCTTGGTAATGAGCGAAGCTGTTTCTGGTATAAAACATTACTCCCTTTGAAGTAGTTTTTGAGAAAGAGGTAATTTACCACTCACATAATAAAATACTTCAGGCCCGAAGCCTTTTTTATGCATCTGAAAGCACACGCATTTTGTGCAATAGGGTTGTTTTAATTTTTGTATCATTCTCTTGCAACTTCGATGACCACTTGAGTCAACTTTTTCACAGATAATAAAATGTTATTTTTGGAATATGTTGGGATACACTAAGTGAGAAAACTGGTCATTGCCAATTACCAATTGTGTCAAGTGGCTTCGTTTTTAATTATATCGAACCTTACTGCCGTGATTCGGCGACCGATAACTAAACTGTTCTGCCGAAAACCACCGTAAACACTCAGCAAGTGTTCTTATTATATCACCAAAACTTCCACTATTCTACACTTCGCAAATTAGAGACCTTGGGTGGATTTCACAGGGAGCTAATAGATTGTTCGTAACTGCAAATTAATCGTAGTTGCTGCATTGTGATGTCACAGTACAAGTTACTATGGTGATACTAACAATTTGTCTAATGGATTTTGTTGCTTTGTGAAATCTGCCCGTGACAGCAGTCAGGGCTTCATACCTGTCTGAAATACTCGTTGTCTTCAAATATCAAGGCCACCCTCTTCCAGCCCATCCGTTTTATGAACGCAACTCTACCGGGATTCAAGAGATCTTCGTCGACGGATACTTGAACTGTTAATGGGTAACGGGAGCGGTCTTTGAGCGTAGCTGAAGAGGCGATTACTGTCTGTACAAACAATCGTGATAAAGGGCTTTTTATGATCACAAGTCCGTACTGGATATTATTATTCTGGTTTATTTATTTATTTACTGCACTGGGGCCAAGCAGGGAAAAGTACATTAATTATACAAAACTCATGATATGAGCCGCAATTCACAATATGTCGTTGCCTTAGACATGTATGTTACGGAATTGATTCAGTCTGTATACCGAAGCTGCATAGGACATGCCCAACTAATAATGTAGCCTATACGTAGGCCTACTCTTAATGGGTGCATTCGTTTAGCTCCCCCGGGTCGACCCCGGTGTGTGGCGGTTTTTTTTTCCCAGGACGATCGTGTGCAGATAATTCGTCCTGTTCGTCCTGAAAAAAAAAACCGCCACACATCGGGGTCGACCCAGGGAAGCTAAACGAACGCACCCAATGTAACCCGTATGTGCAGACGTCGTACGTGAGCATAAAATAGGGACTTTTCGTTTTCGACGACGGATGGTTCTGCGACGGTAAAGATGACATTTGGCGTCATCTGCGCATGCGTCGGCTTTGAGGACGGTCGTCCCTCAATTTCTACGACAGTACTTGGGATGAATCTTCGTTGTGCTGAAAACGACAACGTTTCGCTGAACAACCGTCGCAGAACCATCCGTCGCCGAAAACGAAGAGTCCCTAATAAGCCCAAAGTGGTGACAACAACAACATTTTCTGATGTTCACGTTCACGTTTTGCTCGCGTAACGTGCAGCTAAACATCCATAATTATTAACCCGGGTTATGCGTATATACGTGTACTACGCGGTAGAATTAATGTGTGCCTAATGGATTGACATACGGCTAGACTTGATTCAAGCCCACCTCTCGTATGAGAGGTCCCTAAGCTACCACTCCAACTGAAACAACCCGTAGCATACGGGTACGCTCGCCGTCAAAATGTGGGCCCGAGAATGCGGCACAGGTTTGGGGATGCAGAGCATCACAACACAGTAGTTTCCTGGGGATGGCACGGGATTGGGACTTGAGTCAACTCTAGCATACGGCGTACGCACGGGTCGGAGGGTGTGTACGCACGGGTTACACGAGGCGTAGTGTGCGGTAATATGGCGTACGTACGCGTTTGGAAAAAAAGAAAATGAAATTCTCCATGTCCCTTTACAGTTTCGTATAGTTTGTTTTGAAAAGATTTCAATTATGTGGCCCTTCCTCACATGCCCTGAGTTTCTGATTTTTTCGAAATACGTGGCTTGGAATCATGAAATTGAACAGTGTGGTCTTCTTGTATATAGGGGAAATTAGCCCGACGGTTCTGCCTATACACTCCTATTATGGTTTGTTATCTTACCTGCACGATATCATATCGCGGTAACACTTCATTGACCACCACAGCCACGCTGGAAAACATCGGGCCCCAAGTAATCGAGACTGGTGGACCATCTTGAACAAAGTCGTTTAGAATCCGTAGAGCGTTGGCGGGTTTACCCTGGAGATTTAGAGAAAAATAATGACGTTCGTTATCAATGATTAGGAAGGGGTTTTAACTGCACGTTACGTGAGCAAAAACGTAAACGTGAACGTCAGAAAATGTTGTAAAAAACTCACGTTTTAAGCAAACGTGAAGTAACCATTTTGTTCACGTCAGGTACGTAAGTGCAAGATGGCCGCCTAATTTCTTGCTAACCTGTGAAATACGCTTGCTACAGTAAGCACGAAAATCTGCTTACCGTTAAGTAATTCTATGAAATTGGGCACAGCTCCATGAAACTAGGCCCAAGTATGAACGCGCAGATGTTCGGTATAAATATTGGGTGCCCACCCTATATAGTGCACGACACAAAGGTAGTGTAATGCAAAAGGCCAACATTATAAGCAGCAGCCGAACTCACTTGATTCGTTAAAGGTCCTTAGCAAATGGGGACATTGTCTCACTTCATAGCGCCACAACCATGAAATGTTGAAGGGATGAGGTCAATAACGAATTGCAAGCAATTATCAAGCAATCAAACTGCAGTTTCACATTGTATTTTGGTTGTATTAAAAGATGGTGGAGCCACCGGCAACATGATGAGAGACAGTGTCAATGAGTGTTTTTAAATTGGAGGGTTTTAAAAAGAGAATCATGTTACCTGTTAATAAACAAAAATTCATGATGTGCCTAATAAACAAATATCATTTTGTCCATGTGCATGTTAAAGCATTTTATGTTGTTTTATCTCATAACACAATGTTCTAAGAGATTTGAAACTGAATTTGTTCATTCCGAACATTCTCTTCATATATTCATTTGACAGTGCCGTCTTTGGACCGGCCGAAGTAACTGCGAGAAAAAGAGTTTGTATTGTATTTTTGTCTGCTCTTTAAAGACACTGGACCCTATTGGTAATTTTCAAAGACCGGTCTTCTCACTTGGTATATATTCCAACATATGCATAAAAAACAAACCTGTGCAAATTTGAGCTCAATCGGTCAGCGAAGTTGCGAGATAAACACCCTTGTCACACGAAGTTGCGAGATAAACACCCTTGTCACACGAAGTTGTGCGTTTTCAGATGCTTGATTTCGAGACCTCAAATTCTAAATCTGAGGTCTCGAAATCAAATTCGTGAAAAATTACTTCTTTCTCGAAATCTACTCCACTGCAGAGGGAGCCGTTTCTCACAATGTTTTATATTACCAACCTCTCCCCATTACTCATTACCAAGTAAGGTTTTATGCTAACAATTATTTTGAGTAATTACCAATGCTGTCCACTGCCTTTAAAGGAAAACGTTGCCTTGGATCGGACGAGTTGGTCTATAAAAAGTGTTTGTAACCGTTTGTTATAAAATGTATATGATTGGGAAAATATTTTAAAAGTAGAATACAATGATCCACACAAATTTGCCTCGAAATTGCGTAGTTTTTCTTTTACTTTGCGAACTAAACATGGTCGGCCATTTATGGGAGTCAACAATGTGCATTTATGGGTGTCAACAATTTGACTCCCATAATAATAGCCGACCGTGTTAGTCGACGAGGTAAAAGGAAAACTGTGCAATTTTGAGGCATATTAAGTGTGGATCATTGTATTCTACTTGAATTTACAATATATTTCTAACCATATGCATTTTATAACAAACGGTTACAAACGCTCCAAGGCACTGTGTTCCTGAAAATTTTTAATCACGTGCCAATCTAATTTCCATCACCCAAAATAGCACCAGAATGAAGTTCAAGTGAAACATTTTACCGAGTTCCAATACAGGAAACGGTACTTTATTTGATTTATTAGAAACCGTGGTGGTTGTATAATGTGATCATTACTTTCGTCTTCTCCCTCCCCATCCCCTTTTAACATTCACTGTCTATTTGAGTACGTACAAGGTTCGCTAATATACACATAATGAATGTTTATGAGTGCAATGGTGCGAATATGTTCATGAGTTGAAAGATGGAATGTTCTATTCAACGAGGCGGAGCCGAGTTGAATGGAACATTCCAGCTTTCAACGAATGAACATATTCGCACCATTGCACGAATGAAAAACATTCATTATTTGTTTTATATAACATCCAAGTAGAACTTTGTCATTTTGATTGAAAGAAACAACTTTCAAAACAAACAATTTCAACTGTAGAAGCCGAATGCTAGTAATTTTACTATGCCTTCTTGCAGTAACACCTGCTGCGTTACCAAAGACACGCGCACGCAGTGATGTTTTTACTCAGCTTTTTCGTTCCATCCGAAAAGTACCATTGCACGCTGGCAGCGTGCCAGCGTGCAATGGTACTTTTCGGATGGAACGAAAAAGCACGGCGAGTGACTCAGCGTGCAATGGTACTTTTATTTGCTATCACGTGACGGACAATCCTCCAATCAAATGGCAAGGATCCGCTTGGGTGTTATATAATACTGTATAACCATACAGTAACATATTACACCAAAGCCCTCTTGCAATTCCAGGTGGTTTATTTTGCACCAACATTGTTTTGTTATAATTATACTAACATTGTTTGTGAAAGATTAAACAAACAGGACAAGGCCTACTCGGAATGGTCTATTAAAGGGAGGGTATTACCCTGTTGCAGTTCTACTCCAAAAGCTCTAGAGAGTTGTAACGTTGTTAGAAACGACACCCTTTGAAGTAATGTATAGTTTTAGAGAAGATGTAGTTTTCCACACACCCACACAAATATTTTGAGAAAGGCTTCGGGCGAAATGGCGCCATTTCACCAGAGCTCCTGGTGAAAAACACAGTTCATCACATTTCCCCAGACTTTCTGTTGTTGTTGTTCATCATGTTTCGCTTCTTTCTTGCAGTTTTGAATTGAGTCAATTTTTTCACAGGTTGTTTTTTATGCATGTTGAGATACACCAGGCGAGATAATTGGTATTTCGGTATACCAAAATAGAAATGTACTGTGGTAAAATGCAACCTCATCCCTCAAGCACCATGTCCCCGTGACAAGAATCTCCAATGAACATGTTATTGCCATGGAATTAATTGAGCGCAAACCCTTGTCGATTAAATCCACCAGTTGATTTAATTTCACTTAAAAAAAAAAACTAACATACGAAAGTAGAACTGCTCTTTAAAATTATTTAAAACTAATTCTAACATAAAACTCTAACCTGCGTCCAATTCCATCGCATTCTTAGCTCAAAACCATCCAGAATTCCCGTCAAATTATTCACGTGAGTTATGGCCGCTTCTACAGTCGACGGGAGGGAGGCGAAGTAGGGCACCTCAATCGGGAAGAATCCGCCGATGTACACGGGACGACGACGTCCTGCCGGGTCACGGTGAGTGGCCACATCACCTCGGACTCCACGTAGTTCATCGGAATCGATTGCTATCTTCAGTAGCAGACCAAAGACGAGTGCTTTCGGAATTATACGACCTCCCATGTTTTAGTTCTAGTTAAATAAAACATTTATTTTAATATATTCAGTCCTTTTTTAGAAGCGGATACGCCTAAATCGTAACAGGTTCTTTGTATCAGGAGTAGTTTTCGAATTTTTCGTTTTAAACTATTTTAAATTTTAATTTTGATTGTCTGCTATAAGTGTGCATGCCCTGGCCGAAATCGATAACCAACATGTAAACAAGAATCACTGGTTGTTTTGGAGTCGTAAATTATTTACATGCTTTCATGTTCAGTGCAGTTTGAATTGGAGCTCGAGCCAAACACCTTTATATATTGGAGACGTGTACACGTGATCTGATTACAGTAGTTGCAACGAAGCGCCGAATAAGGCGGTTATGGAGCCCAATAAAATTACATCAGTTGGTACAGAACTAGCTCCAGGGTTGCAATTTCATAGAGCTGCTTAGCGGCTGATATTGTGCTTAGTGCGATGTTCATTTCATAGACCATAAACCACGAAAATGCATGCAACCTTACTGTTTGTGCTAAAATGAATTTGTAAGTCCAAATAATTGATGACTGCGCAAGCTGGCTGCCCTATTTTATTGCTGACTTTATCCGAAATAAACTTAACCTTATCAGAAAAAGTTGTCTCGGTTATAGCTAGCACGAAAAATTGCTCACCGTTATGTAGCGATAAGAAATGTGCCCATGTAAATTGCACACATTCTAATCGTCTTGTTCATAAACGTGACCGCTAGAGTCCCCTCTAAATTGTGACTTCATATCATCCATGAAGCCTAAGGTCACTATTTGATATTAAGATTCAAATTCAAAAACTTGTTTTACGTTTTTCGTTTTTAAACAGCAACCTGTCAAAATTAAAAAAAAAAAAAAAAAAAAAAAAAAAACCATCATTAAAAACAGAAAATCAGACAACAATAATAAACTAATGCAGTGTGACCTTAAATTACATTCGCCATCTGCCTTATGGTCAGCCGAGCCGTTTACACAGAAACAACGATGGACAATAAAACCTTATGTGAGCTTTTCTCCTTGAATACCTGAAAGCTTACTCAGTCGAATGTAGAAACCACTCACTCGGAATTATGACATCTTTTTCAATTGAATATCGGGGGAGGTAATATAACAGCATTTGTATCCAACTAATGTATTCAAGTTACAAGGATATCTTTGATAATGTCATTGATGTCCTTGTTTTTGGAGTGAAGTAATCGTGTTTGAATAATAAAGATCATCCTCAGCTGGCCCACCTGCCGGGCGAATCAATTTTTTACAAACTGTTGGAGTTCTGCCTCGGTAAAAGCTAATAGGTCGTATGGAGAAGACGGGACGAGGTTACTACCCCTGCCTTCAAACTCTTTTAGTGTAACTATTTGAAGGTTCCGGACTGCTTGTCAAAAAAAATGACTCAAGTTTAAAGGCACTGGACACTATTGTTTATTCCTCAAAAAAAATCTTAGCATAAAAACTGCCACACCCTAAACAAGACCTTATATGACATTATGCATAAATTATAGATTAACCAATAAACGTAAGAGAAACATTAAAACAATTAGCAACATACATACACCATGGAGGTAGAATCTACCTCCATGCATACACCATCGGTAGGAGATGACAGTCGGCAACATGTGGATAGCTGTTAATATAAAACATTGTAAGAAACAGCTTCCTCTGAAGGTGCATCATGATTTACCTTGCCCAGGGGTGGGATCCTAATTTCAATAAAACCCCAAAATCAAAAATTTGTTGTTTGTTTTTTGACAATGAGGTAAATTCTCACTCAAAATTTTAAAAGAATTCGGGACTGAAACCTCTTATTAGGCATCTGAAAGCACATGAATAATTTATGCATCAAGGTTTTTTTTCGTTGTTCTCTTTCCAACTTCGATGACCAATTTAGTCAAAATCTTTTTTTCACGGATGTGTGATGGGATGTATAATGTTGGTGGTGGGACACGTATACACACACCAAGTGAACTGCCATGGCAATTGTACCCAATGTGTCCAGTACCTTCAAGGGCTGGTTCATCATCATCATCATCTTCCTATACTGTGCAGAAACCTCCTCTGGAGTATACTCGCACATTGGTTGAGGTGCAACTTAGCAGGTACAGACATAAACTCAAGGCATAAAAAGATACGCATTCTGTGCAAGTAAAAGCATTTAAGCATTTTGTGTGGGGGCTTGATAACTAACTGAAGGTGACACTGTTCAGTCTGGTCTTGAAGCCGTCCAGAGTTGAAGAGGGAGCCTTTCAGTAAGCTTGTGCGGGTTGATGGAACGAGGAGTTTCATGTTATTTCCTCTGGTGGTTATAGACTGCCAGTTAATTTCAAACGGAGTATTGAAATCATGATAGACTTTTTGATAAAATTTGCTTTTACACATGCTTACAAACACAATTGGCTAGCCAACGTCATAAGAGCATTAGGCAGACGCAAAATTTCAGAGAGGGACGGTGATTGATCTCAATAAATTTATTGTTCAAAGCTGTCAAAAGTGGGAATCTTCAAAGGGGTTGTAGTTTATATCATTCTCCGCCTTTCTTTAGTATCCCCGACGGCAATTTTTTGAATTGCCATCCTCAAAAATTTCCCTTTTTAGTTCGATTTAGAACGTGCCGCATGAAGCGCAGCATCCTGATTTATTATCACTAAATAAGTGTGTGTATACAACCTAGTCGTACTCTTATGTGCTTGTATAGTTTAAGTTGATGGGTACCAGACTGAGTTATCTTTACTTCGCTGGTACCCTTGAAACGTGTGTAAACACATATACATTTAACACCGTGTCACCAACTGAGTTGTAAAAAACATGGCAGCCCCCTGTGTGCAGCAGGCTGTAAAATGATTTCATTTAGCACAATAAACATCGTTTTTCATTCATTTGTATGGTGTTGTGAGATAGACAAGAAAGCAACATGGTGAAAGAACAATTCAGAGAGACAGACGTTGCCAAAAAAATGTAAGTTGATCTGCTTGTTTTTAATTTGCAGCAAAAAACAGGTGACACATCACATGCGATTGTGAATGTGTGTGACGGACGGGAACTTGGATGGTTGATGATGAAACGCACGATGATGACGATACGCACAAAATAATATCATAAATAAATAAACAACTTCGACTACACAGCGCGTCATCCCCAGTGACTACCGAGTCAATATCCTGCCATCACTTTTTACCTATTTTTACTAAAATAAAATTAATAAAAGAAGTATCTCATTCATTTGATTTGGTTTTGAGTAAATTTGAGTTTATTTATTTCATGCATGATTGATAATGATATTGAAAACGAACTTTAGAAAAACTTGTGACCGGATACAGTTACAGAAACTTTTCCGAGTGAAGACTGAAGTAGGCAAATTTGGCATCTATTGCAAATTTAAATTAAGTAATAAAAATATAACTTTACAGTTTATTATTATAATATAAGCTTTACATTTTAAAATTGCTTTTAAAGGGGCAACAAAATAGGCAAAGTGCGGATTAGGAAAAGTTTCTGTATGGCGGCACCACTTTTTTATTCGCTATAAAATAATAAACTAGTATCTATATTACCTCAATGAGAAAGCTCTTTTTGTATAAATGAGTGAAAAAGTGTTGGCGGTATACGGAAAGTTATCCGGAACTACAACTTGCAGAGCTCTCCCTTTACTGGGGTCCACTGGCCATCCAATTGCTAGTTAAAACATCCGCAGACCTGTCAAAATTACCTCCAATGAAGTGGTCCAGTTGGCTAATTCAGTGTGGAATCGCATCCTGTATGAACGATGAAAAACATTTATAAGAAAACCAACCTGATCCTGCTGGCTGGTTACTAAAAATGGTTAAGGGCAGTGGACACTATTAGTTGTTGTATCTCAACATATGCATAAAATAACAAACCTGTGAAAATTTGAGCTCAATCGGTCATCAAAGTTGCGAGATAATAATTAAAGAAGAAAACACCCTTGTCACACGAAGTTGTGTGCGTTTAGATGGTTGATTTCGAGACCTCAAAAATGTCTTGAAATCAAATTCGTGGAAAATTACGTCTTTCTCTAAAACTATGGCACTTCAGAGGGAGCTGTTTCTCACAATGTTTTATACCACCAACCTCCCCCCCTAACTTGTCACCAAGAAAGGTTTTATGCTAATAATTATTTTGAGTAATTACCAATAGTGTCCACTGCCTTTAAGGGCAAGCCGTTACAACAGTCGGGTGGATCTCAGGTTATGGCTATCGCCAACTTCTCTAAGTAATGAATGATGCAAGGTTTACGATTCGTAACTACAGTCACTTCAGCTTAAAATTTTAAAATTCTAAATTAGTTGAACGAGGTAGCAAGGAATCCTTTAAAGGCAGTGGACACTATTGGTAATTACTCAAAATAATTATTAGCATAAAACTTTACTTGGTAATGAGTAATGGGGAGAGGGTTGATGGTAAAAAACATTGTGAGAAACGGCTCCCTCTGAAGCAACATAGTTTTTCGAGAAAGACGTAATTTTCCTTGAATTTGATTTCAAGTTTAGAATTTGAGGTCTCGAAATCAACCATCTAAAAGCACACAACTTCGTGTGACAAGGGTGTATTTTCTTTCATTATTATCTCGCAACTTCGACGACTGATTGAGCTCAAATTTTCACAGGTTTGTTATTTTATGTATATGTTGAGATACACCAAGTGAGAAGACTGGTCTTTGACAATTACCAATAGTGTCCACTGCCTTTAATCTGTTGGTCTTTAGACAATTTCTTATTCATAGATCAAACAAAAATAGGTTTATTAGTGACGCAAACAATTGATTACCACATTAACTTTTCCACGCACAGAGGCAAGGTTTGTTTTGGGTTGATGTCCCCGGAACAGATCCGTCAGCAAGCTCATATTCATGTAGTCAGTAAGAATCTGTACCAGCCAGAGAATGCTACAAGGACACCTATACCGTTCGGGGTACTAGACCATCGCATGGTAAGTAAACTAGTTATGTTTACCCTTCACATTTCTGCACTACACCCACAAAATTCCATTGTATTACAAGGCCAAGTAAACAAAAAAACATGTTATTAGCGTCCCCGCCCGCTTCCTT
Organism: Asterias rubens; assembly: GCF_902459465.1. Classification (NCBI taxonomy): domain Eukaryota; kingdom Metazoa; phylum Echinodermata; class Asteroidea; order Forcipulatida; family Asteriidae; genus Asterias; species Asterias rubens. The sequence continues at coordinate 1,999,426 of NC_047081.1, read as the reverse complement.
TTGTGTGCTTTCAGATGCCTAAAAAGGGCCTAAAGTCTTCTATTTGAGTGAGAAATTACACCTTTCTCAAAAGCTTCATTACTTCAGAGGGAGCCGTTTCTCACAATGTTTTACATTATAAACACCTCTAAATTGCTCGTTACCAAAGTAAGTTTTTATGCTAACAATTACCTTGAGTAATTACCAATAGTGTCCAGTGCCTTTAGAGACTAAAGACCTCATCAGTTTAAACTTTATTTGTTTGTTTGTTCTTTTAGGGAACTAGTGAGAAAGACAACCCTTGTTTGACCTGCCACAAGCCGCTAGCAGACTGCCTCGGTCATTATGGTTACGTTGACCTTGAATTACCAGTGTTCCACATTGGATACTTCAGGTCGATTATCAGTATTCTGCAATGCATTTGTAAGGTGAGGTTCATGACTGAGCTTACAGACAAAGGTCAAAACAAAAACAAGGACGCAAGAGCCAGGACAAAGACTCTGCTGATCAAAAACACATTGGCCAAATTTCATAAAGCCTGTAAGCAGAAAAAAGGTACCAGCCAAAATTACATGAAGTTTACATTGTTGATACTGGTGCCCCACTCAATGTTTGCTAAGCAAAGAAATTCTTGAAGCGGTATTTTCTGCTTAACAGCTTTATGAAGATGGGCCAAGGGCTGAGTCCAATGCCGATATGCTTGGCCATGACACGCCTTTAACTTGAATAACTAAAGCCTGGTTCATACTTCCTGCCAATACGACTGCAATACAAATTTTTGCGTCACAAATTTGCAACAAATAACTCACATCAATTGACTTGTGCTCAACTCTTGCGGTTCATTTGCTGTGACATCCACATTAAAATCGCCCTCGCAGGAAGTACATGAATTGAGCTTACTGATGGTAAATTTCAAATTATTACTAATCCTGCAGAGAAATATTTCTGTCTCAAGGAAATAGCTTTTGACTCCCCATCAAGTTCAGATGACTTATTTTGATTGCTGTCTCTGTTATAAATCTTTAGGGTTGCGGGAGTTGTCTCCTCTCTCAAGCGGAACGACAGACATTCCTCGATGCCCTGAGGAGGCCAACGCTGACTTATCTCCAGCGTAAAGGATTAAGGAAGAAGATTAACGAGAAGTGTCGCAAACAGCAGATCTGCCTCAAATGTGGAATGTTTAATGGTGAGCGGAAATATAACTTGTTGCTTGTACCAAAAAAACTCTGAAATTGTTAATTATGCCCTGCCGACGAAGGGGCACTTACGATTTCCCTTGTTTGTGTGTATGTGTGGGTGGCAGTTTTGTAGCCGCAGTGGGCGGTGCTAGGCGGGCCTGTCCAGGACTCACAATTTTTGCCCAGCACTCAGAGCAAAATTGTGCCGCCCAGCACAGATTTCCGCTAGAATCAATCAAAATATTGTCCACTGTGCATTGAGCTGAGACACAGCTAATGATAAGGGGTATCAAATGTCACAGAGAGGAAGAACAATGTCAAAGTTATTGCAATTGCCCCGATAACACAAAACAGTTTGGAAACCTGGCATTCTGAAATTCTGAAGTTTGCAGTTTTCAGCAATTGGCCCCATATTTAAACATGAACAATTTTGTGGATCCGCTCACCCTTGGTGGCCTTTAAAATCATTTGATGAATTATTGGTCAAGCTTCATGTGAAACCTTGGTGGGTGAGCATACTCGGAACTTTCACCTGAGTCCTGTGAATGAAAATCTACGTTCATATTACTCAGGTGGGATTTGAACCAACAACCTTTGCCATACTGGAGAAGATGTCCTACCATTCAACCACCAAGCTAGCCTGTGGCTAGAGGCACTTTAAATTTTAGCAGCATGTAAAGAATATGATTGTGTTTTTACCCATACACCGATATATGTTAATAAGATTACCCTGCATGAATATTCATTACAGGTCAGGTCAAGAAGTGTGGCACCTTGAAGATAGTCCATGAGAAATTTAAGAGTACTCGACGAGGGAGGGAATCAGCCCTGGTTCAACTTCAAGCAGATCTTGGTACAGCGAAGAAACATAATAAAGACATTGAGCCACTTCTGTCCAAAGCCCAGGTAAGAGAGTTGATGTTATAATAATAATAATAAGAAGAATAATAGTGGCTTCTTACATGATCCCTTGCATGCACGACACATGCGGCAACTGTGCCACGCTCACCATTTTGGTGGTCAATAGGTAAGCGTGTAAATGCCGCGTCGTCTAAAATGCGCACTTCACTAAATAACATACAGTGACGTTGCCCACCAGTATGGTGGTTCCAAGATTATTCATGATGACGTCAGGTGAAGATGGTCAATAGTGCTCAAATTCGTCACTCATTGACGCTCAAGGCGCTTTAACATTCAGTATTTTCCTGCGAGGTATGTTAAACTATATTTGAAGTATGAGACCTACTCCTTGTACACCCTGCATTGGTCTACAAGGAACAGTTCTCAGTAGAGTCTAAAATCTTTATAATTTAGCTGAGAAGGGCACATAAATGTTGCACAGGCTGTATACTCCCCAGAAAGCTGAGATGGTTTAAGGAATGAATTAAGCCCTGTGACTAGGGGTAATGATGTTGAAAATGCTTTGAGACCCTCTGCGAGGGTGAAAAGCGCCATATAAAAACTTATCATTGTTGTTATTTTTATTACAGATTATAAAGCAATTACAAGTAGCAATCCTTCAGACGAACATAATAATAATACAAATAATAATGACAAAAAAAATGTCATTCAAGGGTGCTGGTTCGCTAAGTTCAAAGTTAAAGTCAAAAGTGCAGGATTGGTTCAATAAGCCAGAATAGCTCTTGATATTGTTGGTGAAATAATTAGTGCTTTGAATCCCCCTTGTGTTATATTAAAACGCTTCATACAAATGTGCACTTTTGCAATTTCATTCAGCAATGCTCACCTTGGAAATATTAATTTCTGCCAGCTTAAAGGGACAGGTTGCCTTGGATCGGGCGAGTTGGTCTTTGAAAAGCGTTTCGAAACTGTTTGTTATGAAATACGTATGGTTTGAAAGATGTTTAAAAACTAGAATGTAATGGTCCACACAAATATGCCTCGAGACTGCATGGTTTTCCTTATACGTGTGGCGTACTCTCGTCACTTATGAACTAACATGGCACGCCAATTTGTGGAGTCAAATTTGTTACTCCACAAATAGGCGGACCATAAAGTGAAAGAAGAACCAAGCAATGTCGTGGCATATTTATGTGGATCATTATATTTTATCTTTTAAAACATCTTTTGAACCGTGCATTTTATAATTACGGTTTCAACAGTTTTTTCATAGACCAAATCACCCGATTCAAGGCAACATGTCCCTTTAATTGCTGCAAGCTTGATAGGAGTTTGCTAAATTGCTTGCATGGCATTTCAGCAATGCACAGTGAAAGACTTTAATGAGTTTGTCGGACCATATGGACATATCTTAACGATGATTGATTCACCAGACAAGAAATAAAAACCACAATATGGTACGTTATCCATAAGGTCGGACTAATTGTACACAATAAACCCCAACTTGTCCTTTCTCAAATGATTATGTTTTCTTTCTTTTTTCTTTCTTTTTTTACTAAATGAAATGTTCTACAAACATGTTTCTGTGGTAATGTTGTATGCAAGAATATAGCTTATTTTATATTGACATTTTCTTTGCTCATTTAATAACTAGAAAAAGCAGGGGTTGAAGTTAGAAATGAAACGAATGTGAACGTTTTTCAGGAAACAACTCAACCTAAAACCCCTTTATCTCGTACTATTTCTACTTTTGAATCAAGTGATATCAATATGGGGTCTGAACTATATATAAGTATAAAATATGCTCCTTTTAAATGAATGAAGAAATTACAAATTACATTTTACAAATGACCCATATTGCTTGATTGCATCATGAATGATCAGCTATGTAGCAATTTGATAGCCTAATGATTGAACCACAAGCTTCTCAAGTACCGTGGACACCATGGCCTTCTCTTTAATTGAACAAACACATTAATCACTCGACTACAATGTTTTTGTAACGTTCAGACGGTACACAAAATAAATATCAATTATTATTATTCTTATAAGTTTTATTATTATTGTTTTGCCTTTGCTTATTTCTTGCGGGCTGGCTGGTCCAGATTAAGATATTTTGATTTTGTATATACATCCATCCTTTCATACTAAACATCCTTTGTCCTCAACACTTTACTCCTATTGGTTCATAGCCACCAATTGTTTCTGAAATAGAAACTTCGATTGGCTGTAATTTTCCTGCTTTTTTTCTGGATCCTTCCCTTAATCCCTTTCCCCTCTCTTTTTCTATAAATGGATATGTATTTGTTTTTACTTGTTTTATGCCTCTGAAGAAGGTCAGGTTTGGATCGAAAGCTAAGGCCATCTACCCTACTCATTATATACATGTATACATAATATGTAACTTTAAATATTTTGTTCCTATCTTATTTCTCACAGGAATGCTTGAATCCGCTGACTGTGTTCAACCTTTTCAAGAGAATCCCACAAGAGGTAAATCAAGAGATAATAAACCGCAGTGGAAAATGATCGGGTGAACTCAAGGTTGAAGAAAGAAAAATCTGCTTGAGTGGGATTTGAACCTGTGTCCTCCGGATAAACATGCCAAATAAAAAGGACGGAGCTGACTAATTTTGAGACTGGGTTTACTTTTCCTCTGCAGGATATTCCAATGTTGGTGATGGAAAGTGACAGTAGTCGTCCGCAAGATTTAATCTTGACTCGTCTACTGGTTCCACCTCTGTGTATTAGACCTTCCGTCATATCGGAACTCAAGTCAGGAACGTAAGTGAGAACTTTTTTGGGTAATGCAGAATTGATCAGTAGTTGTATATTTTCTTCTGTCATGACTGTAGAATGCCCTCCTGGTTTTTAAATGTGCACTTAAAAACACTGGACACTTTGGGTAGTTACCCTTACGTGGTAATGAGCAACGGAGAGCTGTTGAAAGTATAAAACCTTGTAAGAAAGGACTCTCTGTAAAGTTACGTAGTTTTTGAGAAACAAGGGTGTATTTTTATTTCTTCCTTTTTCTTGCAACTTCAATGACAGTGATGTCCAGTGCCTTTAAGAGCAGATTCAGAATTATCAATGTATCTAAATTGGCGTGTCAGTGCCGAGAGGTCAAGCATATTGGACTCAAGCTCTGGTTTTTCTGATCTTCAGAGTGTGTGTTCGAGTCCCTGTCTGGACACTTCAGTCCTTGAGCAAGACACTTAACCTTTATTGCTTGATAAACCTTGAGATATGACAAGAAGCTGTTGGTCCTGTGTGTTGTGTTCCGCTTTTTTGTGTGTTTCTAATTTCAAATTTATGGTTATTTTCGGTACTAGAAACGAAGATGATCTGACAGTCAAACTAACAGAAATAATCTTCCTGAACGATGTCATCAAGAAACATCAACAAGCTGGTGCTAAGATGTCCATGATCATGGTAAGGAAGCTCCTATGCGAAGTCAAGATACAAGACTTTTTTCTGTTCGATATCACACTGTTCAAAAAAGTCATTGTTGATTTAAGAACAAGTAATAAATCACAAGAGAAAACCATCAGTTTATATCCAAGGCAGTGGTAATTGTCAAAGACTAGCCTTCACAGTTAGTGTATCTCAACATTTGCATAAAATAACAAGCCTGTCAAAATTTGAGCTTGATTGGTCGTCGGAGTTGCGAGATAACTATGAAAGAAAAAACACCCTTGTCAACCCGAAGTTGTGTGCTTTCAGATGCTTGATTTCGAGACCTCAAATTCTAAACTTGAGGTCTCGGAGTCAATTCGTGGAAAATTACTTCTTTCTCGAAAACTCTGTTACTTCAGAGGGAGCCGTTTCTCACAATGTTTTATATTATCAACCTCTCCCCATTACTAGTTACCAAGTGAGGTTTTATGCTGATAATTATTTTGAGTAATTACCAATAGTGTCCACTGCCTTTAAGCAGCATCTAGTAACAGAGTCCAGCATTCTCCTGAAGACAATCGGAGCATACTGATCAAAGTGTTGAGGTATCAACCACCGGTTTATTTCAGAAAACACTACTCAAAAGAGATTTACCCATGGTGCTACCTCAAACCTCAGCATATTATTCCCCCCCCCCCCCATGTCTTTTTTTTTTTTTTTTTTTCCTTTTTTTTTTTTCCCCCATACACTTCTTGTTGCAGCGCTTAGAACATGGTACTAAGCACTATATAAATGCATGTTATTATTATTATTAAACGTTTCACATAATATTTTTTTTTTTCTTTTTTCTCATTTATCTGACAGGAAGATTGGGACTTCTTGCAGCTCCAGTGTGCTTTGTACATTAACAGTGAAACATCAGGGATTCCAGTCAATATGCAGGTAGAAACGAAAAACCAGACTTTGTTGTCCGTTTCCTGAGAAATTTATGATAGATTAAAGGCAAAGTATACCTTTGGTATTTTGAGCCATTCAACTGTTTCCACCCTATTTACAGGCATGCAACTTGTCCTCGGATCAGCTGATTTCCTTTTTTTTGGTAATCTCAGTTTTACCATTCAAAATTAAAAATACTAAACAAACTCGTTGAAATTTTGTAATTTCCTCATTTTTGGTGAAGTCACAGTTGTATGCCTGTCTATAAATGTAGATGTAAAAAAAAAAGGAAAAAAAAAAAAAAATTGTATTTTTTTTTAGATTGTGCTGAAAATCCCTCTCTAGTGCTTGCTCTGTTTACCCAATTCACCTGACGTACTCGTCAGAATAATCTCGGATGCGCCACATTTTTTTTTTTTTTTCAAATACATTTATTTCCATACTCTCAGAAAAAGAATAGCAACAGATACATGTTTTACGGAGTAAAGCAAAACATTTCTTTAAGTAAGAGTAAACATTAATAAATAAATACGAGTATGGGGCCGTTTTTGGTAAGCATAAGCTTGTAAAAAAAAAAGCTAGACAGACAAGAAAACGAGACAACCAGACAGACAGACAGACAGACCTAAAGGACAGGTTGGCAATGTCTGTGCGTTATTCAGTGAAGTTCATTATTTAGACAACGCAGCAGTTACATGTAAACCTCTTGCCCACCAAAATGGTGAGCGTTGCCTAATGTGACGAGCGTGCAAGGGTCAATAAACGAAGAATGATGACAGCAAGTGCGGAATTTGACAGGAAGCAACGTCACAGGTCATCTGGTTTTCAGTTCATAATGTTTCACTTTTTTTTCTTTTTATTTCTAAGCCCAAGAAAGCTACGAGAGGCTTCTGTCAAAGGTTGAAAGGCAAGCAAGGACGATTCCGCGGCAACTTATCAGGAAAGAGAGTTGACTTCTCCAGTCGAACTGTCATCTCGCCTGATCCTAACCTTAGAATTGATGAGGTAATGGACCGGCAACCTTGAATTCTAAAGTTTCGAGAGATCATTTAGAAAAAAAAATGTAACGGGGCACATTGCCTTTGGATTGTGGTGTGCCACGGCCTAGCGGTTTAGAGCACCGTATTCAATCTCTGATGTTTGATCAGGAGAGAGTGGGTTCGAGTCCCGGTCATGACACTGAAGCAAGACACTTAACCATGATTGCTTTGTTAAGTTGGGGAGGTAGTGCTTTCTGCTCTACCAGCCAGGCTTCTGGTGGATGATACCCAAGCCTACATATGTATGAGCTGTTTCAGCCCCAGGAGTAGGCGACAATGGGTTCTGGTAAAATAGTTAATTTAGCTCACATCTTGCAGTGGCCAACAGGCCTTGTGTGTCTTCAGGCATTGTGCATTAAAAAAAGTGTGTTTGTTATTAAATAATAATAATAATAATAATAACAACAAATTCTTATATAGTGCACTTCACAATAACCGTATCAATGCGCTTTACATTAGTGCCCTGGTCATAGGGCCAATAACATCCCTGTAATGTTTTTCAGCTCCCTTGGGAGTATACAGCCCTGAGTTGCCTTTTAGGCGCTTGTTGCTTTTTCATACACATTAACGACCTCTACCCTCGCAGGTACCCATTTACCCCTGGGTGAAGAGAAGCAATTATAGTAAAGTATCTTGCTCAAGGACACAAGTGTCACGACCGAGATTTGAACCCACACTCCGGTGACTGCACCAGAACTTGAATTCGATGCTTTTAACCACTCGGCCATGACCAAATGAATATGGTTTGATATGTACACACACCCTGATGACTTGACCCCCTGTAAGTGTGTTTAGTTCATGAACAATTCTCAAAAAGGATAAGGAGTAACTCCAAGTATCAAATTTTGGGGAGATTTTCAAACAATGTGTTTTCCTTTAACATCACATCATCGTAAAAACTTAATGTCTTAATTTTTGTTCTCTTTTTTGTGTAGGTTGCAGTTCCTATACATGTAGCGAAGGTTTTAACTTATCCAGAGAAGGTAATGTTTTTTATTGTCTATTGTATTTGTAGTCTTAAAGTTTTTTTTTCTAGTGACTGTCAATCTTGGTGTTAAGTACCCAGACCCTTTAGTGATGATAATAATTTGATGAGAATGATATGATGAATTACTGCAGGTTACCAGAGCCAATATGAGTCTGATGAGGAAGTTGGTCATCAACGGCTGTGACATCCATCCAGGTGCAAACTTCATCCAGCAAAGACACACTAACAATAAGAGGTATGTCTTAGTTGCCATCTTGGATTTGTAGTACACTAATCTATGGAAACCAAAGTGAGGCTTGGTTCAGACTGGTGCTCATCCAGCAAAGACACACTAACAATAAGAGGTATGTCTTAGTTGCCATCTTGGATTTGTAGTACACTAATCTATGGAAACCAAAGTGAGGCTTGGTTCAGACTGGTGCTCATGTGGATTTGTAGCATACTAATCTATGGAAATCAAAGTGAGGCTTGGTTTTGGTTTGGTGCTCTTGTTGCTTCGTAGTACACTTATCTATGGAAACCAAAGTGAGGCTTGGTTCAGACTGGTGCTCATGTGGATTTGTAGCATACTAATCTATGGAAATCAAAGTGAGGCTCGTTTTTGGTTTGGTACTGATATGGTTTCGTAGTACACTATTCTTTGGAAACCAAAGTGGGGCTTGGTTTTGGTTTGGTGCTCATTCGGATTTGTAGCATACTATTAATCTATGGATATCAAAGTAAGCCTCGGTTTAGGTTTGGTACTCATATGGTTTTGTAGTACATTAATCTATGAAAACCAAAGTGAGGCTTGGTTCTGACTGGTACTCATGTGGTTTTGTAGTACACTTATCTATGAAAACCGAAAACCAAAGTGAGGCTTGGTTCAGACTGGTGCCAGCCTTGCCACCATGGGCAGCGAGCCGTATTGATGCCTCTAGTCACTAACCCCTGGTAGGGATGTACTGAGAAACAAAATTTGATTAGCTCCCTTTGAGTGCACGCTCGTTATTTAGTTTTATTTTGTATTATTTTGAAGTGACTCCATTTCACATACATCATGTTTTTACATTTCGGACAAACGACTCATATAGCCTGATCGCATCACATGTGTAAATCATTCGTAAAAGTTTAATCATCTGAACTTTCTGTTCTTATCTCTTTCACTGTTTTAACTTTCCAGATTTCTGAAGTATGGAAACAGACAAAAGACAGCTCAGGAACTAAAGGTACATTATTCAGAAAAATAATTTTGGTTCCATCAGGGAATGAAACGAGTTGAAACCAAATCAAGCATGCCTTCAAAATTGTTCATTACTCAAATACCGTATCTAGAACTTTATTAAACAAGGATTTAAAATACTTCAGTTTTTCAAGTAGATAGGCATACATCACTTCATTTACTTGTTTGCAAAAAAATAATTTGTAGTAAACAAAAAACACTCTACAACCAAATTGAAATCTATAAAACAAGTGTCAACATCGGGATTTAAACCCACTGATCAGAAACACCAGAGCTAGAGTCAAATGTTCTTATCTGCATGTCTATAAATGCAATAGTATAAAGGCAAGCCTAAACGATGTCATGCATTTTCAACATAAACACAAATTTCAACCATGAAATTGTTTTGGTGATTTCTTTTCTCTTTTTTTTCTTCTTTTTGAAGTATGGTGATACAGTTGAGCGTCACTTGATGGATGGAGACGTCGTCTTGTTCAATCGTCAGCCTTCCCTTCATAAACTCAGCATCATGGCTCATTTTGTAAGTCAAGTTTTTACTTATATCGAGTAAGGGAGGACATCCAATACAGGAAAGCTCCATTGAAGAAAGAGGCTTGAACAACAACACTCTTTTCATCTTGCAACTAACACCTGTTATCTCAATGTAATTCCTCTTCCACGTAGTGGATTTAATTGGGTCATGCACAAACCAGTAGGGCTACTGACTGATCAGGGCAGACTAACTGCTCAGCGATTTTCAGGACCCAATGTAAACACACCAACTGATGAAAAAGAATGTTTAGTTTCCGAGTTTTTGTAGGTGAAACTTGGAAAATGTTTTGTGGAGTTTTTCTGTAATGTAAAGTAAGATCTGTCTTAGGATCGTTTTCACCAAAAGGTGTTTTAAAAAGTTAACCTGACCTTTACTACTCCCTGTAGGCTCGTGTGAAACCCCATCGGACATTCCGCTTCAATGAGTGCGTCTGTACTCCCTACAATGCTGACTTTGATGGAGATGAGATGAATTTACATCTACCACAGACTGAAGAGGCTAAAGCTGAGGCGCTCATACTCATGGGTGTAAGTTACTCACAAGTCTTGCATTACTCAAAAAGGCACTCATACTCATGGATGATGGGTGTATTTAGTCACTGGAAATTGTATTCACATTGCTTTAAGTTATAAATTAAGTTAACTCACATATGTACTCAAACTCATGATTGTAAGTTACTCACATATATTTGTTTACTCACATTGGTTCAATGACCTCAAAAAGGCACTCATACTCATGGGGGGATGGGTGTAAGTTACGCACAGATATTTTTAAATGATTTTGGGGGTTGAACAAAGAGTTGACTAGAGTGGGATTCGAACCAACGACCTCCGGATTAACGTGCCAGCGCTCTACCAACTGAGCTATCTTGCCCTACATGTATATTAGCAGTGTCCCTATTTTGTCAATATCTTTGTAAATATTTTTCTATATAAAAAGGTCAAGTCCAATTTGGTCACACCAAGAAATGGCGAGCCGCTGATTGCTGCTATACAAGACTTCATTACAGGTAAGAAACAAATCTCATCAAAAAATACTCCTTTTTTCTCAGAAAATTAATATAAAATTCCAGAAATACTCAAATTTAACAATGATGTTTTTATCCTTGCCCATCCTAGATATGCTGTTGAAGGCGTCTTGTTAAATATTGTTATTTGTTTTTTTTTTCTTTTAGGGTCGTACCTGTTGACTCAGAAGGATGTGTTCTTTGATCGGAGTAGAGCATGTCAGATTATTGCCAGCATGCTATCCCAGGATGATGAGAACCTATCCATTAAACTACCCGCTCCAGCTATTCTCAAGGTAACCTTACAGAGGAATTTTTAGTTCACAGTGTCAATTATTATTATTTTTATTTTTTTTTATGAGCTATCGCCTAACTCACAAGGCCAGTCGGCCAATTGAAGTTGAGGGCTACCCTTAACTGATTTAGGCTGTTGACCCAAATCTATTGCCACCAGGGGCACAATCCCATCTACTCCTGGGGCTGAAACAGGGTTATCCTCTTCACGGTGCATTTAAGGATGTAGGCATCCACTAGGAGCCTGGCTGGTACAGCAGAATCTACCACGAAGCAATTATGGTTAAGTGCCTTGCTCAGAGGCTGAAACGGGGTTACCCCCTTCACAGTGCATTTAAGGATGTAGGCATCCACTAGGAGCCTGGCTGGTACAGCAGAATCTACCGTGAAGCAATTATGGTTAAGTGCCTTGCTCAGAGGCTGAAACGGGGTTACCCCCTTCACAGTGCATTTAAGGATGTAGGCATCCACTAGGAGCCTGGCTGGTACAGCAGAATCTACCACGAAGCAATTATGGTTAAGTGCCTTGCTCAGAGGCCCAAGTGTGCTGTCTGGGATTCGAGCCCAAAGCTCTGCTGCTGACAGCTCCAAAGCTTGGTTCCGGTGAACTAGACTGCTCAGCCACGACAAGCAACTCACTGAATAGTAAAAGTAGAAACACCCTTGTTGCACAAATTTGTGCACTTTCAGATGCCTAAAAAATGGCTTCAGGCCTGAAGTCTTTTAATATTTTAATGAGAAATTACCTCCTTCTCAAAAGCTACATTACTTCAGAGGGAGCCTTTTCTCACAATCAACAGCTCTCCAATGCTCGTTACCAAGTAAGTTTTTATTCTAACAACTATTTTGAGTAATTACCAATACTTTCCAGTGCATTTAAACCTTGATGAAATTGTCTACTTCCAGCCGAGATGTCTGTGGACTGGCAAGCAGATCTTCAGCACTATCATCAAACCCAACGACGCCTGTGGAATTATTATGAATCTACGAAGCAAAGCCAAGAATTATTGCGGCATTGGGTTGGACCTCTGCTACAACGATTCCTGTAAGCTCTAATCCTTAATAGTGAAAACCCGATTTCCTACACTTGCTCCACTAGTTTATTTGCTTTACTAAGATTAACGGCTGTGCGTCGGTTTCATACTGATTGTTTTGAGTGGCATTGGTGGCTAGTGCGTATGGCGCAACTTCTCTCCAAAGTGGCCTTTGTTTAATAATACTGGGTTTCTATATCAAAGTGCTCAGAGTTTTTTTCCTGCAAGGTTTGTCGAGCTACGCTTTGAAAATTCCTTTATAGCACCATGTATAGGCGCCATGGCACTTAATGCTGCCGATCAAACCTGAAACACTGGAAACACATGGGGCCTTTGGCTTTATCCTCATCAAAAGGGGTAGCAATAATAGTTAGGTGTCTTGCTCAAGGACACAAGTGTCACAACTTTGACTCGAACCCACACTCTGCTGATCAGAAACACCAGAGCGGGAGTCCGGTGTTCTTATCTGCCTTGCCACAACACGCTAAGGCTATTTGAGTAGAGTTGTGCGTTGGTGTTCTCTTATGCCACAAGGGTTTTTCTCCGGACCCTCCAGTTTTCCTCCCTCCTAAAAAGTCAAACCTTTTTCGATCTTTGGCTGTGCTTCGTTTTCATACTTTGTTATCTGATGTTATTTTTGTTTTGTTATCAGACGTTGTGATCCATAATAGTCAGCTGATGTGTGGAGCTATGGATAAGAGCGTCCTTGGGTCTGGATCCAAGAATAACATCTTCTACATCCTCTTGAGGGATTATGGGGAATCTTACGCTGCCAATGCTATGAGTCGATTGGCTAGGCTGTGCCCATACTTCCTCAGTAAGCTGTGACGGGCAATCGACTTGTTGAACAGGGTCTCCGATGTCAAAGCCATATGCTTGTTTGATTTTGATATTGTCTAGTACAATAACATGCTTGAGTTCTTCGGTCTATAGAAACAGTTTCTATTTCACATGATTCAGGGCAAGCTTTTGTGGGACCAGTGGATCTTGTTTGTATAATGTCTTATCAGAATTAGCTCAGTGGGAGTTTGTTACTTATTAAAGGCCTGGTGAAGACTTGGGAGCAAAAGTGCAGTCTCAAACAGCTCAAATGTTCTAACGGTGCAAACCTGTCGAGAATAGATTGAGTCATCATAAAAGTGGGGAAAAAGTTACAAATCTCTTATCTCAAGTAATAAACCACAAAGGAAACTTTTTGGGGGTTTAATAATATCAAATGTGTCTCTGTGATCGGGGTGTAACTCTTGATGTGACTATAGATTTATTTTTCATTTTGTAGGTAATCGTGGTTTTTCCATCGGCATCGGTGATGTTACCCCTGGGGAAGGGTTGGTTAGTGCTAAGATGGATCTACTCAAAGCAGGGTGAGTCCGAATACTTCCCCCTGCAAGGGCTACCACAGGGTTAAAGTTTGTCCAGTACAAATGCCATTACAAAATAGGTAACTTCTGGGTACCAGCCGCTGTACACTATTTCATAGCAAAGATCGATCTTCCATTAATACTAGCAATTTTAATGAAGAAGTTTTGTCCTGGGGCTCCTCGATTTTGCCCGAGCGCTCGATGATTTTGAACGAGACATTTTTGAGCGGGGCATTTTGTATTTTAAGAATTTCGGAGGGGTGCGGAAAAACACTTCTTCTTGAGAACCCTGCCTTCCCCCACCCCCGATGTTAAAACAATAAAACATAAAACACTTTTTCAAATCTGTTCCAAAAAATAACAAATCCTCCAAACTGGTAAAACGAAGGGGCCTTGTGGGGTCTTTTACACAATGGAACAAACTAAAACAAAAGAAATGTTGTCTGAGTCTGACAATATCTCAAGATGAATGAATGTCAGCGGGCCGTTTGTGTTTGTCAACACACCATTCTTGTTTACTGTTGTTGTTTATGTTTACACTCTAGATACTCCATGTGTGACGAGTATATCAGCAATTTGGAGAAGGGGAACTTACAGACTCAGGCAGGCTGTACGGCTGAAGAAACACTAGAGGTAAGTTGTCTGTTCCATACAGGGCCCAATTTCATAGAGTTGCTAAGCACACAAATTTGCTTAGCATAAAATTTCTTCTTTGATAAAAACAGGATAACCAACCAAATTTCCGTTTGTTGCATATTGCTTGTTAGCGGTATTCAGCTGTTGTTTGCTTATCCTGAAAATCATGTGGAAATTCGGTTGGTAATCCTGTTTTTATCGAGGAAGAAATTTCATGCTAAGCAAATTTGTGTGCTTAGCAGCTCTATGAAATTGGGCCCAGGACAGGAATGTCATCTCTGAGAGGGCAAGGCCATTTTCATTCATAAAAATCTTAAAGTCTTTTGAAACGTTTGATTGGGCACCTTACATTAATTATGCATACATGCACATGTATTATATTTAAAATTTGTATTTATTAATATTTATCTGTGTAGGCAAATTATCCAGTTAATCGCCTTTCACAATCACCTTCCCAGACCGAGGACCAGTTAACTCTAGTTTATAAAGATTCAAATATTATTCTCAATCTGACAGGCGATGATTTTAAAGGAACTATCTGTGATTCGAGACCACGCCGGAAACGCTTGCCTAAAAGAACTCCATAAGAGTAATAGTCCACTCACCATGGCTGTCTGTGGATCCAAAGGTAGCTAGAAATCACTTTGAATCTATTTCTCTGACATCACAAAACTTAAAATATAATATGGTTATAGTAGCAAGCATCATGTGAAATTACTTCTGATTTTAATAGTTTGATTAAAAACAATAACAACACTTGAATCTGAGAAAGGATTCATGTAACAGTCCTCTTACTATGGTCGTCTGTGGATCTAAAAGGTAACGAGAAATCACTCCAAAATTATTTAACTTTGTCACCTTGTCGTAAAACTTCTTACAAAGATTGTAACGGTAGCAAGCATCCTGTGAAATCATTTCATCTGAAGTAATTTGATTAAAGAACCAAAACAACATTTGTATCTGAGAAACAATTCATGCATGAATCAATTCTCAGATTGCTGAGCGGTGGGTGTCCACTGCGAATGCTGCGACCACAGATACAATTGTACCAGCTGTCACCTTTCTGGATGGATTTGATGTTCTTGTGAAAATACCAGTACAGGTATTGTGTAAACAAGTAGACTCTGTATTCATCTGAAGCTTTCACAGGTGACTTTTATTGTGTGTGGATGGATTCAATGCTTTTGTGAAAATACCACAACGTTGATTTTGCTGTTTTCTCGACAACTAGACACAGTATTCAGCTGTTTTCAGGATTACTCATCAATGTTGAACTGATACAAGTAATACAAAAAGAAAAGGCAGATTGATTTGGATATTTCTGAATGATGTGTTTATTTTTTAATTTATTTTTTAGGGTCATTCATCAATATTTCCCAGATGATTGCTTGTGTGGGTCAGCAGGCCATTAGTGGTCACCGAATTCCCAATGGATTTGAAGATCGGGCTCTACCTCATTTCAAACGTCATTGTAAGTATTCCATTCTTTAAAGAGTTTTCGAGTTTGGCCAGGAAAAATCGGAAAGTAAACGTTCCTTTCAGTGAGTGTGTTTACATTGAATTACTTGGGTCATTAAACTCAATGGATAATTTGCCTGGGGCATTCAGCAGCACCATTGGTTTGTGCATGATCTAATTATTAGTCCACTGTTTGGAAAAGGAATTACATGGAGATAACAGGTGTGAGTTGTCAGATGAAAAGGATGTTTTGGTTTTAGCTTCTTTCTTTAATGGAGCTCTTTCGTAACGTAAAAATAAAACACAACCTGATTTTTTTCATTTTTGCTGCTACCAAGTGTCTGAAAGTCTCTTTTTGTTGAACCAGAAGTATTTTATGCAGATGAAACTAATGGTTACTTTGTTTGAATTATCTTTTCAGCTAAAATCCCGGCAGCTAAAGGTTTTGTCAAGAATAGCTTCTACACTGGTCTGACGCCAACTGAGTTTTTCTTTCATACCATGGGTGGACGAGAAGGTAAGTAGAGATCAGTCTCATTTGTGCACTGTATTGAGATTGCCGGTAGCTAGCTAGAGGCAGTTTGAATCCTATGTATTGGCAGCGGTTACCGCAACAATATAATAGATGTTAAATTTGCATCAGGGATAAAGAATATAAAAAATTCAAAAAAATAATATTTTTTATAACCGGGCAATCTCAGAATTGCAAGGGTCCTGGGTTTGAAACTCACCCGAGAATATGCTTGTTATATTTTTTCACAGGACTTGGGAAAGTACTGAGGTTACATTGCTAAAACACATCGGTGTATTAGTAAAAAAATAAATGAATATTCATTATCCCCGATGCAAATTTTAACATCTATTATAAGTCTCATTTCAATTTTTTATATTTCTGGGGGCTCAAAGGATTGTGAATGAATTGGATGGTGAGACGCATTGAGATTGAGTCACACTTCCCGCCCCTCAAAATGTTGCGTATTCTCTGCGTCTCAAATAGCCTCCAGTCAACTCCTATTACCTCTTTTCACGTAGGATCGATCCCTGTTCGAAATTGTGAGCAGAGGTGTGAGAGACGAGTTTCTGTGGGGCATCAACAAACTAGAGACAGTTTGCCAAAACTCAAAGCTGGTCTTATTTGCTCATCAAATAATAAAAGAACAATGATGTCTTCTGTAGCGCCGGTATGCACAAAAGTGCTCTTCGGTGTGGATGCAAGATTAGGTACAAAAAAGGGCAGATAAAAAAGTAACCCAAAATCTATGGAAGTTAAGTGAAATGTTCATTAAATTGAGAATAAGAGATTTCAATTGTTTTGATTTAGGTCTGGTGGATACCGCTGTTAAAACTGCAGAGACTGGCTACATGCAGAGAAGGCTGGTCAAGGTAAATACTGCCCTCTGTTGAGCCTTTTGAAACTGATAAATACTGTCACCTATTGGGCCTTTTGTATTAAGACTTATTGATAATGACTGCCCTTCGTGCCCTCTGAAATAACACTAAACACTATGGGTGAGTTCTGTCGGTGTGTTCTTGGCCCGAGTGCGCTATTGATGAGAACATGACCTGAGAATAATACACTCGGAACCACATCACACACTACCTTTCAGCAGGGATCAGTCGAGAACAAACAAAAAGGCGCTACATTATCATCGCTCATATGAACAGTGATCCTATGTGTTCTTGAGCATCCAAGAACACACCGCCCGAACTCGATCTAAATATCTCTGTCCAGCCTTCTTTTGTTTTTGGCCCAAACCATTAATTTATTCATTTTTGTTTTGTTATTGACAGTCTTTGGAAGATCTGTGCTCCCATTATGACTCGACTGTGCGCAACTCCATGAGTGACGTCATCCAGTTTGTATATGGAGCCGACGGACTGGATCCAGCCATGATGGAAGCCAAGGACAAGCCCGCTGACTTTGATAGGGTGCTACATCACATCAGGGTAAGGGAGGGGACGGGTGGAGCTTGGGGAAGGATGTTAAGGGCTAATGGTGTACCCTCATGGAAGCTCAGCAAGCTGAGTTTGATAAAGTGCTACACCACATCAGGGTGAGGGAGGGGAGGGGTGGGGCATGAGGGAGGGATGTAATGGGTGCTACACAACATCAGGTTAAGGGAGGGGAGGGGTGGAGCTTGGGGAGAGATGTAAAGGGCTAATGGATGCTACACCACATCAGGGTGAGGAAGGGGAGGGGGTGGGGCTTGAGGGAGGGATGGAAAAGGCTAATGGGTGCTGCACCACATCAGGGTAAGGGAGGGGTGGGGCTTGAGGGTGGGATGTGAAGGGCTATTTGGTGCTATATCACATCAGGTTGGGGAAGGGATGGGTTGGGCTTGGGGGATGTAAAGGGCTAAAGGGTGCTACATCACATCAGGGTAAGGAAGGGGAGGGGTTGGGCTTGAGGGAGGGATGCTAAAAACAAGCTGACTTTGATAGAGAGATACATCACATCAGGGTAAAGAGGAGGATGGGACTTACAAGAAATGCAAGACCTAAACTTTGTTTTATTTTTGACACAGAGTAAGTTCTCAGATCGTGGTAATTTTACAATGAGCAGTGGTGCATTACGATCTGTAGCGTATGAAACCATCAACTCCAAAGAGTTTCAGAAGTGCAGTCCAGAATTCAGACAAGAACTCAAGTAAGTAATTTTTATACATTTTGTTGGAAACATATTTGATATCAAACGGTGTATCTTCACCATTTAAATTTATCATTTCTAAAAATCATATTCCTGCTTTTTAGAAATGTTTCTATTAAAGCTATAACACCTGCAGAGAGAGAGAGGGCCATGGCCAGAACATCTTAAAGGGGTTGAGATTTAAGGAATAGTCTTGCTTTGGTATGAGCCAAATATTGAGAGAAGTTTCTTGCAGACAACTCCAAGAAGAAAACTCTACCTGAAGAAGAGTAGGATCTTAAAGGAACATGTTGCCTTGGATCGGTCGAGTTGGTCTTGGCAAAGGGTTTGTAACCGCTTGTTATAAAATGCACATGGGTAGAAAGATGTTGTAAAAGTAGAATACAATGATTTACACAAACATACCTCGAAATTGCACGGTTTTCCTTTTACCTCGTCGACTAACACGGTCGGCCATTTATGGGGGTCAAATTTTTTACTCCCATAAATGGACGACCGTGTTAGTTCGCACAGTAAAAGGAAAACCACCCAATTTCTAGGCAAATTTGTGTGGATCATTGTATTCTACTTTTAAAACATTGTTCCAACCATATGTATTTTATTTTAAAAAACGTTTTTTTTTTTGGTTTGCAGGGATTACATTGACAAAGTTTGTGAGAACATTCGGACCAGTCGGTTCCAGTGCGGACTGAGTGAAGTACAGAAAGAGAGAAATGGTAACAACTTTATGTTATTTGGCTCGTTTTATTGATTGGTTAACTTGTTTTATCAAAGGGAATGGGGGAATCATACAAATCAAATCTGAGGTCTCAAAATCTAATTCATGGACAATTATTTCTTTCTCGAAAACTACGTCACTTCAGAGGGAGCTTTTTCTCACAATATTTTAAACTACCAACCTCTCCCCATTACTCGTAATCAAGTAAGATTATATGATAATAACTATTTTGGGTAATTACCAATAGTATCCACTGCCTTTAATCTTGAATCTGGTTGCTCTTGATCGTTGCAGTTTTGTACCAGCTCGAGCGCATCACACCAATCCAGGTGAAGGAGTTTCTGAGCATGTGCAGATTGAAGCACATGAGGGCGCGTATTGAGCCAGGCACGGCGGTAGGTGCGGTTGGTGCCCAGAGCATCGGGGAACCGGGCACTCAGATGACACTCAAGACCTTTCATTTTGCCGGAGTCGCCTCCATGAATATCCTTTTAAAAAAAACTTTTTTTTTCTGAAACAGTTACAAGACTTTCTGCTGATTTTGATTTGAAACCTTTGCCATTTTGAACACTTTTTTTTCTCTCTTTTTATATTCATTAACAAATAACAAGAATCAATCAATAATATTTACAGAGATTAATCACAGTTATTAATCTGTTCTTTTTACACTACTTCATCAACCTAAATAATAGCTGTAGGCAAAATATCTTAAAGAACACTATTACCAAAACACAACATTCCACAAGTACCTTTTGTAACTCTTATCCTGTGTAACTTGTATCCTGCCTAAAAGGCAGGGTATACTTTTGGTAAAATAATTGTTATGTAGTTGCATCTCCTGTTCAATAAAACCATAAGCTTCGCGTACTAAAACAAATTCTTAACTTTTGCTTTTCCCAGAATTATGAGATTACTTTTTCAATATGAACTGGTAGCTTTTATATTAACGCTTAGAAACATATTTAGCGCTCTATAAATGTTGTAATTATTATTTATTATTATTATTTTCGAAAGAGAATATCTTCTCCGGAAAGGGGGATAACATTTCCATGAGCTGCTGCAGCCCTTCCAGCGAGACTCTGGTCAGAAACAAATTACAAACCTTCCGGTGCATTTTTCCTTAACCACGGCACACATATCACTTTGGGAGTCCCCCGCATCAAAGAGATCATCAACGCATCTAAAAACATCAGCACACCAATCATCACTGCCCTGCTTGACGTGGAGGACAATGCCGACTTTGCTAGGCTGGTCAAGGGGCGGATGGAGAAGACTAGACTTGGAGAGGTAAGACGAACGTGGTAACTTTGTGAGCCGAGGTTCAAATCCTGTCTCAAACTTGTGTCAGAAATGTGGAATTGAACTATAGTGTTGAAATGTAGGGAACCCAAGTGCACCCACGATGAACATCTGGCGTCACACTTCGAAGCTCTCAAATTTTTCCAGATACCAGCCTTGAGCGTTTGTCAGGATCAGTATTAATGTACCTTTGACCTCATTTCAAATGGAGATTCACAGTCAAATCTACATGTATACAAATAATACAGCAATATATGCACTCGGTTATCAAAACTTGAGTCGGAGGCGGCAAACCGCTCGACCACATCAGGCATGAAGTTAAATGCCATTAAGTTTGTTTAACTGCTCTATGTATGTTACTGGTTTTATGATTGCTGCTGTGTTTTGATTGTCAGGTGTCTGAGTTTATTGAAGAGGTGTTCCTCCCAGATGATTGCTTCATTCTCATCAAGCTAGACCTGGATCGAATTAATCTACTAAAGGTAAATACATACATGTATTTCATGCATGTGTTTTTTTTTCCTGACTTCAGGATTTTGATAAAAATCTCCTTCAGTCATAAAATATTCTTGAAAAAGAACTCAAGCAACCACCAGAGAGAAGAGATCATCGCTCATAAAACAAAATTCACAATTTTTGGAAACAAAAACTTATATTCTCATTTTTGTGAACATTTCCGGTAAGTTTCAGTCCTAAATACAGAATTGTTTTGTTATATGCACTAACAAGTGTGAAGGACTTGTCGTCACTCGATTTGCTATGTTGTATTTCTACAACTAGAAACTCTTTGAATGGCCGCTTTAAGCAGAAAATGTCAGCTTAGCAAGCTTTATGAAGTCTAACCCAGATCTCCCAAAAGTATAATTAGATTGGTTTGGTTGATTGTTAATATCTTTTGTCGACAGCTTGAAGTAAACGTTGACTCTGTCAGTATGTCCATCTGTGCCTCCAGACTCAAGGTTAAACCACAGGTAAGATTCAAGTAATATTTTCTTTGTTCACCTATGAGTAACTGCACACCTACTCTCGTTTCCTAATCATTCTGCTATAGATGGATTGCAATAGGCGTCATTAGCTGCAATATTTGATCAATTGTGCACGCGTGAAGAGCTACCATTGACTAAGGGTCACGAGCAGCGCGTACACCCGTGCAATTTTCCATTGTTTTACATCAAAGATAGCAGTCAATGACGCGTATTGCAACCCATCTATTGGGGCTATTTTTGCTGTTGGGTGTGTAAAAAAATTAAAACAAATCTTGGTGTGATTGTGTTTTTTTTTCAGAACGTGCAAGTGTTATCATCCAGTATGCTAACAGTGACTCCACAGGAGACTAGTAAAAGCTCAATGTACTATGCTCTGCAGTTCCTCAAGAACAATCTAACCGATGTCGTCATTCAGGTAAGATGTTTGGATCTTAATTAACGGAAAGGTTTATGCCTCTCTTAATATTCATTCCTTATGCACCATTCTAACCCAAAATGAGGCCATCAGCCAGTACCAACTACTCAATCCAGATTGCAGTGGCTACGCTGATGGCCTCGTTTTGCGTTAGAATGGTGACGTCAAGCATGAATATTAAGAGAGGCGGATACGTTTTGGTAATCACCTTTAAAATCAAAGGCATTGAAAACTTTTGGTAAGAAACTTACAGCAGCTTTTGATAGTATTAAGCGTTTTGAGAAATATATCACTTTGAAAAATACATCCCATGATTGGTTGTTTTGTTTACAACAAATTCATTATTACTTTTGAATGTTTGTGTAACACTGTTTGTTTATTGCTTCATTATATCACATCTTAATCTTCCTACGAACATGTTTTATATTTACTTAGGGTATAGCAAGTGTTTCTCGTGCTGTGATACACATCGATGAAAAAGGCAGTAAAACTCTCTACAAGTTACTGGTAGAGGGCGACAATCTACAAGCGGTGGTGGCAACAAGGGGTGAGACACTTCAACATTCTCTTTCATGTCCCAGGTTCGGTCCCACTTTGTGTAATGAATATGCATGTTGCGGTGACGGGATTAGTGCATCGGACTCAAATTCTCCAGGGGAGGCATAGCACCGGCCCCTGGATAGAAGAGACAGAGAGGCGTCCCTCGATCTTCCTGGGCCCAACAACTTGTCTGACCTAGCAAAATCGACCACGTATGGCGTGAGGCTGTCGGACGTGGACATAGGAGATTGGCACGACGGACCCTTGCTGTCTCTGCGTTGATTGATTGACTCAAATTCTGGTTCGAATCCCGGTCATGACACTTATGCCCTTGAGCACGACACTTAACTATAATTGCTTCTTATCACCCAGGGGTAAATGATGGGGACCTGTAAGGACAGAGGTGATTCTTGTGATTGATTAAGCTTGGTGCGCTACATGTTTGGCAGCACAGACTGTATACTCCCAAGAGAGCTGAGATGGTTTAAGAAATGAAATAAATGGCCCAGTGACCCAAGGAAATATCGTTGGAGCGCCATAAGCCTCACTGGGTGACAGATTTGAGTGCTATATAAGAGGCCACTGTTATAATTATTATTAATTCTCGGAATAAACTCTTCTAAAAATCAATTTGTTAAATTTAATTTTAGGTGTGAAAGGAACTTCTACAACGTCCAACAACACGTATGAAATGGAGAAGACATTAGGTATAGAAGCAGCGCGGTAAGTTATTGACAAAAATTCTCTAAAATGGTCTTGGTTGTACCCACAAGCTTGCTATTTTTGTTTATAGTTAATTTTTTATCTGTGTACTTTTATCTCTTTCATCTATTTCCACTTGACTGCTTTTAATTATAATATCGAAGTCTTATATAGCGCACATATCTACCAAACAAGGTACTCAAGGCGCTGAGAAGAAAGATAAGTTATTGCAGTGATGAATTCTTAGACCCAATTATTTAGCACCTTATAATGGTTTACAAGGTGCTACGGCACATACAGCAGCCACAGACAGGAACACCAGGGCGAACCCCTTCTCTTTTCGTTAAGTGCACTGGGTTGTTTTACATGGTTAACACAATACATGGGACCAACGGCTTTATGTCCCATCTGAAGGACGAAGTAAAGCAATGGTATGGTTGTTGTATGTTGTTGACTCTGTTATTTATTGAGTTTGAGTGTAAAATATTTGCGTTTTGTTTTGACAGGCGTACAATTATTGAGCAGATTGAGTATACGATGGTGAGTCACGGAATGAGTATTGACCATCGTCATGTGATGCTACTCGCTGACCTCATGACCTACAAGGTATGGATATCAAATCAAACTCTCAAGTTCAGTGTTTTTATGGAGGTAGATAGTTGAAATTCCGCTCTATAATTTTTTTCTTTCCAAAAAATAGTTAATGGCCTGATGTTTCATTTCAACCCTAGCAGAGTCTGCCTTGAAGTTTCATACAAAAATAAACATTCTTTATTCAGCCCCAAATCATTAAATGTTTTCCCAGTCTGTTTCCCGTGTTATTATTTGAGCACCGATTTCCACTAGTTTTTTAAAACAACTTTTATGGAGAAATTGCCTCCATCACAAGGCCGGATGGCCACTTAAAGTGAGGGCTACACTTGTTTTGGGCTGTCGACCCAAATCCAACTGTCATCCGATGCTCTAAACCATGGCCATGACACCAATTTCACGATCCAGCAGTAGTTAGATCTCCAAATCCCCATCTTGTGCGTTCAACATTATATTATGTTTGGTTCTTATAGAGTTGGGATATTTGTGATAGTATGGAAGGCTTCTCTTGCCAAATATACTTGAGAATTATGGTTTTAATAAATTAGTTTGCATTTCTTTTATTTTTCCGTACTTTCAGGGTGAAGTTCTTGGGATAACGCGCTTCGGTCTGGCTAAGATGAAAGAGAGTGTTCTGATGCTTGCTTCGGTAAGACCTAACTTTGATTCTAGATTTTGTTGTATGCAAGTTCGCCTCAAACACGGCTAGAAGCCACTCTTGGTAAGGGGTTTTGATAACTTATTTTTTATATTTTTTTATTGATAACACATCCAATAGCACAAGGATGAATAGGAATTGAGAAGAAATGTTTAGTTTCTTAAAGATGTGGGAGGAAAACTCCAAAGGGGAAAACCCAGGCCATCAGGTATGGACTGAAACCCAATCCACATGCCAGGCTCTGATCTGAGGTTGGATTCGAACCAGGGTCGCCAGAGATGATGGGCAAGGGGGTAGGGTTAACACCAAATAATATTCTTTATCCCAGGTGATAGTTTAAGTTTTTAAGATATTTCTTTGTTGAAAAAAATATGGGGGGGTGGGGTTATTAATTAAATTTTTTGTTTGATATTCCAGATTGATTCTCTTTTGAAAATATTGAATTTTTTAATCTAATTTTATGATATTGTTGTCTTTGGTGGAATAGTTTGAGAAAACTGCTGATCATTTGTTTGATGCAGCGTATCACGGACAAAAAGACTCCATTTGTGGTAAGTAAAAAAAATGTCCTAGTAATACATTTGGCTTCTTATATAGCGTGCATATCCATCACTCAATGACGCTCAAGGCGATTTAACATAAAGTATTTTCCTGCAAGGTAATTAGGACTTTGTTTTGATTTATGAGATCTACTGCTTAACAAAGCACCATGTAATGGTTTACAAGGTACTGTCGCGCAATATGCTGCCAATCAAACCAGGAACACCAGGACGAACCCCTTCTCTTTACACTAGACACGGGACAAACAGCTTCACGTCCCATCCGAAGGACGAATCATCTTGGTTAAGTGTCTCGCTTAAGGTCACAGGTGTCAGGGCTGGGACTCAAACCAACCGTCTACTTATCAGAAACACCAGAGTTTGAATTCGGTGCTCTTAACCTCTCGGCCATGACACCCCACATAGGCTGGTGCAATCTTAGTTTGTATCATTAACTGGGGTTTGATCCCTGGCTATGCGACAGTTACAGTTGTATGGCTTCTGACTAGCAACCCTGAACAAAGATTAACAAAATAGGAAGACTGGCAGCATTGACGCTAGATACATGTAGCTCAGTTGGTAGAGCGCCGACACGTTAATCCAAGCCATTTTTCGTTCAAGCTGCTCTTCAATAAATGTGTTTTGACGCTCTGAGTTAAATGTAACATTTATCTCGGTCAAAGTGACTTAATTTTGTTTTGTTTTTTTTATCCTAGGTGTTAGTGAGTGCATCATCATGGGAATTCCAATGAATATTGGGACTGGAATCTTCAAACTACTTCATAAATATCCTTTGATTCTTCTAAGTCTTCTTTAAATTTATTTACAGTATTTTATGGCTCTGGGGTCGATTTAACCAGGAGCTAAGATTGAATTTAACTGCAAATCAATCGTAGTTGCTAGATAAAGTGTGATGTCACAATACCAATCACTATGGTAATACGGACAATTGTCTTGCGATGAATTTTATTGCTTTGTGAAATCAACCCCTGGTCTGACGTTGAACTCAAAATTAGGTACGCAATGGTCAAAAAAAGGAGGGATGAGAAATCTCAGACTTCTATCTAAAATTATACTTGTTTTTGACCCTAGCAGAGTCTTTACACTGGGTGCGTTCGATTAGCTTTCCTGGGTCGACCCTGGTCTGCCCCCGGTCGGTGCGTTCGAATAGCTTTGATGTCATTCCAGGGGCTCACCCAGGTCAGCTCCCAGTGCCCTGCTTGTGGAGTGGGTCAGTTGGGGGTGACGTCAAAATTTGTAGCGCATTTGCATGGATTTTGTTTTGTAGGAAGTATGAACCAGGCTTTAGCCTAATAAATCTTTAGTGTTAATGACTATGCAGTGAAAAGCGACTTGGTGCATTTCCCTTAACCATGATGCCTTTACAGCTGAGAAAGAGAGCTCACCACCGAAACGATCGCTCATCTTTGATAACCCAGAGTTCCACCTCCCAGGAACTTCCGCAACTTCGAAATAAAACAATTGGAGACAACTCACCGGAGCAGCTTCAAAATGAAACATTGGAGACAACAACGGGAGCGTCTCAAAAGTCAGAATGCTTGTAGCGTTCTTATTGGATTGGACAATTCGACCTGATAACCTTATCATCGTCATCATTTAGCGGTCGCAACCAAGATTCCATTCACAATGTCAAGCCAGAGGTGTTTATCCCTCATCATGGTTGGAAAGTCCTCATATCAGACTCCATATCTCTATCAACTACGCCGATGTAGTTGAGAGGTCTACGTCCTCTATTAGGTCGCGGAAGTCTCTAATATAACATGTCGGGTATGACCTGGTCTTTAGCAGGATGGCAGTGGCTAGCAAAGCGGACTCTGCGTTGAGCAACAGTAGCAGAGATTGTTGGAATGTCTCCGTAACTCTGTTCTTTGGTCTTGTGCTCCCACATAGTATTCGGCCTTGCGTAAGAATTGCACCTGCCACCAATATTTTGTTGATAAACTTGAGAGATTTCTTTGTTAAGGGATCCTCTCCCTATACAAGTGCAGCACACCTCAGGGCATTTCGCATACCTCCTGGGCCCAATTTCAAAGAGCTGCTTAGCACAATAATTTGTTTAGCATGAAATTTTTATCTTGATAAGAACAAGATTACCACCCAAGTTTTCACGTGATTCTCAGGATAAGCAGTTACAAGCAATTGGTTGGTAATCCTGTTTTTATCGAGGAAGACATGTCATGCTAAGCAAATTTTTGTGTTTAGCAGCTCTATGAAATTAGGCCCTGGAGGCAATTGCCCCCATGCCCAGTCATTGCCTTGATGCCCCTTGAAATGTTCCAGTAAGCTAAGGAAAACTGCCTTGCCCCGACAGGAACAAAGGATCACATGCATTAGGCCCGATTCTAACAAAGAAGTAATGTAGTTTTAGAGAAAGAGGTAACTTTTCACCCACAAATTTGAATCTTTCTCGGGCAAACACAAACAACTCTATGCAACAAGGATGTCTTTACTTTCAACATTTTCATGCAACTTCGGCGACAAAATGAATTCAAATTTTCACAGGTTTGTTATTTTATGCATATGTTGGGATACACCAAGTGAGAATACTGGTCTTTGACAATAACCCTAAAAATCAATATCTTGACAGATCACAAAAATAAGTTTGTGAGATTTAAAAAACTATTGATCAATTTAACATTGATAATTTTGTTATCTTAAAAAATACAAATTGTTCACATTATTGTATCAGACATAGCTATTTTATCTGAATTATGCAAATTTATTCTTATGATTTGATCTTGGAAAGGTCAAAGTTCGTTCAAATTGTTAAAGGTAATAGTAATTCTGGGTCAGTATGAGGACTAAATAAAGACCACGTTGAAGATGACAAGTTTAAAGTGTTGACTTGATTTTTTTGTAGGAGTGTCTGTAGTATTTTTAACTTGTCTCACTGAATGACCATCTGACTTAAGGGGGCTTATGTAATCCCACAGACCGAAGAATTTGAGGTATCAATTAACTGGCAACCAATAGTTTAGTTAGGGACCATGTCCAAATCAGTCTAGACGTGTTAAAGGCAGTGGACACTAGTGGTAATTAATCAAAATAAATGTTAGCATAAAACCTTACTTGGTTGCGAGCAAAGGAGAGCTGTTGATAGTATCAAACATTGTCCCTCTGAAGTAACGTAGTTTTTGAGAAAGAGATAATTTCTCACTAAAATAATGAAAACACTTCTGACCAGAAGCCTTTTATTCCTATCTGAAAGCACACTATTTTGTACAACGGGTGTTTTCATCATTTTCTTGCAACTTCAATGACCAATTGAGTTCAAATTTTCACAGGTTTGTTGTTTGATGCATATGTTGGGACACACCAAGTGTGAATAATGGTCTTTGACAATAGTTAGCAAACACAAATAGCATTGCATTTTTATCAAATTTTGCCCCCAAAATATACTAGAAACCTTGTGTATCAAATTTTGCCTGAAAATGTGTACTTTTTCAGTTTTGCCTGAAAAAGGGTGCAAACATTCCAAACATTAAATTCCATATTGTTGAATTTTATTTGTATTTTAAAATTGAACCATCCCCAAAGCGTAAAATACATTGACTTGAACTATGATATTCTAATATGAATATTCATGAGCAGTGAATATCAAAGTAGTCACGGGGTGGCTTGCAGGTTTTAATTAGACTGGTCCCCTGTCTTTATCATACACGAGTGTGCTAGTGTGACGTCGGGTGTTCAGGCTACATTGATCGCGGGAGACTCTACAATCCGCCAACAGAGGACGCGATTCCTATTTTAATACCTAGTCAGATACCCTAAACCAAATTCAACGCTGAATTTTCGGATGAAGTCCAGCTTGACAAATCACGCGCGGCCCATTCAGAAACGCATGCTGGATTAGAATTTCTCAAAAACATGGACGGAGAGGAGTCATTTGCTTCTTCAAGAGAATTTTGCCCGCAATTTGGCTCCATTTTACCGTTTCCTGAAAAAGAAACGGTAGTTATGAAATGCAAGACATGTCCTCACAAAGCAAATGCAAAAAGTAAGTTTAGAATTAATGTATTTCTTGTGGAAACCGGAGCTTGTAAAGTTGTGTGCGATGGCCCCCTGGACTTGTGCGTTATTTATAAAATGGGTAGGCGGGGTCGGAACGTATCTAGGGGGGGGGGGGCTGATGCATGATCGCAACATACTTTGAATATTATATTAAATACATTAATGCAAATTCAGCTCAATGACTTTGACTCTGATGATGTAAATGACATGTGACTGATAATTTGTAGTTTACAAAAAAAGTTGAATATTTTTTTTAGTATAAAGAAAAATATTTATAAATAAAATAGTAGACATAGTTTTCAATATTAATTTTGTAATTTACATTATAATCGGCCTACTACTAGGCCTGTCTGTAAGATTAATGATTACCTTTTATATCATCCTTTGTAATGATTGCATCCCGGTGGCTCATCCGCTGTTGTTTAGTAATGTTATAATTTATAAAAAATATATACAAAATAAATAAAATTATCTTTTTTAATTGTGGTAAAAAAAACTAAAAGAAATACCCTTGGTACAACCACTTTTTCATTCGATATGAAATATTATAGTATCTAATTTACCTCAATGAGATATCCCTTTGTTTGTAAAAATGAGTGAAAAAGTGATGGCGCCATACGGAAAGTCATCCCCATTGACTGTCTGACTTACTTTTTTGGAAATGAATGTTTCAGATTTTCAAATCTTATGATGAGGCATGGTCTGTGCTGTGCAACCTGCCGCTGCCGGGTACTCATGATTTCAAAATCGACCAACACAATTTAAAATAACCTTCCTTTCATTCACAGATTTTCAACAAAATGTAACACTTGTGTAAAGTTGTGTTTATTAATATATTATCAGTGAATATTTTGATCTTTGTATCACTCAGTGGTGACCGCATATATCACTATCATTAGCACAGACAGCATATTTTTGAATGAATGAAAAGTCACTTTTTGTCTTCCTTCTCATTACAGAGCTGCATTACATGGTGTGGTCTATCATTCATACCTGTGTCTCA
The DNA here is from genome assembly GCF_902459465.1 of Asterias rubens. NCBI lineage: Eukaryota > Metazoa > Echinodermata > Asteroidea > Forcipulatida > Asteriidae > Asterias > Asterias rubens. Next base: position 1,969,375 of record NC_047081.1, on the reverse strand, counting down.
ACTCTCGCAAGAATGTTGAAGGTCGTTACATGGTTACAGCCAGAAAGACCTAGGACCACTGGTGAGTGAAACACTGGACTTTTAGGCCAAGTTAAAAAAAGAAACATGTTTTTAGCGTCCCCGCCCGCTTCCTTTTTACATGCCGCCTCCTTTTTAATTTGTTACATTTTTTTATATATTTTTTTATGCACCTTAAAAAAAAATTACGCAATTTTTTTTTAAATGGTATTTTTAAACGTTCTCAGCTAAAACAATCTGAATGTCTTGACCAATACGTTTCATTTATGTATTGTGTGTTTGAGCAGTAGAAAAAACAATGGATATTTGACACTTTAAAAAGAATGGTGCCCATCTTGAAATAAAAAATAAAAAGCCCCTCCTCCTTCCCTTTTTTTGAGAAACCCGGATGCTAAACATGTTTCTTTTTTTACTCGGCCTTATCTTAGGAAATGTCCAAATTGTTTAGGTTTATATCTTGATGTTTACATACAGAAATGTTCGTACTTTATGTTGTTTATTTGTCTATACTACAACCACCAAAACATTTTGTTTGTATTTTTTTCTGTCAGAGGTTTCATTATTTATATTTAACTGTGAATTAATAAAAAAGAAGATGTACAAATAAAATCTGTGAAAAGGGTTCACCACCCACAGCGAAACCTCTGGCAATTTCTAAAATTGGTTTATGAAAAAGATGCACAATAGATGAAATTTATCTGGTGGTTTATTTCATATGGTTTCTTTTGAAGAATATAAGCCCCAAAATATTTAGGTTTACCATTTTATTTTATTTCAGGAAAGAAACAAAAACAAATCAGTTTAAAGTGTTTGCTACCTGTAGGGGAACCTCTGGTCAATATTATGAAATTGTTTGAAAGATAAATGCACAATTTTGGTTTGAATAAAAGGTGGTTTATCATTTCGTAAATTTTGAGAAAAAAAAGCAACCCTAAATTTCTTTGTTTGTACTTGTTATTTTATTTCAGAGGTTTTTTCCCTCTGAAAAAAGCAAAAATCAGTGATAAAGGTTTGCAAACCGTAGGGAAAGCTCTGGCCAATGTTTTAACTGCGTTTAATTGAAAAAAGGAACCAACACTTCATTTTAACTGGCGATTTGTTTTATAATTTGGTAATTTTTGAAAATTACCCTCCCCCCTCCCCAAATATTTGGCTAGAAATAGTTTTGTTTTATTTCAGAGGTTTTATATTTAACACTGAAGAGCAAACTTCAGTGATATGGGTTCGCAACCCATAGGGAAACCTCTGGCCAATTTTTTAACTGTTAATTGAAATTTTTGCCACTTCATATTTATTAGGTAATTTATCATTTGGTAAGTTTTGAAAAACAAGCCCCCAAATATTTGGTTTTGTATTTTTAACTCTGCACACAGAAGAGCAAAAATTCAGTGACAAAGGGTTCGCCACCCGTGTGGAAACCCCTGGCCAATTTTTTAACTGTGTTTGATTGAAAATTGCGCCACTTCAAATTGAAAGTTGACATTTGGTAAATTTTGAAAAATAACGTAAGCCCCCCAAATATTTTGATATACTTTGTTTCGTTTCAGAGGTTTTATATTTTACCTGTGGAAAAAATCAGTGACAAAGGGTTCGCCACCCGTAAGGAAACCCCTGGCCAATTTTTTAACTGTGTTTGATTGAAAATTGCGCCACTTCAAATTGAAAGTTGACATTTGGTAAATTTTTGAAAAATAACGTAAGCCCCCCAAATATTTTGATATACTTTGTTTCGTTTCAGAGGTTTTATATTTTACCTGTGGAAAAAATCAGTGACAAAGGGTTCGCCACCCGTAAGGAAACCCCTGGCCAATTTTTTTGAAATGTTTTGGAAAAAGCAAACCTTATTGATGTATCGAAATCTTTACCTCGGATGGATTCATCGCTACTGTGACAGTGTTTTGCTTCTTTCTGTTTTCTCAGCAAGTAGAACCAGTAGACCTATTTTGCTGAAACTTTCACAGTTTTATTTCATCTTAGGCGCTTTATCACAAATTTGTTTTTTCAATGCTTGGTTATTTTTCATCACTTCTTAATTTCATTTTTGTATCTGGTCTGGTTTCAGATTGACAGGGCATGTGCCAAGCGCGATCACGATGGGCTTCATTTCCACACCAGGCAAACACGATCAGCTGATGAAGGACAAACCGTCTTCTATTTCTGCCCATCATGCAAGTAAGTTAATCACTACTTAAGCCTGGTTCCTTTTTCCTGCATATGAAAAGTGAATTTTGGCGACACAGCCCTGTTTTCTTAGGGAATGTTTCGAAGGGGTTGAACACAGTTCAAAATTTGCTTCGCATTCGCAGGAAGTATGAACCGGGCTTTAGGCTTGTAGACCCTTTTAGGTTTAACATACAGTTTCCATAGATTGCACAGGGGTTAGTAGGTACCTGTGAGGGCTGAGATGGTTCTTGTGATTTATTTAGCTTGGTCACTACATATTTGGCTGCACAGGCAGTTTATTCCCAAGGGAGCTGAGTTGGTTTGATGATTGAAATAAATGGCCTAGTGATCAGGGGTAACACTGTTGATGAGCCACGAGCGTCACTGAATTACGGATTTCAGTGCTACATGAGGATTAGTACAAGCAGAAATTCACTGTTTACATGACATGTGTGTAAAGCACAATATGGTTACAAGTGTAGCATTCAGCAAATCTGTGGTGGACTTCACAAAGAGTTAAGACTAGTCTTATCATGAGTTAAGACAAGTTACTCGTCCAACTTAGGACTAGCATTAAGTTTTTAATATCCCCTGGGACTAGTCCTAAGTTAGGCTTTGTGAAATTGACCCCAGGATGGTTAGGGTAAAAATTCATTTTTTATGTAAAAGCAATTTTTTATTTATTTACAGGCATCAAGAGATTGAGAACTCCTGAAGAGAATCAACATCTTTGGATCGGCCTACACTGAGAGGAACTCAAGGCAATAGCTCACTGGAACAAGGAGATGAAATCGACGACGGCGACAACAAAGACGACCACCTGATGCCAGAGAGATGTCTTACTGATGAGGAGGCCGATGTTTTAACTGTGTTTATTAATTGAAAAATGCGCCACTTCAAATTAGGTGATTTATCATTTGGTAAGTTTTGCACAAGTCCCCAAATATTTGGTTTTATATATTTAACTCTGAAAACAGAAGAGCAAAAATTCAGTGACAAAGGGTTCGCCACCCGTAGGGAAACCCCTGGACAATTTTTTAACTGTGTTTGATTGAAAATTGCGCCACTTCAAACTTGAAGTTGACATTTGGTAAATTTTGAAAAATAACGTACGCCCCCAAAATATTTTGATGTACAAATAGGCTCGTTTTATTTCAGAGGTTTTATATTTTACCTGTGAAAACAGAGGAGCAAAAATCAGTGACAAAGGGTTCGCCACCCGTAAGGAAACCCCTGGCCATTTTTTTTTAAATGTTCGGAAAAATCAAACGTAATTTGTTGATGTATCAAAATCTTTACCTCGGAGGGATTCATCGCTACTGTGACAAGGTTTTGCTTCTTTCTGTTTTTTCAGCAAGTAGAACCAGTAGACCTTTTTTTTGCTGAAACTTTCAAAGTTTTATTTCATCTTTCTATATTTTGTCCATTAATCATTGACAAAAAACAACAACTTATGGCCCAACCTTTTAGGCGTATTATCACACTTTTGTTTTTTTCAGTGCTTGGTTATTTTTCAACCACTTCTTAATTTCATTTTTGTATCTGGTCTGGTTTCAGATTGACAGGGCATGTGCCAAGTGCGGTCACGATGGACTTCATTTCCACACCAGACAAACACGATCAGCTGATGAAGGACAAACCGTTTTCTTTTTCTGCCCATCATGCAAGTAAGTTAAGGCCTACTTAAGCCTGGTTCATTCTTCCTGCAAATGCACAGTGAATTTTGGCGACACAGCCCTGTTTTCTTAGGGAATGTTTCGAAGGGGTTGTGACACAGTTCAACTGTTGCAAGTTAGTGACAACAAAATTTGCTTCGCATTCGCAGGAAGTATGAACCGGGCTTTAGGCTTGTAGACCCTTTTAGGTTTAACATACAGTTTCCATAGATTGTACAGGGGTTAGTAGGTACCTGTGAGGGCAGAGATGGTTCTTGTGATTTATTTAGCTTGGTCACTACATATTTGGCTGCACAGGCAGTTTATTCCCAAGGGAGCTGAGTTGGTTTGATGAATGAAATAAATGGCCTAGTGATCAGGGGTAACATTGTTGAAGAGCCATGAGCGTCACTGAATTGCGGATTTCAGTGCTACATGAGGATTAGTACAAGCAGAAATTCACTGTTTACATGACATGTGTGTAAGCACAATATGGTTACAAGTGTAGCATTCAGCAAAACAGAAACAAACAAAACATGCAATTGGATCTTGAAGGATCTGCGGTGGACTTCACAAAGAGTTAAGACTAGTCTTATCTTAAGTTAAGACAAGTTACTCGTCCAACTTGGGACTAGCATTAAGTTTGTCCTAAGTTAGGACCAGTCCTAACTCTTTGTGAAATTGACCCAAGGATGGTTAGGGTCAAAGGTTCATTTTTTATGTAAAAGTAATTTTTTATTTTTTTTTATATTTTATTTACAGGCATCAAGAGATTGAGTACTCCTGAAGAGAATCAACATCTTTTGATCGGTATACACTGAGAAGAACTCGAGGCAATAGCTCACTGGAACAAGGAGATGAAATCGACAACAAAGACTACCACCTGATGCCAGAGAGATGTCTTACTGATGAGGAAGCCGATGTTTTAACTGTGTGTATTAATTGAAAAATGCGCCACTTCATATTAGGTGATTTATCATTTGGTAAGTTTTGGACAAGCCCCCAAATATTTGGTTTTATATTTTTAACTTTGAAAACAGAAGAGCAAAAATTCAGTGACAAAGGGTTCGCCACCCGTAAGGAAACCCCTGGACAATTTTTTAACTGTGTTTGATTGAAAATTGCGCCACTTCAAACTTAAAGTTGACATTTGGTAAATTTTTAAAAATAACGTACGCCCCCAAAATATTTTGATGTACAAATAGGCTCGTTTTATTTCAGAGGTTTTATATTTTACCTGTGAAAACAGGAGCAAAAATCAGTGACAAAGGGTTCGCCACCCGTAAGGAAACCCCTGGCCATTTTTCTTTTTAAATGTTTGGACAAAAACGAACGTAATTTGTTGATGTATCAAAATCTTTACCTCGGATGAATTCATAGCTACTGTGACAGGGTTTGCTTCTTTCTGTTTTCTCAGCAAGTAGAACCAGTAGACCCATTTTGCTGAAACTTTCACTGTTTTATTTGATCTTTCTAACTCTTTGTGAAATTGACCCCAGGATGATTAGGGTCAAAGGTTCATTTTTAATGTAAAAGTAAATTTTTATTAATTTTTTTGATTTACAGGCATCAAGAGATTGAGTACTCTTGAAGAGAATCAACATCTTCGGATCGTTCTACACTGAGAGGAACTCAAGGCAAGAGCTCACTGGAACAAGGAGATGAAATCATCACCGAAGACGACAACAACGACGACCACCTGATGCCAGAGAGATATCTTACTGATGAGGAGGCCGAGCGTCCATCCCAGTATGGGTACTTAAATAAGATAAGGATCCTTTATCAATGACAGTGCCATCAGGATTGTCTCAAGAAACAAAATGAGGCTTGACATCCAAATTTAGTCTGGTTCCTTTTTTCAAACTTTGAGAGTTTCAAGCGGGTTTTGATCGGTACACAGGAACCAGACGAAATGGCCGAACTGTGGTAAAAGTGTTTTTAAACTGTCAGTGTTTGCTTACATTAGTTTGTGTTAGATAACACCTAAGCAGATCCTTGCCATTTGATTGGAGGAGTGTCCGTCATGTGTTGGCAAATAAAAGTACTATTGCACGCTACGGTCACTCAGCGTGCATTTTTGTTCCATCCGAAAAGTACTATTGCACGCTGAGGAGCAAAAAACATCACCGCGTGCGCGTGTCTTTGGTAACGCAGCAGTGTTACTGCAAGGCACATTACTAGCATTCGGTTTCTGCGTGTCCCAAAACAGCTGTACAGAACGCATTGTCAAACAGGCCGACCCAAAAGAAACGGGTGTAATTTCACAATTAGAAATTGTAGGCCTACGCTTTGTTTATGAAAGTTGTATCTTCCAATCAAAATGACAAAGATCTACTTGGACAATATATTAAACAAATAATGAATGTTTTTCATTCGTGCAAGGGTGCAAATACTCATGCTGTATAGCTTGTTTCAAAAAACGAGTATCTAAAATTTAATTGTTTACCTTCATGAATTGTTGTTATTGATCGATCCTCCCCTTACCCCTGGGGTGGGTTGATCGATTGAAAGAACGAACGAGGCATAATATTTGTGTATTTTACATAAATTGTCTTAAAGGCAGTGGACACTATTGGTAATTACTCAAAGTTAATTATTATCATAAAACCTTTCTTGGTAATAACGAGTTATCGGGAGAGGTTGATAGTATAAAACATTTTGAGAAACGGCTCTCTCTGAAGTGACTTAGTTTTCGAGAAAGAAGTAATTTTCCACGAATTTGATTTCGAGACCTCAGATTTAGAATTTGAAGTCTCGAAATCAAGCATCTGAAAGCACACAACTTCGTGTGACCATGGTGCGAGAAGGGCGTTTTTTTCTCTTTTGTTAATATCTCACAATTTTGACAATCGATTGAGCTCAAATTTTCACAGATTTGTTATTTTATGCATATGTTGAGATACATCAACTGTGAAGACTAGTCTTTGACAGGTACCAATAGTGTCCAGTGTTTTTGATACATTTTATCGAAACATTCCCACGAAACGAGTTCACAATACTTCGTACAAAATGCATACATTTTTCATATAGACCTTTCACTTTACTTTCCAAAATACGGAATTTTTTTCTTTTTTTTCTTTTTTCAAAACTCTCTTGGCAAATGTTTTTTCCCCTCATACTTTTAAAACTTTGCTTGCTTTAAAAACTCTTCTTTTCTAGATTTTCCCAGAGTTGGAATATCTTAAATCGGTTTAGGAAAACAAAAAATTCTGTAAAATTTGCTTGTGACTCAAATTGTGGGAGTGCTTCTGGTTCTATATATCTATAATTTGATGATTGTAAAGCCAAGTACAACTTGCACGCACTCAAGACAATTAATGCAACCAAAACACATCCTAAAGTTGTATTCTTCTTGGGACCAATCTTCATGACATACGAGTACGTCATCAATTTAACCAAATTTACTCATTTTAAGCACGACATGTTTGGATAAATGTGATGCACACCTGTCCAAACTTAAAATGAAATTAATTGAAAGTACAATATCTTTTACGAAACAGTCACATTTGAAAATGTTGTTTTTTCTTCTTTGCATTGCTGTGACAGTAATAATTAACAGTTCTAAATTTCATTGATTTTTTTTTGGCATCAGCTGATGAAAAAAAAAATCTTATTTCAGAGATAAATTTTATTTCAACTCAAGGATGGTAAATGTTGTACATGTACTTGGCTGTTTTTATAATTTGAAAAATTATGTCTTAAATTATTTGGTGACCATTCATTAAATGCTGTAGAAAGCACCACTGAACTGTAGAAGCAGCAGAGTTGTGCAAACGTGTGTGCCGGTTGGTGTGGCCAACTACTATCTGGAATGTGTGGCGACCTAATGATCCAAGAGTTAATGGTTGGGTAAGCATTTTATTAAGTGAAATCTTGTTAATGTGGCACTGGTAGTCTGTCTTACCGGTGTCCTACCTTACATGATTGACAAACTATTTCAACTTTCTCGATCTCCGACAAAAATACAAAACCTAAGAAAGAAAGGATTTGGTTGCCTGTTGAAGTCTTTGGGGGCCTGTATCAAAAGTGTCAAGGACTGAGGACCATAGCACTTTTTTTCACATTTTTTACCTGATCATTTTGTTATCCTAAGTTGGTACCCGTCTCTCTATACTGTTCCTGTGTAAATGGGTCTACTTTTTGATCAACCTTTTCTGCAACCGGACATCCTCTTCTGATCTGAGGGAGACTCTGGACCTGACGGATGACGGAGACTTCTACCCAGATGTTGGTGCGAGGGTCGGAGAAACGAGATTCTGAACATGGCTATTCACATTTCAATCAGGTACTCAGGCTTTTACATTGGTTTCACTTGTGTTAAGAAGTTTTGACTGTATCAAAAGGAGATATCAAAGATGACAATGGGATTGTGTAGGAAGTAAACAGGGTGCTTTATTGTAGAAGAAACATCGTTGCTTAGAAAGATGCTGTTGTGCATTATGTTATTGTAGGTTTTACTTACACTCCTTCGTAAGTTAGAATAGTGTTAAGATTTCCGAGTTAGTTAAAACCCCTGTTGAACTGGTTGACGTTAGTTATTCAGTCTATGACGTTAACAATTGGTCTATTTCAGCGACCAATTAACTAGGTTGTGCGTTGTAGGTTTTGAGTGGTCAGCTCTATGACAGATTCTACAGTAGGTATGTTAACGACAATCAGTTGAGGAAATGATTTACAAATGATGTTGACCAATGGACATTGCTTTTTTTAATACATTTTTCATAACCGTAGTAATTTAGCTGCAGTAGTTGTTTTCAATCCTTTAGGGTATTAATTATTGATAATTGTGAACAATTTCTACAACTAGTTAACCCTTTTCCAGCTGAACATGGTGACGACACACAAGTTTTCTACAAAAACTCACAAAATTTGTAAAGTTCAGCCGCAATGTTGGAATCTTGTTTCTCTGATCAGCACATCATCATCTGGGTTGAAGTCTTAGTTATTCAGGCTGTTAAAGTGACAAAGACACTTGGTCATTAATTATTTTGACAGGTTCTGAAAAGAGTAGGCAAGTTTATGATATTAAACCCGTAGAACTGTTGGGAACAAATGCAAGCTACTAGTTTTTGTCAGTATAACAATTGTATTTTGTGTTTGTTAAGATCTCTTTGAAACAAAACAAATTTTGTGCGATGTCCATCAATTATTTTAATTCTTTTATGGTAAACATGAGAATGTCTCAACATGTACAACAGCAAAGTGCACAATGGATCAAACTAGGTGTTTATTAGCGTATTAGCAGTATTAGTGTAGACTTATTCAGTTAAATAACCTCAGAACAAACATAGTAATTTGTCACATGGCTAGGTAGTTTAAGGAAAAGGGAGCATACACACTAGTCCAATATTAGTGTAGAATTATTAAACATATAACTTCAAAACGTTTAGTTATTTCTCAATTCGCTTGTTAGATTGATTTTGTTATGAATATTATGCCAAAAAGAAACAGCAGGAATAGGTTTTCTAAATAAGACGTCGCTTTGTTACTTTACTCATGCACTGTTTGCAGAATCACAGGTGTCTTACTAGATGGAAATACACCAAGTTATCAGTGATTTTCCGACACCGACGTCCGACTAATTTTTATGCAAAAAATTGTAATTTATAATTGGTACGAAATCATTAGCATGCAGTGGTTGGTTTGCAGATTTACATGAAGTTAATCAGTAGGAGTAGTTGTTGATCCTAGATTTTCAATACTTAATTGGGACTTCATCAGCAATTTGTAGTTCCGTAGGATTTGAAACTTTGTTGTACTTAGGAGTTTAGAATTTGTTTAGAGATAGGTTAGGTTTATTTAAGAGGTTTTTTTTCTCAGTCTAGTTATCCTCCATAAACCCAATGTCATCTACAATATCTCCTGTTATGATACTCAATGCAATGAAAATGCAAATCTGATGTTTTCGTACAACCTCACTTTTGACTTTGAAATTTGACTTTATTTATTTGACTGCGTTTGAACATGTAATCACACACACTGTTAAAATGTTGCGATGTTTTAACAAATCCAAAACTTATGATTGATTTGAAACAAAATTTATGCAGAAGTGTAGTACTTCTAATGCAAGTGAAACCAATACATTCCTGAGTATGCTGTTAATATTGAAAAGAACATGCGTATTTTAGTGTTGTTTTTTGTGCTCGTCACAAAAATTAACAAAATTGTTCAAGTTCAGCCGCCATGTTGGAATCTTGTTTCTCTGATCAGCGCATCATCATCTGGGTTGAAGTCTTCGTTATTCTGATGGTACAGGACTCAATCGGTGACGGAGTGGAAACGTCCTTTTACACTTCAACCAAAATTCAAACTTGAAACTTGACTCCAAGAACTTAGCGACGTGTTTGCCCGAACAGGGGGAGACGTCCGATGGTACACTTGATACAGATTCATCAAACACTTTAACGGGCAACAGAATCCTTTCGACTTATGTTTTGGACTTTGAAAAAAAATCTTTAGTTTGTTTTTGGCTTCGGACTTTAAAAAAACCCAATCTTTTTAGTTTGTCAATCATGTAAGGCAGGACTTTGGTAAAACAGACTATCAATGAAACATTAACTTGATTTAACTTAATAAAATGCTTTCCTTCCATTAATACTTAGATCATTAAGTCGCTTCACTTTCTAGATAGTAGTTGGCCACACCAACTGGTACACACGTTTGCGCAACTCTGCTGCTTCTACAGTTCAGTGGTGCTTAAAAAATCAAAAAAATGCCTTAAAAATTGCCTTTTTTATATAGACTAAGTCAGCCAAAAATATTTCTCGTGCCGTTGTACGGTTCGAAATTAACTGCGTAAAAAGTTTGGCCCTACCCCCCCTATTATTAAAATCATGATCAACCAAATGCACCCCCTATAGGGGTGCAGAAGAGACTGTATCCCATAGTAATGTACACCAACATGTAATCAACTAGAAATTTGCACATGACACTTATACAAGGCGTCAAATTCAAATTACCATTAGATTATATAGCTAGGTACATCAAAATGGAATGCAGCCCCTTATTAAAGGTATCGTCTTATAGCTTGTTGTGACTTTAAATAACAATAAAATGGAGTTCCATTGTGGACTTAGTCATTTTTTGACCAAAACACTAGCCATTGTTTGTACTTAGTAATTTTTTGAGCAGAAACTCATAGTCAATGTTTGTACTTAGTCTTTTTTTGTACTTAGTCATTTTTTGACAAAAACACTTAGTAATTATTGACTTTCTGTGTCCTTTTGTGGACTTAGTCATTTTTTGACCAAAAACACTAGCCATTGTTTGTACTTAGTAATTTTTTGAGCAGAAACTCATAGTCAATGTTTGGACTTATTTTTTTTTTGGACTTAGTCATTTTTTGACAAAAACACTTAGTAATTATTGACCTTTTGTGGACTTAGTCATTTTTTGACCAAAAACACTAGCCATTGATTGTACTTAGTAATTTTTTGAGCAGAAACTCATAGTCAATGTTTGTACTTAGTCTTTTTTTGACTTCAAAAACTTTCCAAGATTTAGATTATAAAGTCACGGAACAAGCTATAAGATGCGGCCTTTACAGAAGATACAACATTGGTAGTTACGCTATTGTAAATTTTGGTAAGCATGCAAGTAAACATTCATCTAATGTCCACTTGATGTAAAAACTGTTTTGAGATAAACAATTAATAAAGAAATTTGTTTTGAAACCTGCAAGTTTTAGATAATGTTTTTTGTGTCCAAATTTGTGCACTCTATATGCAGTATATGACTACCAATGTTGTACCTTCTTTATAAGTAAGAAATGCAACCTGTAAACCATAAAGGAGTCAAATTTAATTAGATTTGTTTGAAAATAAACAAACAAAAACGCTTTGATTCTTGGAATATTCTGAAAAAGCACAAACAATTATTTTACAAGTTTGTGGAAACCAAATAGTTTATGTTTTCATGAGACTATTTTTTGTTTTGCCATGTGGACTCCTTTTGGAAAAACAGGTTACATTTCTTCCTTGGTTGATCATTTATATTTCTTAGCTATGGTTGTCATTTGCCAGCTGATGTTTCTTCTCGGATAAATTCTTAACTGGTTAGGGGGGGTTTAAGTTTAATTTTGGAACTATACACATTTTCAATACTTTTAATAAAGACAAGTATGAATTGAAAGCTGTATTTGATTTTACAAATACAATTTTTGAATTGTGGCACTTGACAAGTGCATTAAAAAAAAATGACATTTTGAAATAATTTCAATGAGGTTTAAGTAATTTTACATCAACTGGCACATTTCTAACCATCAATTTAAGCAACTATCAAAATGAATAGTAAGGAAGCAACAGGAGTGCAAAAGCACCCCTAAAACAAAAATTGTTTTAATTAAAACATTCCGGAAACATAACATACATCTTAGTCATAATCAAGCTCTTGAGGTAGGGGTGGGTGGGGGTTAATGTCTAACAGTGTGGATGCACTAACTGCTGTTTTTGTTTTCTTTCTTTTGAAAACATGAGTTTGTTCAAATAAAGTCTTGAAAATTCAAATAAACAGTCTAGTCTGGTTTGCTTATTATTTTCTGATGAATCATAATATTTGGACAATTATTGGTTCTATGAATGACTTTGGTGATCCCCTATTCCTCTTCTAGGCGTTGATGAACTAATTAAAAGTAACTTTTAGAAAATAATAAAGATTGGGGATACTTTTGGTAGTTATCAAACACCCGTCTCATCACTTGGTGTGCCTCAATAAATGCATAAATAACAAACCAGAGAAAGTTTTGGCTCAAATGGTCATCAAAGTTGAAAACAAAATATGAAAGGAAATCTACATTCCATGCATAAAATTGTGTGCTTTCAGATGCATGAGAAAGGCTTCATGCCTGAAGCCTTTCTCAGATTAAACTTTTTGAAAAAAATTACCACTACTAAAACTACATTTTACTTTAAAGGGTGTTTTTCCGACAGTTTTTCCGACAACATTGTTTTAACATCAACATGGCCAGTGCTCTATCGTTTTCATGGTAATTAATGTTTGGAGTAACTACCAAGTACACCTAGTTAATAGGATGCATTCAAAATTATAAAGCTAATTTTTTTCTCAACATCCTGGGGGGGGGGGGGGGGGGCTTAGAGTTACATATTATTCATGAACAGTAATTCCATGTTTGCAAGTACAGAAATACAGTGTAATCGTTCCTTTTGGTGAACTAGAATCAGTTGCAAAACTCAAAAAAATGCTCATTCACAATATTAGGTAATGACCTCAAGGGTAGTTTAGTATCGAATTGACGATGCTTGGCCTGTAATACAGGCATTATGTTTGGCTCTTTAGGGAAAAGTATGAACATTTCATCGAGAAGAAGGGCTCACCTAAATGAAAGTGTTTAATAGAAATTTAACGGATTCTTCGGAGGCCCCACAAAAAAGGAGAAGTCATAAATAATGTGGGTCTTAGGAGAAAAAAAAATACGAGATAATTTTGGGCAAATGTGTTGGTATAAATTATTTTGGCCCTACAGCTAGTAATAGAAATATACATTTTGGTTTCCTTACAGAACGGTTGAGGCTCGTACCTCAGTGACTGCTGTTGTGGCTGGAAAGACTGCTGAGATGTAGGGAGAGGCAGCATACACTTCTGATGAAAGGGAAACATTCAGATTCCACGAACTCTGAAAAAGAACAAAATTATAGTTAGGGTATGGATGTAAATTAGTGTTCATACATAATGAGGGGATATAGAAAGTATAAGGCATTGGGAAATTTTACTTCAGGACAGCATGTTCAGGGGGCCTTTAAATTGTCTCAACATATACATGACATGTACAGTACCTCATGTCATCAAATCTAATTCCCAACACACAAGAAAACAATTCAAAGAAAAATATGTGCGCCCTGTGAAGCTACTCTAAACACTTGCATTGAACTTGAAGGAATTGGAGAAACAAAAAACGTGTAGTGCAAAGTGTTAGAATTCATCAGCAAAATCGATGTGGGTCAATGTTTCAACAAAAATATCCGTCCCTAACAATATTTTCCTCACTTGTATTGAGCGAGAATTCAGTGGTTTAATCAATTTTAACACAATCTACGTTTCTTCGATTTGTCTTGGGTTATATCATTGACATTTAGCTGACAATAGTTTGACTGTATTGCCCGAGACAATCTTGTCTTATAACCCCCTCAAATTTCCTCTTTTGCATCAACACATGAATCACTTACCTGATTAAGAAGATTCTATGAACATCCGTGCGGTTATCATCGTGGAAGTTGTTAAATTTTGATGTGTAAAATGTGACAGAAAATCTGCTTTTCCTCCACACACACGTCGAGCAATCGCCTTTGAACACACGATGCCCGCGCTCAGAACCAAAATGGCCGCGAGGAGTTAAGGGGTGCATCAACCTCGTTCCAAGGGGTGATCGATATCGCCATCTTTTCCCAGCATGCCTTGCTCGATGTGCATGCGCGTGACCGTAGTACGAACGGCATCCTTTTATTGGCCGAAATTTGAAAGGATCATAGGGGGTGAGGCCAGCACTTTTATCAATTGCCTATTTTTTTGTTAAGGTGCGATGTTGTGCTCTTCATGATGCAGTAGGCTTTTTTGAAGCCTTTTTTTTATTGAATAGAAGCCAATAATAATATTTCAAGCAATAATTTCAGAAGTTGCTATTTTGTTTTTTACTTGAAAGAAAAACAAAACCCACACAAAATTCAAAAATACAATCTGCCCCTGCCTCCTGCAGATCTTAGCTGCGAGTAAGGGGATAACTTTCCGTATGGCGCCACCACCTTTTCACTCATTTTTACCGAAAAGGATATCTCAATGAGGTAAATTAGATACTATATTATTTCATATCAAATGAAAAAGTGGTGGCGCCATACGGAAACTTTTCCGAGTAAGGCCGTGGATGTTTATTTTCCCAAATTATTATTATTATAGCCTTGTGTAATTGTTCAGTTTTGGTCTAGAAATGTGTACAAGCCTTTAAGAGTCAGTTCAGGTAAATAATTGACATAGTTGCTCACGGTCAAAAAATTAATTTTTTTTTATACTTTGTGGGTGGAAGGGCCTTGGGGTGCAAGTAAACAAAATTGCATTTTCAATTCTATATATAGCCCGTTGCCATGGTTACGGCTCATTTTGTTTTTTGGCCATTTTAGGCCGATTTTGGGGTCTGAAAAACTGGTTTTTAGCTCATATTTACAACTCCACCCCACCAAAATGCAAAATTATTTCAAAAAACCTTTTATATCACTACAAAGTATCATCCTTGGCCTTCCTTGAAAAAAAAAATTATTGCTTTAAATATCACCCTTGTGCTATTTTTGCATCATGCATTACAGTATGTTTTTAGAACTTGCAAAATCGACATTTTTACCCTATTTTTGGACCCCAAAATGTCAACTTGCCAGGGGTCTCAGAAAATTTTCCTTTCGGCTGTGATTAGGGCCAACATTGGTCTTTCCCTATCTGGTGTCAAAAACTTGGGCAATTGTATCCTGTTGTGACAGTACTGCCTCAAAACTAGACTTTTTTCCAAAAAACGTGAAAAGGGTCTTTTCACATAATATCGACATACGTGTCCATGGTAAAAAAAAAGGAATATTTTTCTTATACTTTGTGGATGGTAGGGACTTGGGGTCCAAATAAAATGCATTTACATTTCAAATCATAATATAACACGTTGCCATGGTAACAGTTCATTTGTGTTTAGGCCACTTTAGGCCGATTTTGGGGTCTGAAAAACTTTTTTTTTAAGTTAATATTTACAACTCCACCCCACCAAAAAACAAAAATATTTCATAAAACCTTTTACATCACTACAAAGTATCATCCTTGGCTTTACTTGAGACAAAAAAATATTGCTATAAATTTTACCCTTGTGCTATTTTTAGAACGTGCATTAGAATATGTTTTTTTGAACTTGCAAAATCAACATTTTTACCATATTTTTTGCCCTCAAAATTTCAGGGGTCTCAGAATATTTTCCTTTCGGTTTTGATCAGGGCCACAATTTGTCTTTTTATTTCTGGTAAGAAAAACTCGGGCAATTGTATCCTGATGTAACAGAACTGTCTCAAAAATAAACCCTTTTCCCCGAAAACATAGAGAAATGCATTTTGAAATATTTGCTTCATTTTGAATTTATAACATGAAGAAGTTAGAAATAATTCCATCAATCTGGCAGCTTTTCATAAGCACTCTGTAGGCTTAGTGCATTACCAAACATTGATCAGGACTTGTTGATGACCTAAATCTTAGAATTTGCCCCGCCCCGACTCGGCCCAATCATATTTCTTGACATTGCATAAAAAAAACAAAGTTCTGTGAACAGCGCCTCTTTTTTGAAAGTCACATTTTTTAATTCCCCTTGCACATAAAGAAAGTTTGTATTGTCTTAATTGTTTATTGGTTCTCAGAATATTTCCCTTTTGGTTGTGATTGGGCTATCATTATGGTTTGCATGTCTGCTGGGGAGAAACAGTTTCGTTTATTGTATCCTGTTGTGACACTTCTGCCTCAAACATGGTAATTTTTCCAAAAACAATAAAAATGCATTTTGAAGTTATCCCTTAGTTTGAATTGATAAAAAACAAAAACGAGCATGCTTGTTAAAAAAATATGGCACTGTTTCCATGCTCTTTAAGTAACATATAAAAAGTTCATAACCATGCGTTGCCACTGAGAGTTCTTGTTTTGTCATGACTACTTTACCTAGTTGTACAGGTATGATTCACATTGCAAGATGAGAAGTAGTGCGATGAGCATTCTTTACTATTCTTGTCTATAGATGGCCTTATAATATTCTTCTTGGTCCCCTGCCCGCTACCAAACTAAACATTTTCATCCCTATCAGAACAAAGAGGCTCTAAAAGTGAGCAAGTACTGTGTCCAAAGTATCTAAATGGCCATTCACCTGCTTTGGCCTTCTGTAAGCAGTTCCCCCATCCATGGTGGGGTTCCTTTCAATTGTACTGTTGCAAACAATAAAAGAGTTGGTTTATTTAACGTGATAAACAATTCAGCAGGTAATGTTTGACAATGTTTTTTGTTGATCGTTCTCTCAGAGACATATATAATAATTATGAACTAGTAAGATAGTGAATGGAACAAATAATCAAACTAGCCTGAATAAACTTTTGTCACTGCAAATGCATCTTACTTATTTATGTTGAGCAGGTGCAAGTATTTACAACTTCTTTCAATGTTGTTCCATTAAAGGAACACGTTGCCTTGGATCGGTCGAGTTGGTCTTTGAAAAGCGTTTGTAAACGTTTATTACAAAATGCATATGATTAGAAAGATATTTTAAAAGTAGAATATAATGCTCCACACAAGTATCACTCAAAAACATCTTTCTAACCATGCATTTTATAACAAACGGTTACAAACGCATTTCAAATACCAACTTGACCGATCCCAGGCAACGTGTTCCTTTTAAATGATCTCTTACGCTCATCTTGCAAATCGTTAGAATCATTGTTTTTAATAAGATCTTGGCAAACTTTTCCAACACTTTTAAGCGGGCTTTTCAATTTCCCACATTTGTGTTGGACATGATTGGATGCTCAAAACCATCTGCCTCAAGCACAGAAACTACATTGTTTATGATCTCTATCTCTATGAAAAGTTTTACATTTGGTAGCAGGCAGGGACCAAGGAGAGTAGGCCCTGTATTACAGACAACTTGTAAAGAATGCTCATCGTACTCTACTTGCAATGGGAATCATACCTGTAAAATAGGTAAAGTAGCCAAATCAAGAACTCTCAGTGGCAAAGCATTGGTTATGGTTTGGTTGGATACCATTATGTTTAAATAAAAACTTTGTATTCATTACTCAAAGGGCATGGAAACAGTGCCAGATTTTTAACAAGCATGCATTGTTTTTGGAAAAATTACTATACTTAAGGCATGATCAGTCACAACAAGATACAATAAACACAGTGTTTCTACACAGAAGAAATGAAAATACCAATAACAACCGAAAGGGAACACTTTCAAAAAAAGAGGCGCTATTCACAAAACATTGTTTTATGCAATGTCAAGAAATATGATTGGGGCTGGGCCGGGCAAATTCTAAAATTAAGGTCATCAACAGTTCCTGATCAATGTTGGGTAATCCACTAAGCCTATAGAGTGCTTAGGAAAAGCTGCAAGATTGATAGAATTATTACTTTTTAATGTTATAAATTCAATATGAAGAAAAAACAATTCAAAATGCATTGTTCTGTTTGGGGAAAAAAGTCTATTTTGGAGACAGTACTGTTAACATCAGGATATACTTGCCCAAGTTTTTCTTACCAGAAATAAAAAGACAAATTTTGGCCCTGATCAAACCCGAAAGGAAAATATTCTGAGACCCCTGAAAAAATGAAATTTTGAGGGCAAAAAATATGGTAAAAATGTTGATTTTGCAAGTTCAAAAAAACATATTCTAATGCACGTTCTAAAAATAGCACAAGGGTAAAATTTATAGCAATATTTTTTTGTCTCAAGTAAAGCCAAGGATGATACTTTGTACTAAAAGGTTTTATGAAATATTTTAGTTTTTTGGTGGGGTGGAGTTGTAAATATTAACTTAAAAAAAAAGTTGTTCAGACCCCAAAATCGGCCTAAAGTGGCCTAAACACAAATGAACTGTTACCATGGCAACGTGTTATACTATGATTTGAAATGTAAATGCTGTTTATTTGGACCCCAAGTCCCTACCATCCACAAAGTATAAGAAAAATATTCCTTTTTTTTTTTACCATGGACACGTATGTCGATATTATGTGAAAAGACCCTTAAAAAGGCATTTTTCACGTTTTTTGGAAAAAAGTCTAGTTTTGAGGTAGTACTGTCACAACAGGATACAATTGCCCAAGTTTTTGACACCAGATATGGAAAGACCAATGTTGGCCCTAATCACAGCCGAAAGGAAAATTTTCTGAGACCCCTGGCAAGTTGACATTTTGGGGTCCAAAAATAGGGTAAAAATGTCGATTTTGCAAGTTCCAAAAACATACTGTAATGCATGATGCAAAAATAGCACAAGGGTGATATTTAAAGCAATTATTTTTTTTCTCAAGGAAGGCCAAGGATGATACTTTGTAGTGATATAAAAGTTTTTTTGAAATAATTATGCATTTTGGTGGGATGGAGTCGTAAATATGAGCTAAAAACCAGTTTTTCAGACCCCAAAATCGGCCTAAAATGGCCAAAAAACAAAATGAGCCGTAACCATGGCAACGGGCTATATATAGAATTGAAAATGCAATTTTGTTTACTTGCACCCCAAGGCCCTTCCACCCACAAAGTATAAAACAAAATCATTTTTTGACCGTGAGCAACTATGTCAATTATTTACCTGAACTGACTCTTAACAATTGTCTGTAGGCTTTAGCCTTGTGTACTTTTTGTTGCCTGAAAATGTGTACACGGCCTTGTGTACTTAAATTACAAGGCTGAAAATAAGTACAAGGCTGAAAATAATTACAAGGCTGTTGTGTACTTAGCAAATTTTGCCTAAAAATGTGTACCTACAAGGCTTATAATTATAATTATGGACTTGTGTACTTCTTGAATTTTACCTAAAAATCTGACGAGGCTAAAACCTTGTGTACAAGGCCTTGTGTCAAATTTTGCAATTCTTAATTAAAACACAACACTGAAATGGTAAAGAAAATAAGCACAAGGTCAAACATGGGTCATAGGTCAAACAGGCTCACTGACCTCAATTTAATGCTGTGCCTTCTTGAAAAGCATAATACATGCCAACATCGAAGCGGGGAGTCTCGCTTTGTTATACAATGTAATTCACGAACCAATCACAACGCTAGTATCCCAAGAATGCTCTCGTACTAGTGACGTACATATTCAAAAGCATCTCTTGACATTTTTCTTTAAAGTCCACAAAAAATTTTAACAGAAAAAGACAAAATCTTACCACAGTGAAACGGATTAAACCTTTTACTGTGGTTTTTGTCAAGAATTGTCCTCTTTTTCTTCTTCCTGCTTTACTTCTGTATTGCATCAAAACAATAAAGTAAATTGACACATAAATGGCATCTCTTCAATCGAGATGATATTAATTTTTTTGGAATCACAGTGGCTTGCGTCTCACTATAACAATACCATCAATCAACAAAATTACTCTAACTTGCCTCGCGTCAAAAACAAACCCCTACAACATACATTATGGAATGCCTCTCCTTCAATATGCTTTCAAGCAATTATAGGATGGTCTCATTCACATAATAAGGGGGTTGACATTTTACAAGAAGGCAGTCTTTTATATTATCCTTTCGATAGTCTAATTCAGAAACGGAAATCCAAGTCACATTTAATATTTGCCCCCGATACTCAAACTCTCTCTCTCTCTCGCTCTCCCGGGGGACAAAGGTCAACATTGATCAAAACTCCTTAATAATAGAAGCAAAACAAAATGATTTCTACAGATACTGGTTCTACATTTTTGGGAGGGGGGAGGGGAGTAAAGACTATTAAAGATTTCTGATTCTAGAAAGATCTCAATTGTGAAAATTACTTTAACTTGTTAAATGGTGTCACGTTCAATTAAAACCTGTCCGCTAAAAGTTTACTCACTGAATCAGTAGTAAATTAGGGGGTCTTTAAGGTTGGATGGCATGTCGGGTACCCTGTCTCAGATGGTCCTGTGGACTACATTTTAAGATTAGGGTACCTGTCTAATGCCAAAGGTCAGTACACCCTGTATTGCAAAAAAACATCTTCACCGCAGTTAAACCAAATATAATGTATAGGCTAGTTGGAAAAAAACAGTCTGATAACCTACGTTGTTCTGAGAAGCAATGTTTCTTTACTGCATAGGTATACCAGGAACCAGACAAAAATGGCTGCTTTATAGGAAAGTCTACATGGTCATTTAAAATCCATGGGAATTGTGTGGGATTTAAAATAAAAGAGTAAAAAATAAACATCACAAAAGGCGTTGGCTCATTAATTTGGGCATCACTGAAATTCCAAATATTTCCCAAAGAGAGATATTGTTTTAGTTGCCGACATCTACGAAACGTAAAAAATACAAGAAGAAATAACAAAAAGGTTAACTGTATTCCAGATAAGAGTTTGATTAAAATTGAGACTGATTACAGATTTAACGTTAAAAAAATGATAAACATTACCACGTATGGGGGGAAAAGTTTTTGCCACGATTCCAAACTGATCATACTTTAGGGTATAAACATAATAATTCCTACGATTTTTGTGTGGCTTCTACCATTTTAATCCAACATACTTAGATTTATGTTATTTAGAAAAAAATACACCGAAATTTGTCCCGAATTTGTTTTCAAAACCTTGCTTTGAAATTAATTTTATTTTGAAATTGGGGGGGGGGAGACCTACACTACACTACAGCAATACAGGGTGACTGAAGATTTGAAAATGGGGGGGGGGGGGGGGGGGGGGTTTACCGCACTCGTACACCCGGGCTTAATAATGAAACAGCGCCCTCGGTGGCGGCAGATGGTGATGGTGCCTCATGTCACATAGCAGACTGGCTCCAAGCTCCCCAAACCTACGAGAATAAAACGGGAAACCAAACCAGGGGTTGAAAATTTATACAAGAAATACCTGATCCATTAATTTCACCAAAACTTAAAAATCTAATCCAGATCCAGAATACAAACTGTAAATGTTACCCCAGGTTTTGTTTAACAACACAACTAGGTAGGCAAAGAGTATCTATCTAAAAACAGTAGTGGACTATATTGAATGGTCAGACAACAGGAGGGTTGTACCTGGACTGTGTGGTTGCATTCACTGCATTATATTATAATTTGGCAGGCTGGCATGGTTATTTAATGATTAAAACCACAATGATGGTCAGACAGTAGGAAAGTTGACTGTGTACTGTTAAGATGCATTCACCACACAATACCACATTGCAGGCAAGTGTAGTTTATCAGTTAAAACCAGTGGATGATATTGAATGGTCAGACAGTAAGAGGGTTGACTGTGTACTGTGTTATCATCCGCCAGCACATGATAATGCTGGCTGGCATAGTTTATCTACCATTTAAAACCAGTGGATGACATTGAATGGTCAGACAGTAAGAGGGTTGACTGTGTACTGTGTTCCACCAGCACATGATAATGCTGGCTGGCATAGTTTATCTACCATTTAAAACCACAGTAGATGATATTGAATGGTCAGACAGTAGGAGGGTTGACTGTGTCCTGTGTAGATGCATTCACCACATGATATCATATAGCAGGTTGGCGTAGTTATCATACGAAACACATTGGATGAAATTGAATGGTCACACAGTAGGAGGGTTAACAAAGCAGCATGAAACTAAACCCACCTTAGGATTGGTTCCATCCAGCTGTAGATTAGAGCTGGGATTCCATAATGCCTCGTCCATCCCGCGACCCCTGACCCCACCTCCGACATCCCCCATGGCCATGTTGTGGTGTAACCCTCGCTGCATAGGCTCTTCAAATGGACTCACAGGTGCCTGAAAAAAAAAAAGACAAACAAATTACACCCAGGTCTCGACTGACAGCCGAAACCAAATTTGCAATCCACACCAAACCCCAAACTGTTGGACTTTGATGGTCAGTTGACCTTGTGGTTTATTATTTGATATCTGAAATATAAAAGTTGCATTCCCTTTATGGTGATCCTCTGGCTGCCGCTTCCAAGGTTGTATCGTAAACTTGGGTGATCCCTATATGGCTTCGACTGGCAACCCCCCCAAAAAGATGTTGACAGAATAGGGAGACTTTGAAAAATGTGGTTTATTATTTGAAAATTTTTCCTTTTCAATTACTTTTATTATATTTTCACTAAATTTAACTTAAAAAGGTGACATTTGACCTTGTTAAATTTGCATAAAGGTTGCATGGGTTAGGGGTTAGTTTTGATTCATTCTGTTGGACTCTAATTACTTCAGAGGGTGTTGCGGCCTGCTCCATTGACTTGTTTTACTAGTGCAGTCCCGAGTCAAACAGAAACAAACAAGAGCATGCAGTTGGATTTTGATGGGTTGGGGGTTTAGTTTGATGATAAAGACCACATACCATGTGCATCTGGTAGGCGTCATCTCTTTGGTTTCCTTCATGGGGGAAGTTGGGCATTCCGTTGGCCGTGGCACCAGGGAGGTCCTCAAGGTTCGGGCTTTGTATCCAGTCACCGCCACTCCCTGTAAAAAAAAAAAAGCATTTAGAATAATCAGAGCGTGTGTATATCTAGCAGGCCTTGAACGCCACTCTTGAAGGGGCTCATTAATTTTCCCTCGGGTCAGGGCACTGTTTTATTTTTTTCAGGTTTTCAGATACAGTTTTCTTGAATATGACTTGATTTCAGAGGAACAAACTTCACATGATTTCAAATTACATACACATTTTGCTTAATCGCAAAAAATAGATTGCTAGCAAGTATGGTTGTTCAAATCTACTTCAGTAATTATCAAGTTGAAGCCAGCTCAGTAAGTTTAATCGAGCTGATACCTTACTTACTTCTAGACCACTGAGCTAGCAGTTTGAAGGAAGTTTTGTCGTGATAAGAAAGGTGATTTTGTTTTTTTCATTTGAAATGAAAGCAAACTCACCAGGTGTGTAAGCCCAGATGCTGTTTCCTGCAGGACCCACAGCATTGCCAAGATCACCAACAGGTACCCCGACAAAGTTCACCGGTGTCTTGCGTTGGCCTCGACTCCGCTCGTTGCCGATGGGGATTGGAAGCCGCCGATCCTGGCCAATGGCTGCCGGTGGTTGCTGCTGCTGCGGCTGATCAGTTGCCATGGTAACAGGGCTTGGCGTGGTGGCTGCAGAACGTGGCGACGCCCCGGGTGAGATCGGAGAGCTGCTGCTGGACATCATGGTGTTAGGCGGTGTCGGGGAGGGGGCAGGATTGGCGATTGGGGTAAACTGACGTGCGTTGGCGTTCAGAGTTGAACCAATAGGAGAAGGGTAGTCGGACTGCTCCGGGGGTAGGTTCTGGTTGATGTTGACCCCAAACTGCTGGCCGGAGGTGAAGTTGGAATTACTTGGGTTGGTGGTTGGGTAGTTGTGAGGGAAAAACGGGTTGGGGATTGATGAGGAGGGTTGCTGCTGCTGTTGGAGTGGAGGGGTTGGGTTGACGTGGGAGTTTCGGTTGTACCCAGGCGCTTTGGACATCTCAACATTGGGTGGGGACGGGGGGCGAAATTCACCGTTTGCTTCAGACCTGTTGGGGTGCTGAGTCACCCCGGTGCCCCAGAACCCGGTGCTGTGTGACTGGGTGAAGAAGTTATAGTTGGTGTGGGACTGGGAGGAGGTGGCGGTTGAGGCCGAGGATGAAGGAGTCACAGGACGGGGTCCCTGGGTCATCTGCTGCTGTTGTTGCTGCTGCTGCAGCTGCTGCTGCTGTTGTTGTTGAACTTGCTGCTGGTAGGATGCCTGGGTGGGGTTAGGCTGTCGCAGTTGCTGTGGTCTTACTGTCCCTCCCGACTTAGTTGTCGTAGTAGTGAAAGAAGACTGTGTCTGAGAGGCGACTGTGACTAACCCCTGTGGTCGGGTACTTGCCATCTTGCTGTCGGAAATCTTTGAGGCGAACGAGGCTGAAGACGGGGGCGTAGTCGAGTAGCTATTCGGCTGTCTAGCATTAGGGATCTGGGGGTACTCCGCATTAGTTACCGGCGCAGGGGTCGCTGCACTAGTAGATGGTACAGGAGGGAAAAGCTGCCTTGCTGCTGATCGAGGGGACGCACCAGCCGTGTTGGTTGTCGTCACCGACCCCGCAGAAGGGCTTCCCCCGCCAGTGGTGGTGGCTGTTGGGAAGCGCTGCCCTGGTAGACTCGGACGCCTTGGTACACCGACCCCAGGCACCACATTCCGGACATGGATTGCACCCCAGCCTGAGATAGTACCTGCAGCTTGGGCGAGTGGGAACCCGCCCTGGAACTGGGCTAAGGAGGGCCCCGGCGCTCGAAACTGCAAAGGCTGCTGCAGGGCGTTTGCAAAGAC
Source organism: Asterias rubens (assembly GCF_902459465.1). NCBI lineage: Eukaryota > Metazoa > Echinodermata > Asteroidea > Forcipulatida > Asteriidae > Asterias > Asterias rubens. Next base: position 1,944,598 of record NC_047081.1, on the reverse strand, counting down.
TGCCTGGGAGAACTGGGCGTGGTGGGCAGCACTGTTCTGGATGGACAGCGTTGGACGGACAACCCCTGCGGAACCTTTGGGATCGATGGCTATACCCTTGAGGCTAGTCACCGACACCTTGACCGAGGTGGTGGTGGACACTGTGGCCACCGTCTTGGTCGCTGAGTGGGAATTGGAGACGCTGAAGGTCACCGAGTTGACTGAAGACTGATGGGAAGAGGTGACCTTTTTGACCTTAGGGAGGATGTCGGCGATGTCACGGTCGGGGTCTTTGATTAGAGCGGCGATGAGCTGGTGGGCTTGACGAGTGGCATCAGCAGAACCCCTAAGATACAAGATAGAATCACATAATCAGAAAACTTGCATATAATGTTTGGGAAAGGTACATTATTGGTATTTTTTTTACAAGGAAGACAAGACAGAACATCAGAAAAATTCCACATATTAAACATCCAAGAGGGAAGGTACATCATTCGTCTTAAATGCAATATACCTCTGGTTTTTGGAACCGTTCGACTGTTTTATTCCTTTATAAATGTAGATGTATACAATTAAAGTAACATGTGAAAAATTCAATTCAAAAGGTGGTCACTTTTAAGATATCGCTGAAAATCTGGAATGAATATGTCCTTGAAGAAAGAATAATCCCTACTAGAAATAAAACAATCTGAGAAAAGTAACTGACAGTAATGCTTCTCAGATTCACAGCATCTTGTAAACACTTATACAAGGTGCTACATAAATGGTCTCATAATTCAAGACATAGCTCTGCTTATCCTGTTGAAAAACAAATAATGAGAGCTCTGATACGGCCTTATAGACCATATTGGATTTGATGTCACCGTTTAAATATCTGCCCTACAACATGGCGTCTGTGCACAAGTGCGTGTGTGTGTGCGTGCATGTGTTGTAGAAATCAAACCGGGAATGTTGGGTGCTGTGCGCTTCATTGATGTACGGGTTTGGACGTGCATACGATTTGCCCTACAAGATGGCGACTTTCATAGCAAAAAGGGGGTTATTCAATACGGTCTATAGATGAGATATGAGAATCCAGAATCATAATTACTTGATATTGATCGTCCTCTCTCCACCCTTATTCTGCCGGTCTACGTCAATATGCGCTCCAGTCACCTCCCTTATGGCGTTGATGTTACAACCTCCTCGACCAATCAGGCGACTGATCGCTGAGGCAGGAACGTTGACCTTCTTGGACCTGAACGACGAGAAGGACCTGCAAGAGTGATAGGAAAGAAGACGAAATAAGAACAAGGACACTTAACAACTTGAAGGTAATGGACACTAGTGGTAATTACTCAAAGTAAAAACTTTAAGCATAACAAAATTACTTGGTAACGAGCAATGGAGAGCTGTGTAGTAAAAAACATTGTGAGAAACGGCTCCCTTTGAAGTAACATAGTTTTTTAGAAAGAGATAATTTCTCACTCAAATAATAAAATACTTCAGGCCCAAAGCATCTTTTAGGCATCTATTAAAGCAAACAAAATTCTGCAACAAGTGTTTTTTTTCTTCTTTCATTATTCTCTTGCAACTTCGATGACCAATCGAGTCCCCATTTTCACAGATTTGTAATTTTATGCACCAAAGGTTTCCATCGTTTCAAAGGTACGGTCATAGAATGGTATTAGGACCTTGTCAAAATAAGTCCTGCCGTCGATTACACAAAGAGTTAGGACTCGTCTTATCTCGAGTTAGGACGACTAACTCGTCCTAACTTAGGATTAATCTTAAGGTCTGCATGCTACAGTGCAGGGTTGGGAACGCGTCGTAAGTCAGAAGATTAATCCCAAGTTAGGAAGAGTTTTGTGACATCGACGGCAGGACAGTTGAGGGGGTTGGCGGAGAGGGGGTCTTTGTTTTACCTTCTAACAACTTCCTTCCATCCTTCGTCTCTTTTCTGTCCCCTCTTTGGGCTAGCTCCAGTTCCCGATGGATTCTTCAGACCTGACTGTGAGCCTCCGGTATCTCCACTGCCGCCCCTTGGTGAGTTCTTGGTGCTATTGCTGTGGTCGCTGCAGAGAAAGGGCAGAGAATAATAATAATTTTATAATACTTGGGGAGGTAGTGCTTTCTGCTCTACCGACCAGGCTACGGACTGATGATACCCAAGCCTACATCCGTATGGACTGTAAAAGGGGTAACCCTGTTTCAAACACACCAGGGCTTAAGTCTGGTGCTCTTATCCACTAGGCAACAACACGCCAACCATTTTTAAACAAATTTTTCACATTAGGCTGCCTTGACACTATATAGTTCAGATTGAAGAGGTCTACTCATTCCAATCCGCAGACAATGCCCATAGTTTGAGTAGCAGATAATACTTACGATGGGTGGTCAGCATGCTTGCTGTCCTTTCCCCCCTTCTTCCGTCTCTCCTTGTCACGCCCCTTATCTCTCTCTCTCTCCTTCTTGGGTGCTCCGCCCTCCTTCCCGTCGAAGTCGTCCAGCTCCCCCATGTTCCGCACTCTCTTACGACTCTCCAGCTCGCTGCCATCCTGGCCTCGGGACTTTGCACGGGCTCGGACTCGCTCCTTCCTGGAATCACTGGCGCTTGAAACTAAAAAAAAAATTTAAAAGACGAGAGAGGAGTTTACAAATTGGAAAGTCGTGGCGACACCCGACAACAATCTGAACTGGACGATAATCATTCTCTCAATAAACACTATAGTTTGCAGTGCGGCCTTCCATGGCAAAACAGCCTGCCTCAAATATTTTGGTTTCTTATATAAGATTATTTCTTGGTAAATTAAGGGGCGTTTTTCCATTTCAAGTTTTCATAGGCATACAATGTGTCCTATCTCAATTTTTTTGTTTACACTTTCCCCCCGTTTTATGGCAAAACAGATTATCTCTGTACTTGCTTTTCTAAAACATTTCAATCAGTATGCTCTAATTGTCCTCAGGAGAATGTAACAATACATTGTTTTCTTCTTTTTATCAAATAAAGAATGAATTAATAATAATAATAATAATAAAAATCTATATAGCGACCATCCATATAAACATGATCCTGGGCCCTGAACAATTAAAACTATTAAAATCTATACAGTTAAAACACCCAAGAGAAAATACAGTAAACATGTTATAAATGCAGATTTTTTACAAAACAATCAATATTTAAAAACAATGAGAATAAACCCTAGTTAAAAGCTGGAATTGCTACAGAGAATATAAAAAATATGCACATGTACTTGTACTTAGTGGTTTAAAAAAGCATGCTTTAAAAGATTCCTCTTTGAATTGAAATTGAACTGAATTGAAAATTTAAATTGTACCTGGTTCTTTAGGTACCATCGACGCTGCAGCCAGCGAAGCGATCGCCTTCGACGCGGCGTCCAACACCATCGCCGGAGACGCCTTGCTAACAATGTTGCTGCTGCTACTGCTGTTGTTGCTGTTGCCTGTATTGCTGCTGCTGTTGCTGACGATACTGCTGCAGGTGGTCTTGGTGTTCTTGCCCTTCTTGGGTCCGGCCATGGTGGTGATGGCCGGGGTGTCGGTGGTGCGGACTTTACCGATGGTAGTAGTAGTGGTGGCTGAAGGGGGATCCAAAGGTACTGGCTCGTCAACTACAACAGAAAAAGAGATTGTTTTCAGTTTCATCAGGTGAAAATCTATTGGTAAATTATCCCTCTGTCCCAATGCTCTTCCCGTCCCGGCAAACTCCAACAAGGGAATATAAACCCCAAGCTGGCAACAGCCAATTTCTCTCATACAAACAAAGGGATATGATTATGAATTGCACAAATCCCCAAAATTGTTATTCAGTAACTAAGCTTTTTTTCAGTCAGTGTATACAGTTGTATCCGCAAGTTTGCTATTATTTATAGCTTATTATTACTACATGTCTAGTTATTGTTCTTCTTTTCTCACTATGGAGCGTTGGAATACTTAATGCCTAGTTATTGTTCTTCTTATACTCACTATCGAGCGTTGGACTGGGTGTACTGTCTTCTCTCTCCTGGTCTTGATCCATATCTGGATCGGGGTCGTCAGGAAGATCCTTCTGCTGCTTCTCCTTGCGCTTCTTCTTCTTCTTCTCACGGCGCTTAGCAGCCTGGGCCTTGCGACTCTCCTCTCGGGACTAGACAAAGAACAAACAAGTCAATCAGTTAAACTTTTCAATCCCTTTAAGTAACCCCTGGTTCTTACCGAAATTGCATATTGAACACTTGAATATATCAAAATTACACACGCTTTAGTACTCAAATTTAGAAGAGACTTTGTTGAAGACAAATGTTGGTCTTTTTTCTCTTTGGCCGTCTGTCTTGTCCTAGGGCTGATTTCTACAAGTAACGACTCCATACTCCTCTTTGTACTATACTGTTTGAATTGACTCCAGAAATTGGTTATTTTACATTATTTTTAATTGCTACATTATTTTCTCATGTATTAGAGTATGGAAACGTTTTGAGTCAACATAGTTAGGAAGAATGAAAAACACAGAGACACGATCACAATATGTTGATTATGTACTCAGGACCAATTAGAGGAACCAAGAAAGAAATCAATGAAATCGTACCTTTTCCGACTCTAACTCCTCCAGGAGGTTGTTGGCGTTCTTGTTGGCCTCGGCGGCTTGGCGATCTTTGGCAGCCACGATGATCTCCATACACTGGTGACACTTCTTCAGGAGCTCCTTGTCCGAGATGGTGGCGATGTACCTCATGCATTCGGCATCGGACGGGAACTGGTTGACGTGGCGGACCATCCAGCGTACAACCTTCACGTGACCCTGTTGAGAAGAGATAATAATACAAGGTTCTTATGAAGCACTTTATCACCCCTTAGGGGCGCATCAAAGCTCTCAATATTTTGTCCAGCAAAGTATATGGGACTACTTTTTGAAGTATGAGGCCTATTCCTTTAAAGTACCATGTACTGGTTAACAAGGTGCTGTTGCGCAATAGGCTGATGATCAAAACAGGAACACCAGGGCGAACCTGTTCTCTTTTCAATAAGTGCACCGTTTTTTCATGATTGCTTGGTCATAAAACTTGTATCCTTAAGCTTCGTCCTTCAGAAGGGCAGAGAGCCGTAGGTCTTGTGTTTTGTGTAATAAGGCTTGTAAAAGAACCCAGTTACACCTAACGCTAAGAAAAGGGGTTGGACCTGGTGTTTTGGCAGCACCGTCTATACAATTTTAAGGTACTAAATACATTGGGGATTTTTGGCTAGTACAGTGACTTAGTTCGCTATTTCCTGGCTTCACAACCAGAATGACTCGATGAAATCGAAATGAAAGATTTACCTTTCTGAATGCAGCCATCAAGCAGGACACCTTGCGGTTGTCTTGGCTGTCAATGTCTGCTCCAGCGTGGACCAGTCGTTGCACAACGTCTAGATGCCCGCCTGGTGATAAAAAAAATAACCATCAGCACTCAGGGCTCGCAATTGAAGGAAAAATTCGAAGGAAAAATTCGCAGGACTTGCAGCTCAGAAACTTTACTGGACCGGGATTTAGTTACCATGACCAGAATCAACATCAGAAGAGACTAGAATCAAAATGAGCACTCGGTTTTATCATCGAAACTGTTTCATTTGAACCCTTTGTAAAAATCCTTTCAGATCATGGTATTCCGTGTGTAAAAACACCAATGTGTTTATCGCGAAACAGAAGGTCGCCTTTACTGTGTACATGTGCGCATGGTATGTGGTACGTACGATACAGTCTGTCCCACACAGTGAAAAGGCACCTACTCGCACACGCATTGGTGAAAGGACTTCCGACCTTTTTAACCATTAAAGGTGGACAGGGTAATTTTTCTCATAGGGGGAGCATAAGCTATTTTTAAACTTTCGCAGCTTGAGGTCATGCCCAAACTTTGGCTGTTTGGTGCATTTTAATCGCGTGCTTTGAGCTCTTGTCAAACTATGAGGGTTGTTGCGTGCGATATGTGGGGCAATAGGCAGGGAGTCTGCGTGCGGTATGAGTGCTAAAGGATTAAAGACTTTCAGAAGGCATCCATGACAGGAACTTACCATTACATGCCAGCCAGAGAGGCGAGTTACCCTTCTTGTTTTTCACATCCACAGCAGCCATGTGCTCCAGAAGGAGCTCCACAAAGCGGTAGTGGCCCTTGTCAGCTGCGATGGTCAGGGCTGTGTCTCGGGACGACGGTACAGGGGCTGCGTTGACGTCTGCCCCCTTGTCGATGAGGACCGCTCCTACGTCTGCGTAGCCGCCCGACGCTGCCTCCATGAGAGGTGTCAAGCCGGTCTGGGGGGGTTTAGAAACAATTTGGTTTTGAGTTTCAAGACATGGAATAAGTGTAAAGACATCACCTTAGGGTTGTGACTTGGATCACTGGTTTGGTACCTCATAGGTATTGTACACTAGTCAAACTATCTTCCAAGGAGGCCCAGCGGGCAACTTAAAAAACTCAGCAAGTTTTGTTTTACTTGTGAAAATATCCAACAAAATTCACTTGTACAACTCATACTGCTCATCAAATATAAATCTGAATGGAAATTTATGCTTGTCAGGGGAAACACTATACATGTAGCACAAGGGCTTAAAGGCAGTGGACACTATTGGTAATTACTCAAAATAATTATTAGCATAAAACCTTACTTGGTAATGAGTAATGGGGAGAGGTTGATAGTATAAAACATTGTGAGAAACGGCTCCCTCTGAAGTGACGTAGTTTTCGAGAAAGAAGTAATTTTCCACGAATTTGATTTCGAGACCTCAAGTTTAGAATTTGAGGTCTCGAAATCAAGCATCTGAAAGCACACAACTTCGTGTGACAAGGGTGTTTTTTTCTTTCATTATTATCTCGCAACTTCGATGACCAATTGAGCCCAAATTTCCACAGGTTTGTTATTTTATGCATATGTTAAGATTTACACCAAGTGAGAAGACTTGTCTTTGACAATTACCAAACGTGTACCTTCCCTTTAAAAACTGCTGCCTATTTACCTTAGCCCTATGCTCTACATTGGCCTTCCGATCCACCAGTAGGCTAACGACCTCGGTGCGGCCCTGGAAGCACGCTAGCGTCAGCGCCGTGTTGCGATTGGTCTCGATCTGAGCGTTGATGTCACTGCCCATGTCCAGTAGCAGTTTGACCGCTGCCGTGTGGCCGTTCATTGCCGCCAACATTAGAGGTGAAATGCCAAGTTTACTTCCAGTTCTGAAATTGTGAAAAACGCTCATTTAGTCAGAAATGTTTACCTATGAATAAATGGTTCAGACCTAGGTTCAATTTTACTGTTAAAGGTAGGGTCATATCATTGGCAAGTGCTAAAAAAATCAAGAACTTGAAAGACGTAAAAAAGACTTGAAAACTGGGTATTGCAGATTCAAAATAATACACTTGAATCTGAGAAACCATTAATACATGAATCTTTTCTCAGATATCTGATGGTTGGTGTCCATTCAGGAATGGTGCAGCCACAGATGGGGTTGGTACCCGCTGTCACCTCGCTAAACGTGGATGGATACAACATTCTTGTGAAACTACAGTGACAGTTTTTTTGCTGTTTCCCAAAAAGTAGGCACTCTGTTCAGCTGAAACTTTCACATGTGACTTCTATCCTTCTTGATTAAACTAAATGTTTCAAAATTCTTGTGAGAAGACAGAGTTTGTTTGGTTTGATTCAGGGAAGAAGTATCTGAAGATTTACCTTGAATTTATTTCGGCTCCGTATCTCAGGAGGAGTTTGATGATGCTGACGAAACCACCAGAAGCAGCCAGACTGAGAGGGGTGTAGTCAGAGACGTTACGATGCTCCTTGTTGGCTCCTCGGGCTAGCAACAGGTCCACCACCTGAAAACAAAACCACCGCTCACAAATTACTCACAGTTACGAAAAATGTATCTGACAAACTTTTTATGTCACTTTCTCTTGACTGACTCACAGGACAACTCAACCTGTATGAAATTTTCTAAGTGGAGGCGGAGACTCTGCAGTGCACTCGCAGTATACAATGAATGCAGCCGCAAGTGGAGGAGACTTTGGTAGTGCACAAACAGTACACATTGAACGCAGCCATATGTGATATTAAATTTTTCACTCAATGTGGTGTTACTGAAAACCAAATAAAACTATACCTTTGTTTTTGTGGGGCGAACTGTCTGATTTGTGCGCAAATCAGCATGAAATGCTACATGTAGTTTGTGCATAGGGAGAGCCCTGGGTTCACATACTGGCAAGTGTTTTGCCAACTGTATAATTATTGCGGCTCTGGAAGAGTGTGGGATGAGGGATGACTGTCAGCATCCCCGAAGTATCTTGGCTTACCTCATAGCGACCTCCAGAGCAGGCAAGAGACAACGGGGTATCCTTGGTCCGTTCAGACTGGGCTTCGATGTCACAGCCTTGGTTGATCAGGATCTCTACCGTCTTGCAGTGACCAGCCGTTGCAGCTAAGATGAGTGGGGTGAAACCTGGTGGGAGAGAGAGAAGGGCAGGACAGTCGGTTTTAAAATACTGCTAGAAACTGATGAGTCATGGCCGAGATTTCAAGAAACAATTCCCTTCAAAGAAATATGGTTTCAAAGACAAATCAGCATGAAAGTGATGAACTATTAAAATTACATTTTTAAAATGATAAACAAAGTTTAACCCTTTCATGCACCCTTTACTTTAGTGATATTGGTCATATGTACACATTAATTGTTAACTTGTTTTTTGCAAGTGGCGACCCAACAAAAAAAAAAGTTCACAACAGGACCCTCAAGTGAACTCTTTCCCATTCTAAAGACTAGCTGACTGTTTGATCTACTTTTCTGAAAGGATTTTTAAAGCCAGTCGCTAGCCACCAGTAAACACATGAAAGAGTTAACCTTCCTTTTTGCTCAAGTAGCCGTTTTGAGATCTGTCTCGGCTCACCTTTCTTGTCCCGGTGTTCCATGTTAGCGCTCTTCTCCAAGAGCATCTGGACAAGCTCATCGTGACCGCCGGCACAGGCCACCGTCAACGCCGTGTCGTGGTTGCTCTCCGTCTGGGCGTCAACCTCGACTGGGGGGTGGGGCGTGAAGGGGGGCGTATAGTAGATGTGGGGCGAAGAGGGCGATGGGTGGTGGACTGCGTCCGGGTTGGGGACAGCGGCAGTGGTGGTGAGAGTAAGGGGCGAGGTGACACGGCAGGAGAGGGAAGAGGAGCCACACTGGGTGCCGACTGACTGGGTCTGCGGTGGGGCCTTCCAGGGCTTCGGGGGTAGCTCCGGTCCTGAAAAGGTTCAAGGCAAGGTCTCGTTAAAGTCAAGCTTTTAAAAACTCATGACTGGTATAGGCAGTAACTTGGTTCAATACTCAAGACACTTTAGAAACTGAAATATTCCTGAAAGGGGCTGCAAGGTTAAATTGTCTTGAGATGCACTCACTTTTCAATGGATAGGTTACTCATGAAGATAGGCACAACATTACAAGTGTCTTAACCTATTAACCTCATACTAAAATGGTGTCAAGTCAAATGTCTTCTTTATCTAAAATTCTTAGCAAAATTTGAAACATGACGTCATCATACTTCAAAAACAAATTGGTCTTTACAAATCAAAATGGAACTTTTTTTGTGTCAGTCAACAGGTCAAATCACATACTATTTTGATTGAAAAATCGGTGAGAAAAAAAGATTTAGGTGTTAAATGTATTCAAATTTCAGGCATACACTAAAACTTTAAACAACCAGAGATGAGAAATTAGTAATTACAAATAGGACTAAAGAGAGCAAGGGGGTTAGAACGTACGTGCTGGTGTTTCTGAGGTTTCAGCGAGTGCACACATCGGGGACGCTACGAACAACCCATCTTGGGCTTCCTCACCAACGCCACTCTCTCGTTCCTGAGAGAGAACATCAGCGCTAGCTAGCCTGTCGACAGCCGCGGTGGTAGACCCTGTGACAGAGGCACCGACAGTCGAGAATGGACAATCCTCTCCGGAGATTAGAAGACTTTGGACATCGGGTAAGGAGGCTGTGGACAAAGGAGCCATCTGGCTGCTTGCATCTTTAGTGAGGGGTGCTGCATGAGAGTGATTTTTGGCATCGAAGGGGGAGGATGCTTCTAGCTTCGGGGAATGTCCTTCCTGCGGGTCTCTGGGAGAGGTTTGGTCGCGACGACCGAGAGGAGGGGAACCTGATAAGCGACTCGCTGAGGGTAGGCTTGGAGTTGGGGTTTGAGACTCGGCTTCCATACCCTGGGCGGACAATCTCTGCTCAGGGAGGTTGGGACTTCGGATGGGGACCTCCTCATTACACTGGTTGAGTTTGATCTCCCGGAGATCAAGAGCTGAATCATCGATGTCCGTTGCTAAGACTTCCTCGCCCAGAGAGCCGGGAGTCTCGTCCCGTAGCCCTTTGGGAGACTTGTTATTGTTGGCTTCACCACTCAGGCGAGACGCGACGTCGTCGGGAGTTGCTTCGGGATGCGGTACGGCGACCCACTCGCCAGAAGCTTCGCCAGGGTCCGCCGTGGTGGAGTCGACCGCCTCCGCCGTGCCGTCCTTCTGGATGAAGTCCCACTCGATCTTCTGCAACTCTCGGAACTGCTTCTGCTTCTCCAGGAGCTGCTCCTTGGCGATTTGGACGTCGGGATGAGGCTTCTGCCCGGAGTTTGGGAGCTGGTTGGTTGGCGAGGCACCTGGGAGGATCCCCATCCCTGAGTCATCGTCCAGGGATGCATTGCTTGGGATTCTTTGGTGCGTGGGATCTCGAGATAGTGCCGAGGGATCAGTTACTTGCGCAAGTAAAAGGGAACCTGCAAGCATGACCAGCAAACAATTTATAAGTGACTATGTTGTGCTGTTTGTTTTGTGTGCTACGGATTAGACAATTCAAATCAATTCAAAGTGCAGGAGATCCATTTTATATTATCATCATCGTATTGATTTTACTGAAGTATTTTAGTGAATGCAATAAGACATCTGCTCTAGCAATGCAACAGTCATGAGTTCGAAACCCAACCAAGTGATTTGCCTGTGTTTTATTTGTTCACAGAACTCAGGAACTAAGTATACAGTGCTTTATGAACATCAATGTAAGGGTACAAACAAATTATAATAGAAGACCTCTTCATTTGTTATTCTATTTTTTTGGTGTGGGGGTCGTTGATGTGAAGGGTTGGGTATAAGAGTGGGAGTGGGTGACTCTGCTTTGGGGGAAGTGGACAGACACAGCAATACATACCCTGGGGTTGAGACATCAACACCTCGTCCGGGTGCTTATCGGGCTTCTGAGGTGGCACCACCGTCGGGAGAGCCTGCGTGGGTACCCTGGACACCTCTCCCTGCTCGGGCGTAGGGGGCGTCACCGTACCCTCCAGGGGTACAGGCGGGGTGTGCATATTATTGGGGTAGTTGAGGATGAGGGACATGACCCCGGAGTGGCCCCCTTTGGCAGCTTCAATCAGACAGGTTGAGTTGTCCTGCGAGAAAGTCAAGAAACAAAATTACGTTAACAATTGAAAAAAAAAAACTTAAACAATTATGACAGTTGTGCACACATGTTTTCTCAAGTGTCCTCTCGAAGGAAGACAAAGCAACAAAAGTGATTGTCAATAATCACAACATACCTTTGGAAATTAAAATAAATGCCTCATGTTACCAACATGTCTTTTCTACCTAAATCCCTTTGTAAAACCTGGTATTTCAGGTTTAAAAACACCAATAAGTTTATCTTGAAACAAGGGAAGGCCAGTGCACAGGATGAGCCAACCGGCCACTAGCCTCAACGTCTGACGTCATTCTTCGAGGCTCGTGAATAACGCGGGAGACCGGGCTCAAAACCGGCGTGTAGTTTGACCTCTGACCTCTGTCGTTTCACATATAGATACGCAGTCAAATTCCATTGCGGACTTGAGAGCAGTGACTATTTGGGCATCTATGTCACTGCACGTGCATTGTATCCAATGGGAATCACTGGATCTAGCGGCAGGGACCTGTCTTTATCCTTGCGGATAAAGACAAGGGCCCAGTCTAACCGGCCACCTCCTTTGACCTCTACGCGAGGGCGCCCTACTCATATGTGAATAAGGTTAATTTATGAAATGAAAACTGTTCTCACCTTCAGCTTATGAGAGGGGTTGGAGCCATGTTCCAGGAGTAGCTCTACCACGTTGAGGTGTCCACCGGCGCATGCCAGGGATAATACTGTGTGGTCATTGTTTGACGTCGCACGATTTACCTCAGCTCCTGTTGACAGGTGAAAAAGACAATATGTTTAAAGGTTTTATACATGATTTGTATCAATTAAAAACACTATTGTTTACTTTTGGAATGACAGCTTGCACTGATTATGAAGTTCATACTGTATTAAATGTGGTAGCATTTTCCATAGAATAATATAATTGTGATTTTTTGTTTAAAACTTTTGAAACAAGGACATACGTTAATTTCCATCTATTAAAAGATCATAAGTGCGTCAACACATTTCTGTTAAGTGAGAAGTGATTCTTTAGAAAAAATTTCATTGCCTTTCTCAGTTATTCCTATAATGTTAAGGTGTGGGATACAATCTTTGGAAACGTTTTCATAAAGTCGTATCTTTATAAATTATTCCAAAAAGTACAAAAAGTAAATTTTAAAAAAAAATATTTGAAGTAGTGGCTGTATTTCTCTGATCGACAAAACACCATCTTGATTGTAAGATATTCTAGATGTGGCAACGGGATGATGTGGATTGACCTTTACTGACCTTTGCTGATGAGATACTGCACAGTGCAAAAGTGGCCGGCCCTGGCTGCCTTCATTAAGGGTGTACGACCCCCTTCAGATTCATGCTCCTGCGGATTTAAAGACAAGAGTTTGTTTAGTTCCTTGAATTCTTAATCAAGAATTACCAGTAGAATAAGATTGTTGAAAACCAGCAGACTAATTTACTTTGATCTCATAACAAAGTTGTAAGACATTGGGTGCATATTGGCAGCCATAACCAAATAACTGTTAAGGTCATTGACCAGTGATTAACCAGTGGCCAATTCAACCGAAACAGTAATTGGTTATAACCACCAAAACTCACACATATAGGCCATTTTCTTTTAACATCTTCCTTGTCCTCGACAAGTCTTGTGCATGGTGGTCACTAAGGCACCTTATCAAAACTTTCCCCGGACAACTTGTGGAAGGGTTTTCCCAAAACCATTTGGGAACAACTGCTGGCTCCCAGTAGATAGCAAATCTAAGTGCGTGCGGTTTAACCAACATTTAAACAAATGGTACATAGAACTTTCCTGAAAACTTTCCTGGAGTTTATACAGAATGCACAATACTTTGTTGAGGGACAACAAATTAGCTCCGGTAAAACTTTTCCGCAAGTTATCCGGGAAAAGTTTAGATAAAGTGCCTAAAATATAACGTCACGTCAAAAGCAGGGTTCACTTCATTTCAAATAAATTTTAGTTTTAAGGATTATAAGACTATACCATGTGTTTTTAAAACTCACCAAGTCTGCCCATGCAGCCAGAAGCACATCAGCAACATCAGTGTGGCCATTCTCGCATGCGTAGGTGAGAGCAGTGTCCCCAGTGGCTGTGATCGCACGTACGTTAGCATCTGAAAGTAGAGACACAAAGATTTAAGTGTTAATGGTTTAACACAGCAATGGTAGACGAACTGACAAAATAGTCACAAACAGTGTTCATGTTTTGTATGATCAACTACATACATGAAACAACAAACCTGTGGAAATTCGTCGTTTACCGGTTGTGTGAGTCTGGACAAAATAGTGAAAAACCCATGCAAAATTTTCAGCATGTCAACACATTGTATTTAATTTGGGTTGTAATAAACAACATGTCATACAATCGTTAACTGCCGTGTAGCAAGGGATAACAACCTAGGAAGCGGTAGCCAGGGGATCATCTTTAGAGGATGCGACTTTTTATGTCAGATATCAAATAAAAAGGAACTAAATACAACTAAATTTGACGCACTTTTACTGAGCAGGAATTTGACCAGTTCTACGTGTCCTTCTTGGGCAGCTTCCATCAGAGGGGTCGAACAACCTAGCTCGATATCGGCCTCGACGTCAATTAGGAACTTGGCAACGTCCAGAAAGCCACCGCAACAGGCTAGGGTGAGGGCGGTCTCCTGGGTTTCTTCAGTTTGCGCGTTGATGTTGGCACCTGTTGGAGATAATAATAATAATTAGATTAATAATTAGAATAATAATAATAACGATAATAAACTGCACTTATATAACACCTCACACAAATGACCGAAGCACTTTACAAAAGAAATTAGAAAACATTAATTGAAGAGTTGTTTTCATGAGGTGCAGTTTTGATGTCGTTTGCCAAATTGTTTCCAGCGGTCAAAAATGTGAGAATGAGGAAGAATGAGACGTAGAGCTGGAGTGGAGGGTACGGCGAGGATGAAGGAGTTCTTGAAGATAATGGGATGCAGATTGGATGAGGGGTTTGTATGTCTGTAGGAGTTATTTGAATTCTATTCGTCTGGAGACAGGTAACCAATGAAGGGTACAGGGTTTTGGGGTGATATGCCGGCGGGGTGACTTCTACTTGGCCATGACAATAATCAAACTTAAAAGCCAGGCATGCAACTGCCCATTGAAAAAAAAAAAAAGGACAATTTTCGAGGGCACAACGCAAGTGCAGAGCGAGGCAGCCGAAACGCCACGGGACATGAGACCCACAATGGTACCCTAGAAAATGTTGAGGTTTATTATGCTCTAAGGTGTATTGTTAGCATGTACTGGGCTTATTTTACATTATTGTAGTTGTACATTGTTGTTGCCAGGCATATACTAGCGCCGATCATTTTTTTTTGGACTCAGAATTTCGCGGAAACGCAGAAGAGTTTAGCAGGAGTTCGGCAAACATCTTAGTTACCTTTAGCAAGAAGCAGAGCAACCATCTCCTCATGGCCTTCCCTAGCTGCCTCCATGAGCGGCGTGTAACCCTCATCATTCACCTCCTCGATGTTAGCACCTCGCTCAATCAGGAGATCGGCTAGCTTGGTGTGACCTCCGCAGGCTGCGAGGGTCAGGGGGGACTCAAAGCTATCAGCTGGCATGTTCACCTTTGAAGGAATAACAACAATTTTGTATATAATAGTCTTGCAAGGGAGGATCTTTTTTGGAAATGTAAGATCAGGGAAGCCATCGAGATACACACCTAGCCAGTGTCAAGCCAGTTTCTCTGCTTAAGCATCTCAATGAAAATTGCCCTAGAGAAAAATTTCATAGAGCTGCTTAAACAGAAAATATTGCCTAAAAATTTTCTGCTAAGCAGAAACGAGCAGGAGACCAGTCATAAATTGTACACGCAACATTGTAGTTTGGCTGGTAACCTTATTCTAGTAAGCAAAATTGTGCTGCGCTTAGCGACTTTTTCTGCTTAATCAGCTCCATGAAATTGGGCCCTAATCACAGCTGAGGTTTTTCTTCGAAGCCAACAACCATCTACAGAGCTGAAATAATTTCATTGCGCTGTTCAAAACTACCAGACAAACAAACAAACCTGCGCGCCGTGGTCGAGCAGAAGGCGCGCCACCTCTACGTGGCCGTCCATGGAGGCCTCCATGAGGGCGGTGTGCATCTCGTCCGTCTTGTGTTCGTGGTCGGCACCAGCTTCAAGTAGAAACTGCACCATCTGAAGATGCCCTGTGAAGTAAGAAAAGCGGAATTTAAGTCAACAGCACAACTAAGATCAGCGAGCAACTGTAACTTCACCAAAAAAGAGAAAATTACAAAATTTCAAACGATTTTGTATAGTATCTTTCAATTTCGAATGGTAAAACTGAGAACAAAAAAAGAGAGAAAATCAGCTGATCCGAGGAAAACTTGCATGCCTGTAAGACTTTTATAAGCTTTGCTTGGTTTAAAAGATGCCAAGAATCTAGTTAGCATTCTGTTCTGTGTGATAAGCCAAGGACTCCAAGGAAAGTGAACTTAATCACTATACTACATGTAGCCAAGAACCAAATGGAGAAAAGACAAGGAAGGAAGTTTCAGACTTAGGTGTGGGACAAAAAAAACAAGACCTTTTCCAGGGGAATCCCATGCAATCATCTAGTGCCCCAACAGGATTCGAACCAGGGTCCCAGAGGTGGAAAGATACCAACACACCAACCCAACCACCCAAACTATTGCTTATCGAGCAAAAATACATTAACATAAATTTATTTTCACTTGTTACCCAAAACCCACAAACATACCTTTATAACATGCCAGCGTCAGCGCGCTTTCTTTAAACTCATTAGAATGGGTGTTGATCCCGGCGCCCCGTTCCAGGAGGACCTTCGCGATGCCAACGTGTCCGCTACTAGCCGCCTCCATCAACGGCGTGTGCCCGTTCTCGTTATGGTCTTCGATGTTGGCGGCGGTGTCCAGGAGAACTTTGACGGCTTCTTCGTGTCCACCGCTGCAGGCGTACATCAAGGGGGTGTTTCCTGTTTGACGAAAAAAGTAATTATTATTTCCAAAATACCAGGCCTGATACTTCATGGAGGCAACGAAGGCGATATCCCTGCCCCCTGGTCATTGCCTTGGTGCCCTTAAAATGCTCAAGTAAAAATATACAATTTTCTCTTAGGAAGCCTTTTTACCAAGGAGAAAATGCCTAAAAATGTTGGGTTTTTTTTGCTGTCAGAAACGGGCATCAAATTTTGTCTTCGTTGGATACTGTTGGAAAGTTCTTTTTCTACTATATTTCCACATGTATTACAAATAAGAGTTGCTTTATTTTGTGTATGCAGGTTATACATAGGACATGTTTCTCATTTGTGGCAAAATTGTCTTTTGTGAGTTTCTACCTGCTGAGGATTGAGCGTTGACATCAGCCCCGTAGTCAATCAACAACTTGACGATGTCTACGTGACCAGCACTAGCAGCTTCCATGAGTGGTGTGCAGTCGCCCTTACTGCCTCGGTCCTCCACGTTGGCGTTCATCTTCAGCAAAACCTTAATAAATACAAACAAAATTTACAATTGTCACAGGATCTGGTTGAGCATGAAACGGAATAACCCCAGTGTTCATGTAATTGTAAAATAAACACTTCTTTACCATGTCTATCGGTGGCGCTCATCTTCAGAAAAACCCAAACGAATATAAACAAAATCATCGACTGTCGAAGGATCTTGGCCCAAATTCATGGCTGTGCTTTTAGTGAGGGAAACATTGGCAGAGAGTTCTGCACTTACGTTAAGTGTATTTCACGGGTTAGCAGGGAACTTTTGCTTGTTACTAGGCATACTTCAGTTGTGTTCGCAGTAACTGAGCAAATGCTTGCCCCTAATCATAACTGTCTCTATAGTCTGAGTATTTTAAAATTAAGAAGTGTGAGTAAGCAAGTCATTGTGTCTGACGTCAATCAAAAGACGATGTGACTTCTGACGTCACTCAATAACCATAACATGATTCGCGGGCATACCGCCGGGCAAAACCTTTGTGTTTTGGCTGCCAGCTAGAAAGTACATGCAATCTTACCATGTACATGTGACTACGATCAGAAGGCGAAACATGACGTATACGGTGTTTTGCCCGGCGAAACATGATGTATACGGTGTTTTGTCAACAGAGGGCAGTTTGAATGTAAACGTAGGTCACATCGTCTATACTAAATGGCAGATGGCTGAAAGTCGTTGCTGTGAGCTTATGAGAGCAATGGAACAATGGTCCCACACAGAAATTCTGTGTTCAACGTGTACCCTCCAAAAGGGAACTTTTTACCATAAAAAATGATAGAGCAACAATAGACCGTATTGAATAACCCCTTTTTTGCTATGAAAGTCGCCATCTTGTAGGGCAAACCGTATGCGCGTCCAAATACAGACATCAATAAAGCACGCAGCATTCCCAGTTTGATTTCTTAGGCCCCTGCACGCACACACGCATGCACACGCGTACAGACGCCATGTTGTAGGGCAGTTATTTGAACTGTGACGTCATATTCAATACGGCCTATAGCAGGTCCCCATAATCCAGACCCGTAAGGTTGTCTGGACGTACCTGTGCTAGCTCAAAGTATCCCCCTGAGCAGGCCAAGGAGAGTAGACTCTCCCCTTCCTCCGTCGTCTCATTGATGCTCTTGAGAGCTGCAGGATCATCTTCCGCATCGGCGTACGCTTGTCTGCAAGAAAGAAAAAAAGACGAGAACATTTAAACAAGTGTCTTCCAGAAGTGGTTCTGTAGTGAAAATAGTAGCGACATATATTGGTGTTGTAACTGTTTTGGTTTTGTATTTGTGCCCCACCAGAAACAATTCATGCAGGAATCGCTTCTCAGATTTCTAAAGGATCTGTTTCCGAATGCTGCGACAAGAGTTTCTGTTCCCGAATGCTGCGACAAGGGTTGCGGTTAGAACCCGCTGTCTCACCTTGAAAAACATGGATGGTTTGACGTTTGAAATACAGTTTGTTTCTGTTTTCTCAGCAAGTGGGCACTGACACCTGACTTTTATTGTTTCTTTCCTTATAATGTTACCAATAAATCAGCATTCAATGACAAAAACTTATCTCTGACCCAACCTTTAGGCCTATCTCCTGATTTCTGAAATCTAATCAATTGAGTTTTTAAATTTTTTTTAACTTTTAATCTGATGTAGTCCTCATTGCTTTCTTTCACGCATCGCGTCCTTCAAACTTACCCATCTGCGCCCTGGTTGGCCAAGTTGCCCGCATTCTCCGACCGCATACGATAGAGGGCAGCCTCCGCCTCATCCAAGGCGGAGCTGACCGATGACGTTAGTTTCCCCAGGATTTCAGGGTCAGTGAAGGCTTTGCCATCGGCGGTGGTCAGTTTGTCTATCCCTGCTGGAGAAAGAGGTGGCAACGAGAAAGAAACAAGTGAATTTGGGAAAATATAAAAAAATTAATAATACACTGTTTTTTTTGCCCAGGCATAGTTTCATAGAGCTGCTTAAGTAAACTTGTCAAGCACCAAAATAAGCTTAGCACAACAGAACCATGCTAACCAGATTAAGGCTATCAGCCAAACATGTACACATGTACAACTTGTACAACTGTTATCCTGCTAATTTCCGCTTAGCTGACAACTTTTAAGCAATATTTTGCACTTAAAGCAACTCTATGAAATTAGGCTTGGTGCCCCATTAAAACATTCCCATATACGTTAAGATTTTAATCATGCAAGTGCCCTTTCTACAATGAAAGACCCCTCTCAGCCCCGGGCCCAATTTCATAAAGCATGAAAGCACAAAAACTTGCTAAGCACAGAAAAATATTAATGCTCAGCAGAAACTGGTTACCAGCCAAAAGTCCATAGAGTTTACATTGTTGTGACTGGTGACCCATCCATTTCTCGCTTAGCATAGAAATTTGCTAAGCAGTATTTTCTGCATAACAACCTGATAAAATTGGCCCTTATCATCGTGTTGGTCTGGAATACTTTGTTAATAACTCACCCGCAGCCTCTAGCAGCGCTTCCAATGTTTCTGGATCCACTGCCCTCAGGTCCGGGTTCCCGGAGCTGTCAAAGTGTAGCTCTTCTTGATCCAGAATGAAGGATTCAACCTGAAAAAGATTAGAAGGGTGAAGAAAAAGAAGATTAATCTAAACTTCTATGCACTTTTATTCATCCCGGCTCCGAAACTTCTCAAGTTAGCTGGCGGCCACAGGGCTCGGGATTAGGGGGAAAGTTTGGTGTGTGCAATTTTATCAGCAAAATGGTGATTGCATGTCAAATGATGTTTTCAATATTTTGCAATTATTTCAAGGTTTCTGTTCGATTTTTTTTTCTTTCTTAAGTATCCCTACATAAATAAATAATTTGTTTAATGTCAATTTTTAATGTTATCTTTATACCACCAAAACAAGATGGATAGGATTTTGAGATGTAACTTGATTTTACACAGTTTGCCAAGGTAATACATGTTCATTTACACTATGGGGCCAATGGCCAGGCAAACATGCATACATAAAAAGGCTGTCCAGCTGCAGCATGCCAGAGTCAAGGTCCAACAAGTTCAGGCATGTGTCATTAAAGGGCCTTCACAAGTTAGCAGTCACCCCCCCCCTCCATTTTTGTTAAGGTTGTTTAAAAACGTGTGTAAAGCTTCCAGTGGTAGGGTCCAGGGCTTGAATTTGGGTAGAAAATTGACATGTATTCAATTGAAAAAGACAAAACTACAAGGCTACTGGCTTGTCTAGTTTTGAGCTAACTGGGTTTAATTTTAAGACCTGGGGTCATCCTTTGGTTTTTGTATAAGAAAATTTTCAAGAAAGACCAAGCATGACATGTCGGGAAAAGTAGGAATTTTCTATTGAGTACGAAGGCTGACCTACATGAACACGCATAAATTAACCGTTCTTAAAAACCAACCTGAACCTGTTTTTCAATCGAGTACAAACAATGTGGGATTCAGAGATATTTAATATAATGACATAAATTCTATTCTATCTTTCTTGACAATTTTACCAATAAATCAGCACTATAATGACCAACACAAAACAATGCCCCCTTCTTTTAGAAAACTAAGCAAGACTAGGGTTGTCTTCAATCAATTTAAACACCAAAATAAGCTATTAAGAAACCTTTTAAAACAAATTGTAATTTCACTTCAATGAATTTTGGATCTTGTCACTGACCAAAGGTCAACACTCCCTTGAGCCATGTGTTGTTGGTTGATAAGTTCATGGTCAATAATCCCAATGCCTATGGTCAACAGATTGCTGGTGCAGAGAGCATTGTTTATTATAATGCCATGTGCAGCACAGAGCAGGAAGTCAACATGACTGGTAAACATAGCTAGCCAGGAGTACATGACTCATACTGCTAGCATTCATTCATGAATACTACATGATTGTTACTGCAACACCCCAGCCATGCATCTGTGCATACAGCAATTATCACCCCTAAACTGGTACAACATGTAAATCTTAAAGGATTTGGTTACCTTTTCAAAATGTTCATAGATTTACATCAAACTTAAAGGGTTTGAAGATAATGATAGTGGAAAGCTTCCCTTCAAACATTACTTACTGAGGTGCTGTAGTTTTTGAGAAACGAGTTTAACAATGTCATGAAAATACGTTTGTAAATGCTTAAAATAATGTTCGTCTCATGAGACAAAAATTATTTTCATGACATTGTTTGGCTCATTTCTCAAAAACTACAGCACCTCAGCAAGTAATATTTTCGGGGAAGCTTTCTACTATCATTATCTTCAAACTGAGTAAGTTTAATGTAAATCTGTGGACATTGTGTTTTTTGTCCTACAAAAAGTACATAGACCCTTTAAAGGCAAAGTATACCTTTGGTTTTTGAACTGTTTGATTGTTTTAATCCTATATAAATACGTATGTAGTTCTTACATTGCGTGTACAAAATAAAACTAACATCTGAAAATTGACGTCACATTTTTTAGATAATCGCAAAACAAAAAAACTGAAGAGAAAATTTCCATGCAGGAGAAATAATCCCATAAATCTATCGTGTTTAATTTACGAATAACTTAAAATTCATTGAACAAAACAAACATTTCGACATATTTGATCCTACATGTACCAAGCTTTTACACAGTGGCTTAAAAGCTTGGTGCGTGCATGGAGGTAGAATAGATTCATAGAGTGAGAAATACTCAAAAATTCATGCACAATTTGTTTCTTTGCATTTGTTCTTCTTCAGTGTTGTGAGGGTTGGTGTCTATTCACAACGGCTGCGGCCAGAGATGTGATTGGTACCCGCTGTCACCTCCCTTAATACCATGGATGGATTCCACATTGTTCAGAAAACACCTCAACAGTTTGTCTCTGTTTTCTCAGCAACTGGACACTGAATGTAGCTGAAGAAAGCTTCACAGGTGACTTTTACCATGCTTTTACTAAGTATCTGGATCTATTAACTTGCCTATAAATCAGCATTACATTGACAGTCTGACCTTTGACTGAGGACACTGGACAGGAATATTTGGAAAACGATCACAAACGTCCGGTGGAAGCTGTTGGAATGAATTAATGACATTGAAAAAACACAATCTACAAGCCCCCCCCCCCTTTAAAATGGCCTTTAGCGTTATACACTTGGCTGCAAGATGAGCAGTAGTGAATGTTTATTTTGTACGACCAACGGTTTTGGTATAACAAGCACATGTGGGTGACTGGTGTGTTTATTGTCCACATAATCAACCGTGGGTATGTAAAGTGTGCCAGAGAGTAGAGACCTTCCACCTTGCTCTATGGGAACAGGAAGTGTGCTTGGGAAGGCTTATAACCTCTCGCAGAGATCATGCAGAGACTGGTGCCAGCAATTACGCTCTTAATTCACACATTTTTTAATTGTTGGTGGGTGTCAAAGGTTAGTGCACCCCAATGAAAACAGGAGGACCCAATTTTATAGAGTTGCTCAAGTAAACAAATATTACAAATTGTCTGCTGAGCAGAAATAAGCAGGATACCAGTCACAAATTGTACATGTGGCATGGTAGTTTGGCTGGTAACCTTATTCTGGTAAGCATAATTTTGATGTACTTGGCTACCTTTTGTAGTTTTTGTATGTAATTGGGCCCAGATTTAGTTTCATGACTGACTTCATGTTAAGGGTCAAAGACCTTGCTCTATTATGTAACATTTTCAGAAGTTCGCCCTGGTTTAAAACTGGAGCTCTATGTCTCCCCCCCCCCCCCCCACGCCCCTATTTCACTCTTAAGATGACTGGGAAAATGTTGGAAACTGTAAATGACCCAATGCAAGTTTTGTATCATGTATGTACTGTACATCAGGCCTGGAATTAGGCACAGGTCATGTAGGCCATGGCCTCCGTTCCCCCCTGGTCTTGGCCTTGGTGCCCCTTCAAACGTTTCCCATTGACATTAAAATTTTACAATGGAAGTGCCAATTGCCAAAATAAAATAGCCTTGTCCTTTTTGAAGATGAAACTCCAGGGCTGACATGTAGTCAAGGGGCCGATTTAACGAAACTTTACGCAACTGCGTAAGTCCAAGTGCTCCAAGTGGACAAGGCGCAAGTGGACAAGGCGCAAGTGGACTTACGCAGTTGCGTAAAGTTTCGTGAAATCGGCTGCAGGACTTCTAGTCATGGCCTTGTTGTCTTCATCGATTGTCGCGTACATTTATGGTTTCCAAAGCGTGTCTCCCTTTAACCGGAAAAGTGGCATCACCCATGGACTGTGATTGAGAGCCTACGCTTTCTACTGTAAATACACTGTTCAGGATGTGCATCTAGGTGGACTTCAGTACAGTGCGAGACATTCACCATGTACTTCACAAAATGTACAAGAAGATACTTGCACCTGCACAAACAAAAATCCCTGCCCTGACTTCAATGCTATGCCATTTAAAAGCGTGTATATTGTACAGTACGCAGGGGGCCCACTGTACGACACATTTTGTTGTATTTCCTCAGACAGTGCGCATGATGATACAAATAAATAATTCACAAACCATAACAGGAGTGCCTCTTATGTGTAAATGACATCTTATTGTAGTAATTATTATTTGGATCAGCTTGACTACAGACAGTTGGGATCAGCTCGACTAGAGTTGGGATCGGCCCAACTATAGTTGGGATCAGCTCAGCTATAGTTGGGATCGACCCAACTATAGATTGGATCAGCTCTCCTATAATCTGTACTATAGTTTGGATCCACCCAACTATTGTTTGAATCAGCTAAACTATAGTTGGGATTGGCCCAACTATAGATTGGATCAGCACTACTAGGGCCTAGAGTTGGGATCGGCCCAACTATAGTTGGGATCAGCTCCACTATAGTTTGGATCAACCCAACTATTGTTGGGATCAGCTAAACTATAGTTGGAATTGGCCCAACTAGATTGGGTCAGCTCTACTATAGTTTGGATCAGCCTAACTATTGTTGGGATCAGCTCAATCATAGTTGTGAGTAGCTCACTTAAATGGGATATGGGGAGGTATCAATGTATTTGGTTTGTAGTAACACTACAAGTAAGTGATGAGGCTACTGGTTGGTTCCAGGCTCCTCTAAATCTCCTAGTCAAGCTTTTTAACCTGCACCCAAGTTTTTGTTGGATTTTGTCAACTTATTGTGCTTTTATCTGCACTTTGTCTATTTTCTTTCTTCACTTGCACCTTACGGCTGTGACGCCACGCTGCACCCATCCCAGTTTAGCCAAATTTACGTTGCAAAGGGATCACACTACTCAAGACTCATGTGAATAGTTGTTATCAGCTCAACTATAGTTGGGATCAGCTCAAGTGGGATGAGTCTTTATTTTGTGAGGAATATGAGTGTGTTTAACATTCAAGAGAACAATTAAAGGTTTCCTAACTGCCTGTGCGGTGCTGAGTTGCTTGTAAATGAGCTATTTTGAAGAAGTTTATGTCTCCAGGATTGCCTGTAATGTCAAATTATAAAACAGTCGTGTGCGTTGAAGGAGACCCTAACAAAAAGTTATCCTAGAAAGGACAAGCAATGAATATGCAACAATGTGTTTCAAGACGACCGGGTGTGAAAGTTTGATCGGTTTTCTGCCATCCGAAAGTCATCATAGGAAGATTACATTCTGCATGGGAACGGAAAACATGTCCTTGGGGCAATTCCTTTTGTTCTTGGAGAAAAGTACTTTGTTCGCCCCTAAGAAGGGCGTAACCTTACACCTTTTTTTCTGGCACATTGCGAAAGATACCTACAGATAGTGAAAATGAAGCAAATCTTTCATGAACAGTATAAAAATTTAACATCCATTCAGGTATTAATATCAACTGAATCAGAACATTATTTTAGAAAATCTTGTGTACCATTTCCCATCATATATTTTTTTCTGTAAATGGCTAATGAATGGCAAAAAAAAGGATTAAACTTTCACACACAGTTATCTTGAAACATAATCGTCTTAAGGTCGACCACCACTTCTTCACTCATTATGATTCAACCAAAACAAAGACATATCGTTGTCAAAGTCGCACTAGCACCGAGTGTGTTACTACATTTCTATCCGAGTAAAAAACATGGCACTGCGGCTTATTGCTGAGTAATTATTGATGACATGTTTTTAAAGGTTTATTCAAAAATTACCACGTAAGTCTCATCAAAATCAGATACTCGTACAGTTGACTCTACTAGCTAGTCTCATTACTCATCAGAGGTTGCAGGGGGGACTCACCCAAGCAATGGCCGGCCAAGTCACTTAAGTTAAGTTCTAACAAGGAATAAGTACATCAAAACAACGAAACGGGGTAGTAGAAAATGAGATTTGGGACTTCCGAATGTACCCTTTATTTAATAAACAGAACTACAGTTTTCTCTATATCAAGTGTCGACTGTAATAAAGAATCCCATCATTTGATTAGGTCTTTAGGAACAAAATACTACTAGGAGTAGGATAGTATGAATTTTGTGTCAATTTGTTGTCGAAGAATTTAAAAGTAAAAATGCAGAAATATACGTGCGTTCAATTGTAAACGCTCCTAGTGTAAAGAAACTGACTCTTTTAGAACACCACTATATACATGTAACTTTTTTTAAACTCAGATTTTAGACTCGGTAATTGCAGTGTGATCTGTGTTTTGTTGAGTGTGACTGAGAGCATGCAGAAACGAATTCAATTTTCAAAGTTAAAATATTCACAGATAAAATATCACATTTTCGTCTCGAAAAGGGACATAAATTTATTTGTTAAAGAGCACAATATCCTGACCACACTGTGTTCTAAATATTCGTTCACTTACTTCTGAAACTTCTCCTTCTTCGCTCCCAGATAAATCAGAAATTAAATCCTGCTGAAATGGTGCGAGCAACTGCGCCTTTTCTAATCTCTCCAGTGCAGTCACTGGGGCTGGATGGACCTTCGGAGTCTCGCCAATTTTACCATCTTTTCGGATGACTGCAACCTTTTTCTGCCCACCATTCTGCATTTTCTGTTAGTCA
The DNA here is from genome assembly GCF_902459465.1 of Asterias rubens. Classification (NCBI taxonomy): domain Eukaryota; kingdom Metazoa; phylum Echinodermata; class Asteroidea; order Forcipulatida; family Asteriidae; genus Asterias; species Asterias rubens. The sequence goes on along the minus strand of NC_047081.1, from coordinate 1,918,795 downwards.
ACTTACATGAGTACTCTTCTAGAAATTTATAGCGAGACATAAACTGCAAAAGATGGTATATTTGCGGTGTCTTTTGATGGTAACAATTGTAATTAGTACTACACGTCGCCCGCCATACTGGATTTTAGTTGAACATGTCCCGGATGTTACCTTTCATTACATATCAGCGCATGCATGTGGTGTATGGCCTATGCGCAGACCGAATATATTGGCACTAGTCGATACTGTAAATATTCATTATCGATTTATTTTTAATCTGCATGGAAATCGTCTTTTTAATGAACTCTTCTTTTTTTAATAAGCATTCCAGTCTTTTAGCTATTGCTTGAGGTTGATATTTCTTCAGTTCTGATACAACTGTCCCCAAAATTCCTACATTTTACTGGATCAAATAATTCGATAGTATAATTTCAATATCGAGGGGATAAACAGTACCAGCAGATCACTTAGCTACCGGCGGCTGGGGTGGCTATGAAAAAGGCCTTCTGATTGAATAATTTACATTTTTGTGGGAAAGAAGTCTCTTTTATACTCGTCTGTTAGTTCGTGTAATAATCTAGAAAGAAATGCAGTTGAAATGCTATTTCTAAAAAGAAGAAAAAGAAAAAAAAGGTAGCCCCCAGTGAGAGTTGAACTCACGACCCCTGGTTTACAAGACCAGTGCTCTAACCACTGAGCTATGGAGGCTTTCACGTCTACGCAGCAAATTTGTTACAATTTATTTACAAATAATTAAATTCACCACCCTCAACATTCTTCTCGTGTCGTGTAACGTACACAGACACCGACAACCTGCACGAGAGTGTAACACTCGCCCGGCTTCATATTCTAAGGAATAGGCCTACCGAAGTCCAAATCTGATTAAGCGTTTCTGAATACTTTTATGCAGCGCACGCGTTGTCGACTCACGTAAACAACGCCCTCTTTTGGTGGAATTAATTATCATGAAGTTAAAAAGCACATGGTGCATGAGTGGTGTGGTGTGGTTATGTTGCAACAATCGATTTGTGTTATTTTCATTTTGGAATAATGTGTCATTGTTCGTTTTACGGGTGGCCATATTCCCAGTTTGTCCTTGCTCTATGATTGAAGCAAAGCGTACTTTAGTTTATTATTAAGCAAATAGTTTTTATGATAATTTTCGCTGGCCGGCCTCCCAAGAACTGGAATGGAGGTTCTACCTCCATGCATAAACCATGAACTTGGGCAATGACCTCTGTTGCCCTAGTCTTGGCCTCTGTGAACCCCTTCAAAGGATTCCCATAGACTTCAAGATTTACCAACCGCAGTACCCTTTTGAACAGTTAAAAATGCCCTTTTACGCTCAAAGACGACATTGCATGGCAGTATCCTTACCAATGCTTTATGCGCAAACAAAAATTGAGGAACTGCACCAAGAACAAAGATATTTGGTTCAAATCCCTTGTCAAATAATTATTCTCCCCTTGTCAAACTCTACTTTTCACTAGATATTTGATATTTTACCCCCCTCCCCCCACATGGAGGAAGAAAATATATTACAAAATGACTCTCTTCTTTTAACTAGAAGATCTATCTCATTTGTTTGTTATGCTAGTACTCTTTGATACTCAATGTATAAATACCAGACTTAAATTCAACATTATTTTGTCACACATAATTTCAATTAAACAGTGGCTAATAATCAATTGAAAACCACAAGGAAACCACCTGACATGTCAGTCATGAGTTTTGGACTGATCTTCCCCGTGTCATGAGATCTCAGCAAACCCCCGCAAGGGGATCTAAACACCAAGCTGGCAAGAGCCAATCTCTCTCAGACAAACATTGGTTTAACATCCTTGATTAATTGCACAAATCAATACTAAACTCTATTCATTCTGAAATCAGTGGTTAGCTTGCTAGGATTCGAACCCACAACCTAGTGATTGCAAGTCATGCAATATAACCACTGGCCAGAGTCAAGTTTGAGCCCTGGGACCCGCAACAGTACAAACCGAGGTTAAAGAATCTTAGAGGACACTTTGAAAGTTTATGTACCCGTTCTTTCTTTATTGAGTATTTTGGGGATAAAGTGTCACTATCATACAGCAACTTCAGATGAAGAAAAAAAAAAGAGAGAAAGATCTGAAAAAGGGGTGAATCGATGACCAAATAAAAAAACAATGTTATTTACATCAATTAGTAAGTAAATCAACCACAAAATAAAGTACACAAACCATACAATGGTTTTTCAATATTGTTGATGCATTTCAATAGGGGGGGTTTGTTTCCAAGAAAACGGGAATACCTTTTTAACAATATGAATAAATCGGAGCCCTTTTGTAAAAATGTGTTGAATGCAAAATAAATTAATTTATCTAGACATGATTATATTTATTATCATCGATGGAACAAAAAGCCCTCGGGGTCAGGGAGGTCAAGTGTATACATAGCTTTTTCTCTCAAATAACTTCAACAAATGTTGAGAATTAAAAGCAAAGCAAAGACACAATTGTGTTAGACGAGACCGATCAAACAACAATGCATAGATAGTGGACAACGATAACGCAGTGTCCACCACAAGGTGTATTTCTAATTGTAATGCTGAAATGAATACGCCACCTTCCATGGTAGTTAAACAAATTTATGACAAATGTTTTCCACCATTCTGTTTGAGGCAAAATACAACCGTCGATTTCTCAAACCTCTTCCTAACTTAAGACTAATCTTAACCCTGCACTGTAGCATGCAGACCTTAAGATTAATCCTAAGTTGCGACGAGTTATAAGACGAGTCCTAACTCTTTGTGAAATCGACGGCAGTTCTTTAGAACTGCTCTATTGTTTTAATCCTATATAAATCAAGGCATATACAACTAACCTGTGAACCTTTCATTTCAAAAGGTGGTGGCATTTTTGGGATACCTCAAACAGTGGACAGAGAATAATACATTAGTATACACAATCTCTCAGATTGAAATATCTTTGAATCCGTCTCTCTGAAAGCCATATTCCTTTGAAGGGAAATAGTGGAAAACATTTGTCATTATGAACAGTGTTTCTCATTTATAGGTAAGTTTTTATGGTAATTTGTTTATGGGAGCAATTACCAAAGGTATACCCGCCCTATAATAGAGAATTTGAAAACATTTCAAGAGTTTAAGGGACACAAGGTCTGATTTAAAGTGGGTTTTTTTTTTGCAGGGCACACTACTCTCAAGAGTTTTAATTTGTTAAACCTCTGCTAATATTGGCTGGTTCTTTACAGCAATTGCGGGAACCAAAATTAATTTCAGGTTTTTTGTTGCATATTTCCTTGGAGCAAAACAATAATAATTTAAATCCTGAGAATTTTCCAAAGATGGATATATTTTGTATCCTAGTTTAAATATTTCAAAGAGTCGTTCTCGAAGGCCGATAGTTTAGCATTTGAGAAAGACTCTGCTATGGGTTGAGATCTCATGAGACTAACTACTTTCCACATACCTTTTGGTTGGTAAGCAATTTGAAAACAGCTAATTCTTCTTCTAAGTTTTAGCACTTAAGAAGGGATTCCAAAATTATTTAGTTGCCTTTTACTTTTGTGATTTTTCGTAAGGGAAGACACTTTTTGGATCCTCAGTCAAAAGCTTCTCCAAGGTTGTGAATTTGCCACAAAAAAAAAAAAAAAAAAAAAAAAAATCAGCTGTTACAACCTTTGCATGAATTCAAAGTGATTGAGCTTAACTAGCAATAAACATCCCTGGGTCTTAATGACATTTTGTATTTCTAAGACCACAGAAATGTTTGGATTTCTTACGGTTGGATAAGCGACGTAACCACTCCTTTCAGAATTGAATTGAATGGGAGACTTTGCAACGTTAGGTGGCAGCAGGTAAATTACCAGGTAAATTTCCATTGTTTACGTAGTCCTGAGCATGCGCACATTACCAAGAACAATCAATTTTACCTGGTAAGTCTGCTGCCACCAAGCGTCCCAAAAGTCTCCCACTATACTTTGGTTTACTTGGCCTTAATACAAGTGCAATCATCTAGCTGCAATAAACATTTCTTTCTGTTTTGACCCCAAAAATGGCATGCTAGATTATTGCAGTTAAACCCTTCATTTCTTTCCATTTTTCATTGTGACGCATCAAGACTTTTGATCAGAAAAATAGTAATGAATCTTTCCAGAGCTGTCTTGCAAGTGCAGCAAAGGGAGAAATAAAAACAATGCACAAAATATTTAGACCCTTTCTATTTATGAGATTTTGGTTGAATTCTGTTGAAGATTTCACCATCGTGAATGCACATTGCCGTGTCGAAAAATGATGCAACAGAAAATGGAAGAATTCTTTGACTACAAGTTGAGCTGTTATAGTTTCCCTTGTCCTTGGAATTTACCAAGCAAAACAACGACAAATCCGAGACCACAAACATTGTCCGAACATGCCTTAGGACATTAAATCTGTCCAAATGGCAGTCCAAGTTGCTTTGCCAACACTTTTTGAAGAGAGAAAACAAAAAAAAGTAAACAAAACACATCTTGAGTTACTTGAACTTGCTATGCATTCTTGCCGATACAGACGCCGTCTTTTGAGAAGTAACTCGTTGCTTGCGTTATTGCACCATCTTATTTTGGTTTACATGTTCCTGTTCTGCGATTGTTTTTTTGTAATTTTTTTTCTTTTTCTCTAGTTATGGCCAAACCTGACTGGCCATTGATTCCCCCACACGAGGGCGGTAGACTACCTGATGAATTAAACGCACCGGGTCAACGACGGGCTCAGATGTCCATCTCAAACTGGGGCTCTTCTGCATCAGCTGGATAAAAGAAAAAACAAAGTGTTCATCAATATTTGCTCACTCACTCCAACAATTGTAGATCTTTAAATATCAATTTATTTTTCCCTTAAATTTCATATGAACAGAATTTGACTGAAATTATTCACACTAACTGCAGTCCCAGGAGGAAATGCACGACCATGTCCCTGGTCTTGGTTTTGCACCTCTGCCTTCGATCAACTTTAATATTTTCCAATGTAAGTGCCCATTCCCATTTTTATCTTGATTTCTTTTCTACATAGCTCTTTACCATGAGTGGCTTTTAGTGACTGTTTGGGCCAAACTTGCAAACGGAAATAATTTATAAATAAATTTAAAAACAATCAATATTTACCACCAGCTGCTACTTCTTTGTTGTTACTCGGGGCAGCTTGACCGTTAGTCTTGACCCCGGCATCACCTTTGACTGTGACCCCTGGGATGATGGGAAGATTGACCGGAGGTGTCCTGGCCAATGGCGAGTCTCGCAGATTCAGTAGAAACTGACGTTCATAAATTATGCGAGTTCCTGTGGAAAAATGCGAAGAAAAAATATTCAACATTTGCAACATTTTTACTTTGAGCGGCCTTGTTCACCCTCCTTCAATGAGTTTCAACTCATACATGTATTTGAGTTTCAAAATCCAGTTATGATTGCTTCACAAAAGACATAGACCCTACCTAGACCCAAAAACCAAAGCAGTTATAAAAACGAATGGCATTCACAATATAGTTGTATACTACTTCTACCTTAGCAGTGCAGTTGGCTTGCATTATTTGCGCAAAGTTTTTGTTTTTCTCGGGGGGGGGGGAAGTTTTATCACTTTTCATCTAACAGCAATATTTTCTTTATTATTTTAATGGGATAGTTAGTTACAAAGTCTTAATAAATAATAAATAAGCCCTTGGCTTGCCCTTGCAAGTTGCATTTGTAATTATTGCCTAGACTACTTACTAGCACACACAGTGTAGCACTAGCAGACCTGGCTATCTTCATAATTATTAATAATTAAATAAATTGTATATCCCATCATCTATACATTTCAAATTCAAGAAAATTTTAAAAATATAAATTGATATTGTCAAACTCAAAAGTTGATGCTTGCTTTCCCTAATTTGAGGGGATGAAATTGCTTCAGAATCAGCATCTACATACATACATTTATACAACAATATGTGATTTCATCATCATGCCGTGCATTAAACGCTAGAGTACACACTAGACAACCGCCCATAAACCTCCACACACCGACTGTTCAAAATGGGCAATCCACAACGTGCACGCGTGATACACAGACAATATCAAAACATACACACAACAGCACAGCCACAACAAATTTGCCATTTTTAAAAGCACTATTTACGTTTCTTGCGTCAACAGAAAACTGACAGTTTTAACAAGACCTCATAAGAAATGTATTTGTTTCATTGCTAAAGCATGTTCTAGTGTATAAATAAGTAAAAGAAAACGGGGAGGTGCATGACTTTGTTTTGGGGTTTTGTTTGTTTTTAATTTTACCTCCGGGGGTCGTTCCAAAGACCGTGCCGCCTGGCGTTGTGCTGTAATCAGCGGGCATTTGGTTGGGGTCCGCCACCAACACTTTCCTCGTGGGAATTTCCTTCGTTCCGCTCATCTGGCGCGACGGTGCTGGGCCTGACATCGCTCCTGGGTTATTGAAGTGGCTTTTACAGCTTACAAAATTGGCAAACTACATTTATTTTGGGCTTAACCAGGGCAAAATTTGCTATGACGATGTTACGTTTTGTAGCCAGGCCCGCGTCACGAGTGGAAAGCAAGGGGAATCAGGCTATGGAGAGGTCAGAGTTGAATATCGTGACGTACCATGTTTTCCAAGGTGTGTCATAAATATTCATGAGCAAAAGATCACCGTTATAATGTTGCGGTTTGTTTACAAAAATAACCCCATGGACAAACTGTTGACATGATGAACATCGCAACGAAGGGTTAATTTCAGTCAGATGATGTTTATGCAGATAATTGTTGTTGTGTTCAAATTGTCCAAAGTTCACTTCAATAAATTTAATGGTCAATGGTAGTAGCCCTCTTAGCGTACGCCTAAAAAAGAGGGGCATTGTGTCAGAAAGGGCGGGGGGGGTGGGGGGGGGGAGGAGGAGATTGAGTGGTTGGACTTGCTTATGTTTGTACCTCTCAAATTTTGAACTTTTTGTTAAATCTCATATCCCTTTACTAGAGTGCGAAACAGGGGGGAGCGGTCACCAGAATAACAAACTATATACAAACAAACTTTTTTACAATTCCTATATTTGTTTCTTTATTTATCTGGAATTACTTTAGTTCTTAAAAGTTACATTTACAAGAATTTTGTTTAATCTATACATCACAATTACTTCCTTACCCCCCCCCCCCCCCCCCCCCCCCCCGAAGAAAAAAGAAACAAAATGAAACATTAAAAACATTCATAATAGCCACACTATATCTATTTAACCCAAATTTAAACAACTGTACATAAAATGTTTCCCAGTTATAAATAATTAACTTTAAACCAGAAACAACGAAATCCAAGCAACACGCAAGTTATCATTTTATAAACATGTGTGAACCAAATTTTGTTTTGCTGTAAAATTCAAAATGTCGCAAAAAATTACACACATAATTACATGTATTTGGGTTTAATTAACCAGGAATATGCAAACTACCTTAAAGGTGCACTCGTGCGCCTTAACTATTTCAATGACTAGCTAGCAAGAACAGTTAACTTGTCATTTCACTAGTGCATCGGCTTTTTTCTTGTCCATACTTTATATAAAGGGAAAGTATACCTTTGGTTTATAGAACTGTTTGATTGTTTTTAATCCTATATAAATGTAGATACATACAATAAAACTAGTGTGTTAACATTTCATTTCAAAAGGTTGTCATGTATTTGAGATAACGCCGAAAATCAGGAGTGGCTATAGCCATGTGAAAAGAATAATCCATATTTGAAATACAAAACCTCAGGGTACAATACGTTTCTCAGAGTGAGTTAAATGTTTTTGAACCCCCTTCCCCTAAAACCACATTCTTTTCAAGGGATTTATGTTTTTTTATAGATATACATTACTAACAGCTGCAATGCCTCTTAATAAGGAAGTTTTTATGGTCATTAATACTTGTAGTAATTATCAATGGTATACCATCTCTTTATATCTAACTCGCAAATGGCTTATTGTTTATACAGTTAGTTGTAGAATAGGTCAAAGTTCAGAATCACCAATGCACCAACTTGTTTTCCCCCAGCGAAACATCAACATGACAGAACCTTTAGGCAAGATAAATCACAACCACACAGTTGTTGCATTTTCTCTCAGTATATTTAGCCACAAAGTAAAGTCTGTCCCGAGCCAATATGGCTATAAATCAAACTGGTGTTTTTTATCCGGTTTCCTTTGCATTAAACGAGTGAGAATAGTTCTTTTCCCCCTGGACAGGATGCCAGTCCATCCCAGCTTACTCTCCTTTTGTACTCCTGGGTGGAGAGGAGAGAAGCAACTATGATAAAATGCCTTGCTTAAAGGACACAAATGTCATGATTGATCAGGCCAAGATGTGAACCCTGTAAATTACACCACCCTAGACGCTCAACCACAACACCCTCTATTTGGCAGCAAGATTATATTTAAACATTGAGAAACTGTCCTTTAAACTGCATGTTAATCTATATAAAAGGTTTGTTAAATTGCTCCATACTTGAAATTGGTGATGAAAATATAACAGGGCGAACTAACCGTGCAAATTCAAAAACATGAACTCTGAATGACACAAGCACAACAGTTGCTGGGATGCGGGACTCTTGGAACACTAGGTGGCAGCAGACTAACCAGGTAATCCATTGCTTTCGGTAATTTGCGCATTCACAAATTTACGCCAACAATAGAAAATTTAACTGGTAAGTCTGCTGCCACCAAGCATTCCAAAGTTTCCAATTGTATGTAAAGTCAGCGTCGCTACCATTGGCAGTGCGACGTATCGATACCTCTCGTCACTAATACCTGTTAGGGATGTGCTGAAAAATACGCTTAGTAAACGCTTGTAAAGGTATTTTGATGCAATTCGGTTTCAAATGAGTGATTCAGACTGGTGCCTTCAAAACAGTTGTTCCTATAATACATGATTGGAAGTCAGGGATACATTCATTTAATCTAAAAAATCAAATATTTAAAACACAACTAAAATGTACACAAAATATGATTTTAAAACCCCATAATTAGTGATTTGTTTCTTTACAAATATACATGTCAAAAATACTGACGAAAACCCAATTTCTGTTAACACACAAGTTGTAAAAACACAAACTCAATATAAGAGAAAGTTCATTTCTGTGTCGGATATTATGACAAGGCAATCTAAACTGTCTATACTATCATTAATTGTTAAAATTGTTGTCCAATAGTAGTGGAAGTTTATTCTGTGTTTTTTTTTGTGGTTGTTAAAAAACATTGAATTGTCAACTTTAAAACAAGGGTCTATTTTTAAACTTGTGAACGGGGTGAAGAGTTTTCCTGTGATATGTACCACGGCTTAAGCACATAGAGCTGCAGGCTTTTTTAGCTAAGCGTAACAAAATTGTGCTTACCAGAATGAAGTGACCAGCTAAAATACCATACCGCATGCACCATCTATGATGGGTATCCTGGTTATTATTGCTTAGCAGAAAAACATTCAAGCTATAATTTCTGCTTGAGCAGCTGTACGAAATTTGCCCAAGGTGGCATTTTTCAAGGCCTGATATTTGAGGCAAGGTCAGGCAAGGTCTTTACTTGAAGTGACCTCTACTGAAGGTCAAATTGCTGTGCCCTGCAAAGACTGAGGCAGCTGGCCTGGAACTTCATCGATGAGAGGGCAAGGCCATTCTCATTTTGCAAAGGGCACTTTTCACCGCTTGAAAAAACATTAAGTCTATATGGGAAACTTTTGAAGGATCACCAAGGTCAAGACCTGGGCCCAATTTCATTGCTCTGCTTACCGTAAGCACAGATTGGCGCTTAGCATGGAATTCTGTGCTTACGGCAAGCGAACTTCACAGGCTAGCGCGAATTTGAGCTTCTGTGCGTGCGTACTGAAGGTTACTAGGCATTCTACGCTTACAAGGCTAGCGCAGAAATTTGATGCTTGCACGTAAGCGGGGAATATGAGCCATGAAATTGGGCCCTGGGCGACCCTTCCATTGCAGAACAGCGTAACTAAAAAATCTAACTCTTAAAAATCCAGATTAAAACTATTAACAATTTTTAAAACTCATTAAAATTACACATTGCATCATCGAGTACATACAGATTAAATCAAATGAAAACAAAATTAAGAAAAATAAAAATTCATTCACCATAAAATGTTTTCTGTGCACCATGAATTACCATAATATCGCTTCAAATTAAAATTAAATTACTTCATTGTAGATATGTTGTCCAATTGTTCATACATTACTTGATCAACCTGATTTTCAATACTAACAAAACGACGATTTTTGTATAAACTCTCCCGGCAAGTTAAATTTGATAAAATTCCGCTTGCATTTTTTTTTAGACCACCAAAAAATGTTCATTCAAAATCTGCAATATTACCAATGATTTAAAAATAACACCAAAACCTGAAGAAATGCAGGCGTTGAAAGTTTGAAAAGTAAAACTTGCCATATTTGAGTAAATTTGCATACAAGTCCCGCCAACATAATTTTTTCCGCAGTGCAATATTTGAAAGTTGAGATTATTACCAATAGTCAAATCACGACTCCTTAAAAATATTGTTTATTATTTATGACAAGTTATGTACAATGAACGGTGAACTCGTTAAAATTATCAACATTCACTTTAAGCCAATTTACAAAAATAGAAGTTCCCTCCGGTAGAAAGATAATTTGCGACACACAGTATTTGAAACAAGCACACCACAGAGCACCCACTCTTGACAAACAGGCTTATTTCCCCCCTTTTGAGCCACATAGAACAGTCCATGGCTTCAAGAATTTTGCAAATGTGGGTTGAGCCATTTTGCTAAGAGGTTGGCTTCACTCTTCCCTCGATAGATATGGTTTCACCCAAACAGCAAATGGCGTCTTCCAAAACTTGTATCAATACACTACAAGATGGACTTTTTCATTTTGATTAAGGGTAAACAAATATTTCTCCTTTTGCCTCTCTGATGCATTCACTGCCGAAGGATATAAACAAAGTTCAGCTTTGTGCACGCAGATACATGTACATACACACCCCCTTCAACTGAAGTCAAATGATCCACATGACTGCCTAGGTGTTTAATTGAAGAGGAACATACCATTTTAATTAAAGGTGATCCAGTACCTCTATAATCTTTGATATGGATTTACTGCCCGTGTTGCCAGCTGCATTCTGTATGGAGTAAGAATAAAAAGAAGAACAAGTTTTAAAATACTACTAATAAAAACACAACGCTCTGTGCTCTAATCAGGAACGTCCTGCCAAAATTCAAAATTTTATTTAGAAGATTTGAAATTTTCATCAAGGATAAAGCACATTAATTTATTTTATCCCTACATGTTAGGCAAAACAGTGACAATCCTTTAATAGGCTAGATCTAGAGAAGTAGTCCCAGCCGACATTCTACCTTATGCCAAGGAAGTGGTAATAAAGTAAGACAATTCAATTCAGAACTGAGAAAGTTCTTTTCAGAACTGAGAAGTCTCTCAAAAATCCAAAAATCAACTACGCAGTAGTAGAAAATATAGCAAGACACTTCTCCCATGACCAAACTCTAACCGGCAAGTAGACACACACACACATGGTGTTACCACAAACCAAATATATATTGCAGTGCATATTCCCATCATGCGTCACTAAATCCTGAACAATAGTTCGTCAAAGCTTATTAGCCCAAGCCAAAATGGTCTTGGATGAAATTGGTTGGGGGTGAGTGACGTTTTCAAATTAACCATGAATCTCAGCTTACGGTGAGCTCAATGAAGGAGAGAAACTTCTGAAGCATCTGGACCATACAGGAGAACTCGCCCTCAGGAAGGAAGCTACGAACTCTAGTCACGTTCATCTGGGGGAAAAGAACATCAAATCAATTTAATCATTTAACAAACATTTCTTAGAGCAAAGCAAATAAACTTTTTCGAGAACCTTGTTCAAGACTACCTAGAGGACAAAGGTTACCAGCCAAAGTCATATTTGTAACTGGTTCACTGTTTATTTGTCCTTCCTTGGCAAAAAGTTGGAGGAGTTTAAACTCGAGCAGTTATTTGTTCCAAAAATCATGAAATATATTCTCTCTTATTATGAATTTCTCATTTGGATTTGTACGGTGTGTCTGCTTTCAATAGACCGATCCATTAGGCTCCGCCCACGGTGCACGTGTGAGCAAGAACATGTGAGCCTCTCCAATGCCAATCTGCAAAACTCTGTCAAGCATACCCCACCAAGTTTGACTTTATTTGTTGGACTTTTGGTGTGCAACCAGGGGTGTGATTGGTCAATATGCACTGGGGCGGAGCATAATGCATCGGTCTATTGCCAGATAGAAGAAGTGAAGGCTTCGACTCACATGATTGTTTTTGACGAGGCAACCGATGAGAAGCGCTGTGTAGGACGCTACGATGCTGTCCTCCATGTGCTTGCCTGCTGTATGCAGAACTGTAAAGGAGATAAGAAAAGGTGAATATCATCTTAGTAGGAATTCAAGTTTGCTCCAAAATGACACAGTACTTTTAAAAGAACCAGACCTTTCAAAAACAATTATTGTTTATTCTGCCATTTCTTAGAAACAGACATACAATGTATTTGCACTAACAACAACATTTTAAAGTGTGGGGGGGGAGGTGGCCTATATCTAGTTTGCCAGGATTATTTAAAAGTTACCCTGTCATTTTTCCTAAGTGTTAATAACTTGATGGCTCCACAAATAAAGATATTGACACCATAGGGAGACCGCCAACATAGGGCTAGATGGACAGCTCATTTAATAGAGCACAAGCATGTTAATCCGTAGGTCATTGATTAAAGTCCTGCTCTAATCAACAGGCATGCAACTGCCCGTTGAAAAAAAAAAGGTAAATTTTCAAAGGCACAACGCAAGTGCGGAGCGAGGCAGCCATAACGCCACGGGACATGATACCCACAATGGTACCCTAGAAAATATTGAGTTTTACTATGCTCTTAGGTGCATTGAGAGCATGTACTAGGCTTATTTTACATGATTGTAGTTGTACACTGTTGTTGCCAGGCATATTTTAGGCTAAAAAAAAAACCGTTTAAAAACGTGTTTTGAAGTTGTTTTGACGTTGTAGTTTTGACGTTGTAGGATATGGGAACATTGGGTATAACACATAAAAGGACCCTACCACGTACCTTTACTGACGGACCGTTTGATTTCTTCCTCGGTGAGCTCGTTGCTGCCTCCAGTGCCTGACGTCTCAATCTCTACCCACTCCAGGCCCGCCTGGGCCTCGCTAAGATCTTCCTCGTCGTCGTCTGGCTGCTCCTCGCCGGGTTCCGGTTCCCGTTCGGCGCGAGATGCTGCTCGATAGCGTTGCATAAATAACTGCCGAGATGAACAATTGATAAATCGATACATATAACACGTCAACAAGCAAAGAGTAATACATACATCCATATAGGGCATTTATATAGCGCCACTACGTCAAGAACACAGCGCATAAGATAGGATACAGAGAATGTTTGATACACTTCTTAAATGTTCGAAGAGAGTCTAGTAATTTCAGTGCAACAAGGTGCGTTCACACTCATATGGTTCTAGAAACACCAAAATAAAGTATAACCTTCAAAGATGGTTCAAACGTTCACATCTCACACCTTTGATTCAAGGAATAATTGAGAAAGACACAACCAGAATGTTTTAATAGATATTCAAATCCTACCCGAGTAGGGAAAAAAAACGAGTATACAGTGCTAACACACATCAGTGTTAGGGTAAAACCAACAATTAATTACCTTAATGTTGTTTCATTGTAAATGGTTGATCACATTAACAAAAACACTGTCAGCTCTACCAATCGTTTATAACGCCTATTAAATTTAACTTTGAAGTTTATTTTATTACCTGAGTGAGAGCTTCCAGTGAGCAGACTTCCCCAACGGTGGTGAATTTCTTACTGTCATCAGCTTGGACATCGTAGGAATAGTTTGTCTTTGTGTTAGTGAGAATCTTAGCATTGCCCGGACAGTGTTCCACAAGGTTGATCAAGACTCCCAGACTCTGTGGACAAGGTAAGAGAATTTCCAATTCATAAAGCCACAAAAACTTGCTAAGCACAGATCAATATTGCTTTAGCAGGAACAGAGTACCGGCCCACATTTTTTAAAGTTAAGCTTGGGCATTGTAGGAGCAATGTAGCTAATGTATCGGTGACATTTTACAGTATACTTCCAAATTAGCTGAGATGGTTTAAGGAATATGGTTAGCAGCGAAAGATTGCATGAGTTCCATCTCCGCTCAACTCTGTCCATGAATGGGAGCCATTCCACAGAAAAAAACAACGCTAGCAAAATTGTTGCCCATGGAAGCCCAATTGATAATATTTCTTCAAGTTGGAATCATCAAAGCCCAATTTCATATTTCTGCTTACCATAAGCAAAGAATCAGCGCCTACAGACACAGGGAATTCCCGCTTACGTCAAGCGTGTTTCACAGGTTACCAGTGGAATTTCTGCTTGTGTGCGTACATGGTCAAAATTACTAGGCTTTCTTCGCTGACACAGCTTGCGTAGAACTTGAAAGTAAGCAGAGCCATGAATTCCGGCCGAGAAACTTAAACTAAGAAAGGTCAACGATCATGGCTATTACCAGTATGGGAGGTTAAAGATCATGACTTACCAATACAAGGAGGTCAAAGCGTTGGTCGTGGGCGATATGTTGAGCTACTTGGAGTACACAGATGAGGATATTGCTGATCAGACCTGACTGCTCCCCGACTTTCATACTTCCCCATTCTGGTCAAAGTTCAAAGTTCAAAGTTCAAAGTTCAAGTTAATTTTTTGAGGAATGATTTAAAACACAATTTGACTTGGACTCAACAGTTACACGTTGAGTTGGTGTTTAATGAACTAATTGCTGTAAAGCGCATCAAGACTTCTGTGTGATGCGCTATTGTAAGAAGTGTACTGTTATTACTATCATAAGAAGAGATTTGTGCCCAGAATAGACTCTACTTTTTGAAACTCGGTTTTACTTGGGAAAACTTCATGGCATAATAAGAGATGAACCCGGTTTTTGTTTACCGTTGTCGTGGGTAATGTTTAGGAGGACTCTCAACAACGCCAGAAGGCACAATCTCATTTTCCCGCCGGGCGTCTTCTCCTTGCCAATCCGGACTGTCCTCTCTTGTTCACTGAATCTCTCAACTCGCTGGCAACACAAAGGTACCATGCTGTAAGTAAAAGAAGACAAAACAAATTTGTAAGTGCTAGGAAATTGGCCCAATGACCAGGGATGGATTTCAAAAAGAGTTAAGACAAGTTTTATCTCGAGTTAGGATGAGTTACTCACATAGCCTTAAGTTTTTTATATCTCCTAGGGCTAGACCTAAGTTAGGACTAGTCCTAAGTTCTTAGTGAAATCAACCCCACGGCACTATTGTAAAAAAACATTGATACATTATTTGAAAATGGGAGATATAGGAGCTAGTTATTATTATCACACACACAGTAGGACTCCCCATAATGTCGAGACTAAACAATATCTCCACAATCTCCCTGCAGGAAGTCTAGGTTCTTTTGTTCGAAACAGTAGGTAATGCGATCAAATGTTACTCACCATGCGAAGGCCTTGACTAAGCTGCAGTCGTTGAGCTCCAGGAGGTATTGCTGGTTCTCTGTGTTTAAGAAAGTGACGTTCTCCAAGACTCGTAAACATCCACTCAATCTCTCAATTAGGTCTAGGTTAGGGGTGTCTGCTCCAGGCTCCAGAGCAGCGAGTTTCTCATGAACTCCGATGACTTCAGTAAGGGAGGGGAAGGAAATATTAGTGTGGGGGTAATAATAATAATTAATAATTCATTCCCGCACAATATCACAATACAAAGACCTCAAAACCTTCCAAAATGCTCCAAAGGAGAGTTTTGCCAATTTTCCCTTGTTCGGACTCTTTGTATCAGGGTAATGATACAATGAGTAGGAGGGTTAATCAATGAGAATGTTACCTGTGTCTGCTATATGGTCCAGTCCACCAACTAGACGAAGTTCTTCTTTGAACCACTCTCCGGCACGTCTTGAAGTTAACGATAATAAAGATTCCATGGCCAGATATTCACTCTGCAAGATCCAAAACACACAAGTGCAACAATTTTACAAAGTGAAACTTTTTGGTAATCGTGGTCCGCTGCCCAAATCAAAACATCTGAGGACCGTTCAGAATTCACTCCCAGTGGTCCAGCTGAGTAGACTTATATTAGAGAGCACCGCTGTTTCATTTGACAAGTGAAAAGGTTTACAAACTGTTGAAATGACAAGCTAACTGGTCATGCTGGCCAGTCACTAAAAAGCAGTGTTTTAACCAAGTCATTTTTGCTCAAGTCAAGTCAAGTCAAGTCACAAGTAATTTTTCCCCTAGCCAAGTCAAATCGCAATTCAATGAAATTGGCAACTGAAGTCTAAGTCAGCGACTCAAGTCAACAAAATTGCTAAAAAGGTCAGGGGCAAACCCTGCACTCAGGTGGGCCAAACATTTTGGCCATGACTGCGGACCACCACCTCAAGGCAGATGGGTTCTAAAACTCAAGTTAGGATTTAAGTCTCTTACCGATAATCCATCCAAGTCAAGATCCTTCGCCATGCTGCACGTATTCGGGACTTCTTCCAGCACGCTGCGCATCTTCTCCTTCGTCCGGTCGTAGTCCTGCCGCTGCGTTTCGCTCCACTCGTCCGACGCAATCTCTGACTCGACGCTGAGCAGTCTTATGAGGAGGTCCAGACTGTCTCGATCCAGGTCCATGTTAAGGCGATCTCGGCTGAGCATGTACATCAGTCCAGCTGTGCAAAAGGCTAAGCTCTGCAAAAATGACAAGTCGAGAGAAATAACAGCCAAGCATGTAACTGTAGTTCATCAAGAGGTCCGACTGGTTAGTTCAGTTTTAGAAAGCGTTCCTATTTAATATCAAATATGGCCACAGGAAGAGGCTGGTGGACTAGTAAAACAACACGCTACATGTACACGGCCCTGCTGGCTAGTCTACCAAAAAGATAAAACACAAACAAACTTTGGTCGGAGCACAGTTTCAAAATAAAAGTTGGTGATCAAGAACAAAGGCTCATCCGATTGAAACTTATTTATTTACGGATTGGACGGAGTCCATTTTTGATTTAAATAAACTATTATCATGTCTGTTGAGTTGATTTTGTTTTGTTTTAACAAGAGCAGGACTTGGACCTGTGATCTCTAGATTACTGTGTCGTGCTCCACCAACTGAGCTATGTAGCCCTAATGTTGGCATTCTACCTATTTTGTTATTATATCTGTCGGGGCGCCATTCAGAAGCCATCCAACCTGTAAGCACCGTGTAACCAGGAATCACAACTCAGTTTAACGTTACAACCTGGGAAGTGGCAGCCAAGGGATCACCTTATGGGGGATGCAACTTGTCATTTCAAATATCAAAACATAAACCACCAGGCAAACGTTATGTCGTTACGATTGATATTTACCGGGTAGTGATCTGCATCCCTGAGGGCAGCAAACAGCTTGCTGATGGTGCCGTGGGCTCGTAGATGTAGCCGGAATGCTGGAACAGCGCATTTCTCCACCAAACTGATAGTGCTGATGGAACAAAACGGGGAAAGTATAAAACACTAACACGACAGACCCGTTGCATGTGATCGTACAAACTCAAACAGTGCCCACAGTGAAGTCAAGGACGACCTTTGATGTAACGAGCATGTTACAAGGGCCCAATGCTCTAAGCCTGAACAAACAAAAACTACCAAGAACAGAAAAGTATTGCTTAACAGAAACAGATTGCCCGCCAAAAATGACATTAAGTTTACATTGTTATGACTGGTACCCCACTCAATTTTTGCTTAGCAAAGAAATTTTTCAATCCTTTTTTTCTGCCCCAACAGCTTTATTAAGTTGTTTGTTCTTAGTGTTGATGGCATGTATAATGGACAGGAGCTGGCCAAAATCCATCAAAATGGTCCAAACGATTGAATTTTGAATAGAGCCATTACTGACCTCATGCTAAGACTAGGTGGTTTGGGGCTACAGTACCAAATCCATCACTTTAGGCCAAACGAAGCAATGAATTCTGGAGAATTTGGGGGGGCGGTACAGATGTATACATACCTGAGACAACGTGTAGACGTAGATGCGATCGGCTCTAAACCATCACGTAGGTATTCAATATCATCGGAATATTGTTGGCTCTCGCCGGATTCCTGGCACTGTGTAGCTTGCTTGACGTGCTGGACGACTGTGTACAACTATAAATGACGTACAATCGGAAATCAATTTGCAACTTGTCAACCCTCCTACTATGTGGCCATTCAATCTGTTGTTGTTTTGAATGATTGATAGATGCACTGTGCCAGCCTGCATTATGATATGGTGAATGCATTTACACAGTACACAGTCAACCCCTCCTACTGTCTGACCACTCAGTCTCACCCGACATGGAGTGGGTTTGAGGACTGGTTTTGAGAAGTAGGTTTGAGGAATGTATTTGAGGAATGGATTGAGGAATGGGTTAAAGGAATGGGTTTAGAAATGGGTTTAGGAATGGGTTTAAGTGGGTTTGGGTTTGAGCAATTGGTTTAAGGAATGGGTTAGAGTGGGCTTGGGTTTGAGGAATGGGTTTTATTAATGGGTTTAAGTGGGTTTGGGATTGAGGAATGGGTTTAAGGAATGGGTTAGAGTGGGCTTGGATTTGAGGAATGGGTTTTAGGAATGGGTTTAAGTGGGTTTGAGGAATGGGTTTAAGGAATGGGTTTAAGTGGGCTAAGGTTTGAGGAATGGGTTAAAGTCGGCTTGGGTTTGAAGAATGGGTTTAAGGAATTGGCTCTCCATCAGCGTCACTTACCCCTTTCTCCTGCTTGTCACATTTCAAAGAGGTCACAATGGAATGGTTGACCTTCGTAGGGTAGGTGACCTGCCGGGTCAGCCCCTTCGCCCCCTGCTTGATCCCAAATCTGGCACCCTGACTGCCGTAACCACTCGTTGATGCACGATTCGCGGGATCTGACTGGTGTTTTCGCAGCGAAGGCTGAGCTTTTCCAGGCTGGTTTTCCACACTTGCATTTTTCTGTAAAAAAAAAAGAAAATGGTTAAAGGCAAAGTATACAATTTTTTTTTTTAATCGTTTCAGATATTGCGGAAAAATTTGGAGCGTTTTTGTCCTTGCAGGAAGATTAATCCCCGATAGGAACACACAATGTGAGAAATATTACTGACAGTAACACTTCTTTGATTCAAATATTGGGGCATAGAGACTGGTCTTTTTGAATTACTTCAAAGTGAAATGTTTTTCAAAATGAACTTGGTTCACCCCTAGTGATCCTGTTTCGAATGGCTGCATATTGTGCCACAGCATCTTATAAACCATTACATGGTGTCAAATAAAGGACGAAGGTCTCACACTTCATACTGAACTTGTATTATCGAATATCGCGATACTAATTTGGATATGATTTCGATATCGGATCGATTTGGTTTTAATCGAAATATCGCTATATATCGCAATCGATATCGCAATCGCAATCGCAATAACGCGATGTATTTCCTAGCTGAGACATCTTACACCCCATAGGTTTGGAGTAAAACCAGCAGAATAGGTCATTAGAACACCTCTCTTATGCTATGACTGTCTCTTCTACAACTTTCACTGGGAGTTTAAAGACGGATGATGTCAAACTTAATCAATCGCGATTATATCGAATATCACGATATATTGTCGGCGATATATCGTGAATAAAATAAATCGATATCGCCCAAGCTTACTTCATACCTTGCCTGGGCTGATATTTCAGAGAGGCAATGAAGGCGATTGTCTCCACGCCCCCTCATCAATGCCTTCCTGCCTTTGAAATGCCCCTTTGAAATTTACAATTTCCCTTTACCAAAGACAAAATGCCTTGGTGCCCTTGCCCTTGTAAAAACAAAGCACACAGGCCTGCCTGGCAGAAACAAATTACTGAGCGCTTTGATAGGCTGGTCGGGTGTGACAAACACTTGTTTTCATGGTGTACCTACCTGAGCGTCTTCTGGACTCGTTGGTGCATTCCATGAGCGTGCATTGTAACGAGCTTTAGCTGGAGACTACAAAATGGAACAAGCGATAAAATATTAACGAAATTGTGAAATCAAAAATGGCTGAATAATTATGATTTATTTTCTTCAGGCTTTGAGTTTCTAAGGGCCATTGCCTTTAATGCTCTGGTATTGTTGTTGCCCCTTCACAAAATGTTTTTATTTTCTTTCAACCACAACCCGTCAAAATCCAACTTTAAGTAAAAAGCACCTTCACCGCTTGATGTTAAATTCATAATAACACAGAACACAAACATACAAAAACAATTTTTGCTAACCAAGAACCATAAGTATAAACAATTTAACATCTGGACTTTGATAAAATTCAAAGCTGCCATTATCTTGTAATCAGGGAGATTTTGTGCATCAATCAGCAAGACAATTAGAACTGCATCCAACAAAATGGGGACACAATTGAAAGATTGGTTTATTTTCAGGTAATTTTCTGCACAATCAGGGAGAGTTGTCAGATCCTGCCATCTGTGGACATCACCATAGTGTTAGCAAGAGGGGTGTCTGAGTGTCTTTTGGACATGATGTTCTTTATTTTGGCACCCTGTTTTATCTGTCATTTATGTACTGTGAACAATTTAGACACCCAGTTTTTAAATTTCTAGCAAATTTGGACACCCTTTTACCAAATCCTTTTACCTTGGATATAATCATTACCTTTTTTGGGCTGTTGAAAATTTTCTTAACTGCCGGATTTTTGTCTCTCCCCTTGGTGGGATTTAGAACGGGCCGCTCCTCCTCCTCGTCTTCCTCTTCACCGCTGTCCGTGAAGTCAAATTCATCTTTAGAAGAGTTTGTGACTGACGGAGCTTTCTGGTTGCCGGGTTTTGGTGCGCCACCGGTCAGATCTAAGTTGAAGGATTGACTCTGAGGGGTGAAACTGTTCAAGGTGTTGGAGAGAGTCTGGGATCTAGACTGCTGGGGGTTGTCTCCATCCGAGAGCAGCAGAACATTGTCTTCGTCGCTGGAGGCAACGTGCGAGGTTATTGAATTAAGGATATCCCCTGAGGAAAGATCGCTCGAGTGTCCCGTGCTGTTCAGACTATAGAGGGCGCTGCTCGCTTCCGAGGAATTACTGACCTGAGAGAGGTAGTCCACAGAGTTTGTTGAGGCAGGCTTGGTGTGCGGCCTGATCCCCATGCTATTCAAGGCAGCGGATGGCAGCGTTCTAATTGCATCGTGGGGTTTAGGGAGAGTTCCAGTTTGTCTCTGAGCAGGCGTCGAGTCGTTATTGCCCAGTTTCTTTGCGAAACGCAGGATGGAAGATTGCTTCTTTGTTCGATCAACCGCTCCTGCCGCCGTCGTAGACTTCGTCGACCCGGATGATCTGGTTTGAATCTTACTCTCCGCCAGTGCCTGGGCGCTGCTTGCCCTCGTTTGACGGAGAGCGGGCTGCGTGTCCATTCCAGTGAATTTGTTTTGCGCTGCCATCGGAACGGCACGAGTGTCATTTCTCTTGATCGGTGACCGAGAAGCATCATCGTCGCTACTGAAACTAAAGGGGTCGTCACTTCCGCTATCCAAACGCCTCCTCTTCGGGCTGCTCAACGGGTCCGTTTGCTCCGAGTTGTTCCTGGAAGTCCGCACTGTCTGTACTCCGGCAGAGTTTCCCGCCATCTGTTTCCCAACTGCGTTATGGGCCTTCATCGGGGATGCTTTATTGGGTGATGCTTTTGAAGGGGAGGATCTGGTCGAGGGTCGTCGTCGAGTGTTAGAGTCAGTCAAGAGTTCATCGAATTGCTGATTGGAAATCAAGCCTGCACGAAGTGTACGGCTGTATGTTTTTGTACCATACCTGGGCATAGTGGTTTATAACGCACTCTTAAAGAAGTCTCTTGTGCAAACTGGGAGAGAGAACTTAGTAAGATGTTTGCTTTCTGCAATTCTGCACGACAAAAAGGTAAATAATGAAAAGAGTTGTTAAAGTCAGGTTAGCTCAGTGGTTTCCCTCAGTGGTTTCCCTCAGTGGTTTCCCTCAGTGGTTTCCCTCAGCGGTTTCCCTCCGTGGATTCTAATTATCTATTGACAAAATCTCATTTGGAATTTTAAAAAAAAAAAAAAAAAAGAGGGGTAGCTTAACAAATTATTGGTTTTTATTGGCCTAATCAATTAGAATTATAACTTATTAATTTAAACATAAAGGAACCATAAATTAAACAGTAAAAGTAAAATGTATTTTTTGAGACAAATGTTCGGGAGACAGATAATCCCACATGACTTAGCCAACAACAAGCAAGAAAGAGATGTGTTAACATCAAATAATGTCTTTCAATTAAAAAAGCAGAAAAACAAATTACCATTTTGGCCTTTTTTTATATTTTGAATTAATGTTCAAAACTATGTTTTTTTTTATGATGTGTCATAATTTGTTGGACAAGATGGATTAAATAATTTGCTGATGATTGCAGGCCTCAAAATTAAATTACCCATCAATCATTGCCCTTGGCACCCACACATCAATTCATTCACTGTCGTGGTGGTGCTCGGTGCTTGTTCTGTGGTGGTGCCCTTTGCAAGGTTCCAATCAATATATTTGTATACAAAATAATTTTGAATTGTCCTCACCGGGCTCATCTGATTCTGAGAACTAGAGTTGAAATTAGAATAGAAATAAGCGCCAGAGAATGTGTGACTGTGCTGTGAAAGTGTGAGTGTGACTAGTGAGTGAGGCCTGCTGGTCTGTTGATGATGTAATGGATGAACAAAATGTTTAAATTCGCCTTTCTGGTGACAGTTTGTCAGGGTATTTATATTGCTACGGTCAGGTGGTCCATGGTCCACGGAGGGAGGATCCGACGCACTCGGACTACGGTCGGACGGTTTAAAACTCGCACCGTTGAGTGTGGACGAGATCCCTCGCAAGTTTTCCAACAACAATTGCAGTTAAATATACAAATAATTGCACTGTTTCACACGAAATACTAAATCAGGCTCATCTAACAAAGTCCCCTGGAAAAAGTGACTTCAAAAAATGCTTACCTCAGGTTGCAACTACAACATGCAACTCGAAATATACGGAAAAGTTTAACTTCCTTTGTACAAAAAAACATCGGCCGCGATCAACATGCAATCTTCGCCATTTTGAATGAGTTCCATCGAGAACGCATGCGCCGATCTGTTGACGTGGGCACAAAATGACCAACAGAGGGCGCCCTCATTTCTTGACCACGAGAGACGTGTAGCCTGAACATCCTGCGTCCGATCACACTATACGAGGCTACGAGTGACGTAACTTTTCACTAAAGTTCAAATAATGGGCTGATAGGATAACAGTTTCTAGGACTTGGCCAGTGCTTACATATAACAAAACAATAAGCACAAAGCGATTGCGTAGCGTAGAGGAGCTGCTGGACCCTCCTCGTGGTGCGCCAGTGTGCTCCTTAAAGATTAAGTCACGAAATACCGTCAAGGACCCACTTCCCGAGAATGATGGAGGACTTTCTTCTCATAGCCGAAGACACCAACCACTCGAAAGTGATTCTGAGGGATTAAACGATTTCCTTAATCCGTTCTGAGGGTCAGGGATTACGGCTGATTTAAGCTCACCATTTCATTGAAGTTATTAGTGTAGCAGGTCTTTTTGGTGTATCATTGGAGATTATTTATATTTACTGACCGTTGCTAAGCTAAAATTGGGGCCGGGTTTATTCATGCCACAAGTGATCCTCCCCCTTCTACCTCAATCCCAAGTCATTGAGCCCCCCCCCCCCCCCCCCACCACAATCTCAGGGTTGTTGAAACCACCAGTTATTTTCAGAACCCGTACCCCCAAACACTAAATTCATGAGAGTTTATTTCGTCGTGTTGAAACCTTGATACGGAGCTCTGGAAGTGCCATCCAGGTTGTTGGGTTTATGGGATATTAACTACTGAATGGTGACACCACCATCGACGCAAGTTGACGACATCCTGAGAAGTGAGATGGTTTATTTCGGGACGATAGCCTGAAACACTTAATTTTGTGTTATTAAGGTGACAATAATTGGTTTTCCCGGCCAATAAACAACAATCCATTCATGTTAACACCTGCATGCTCGTACTATTTCATTTCAATTTTTTTGTAAATTAAAACATTTATTTTTTGAATGGAAGGCATTCGGTACAGGTGCTTCATCCGTCCACAGTCACACCGAAGGTTGTCCCTTGACCCCAATAATTAATACTCCCACCACGCAAAGTTTCAAATCCTAAACACAGGCAGGCCACAAACTATATGGAAGACCTTATTAGGGCTACCTTCATGTGCCATGGGAGACACGCATTGCCTGTCACCTTAATTGAATTATTTAATTGCATTGTTAAACCGAAACTCAAAGGCAGTAGACACTATTGGTAATTGTCAAAGACTAGCCTTCACAGTTGGTGCATCTCAACATAACAAACCTGTGAAAGTTTGAGCTCAATCGGTCAGCAAAGTTGCGAGATAATAATGAATGAAAAAACTCCCTTGTCACCTGAAGTTGTGTGCGTTTAGATGGTTGATTTCAAGACCTCAAGTTCTAAATCTGAGGTCTCGAAATCAAATTCGTGGAAAATTACTTCTTTCTCGAAAACTATGGCACTTCAGAGGGAGCCGTTTCTCACAATGTTTTATACTACCAACCTCTCCCCATTACTTGTCACCAAGAAATGTTTTATGATAATAATTATTTTGAGTAATTACCAATAGTGTCCACTGCCTTTAAAACTGACAAAGCTGTTGACGTTTGTGATCGATCGGCTATCTGGATCACGAGAACACAAACTACAGAAATATTTCAAGGGATGTCTTCTACTATCATCATCATTAGACTGCGTAAGTTTTATGTAAATCTGCGATCTTAGACGAGTTTTGTTCTTACCAGTTCTGTAATGTTCCTTTAAAGGCACTGGACACCTTTGGTAATTGTCAAAGACCGAACTTCACACTCGGTGTATTACAACATATGCATCGAAAATAACCTGTGAAAATTTGAACTCAATTGGTCATCAAAATTGTGAGAGAACAATTGAAGCAGAAAAAATACACCCTTGTCGCACAAGTTGTCTGCTTTCAAATGCTTGATTTCGAGACCTCGGCTGAGGCCTCGAAATTCAAATATTATTTGAGTGCGAAATTACTTCTTTCCCAAAAACTTCAGAGGGAGCTGTTTCTCACAATGTTTTATACTATCAACAGCTCTTTATATTGCTCGTTACAAAATAAGATTGTATGTTAACAATGTTGAGTTTTACCAAGTGTCAAGGGGTGGATTTCACAAAGGTAGTCCTAACTTAGGACTAGTCCTAGGCAATGCTAAGAGATAGGACTTGTCCTAAGTTAGGACCAGTAATGTATTCTAACTTAGGACTGGTCCTATCTCTTATCATTTGCTAGGACTAGTCCTAAGTTAGGACTACCTTTGTGAAATCCACCCCAGTGCCTTTAATGGAATAGTAATAGCAATGATGTGGTAAAATGTTACAGGGCAACATCCCAAAGGCCCGATGTCTATAAATAAATCATCTCTATCATCTATCAGGGTTTCAATAAACTGTCAGCCCATTAACAAAGAGTACTGATTTAGGCCCCAGGGCATTCTGTTGTGTCCAAACCCGGTTACAGGTTGCGTAATGACGACTGGTCGTCTAAAAACACGGAACAATAATAATACGCCCCGTGAAGACCTTTGTGTTTGCGATGTCCACCAGTTCAATCAATCCTGTTGACCGACAGGAGCGCTTTCGCACCCCGGTCTGAGTTTGTGAGGTGATGGTATAATTGGGATGGTTATCCCTGCGTTCTAGAGGGAAAATTAGGAGGATTTTGTTTCTGTGTGAGAGGAAAATCTTGGATATTTATTGTTCATCTTCAGTGATGGAAAATGTTCAATTTTACGCGTCTATGAGCTCAGTTGAGGAACAAAGCTAATTCCGAAGAGTTGTTCAGTTGCTAGCCTGGCTTAGAGTAAAGAGAACTCCGGACAGTGGCGACGTGCTGATGGTGTCATGCAAACTTTCAGGAAGTACTACAAAATAACTGGAGCAAAACCGGACCTTGTGCTAAGATCTTGGAATACTAAATACTAAATATGAATTGATCAAGAAGCTAGCCCAAATAGTGACTGTTGAAATCTAAGTAGGCCGCGCGAGCCATCGGACGCGACGCCCAAAGGACGACCCCTTGTGGACGAAACTTCTGCTGTGAATTTGTACCAAATCAAAATATCTCTCCATAAAAAACGACTTGCGTTAGAAACCAACAGTGAACGATGATGACGCCTAAACAAGTAAGTTTTCCATGTCAAATTCTTAAAACCATTGAACACTTTCGGTAAACAGTATTGTCCAAGGCCCACACTTCGTGTATCACAACTTATATATTAACAAACGTGTAAAAATTTAGGCTCAATCGGTCATCGGAGTCGGGAGAAAATAACCAGAAAACCCACCCTTGTTTCCGCACGCTTCGCCGTGTCTTGACATGTGTTTAAAATAAATCCGTAATTCTCGATATCGAGAATCGATAATTGTTTTAATGTTTTCCCCAAAAAAGTAAAGCATTTCATGGACTAATATTTTAAGAGAAGTCTTTCACCATTACCTTCTGTAAACCCAGTAGGTTATTAATTTGTAAATCTGTGAACTTTTTGGGGTTCTGTTTCGAAAGTGTCCAATGGCTTTAAAGGGCCCCGTCACACGAGGCAAGTAAGTTTTATAGACAACTTGGAGGCAATCAACTGCAGTGTCATACTGCACGACCACTTCTTGGCATGGTAGACATGAGTCATAATTATGTTTGCAAACAGTGTCTTTACGTTTCCCAGACTAGTGTGAGCATCAAAATTGAATTGCACTTTCTCTAAGGAGATTGTTGCTTGTAAATTGCTTCGTGTGTTACAAGGGGCTATAACGAAACTCAGACCTTGCTCTAAAGGCCCAGACTTTTTAGCGACTCTTGCACGATTTCAACGACTCTTGCACGATTTCAACTCTTGTTAGTTTGTCAAATCATATGCATACTCTCCGGTTGTTTACCTATCACTTTAGTTGTGCTTTTGTGTTTTTTGTTTTTTACTTGAGAATTAATACGCTGCTATAGGGGCCGAGGTATGAGGTCAAAATCGTTTTTCATTGATATGCCCAAAATCGGTAATTAGTTTGGTTGGTAAGCAATTTGCAAACGACCATGGAGCAATAAATCAAAGTTTTTAGACGCATTTTCAACTTGTTTTTCTTTCAGGCACGATGGAAGTTCATCCGAGCAGTGCGTATGATCATCATGCAAATTACCCTCAACAAGTAAGTACACTTTATTGTATTATAAATGAATGGTGACAGTTTTATTTGTTTAAATACAAGCTTTAATTTATGCCTTCACTTTGCATATTTTGTGATTTGATCGGTTGGTGAAGTGCGTTGTATAAGGGGTTCGAAAGAGGACAAGTTGTAGCCGTGGTTCGAAAACGCCATCCAACGAGTTTCAAACCGTCCGTTTGAAAGAATTGCACTGCACGTGCTCTGCATTGCAAATTGCCCTGTGTTTATGGGTTTTGTGTCAAAGCGCTATTTTAGTCTAAAAAAGTCTGTTTCGCTCAACTGACGAGGACATTATTTTGAAGTTGACAATGTGTATACATTCCTAGTTAGTAAATAAATAATAGTGATCTTTCCTCGCCTTCCACGGGACCCTTGAATCCCGCCGGAGCAATACGTGGATTTGGGTTTTCAGTCTCTAACAGCGTTGTTTTTCCCTGGAATAATTCTCTGAGGTTTTCCTCACTAAAACTGAAACTTCATCCAGTGCCTTGTCTCCATTTGCTTCTAAAGTTCAATTAATGATAGGCAGATAACTTGTATTTGGTAGCCATGGTTACTGCGAAGCCACAAAAGTACTCTTTCAACACCATGACATCGGGCTATATTCACACAACAAAATGTTCAGTGTTTCGTGTTAAGTCTTCGTTTGTACTGTCGCAGTCTTTCTTCCTCTGCTTGCCTCTGCACGGAAGAAAATCTTGGAGTGTTATATTCATAGAATTCTAAGGTGGAGTTGGGACGTCATTATACATATTATTGCACCCATTACAAATCGATCAAGCACTCCTCGACAAGCAAGGCAAACAAATCAAAGTTATCGATGGCAGAAACAAGTTTCACATAAGCACAAATAAGACGGGCACCAGTCAAACCAAACGCAGAATACTGTTGGTTTTGGCTGGTATGCGTCGGTGTATATATCCCATCTGGACTGTAAGTACGCTGGAAGGCCACTCGAAAGCCCAAGTAAATACTTCAACATTTTGTTGGCTTCTGGTAAAATCAACATTTTTCATGGACACTCTTGCAAATGTACCTTGTTTAAAAGATTGTGTTCGTGAGTGGGAATGCAGGCATGAGCTTGCCCTAAAACGACTGACTGATGGCTAGTGTTGGTGAGCCATGGTTTATATCGATGGTTTTATACTTTGAAAACAGAAAAGAAAAACAGGGAAGAAAAACAGAGGACTTCATGGGGATGTCAAGGAAGTTCGCGAATCCCTTTTAGGCTACCATCCATTTTTATTTTCAGACGACCTGCTTAAAAGGAAAAACTCTTGTAGCAACCTGGAATGGGCTTTAGGATACTTTTGGTAATTGCCAAAGACCAGTATCCCCACTTGGTGTATCCCATGATGCTTAAAATAACAAACCTGTGAAAATTTGGGCTCAACTGTGGTCATCGTAGTTGCAAGATTTAAAGAAGAAAAAAAAAATTGCAAAAAATTACCTCAGAGTCTGTCTCTAATGCTAAAACTAAGTTGCTTCAAAGGGTGTCACTTCTAAAAATGTTGTTTTTTAATACCAATAGCTTTTCAGTGCTCTTTACCAAGTAAGTTTACATGGTCAAACATTTTTGGAGTAACTACCAAAGGTATACCCCCTTTAAGAACGTCAAACTGTTTGTGTGTGAAAACCCAATCTGACTTTAGAATCTCCAAATCAATTTCGCAGGCCGAATACTTCCGTTTTTCTGAACCAAGTGTGAGATCCAGGCGACAATGACAAGAATGACTTCTCGCAGAGTTTCTTTTTGTGTGTTGTGACTTTTTTGTTGACAACTTTACTTTTGCCACTTGCTTGAGAAAAATTCTAAAGACCGCCAGGTCGATGGAACACATTCTCCTCAGTCCGCAACACTTGTATGTTTTCACCACGGTGTAAGGCATGCTTACTGGCGATAGAGGAGGAATTCTTTGTCCTGTTTTGTAAAATTGTTCTGGTGGTGACTTTAGAGTGCACGCAAGGGTTCGTTAATTCTTTGATAACAGTTAAACAGGGATGGACAAAGGGCGTTAGTTGTGGCTGTTGGTGCGAGGGCTAACGTTTTCAGTTGCGGTACAGAAACTTTGAGGTGACTTTTAGAAAATGACTTCACAGAAGATTATTAGAAAGACTCTTCTTGGGTCGAAACGTCAGGCCATTAACAATTTTTGTGTGTATATTTGTAACAATTTTTTTGTTTGCATTTATACCGTAGGTCATTTTGGTTGTAAAGTTGTTTGCAATATAATTGGCGACAATCTCGCTGTAAAACACAAGCATTGTCCTTCCTTTTGAAGGTCAAAGGACAAAAACACCCGAGATGTTTCCACTCGGAAAAATACATAAAATGATTAGCCTCATAAATAGGGTAAAGTTTCAAGGATACAAAGTAGAATGGCCCTATTTATTGGCCTTATATGAAATAAGGCACCATAATATGGCATGGGTAATATTATGTTTTAATTGTACGCAACACCAGTTCATTTTGTTGTTGCTCCTGAATTGTGGAACAAGCTGCCGTGTGCTATCAGGGAAGTGGCATCTACTGCGCTGCGACCTTCCAGCGCCAGTTTAAAACTCACCCTTTTCCCAGCTTGTGATTTGATGAAATGTGTTTTATTTTGTTATTTCCTGTTTAAAACCTGTTGTTGATTGCTAGGCGCTGTGTTCTTTATAGAGCGCCATTATGTCCCATAGGCCCCCTATAGGTTTTCACGGCTAAGTCTCGAAATCAAATTCGTGCAAAATTACTTCTTTCTCGAAAACTACTTCACTTTAGAGGGAGCAGTTTCTCACAATGTTTTATACTATCAACAGCTCCCCATTACTCATTACCAAGAAAGGTTTTAGGCTAATAATTATTTTGAGTAATTACCAATAGTGTCCACTGCCTTTAACACCGGGGCAATTTCGTTTGAAAATGTATGCTCTGTTGAATCAACATCCAACAGTCAAAAGGAGTAAGTTCTATCATTACAATTTCAACAGTTTGACATTCACTGGTCAAAATAAGATAATTACTTTTAACAAGGCCGTAAGACTCATTCAATTTTGTAAAAGCAGCACCCCAGCAGCAAGAGCTGGTCAACCATTCCATTTTATCAAATGTAAATATCATGCCTGATACTTCACGAAGGCAAAGAAGGCGATTGCCTCCATGCCCTCTGGTCATTGCCTTGGTGCCCTTGAAATGTCATTGCCTTTGTGTACTTGAAATGCTCCAGTAGAAATTTACAATTTCCTAATAAGGGTGCCCTAAACCGAGGAGAAAATGCCTTGGTGCCCTTGCCCTTTCAAAAACAAAGCATGCAGGCCTGAAACAGGTAGTATAAATTCAAGAACTAAAGAAAGGTCACAGTACGGTCTTGAATGTCTACAAATGTAATAGAATGACTGAAATGCCCATTTGCAATACTTTGATTTTTGTTTTGTTTATTTGATTCACAGAGCGACGGCCGATGTCGAAGAGGAAGACCAGATCCTCTCGTTTAACTCCCACTCCTCAGGGACAGATGGCACTGGAACAATCGAACAACTCACTTTCGATAAGAAATACTTCCGAGCCAAACGAGAGGTAAGGAACACTTTGCTATCAAAGATACTTAACCATATATTGCTTCTCTTAACCCAGGTGTCAAATGGGAACATGCGATGGTGTTGTGTTGGATTAACTCCTTACCACTAATAAGCAACAGCGTGAGGTTGTTACTCGGTCCCAGGGAATTCAACCAGTTTGGAACATTTGAGATGCTTATAAAGCACAACAAAACTATGCTTACCAGAATAAGGTTACCAGCCAAAATACCATGTCACACGCACCATCTTTGATTGGTATCCTGCTAGTTTTTGCTTAAAACAAAACTGTTTAGCAAAATTTTCTGTCGCAAATGAGTAGGTCACGCACTTGAATAGTTAACAAAATATCTTCATTAATTGCTTGTCTTAATTTCTCAGACCCGCATCACACAAGACGTGAAGAACTTTCTCAGCATTGAGCCCGAGGACCGCAAGCCATCTCAGCTCAAATTGGTAAGGATGAAGTCTTTTCCATTCAGGCCTTCAATGAGTACGAAAAAACAAACCGCATCTTTTATGCACAATTTCCCTTAAACATGCTATCTGATATTTTCCCCCTCTCAGGCTCTGCACGGTCTCCAGTCAATCTCCTCATTTGCAGAGTACCCTCTTCACATCCAAGAGAAACTTGTCCGCGTTGCGTTCTTCTACAAGTAGGTTACATCCCTATGTTCCGACACCCCTTTAGCCCTCTTCACACCATATTTCTTATCCCCGGTGAATACAGCCCAGGGGAGGTCCTCTTTCACACTGTTCCTGCCTAAGTGCCTATTCCACACAGTTCCGGCTGCACGTTTCAAGAATACCCCAGGGTTTTATCGCTTATTCCTACTACAGAGCAGAGCTATTCCCTGTGGTTTGCCCAGACCGGAGGCAGACCGGAGGTAAAGCCCTCATAGTATGAAAAGGACGTCTGTTAGCCCCCAGTAGTGTGAAAAAGGCCTCATGTTCCGACACCCCTATAATTTGGCACCCCTATAAATTGGCAGTCCCAAAATCCAACACCCCTATGTTCCTGCACCTCTACGTGTTCCAAAACCCCTTGGTTTAACGTTGGTTTGGTTTAATTCTCTCTTACAGCATACCAGCAAAGAGAGTTATTATCCGTCAAGGTCAAAAGGCAGAGATCTTCTATTTCTTGATTACTGGATCGGGTAAGAACTGTTCATTAGATCTGATTAGATCAACCTTAAGCTGCTTTAATATACTAACACACACTAAGGAAACAATCCAACATAAATCCGTCTCAGCCTGCGTAGGTTCCATTTATACACCTGGGTCAAGAGAAGCAATTTATGGTTAATTGCTTTATGAAAGCATGCAGCTATGAAAGGTAATCAAACCCCAACTCTGAAGAGTCCACTGCCCTAGACCGATCAGCCACGACCTGACTCTACCCCTACTCATTACACCATCTTCCCTCTTGGATTGAGATAACCATAAAATATTTGCTTCCTCCAGCTGTTGTGACACGTTCAGATGCAGACCGCATCACCAAGGAGCCATGTACCAAAGTGATACAGATCCTCCGCAAAGGCGAGTGCTTCGGAGAGCCAGAATTGCTCCACAATATCAAACGGACGAGCACCATCACTGCTGAGGTGCCTTGTGAGCTTATTGCTATTGAAATGGAGGTAGGTTGGTGCCTAGACTTGGCAAAAGTCTGAACTTTCTCATCCCTATACTTTAGCAGTCAGAAGTAAAGTGAGATCAATTGAAGAAGAGGTTCTTTTGCACTTCTTCCCTCAGTTGAAAGATTTTCTGGCAACTAATCTGTGCTGTGATTGTTACTTCTGTAGTTTAAAGCCATTGGACCCTTTTGGTTCAGAAAACATTCACAGATTTACAAATAACTTACAGGGTTTACAGAAGGTAGTGGTGAAAGACTTCTCTTGAAATATTATTCTATGAAATGCTTTCCTTTTTGAGAAAACAGTAAAACAATATCAATTCTCGATATCGAGAATTACGGATTTGTTTTAAACACATGTCATGACACGGCGAAAAGTGGGGATACAAGGGTGGGTTTTCCCGTTATTTTCTCCCGACTACGATGACCGATTGAGCCTAAATTTTCACAGGTTTGTTATTTTATATAGAAGTTGTGATACACAAGGTGTGGGCCTTGGACAATACTGTGGCGAAAGGGTCCAACATGTCCAATGGCTTCAAAGTAGCTTCACAAGTATTTTGATTTCATTGATTAATTCCGGTTGTGAAGTCAGGGACTCTCAGAAAATCAAACTTAATCGCTGTACTAGCCAAGAACCCAACGGAGAGAAGACAAGGAAGGAAGTTTCAGTTTTTGATGTGGGTAGATCCAGGGGTAAAGCATCCCAAGTGTGAACGGGTCGGCCGTCATTCCTACGGGGAATGGAGTAGTGTTAAAAGGGCTTAAAGGAACACATTGCCTTAGTTCGGTCGAGTTGGTGTCTGAAAAGCGTTTGTAACCGTTTTTAATAAAATGCGTATGGGTAGAAAGATGTTTTAAAAGTAGAATACAATGATACAGACAAACACGCCTCGAAATTGCACGGTTTTCCTTTTACCTCGTCGACTACCACGGCCTGCCATTTATGGGAGTCAAATTTTTAACTCCCATAAATGGCCGACCGTGTTAGTTCGCTAAGTAAAAGGAAAACCACGCAATTTCAAGGCAAATTTGTGTGGATCATTGTATTCTACTTTTCAAACATCTTTCCAACCATATGCATTTTATAACAAACAGTTACAATCGCTTTTTATAGACCAACTCGTCCGATCCAAGGCAACGTGTTCCTTTAAAAGTATCGAACAAGCAGAACCCTTGATCTTTCATTTCACCTTACTCCTTCATGACAGGATTTCTTTGATATGTTCATGGGAGATGGAGATCATGGCAAGGAAATGGAACACATCAAATTCTTGAGGTAAGAAGCAGAACTTACTTCCAGAGCCATATAAGCTCTGAAAAAGTGTCTCTTATTGCCCTACCCATCAAGGGAACTCGGCAAACACCCACAAGGGGATATAAACACCAAGCTGGGAACAGCCAACTACTCTCATACACACATTGGGTTAACGTCTTTGATTATTATAAGATTCAAACAATCAAGAAATTGTGATTGAGTAACTAGAAGACAATACTTATTCAAGTCATTTTGAAATCAGGGGTTAGCTTGGTAAGGATTCGAACCCACAACTTTCTAAATGCAAGCTCTGCAGTCTAACCACTGGACAACAGTGACACTGTCAAGGCCGGTTTATAATCGGTCGCGCGATGGTCGCGCGGCGGAAATCTTAAGCGCAATCCTGAGGCTGAGGCCTAAAAACCGTGTCTTTTTATGATCGCGTGTCTAGATTTCCGACGCCCGACCATCGCGCGACCGACTATAACTCGACCTTAAGGCCCAGTTCGAAACGGCGATTTCGGCTACAGCTACTGCTGGATCAGCGCGTCTGCCAGAATTGGAAAATAGGCAGACACACCGCTCTCACAACCAATTCTTATACAGCGCATTTTACAATAACCTATCAATGCTCTTTACATTAGTGCCCAGGGGTCGATTTCACAAAGAGTTAGGACTCGTCTTATCTTGAGTTAGGACGAGTAACTCATCTTAACTTAGGATTAATCTTAAGGTCTGCATGCTACAGTGCAGGGTTTTGGACTTGCCCTAAGTCCTAAGATTAGTCTTAAGTTAGGAAGAGTTTTGTGAAATCGACGGCTGGTCATAGGGCCAATAACATCCCTTTTTTTAATGTTTCTCAGCTCCCTTGGGAGTATACAACCTGGGCAACAGTTTATATCGCTCCAAAGGCTTTTTCATTCACAATATCTACCTCTACCCTCGCAGGTACCCATTCATACCCCTGGGTGAAGAGAAGCAATTATAGTAAAGTATCTTGCTCAAGGACACAAGTGTCATGACCGGGATTCGAACCCACACTCCGGTGAATTAGCACCAGAACTTGTGTTCGACGCTCTTAACCACTCGGCCATGACACTCTAGTTGTAGCTGTAGCTGAAGACACCATTTAAGACGCATCCTTACACTGAGGGAACTTACTAAATCGTCTTCATCCTCTTGCCTTGTCTTGTGCCTCTCGCTATGTAATTCCTCTGTCTTCCAGCTCTGTATATCACAGTCATGCTTCAGGTAGTCTTTGGTCTGCAAAATCAATTGATGATAGCAAAGTTATAGTCTTTGAGGTAAATGGGTACCTGTGAGGGCAGAGTTGGTTCTTGTGATTGATTAGCTTTGATTGCGCTACTCATTTGGCGGCACAGGCTATATACTCCCCAGGGAGCTGAAATGGTTTAAGGAATGATTTTAAGGCCCAGTGACCAGGGGTAAGCGCCATGAGCGTCGCTGCATGATGGACAGCGCTATATAAGAAGCCACTATTATTATTATTATTATATCAAATAAATCAATTCAATATAAACCACCAGGGAAACTGACTGTGTAAATTTTTGAAATGATTTTTGGGGTTGAACAAAGAGTTGACTAGAGTGGGATTCGAACCAACGACCTCCGGATTAACGTGCTGGCGCTCTACCAACTGAGCTATCTAGCCCTATGTTGCCTAGTTTGTCCCTATTTTGTCAATATCTTTGTTCAGGGGTGCCAGTCAGAAGCCGTTCAACAGTTAACAGCCAAAATAGGGCTTTAACGCCTTGTGTGAACTTTTCTTGTTGTTTTAGGTTATTGCCTTTGCTAAAGGGATGGCCAGTGCGCAAACTGAATGAACATCCACAAATGGGACTCTTCCACTTTTTCAAGTAGGTATAATTTATTGGCCAATCGAAGGCAATGCTTTCCCTTAAAGGGAAGGTACACATTTGGAAGACCAGTCATCTCACTTGGTGTATCCCATCATAACCATAAAATAACAAGCCTGTGAAAATTTGGGCCCAATCCGTCACCAAAGTTGCGAGAAAACTATGAAAGAAAAAAACACCCTTGTTGGACGAATTTGTGTGCTTTCAGATAAGAATAAAAGACTTCTAGCTAGAAGTCTTTTATTATTTTAGTGAGAAATCACCTCTTTCTCAAAAACTACGTTACTTCAGAGGGAGTCGTTTCCCACAATGTTTTATACTATCAACATCTCTCCAATGGTCATTACCAAGTCAGTTTTTCAGTTAATATTTGTCCTGAGTAATTACCAAACGTGTACCTTCCCTTTAAGACTGCCAGTTTTTTTAAATTTTGTATATTTCTGGTAGTGAAACCAAGGATGCCTCAAAAGTGAACTTAATCACCGTAGCTCGCAAGCCTGAGGAAACCTGTAAACAAAGGTGCTTGCTGTGCGACCCAGAAACATAGCGGTTAACCCTTTACTCTTCCACAAAAAGTGTTCTGGGTTCTTTCCCGTGCAATACCATTCTTTGAACACAAGACCTACGGCTTAACATCCCATCTGATGGACAAAGCATTTACTGTTAAGTATCTTGCTCACAATTAAACTAATTATATTAAAAAACTATTATTCAAATCATCTTAATATAATTCTCAGACGGGGTGCAGTCATAACAAAAGATAGCAACAACTCCGACTGGATCTATATCGTCAAGTCGGTAAGTTCAAACTATTTACACAAAATTATTTGGGGTTAAAAACAGAAAATTGTACTAGAGAGGGATGCATGAACAAGCAACTCCCAGAAAACTCCCCGGTACGTTCGAATAGCTTTGACGGGGCTCACCCGGGTCAGCCCCCAGGGCCCTGCTTGTGGAGTAGGTCACTTAGGGGTGACCTGAGGTGCATGCCGCCACCACGAGAGGGCGAGTGTGATCATTCGATTAGCTCTTGTCAGGGGCTCACCCAAGTGAGCACTGCGGGGTCGACCCAGGGAAGCTTATCGAACGCACCCTAAATCTTACTCATTGCTTTTGCTAGGGGTCTTGTCAGGTTATAAAGGAGTTATCCGAGGCGAGACCCATCCAGCGTCGGAGTAGCACCTGCCTCGATCCAAACATGAACGAGAAATTTGCACCCAATGGACTCAATGTTGGTAAGTAGCCATTAAATATTCAAAGGTGAGGGTCTGAGAGTCATGCAGGGCTTGACAAGGGCCGAGCGAGGCAAGTGATTTTAGCGTTGGGCCAGTACACTCACAACCGGACTGTTGGTCTTATGTTTTTCAATTGAATAATAATAGGCTGCCTCATTCCACAAAATGTTGGCTATGAATCTGATAAATACTTTTCTTTTCCGTTGAGTTGTGGTTAGGGATTAAAAGAATGTTATTGCCCCAGTGACCAGGGCACTACTTATGTGAAGCGCACTGACACGGTTATTGTAAATTGTGCAATAACTTGTTATTAGTGTTAACAAAATGTTAGCTCCAAGCCCTGTAGTCTTGTGAATTTGCCCCCAAATTCAAGCCCTGGCGTTGCTAAGGAATGCACTTGATTCCAATTTAAACTAACCAGGTATTTTTTCGGTTTTTTTCTTCTTCATTGTTACAGCACCAAAGATAGACAATGGAAGGCGTCGATCATCAGTTAATCCACTAGACATGAGCAATATGAAAGTTCCATCATTTGATGACACCAAGGTATTCATTTCACATTTCGTTTTTCAAGTTTAAAGTTCAGTCAAAATCTCAAAATCTAGGCTGTTTTGATTGAATAGCATTGAAGACTACTAGATTTTTGTGACTTTTTTAACCGTTGTGTATTTTTTAAAAACCATATTGCTATTTTTGCTCATTTTTTTAAAATCCTGCATTTTAATGTTTTTCTTGACTGTACAGCGCTTTGAAATAGTGTTAAAGCGCTTTATAAATGCATTTAAGTTAAGTTAGGTTAAGACAGGAATGAACCAAAACATCCCTTTACAAAAATGTAAAGACTATTTTTTCAACTCTTTAGATGTTATGGATGCTGACAAATGTTGCACTGGAAGGGTATTGAATAAAATGGCAATTTACATCATTTTGACGAGAGGACTTTTTTCCATTCACATGCGGACTCTATCTTTTCCTACAGGCCTGCACATATTATCTAGTGTAATCTTTGTGTATCTTTATACCCACAGTCTCAAAATGGTGACAAGAAAGTTGTCTTTGTTCAACTTGACATGCTGCTTTCTAAAGACGTATTTGTAAGTATCTCAAACAGACTGTGCAAGTCTTGGTACAGGGACCAAGGGTTTGATTATTTTGTTTCCTTTGCACAGACAAAAAAATTAATGTGACAACCAGAGATTGGTGTTGGTGTATTGAGTTTGGAATACTTCTTAAGGTTTTGAGAGAGCAGAATTACCTTTTGCAAACTGCTTACCGACCTATGGTATAAATGCACAAAATTGTTGACAACACAAATGATAATACAATTATCAGGTAGACTGGTGTAAACAAACGTAGTCAAGTGGAAAGAGATGAAAACAGAGACAGAAAAAGCACACAGAAAAAGCACACAGAAAAAGCAAAGGATGAACATTGATGAGTGTGACAAAGAGGCAGGGCTGTAATAATTTTTGAAGACCTATTTTTTAATAAAAATAATGTAATTTAACAATAAGTTTCAACTTTTGGTAATTGCAAAGACCAGTGTCCTTCCTTTTTGTATCCAAACATATCTACAAAACAGAAGTTTTTATGGTCATTAACTTGTTGAGTAGTTACCAAAAGTACACACTGACTTTAGGAAGATCAGAAAGAAACTTACTCAGATCTTCTGTTCTCCATGAATTCAGGGACTGCCTTTCCTTTGCTCCGAGGCCGGGATCACCGACGCTAAGCAGCCCAGTCTCAGCTTGGTCAGCCGCGGTGCCGAGGTCGTCATGCTGAGCAAACGTTTCTTCCTGGAGCACGCCAACCAGTTTGTGATCCGCCACCTCAAGGAGATCGTCCGGCCATACCCGATGCAGGAGACGCTACAGAAGCACCTGCAGGCCCACACCGACTGGCAACACTTCAAGCAGAAAACCATGTCCAATGCAGTGACGGGCGTCAGACGCAAGTCGGTCACACAACCGCCATGAGGTTATGTCTATCACCTGTCGAGGGTGCTCTTCACATGGCTCACTTGAGCGTATCACTGATCTGAGTGAGATAGTGGCTAACACCCGGTTCAGACAGATGTTCTAGAGTCGCACCAAACCATTGAATTAAAAAGGACATGTTGCCTTAGATCGGCGAGTTGGTCTATGAAAAGCGTTTGTAACCGCTTGTGATGAAATGCATATAAATATGTTTTAAAAGTAGAATATAATAATCCACACAAAATATGCCTGGAAATTGTGTGATTTTTCTTTTACTTTGCGAACTAACTCAAAAATTTTGAGGCATATTTGTGTGAATTATTATATTCTACTTTTAAAACGTCTTTCTAATCATATGCATTTTATAAAAAGCAGGAACAAATGCTTTTCAAAGACCAACTCGCCCGATCCAAGACAATGTGTCCATTTAAGTACATGAAAAGTTTGACATCTGAAAATAGTTCAGCCGCGACTGGACATGCTTGAAGTCGAAAGATCGACTGTTGTAGTCGTTCGGCGTGACCCTTGAGCGCCTGTCTGAATCCAGTGTTAAATATCACAACTGCTAACAGTCAGCAGTGATGACCATGTATAAAACATTCTTTGAGTTTTTGTACAAAGTTGATTGACGATATTATGATATTATTTTAAGAGCATTCTTTATAACAAATTTGTGAAAAATTGTGACAATCTGATATTTCTTTGTATTATTATTTGTATAGCAGTTTTGATAAATCCTGGATTGGAAAATTTTGCTGAATATGTTAACGAAAATTGCAAGCATGAAGAGGACATTAACTTTCAATTTTTTTTTTTTATCCTAAAAATAAAGTCAGAATTTTTAAAAATGCTTTCTTGCTCCGGAAGAATAATAATACGGACTAGTCTCATTAAAGGGTAACCATATTTTTGGTATTCACTCTTAAAATTAATGGCAATAAAAGTGTTTGGTAATGATAGAAGCCATCAGCAGCTTTCGATAGTATGAGGCTTTTTTTAAAAAACATTTCACTTCAATTTATGTGGTTTTGACAAGTTTTTATGTCTCAAAGTTTGAAACTGAGAAGTGTTACTCTTAATAGCGTTTCTCAACAGCTATACAGTGCTTCTTAATAAGTATGTTTTTAATGGTCGTTAATTTTTTGAGTGATTATCAAAGATCCTTAAAGACACGAGACATTATTGGTAATTGTCAAAGACCAGTCTTCTCACTTGGTGTATCTCAACATAGGCACAAAATAACGAATCTGTGAAAATTTAAGCTCAATTGGTCGTCGAGTTGCGAGATAATAATGAAAGAAAAAAACACCCTTGTCACATGAAGTTTGGTGCTTTCAGATGCTTGATTTCGGGACCTCAAGTTCTAAATCTGAGGTCTCTAAATCAAATTCGTGGAAAATTACTTCTTTCTCGAAAACTACGTTACTTCAGAGGGAGCCGTTTCTCACAATGTTTTATACTATCAACCTCTCCCTATTATTCATTACCAAGAAAGGTTTTATGCTAATAATTATTTTGAGTAATTACCAATAGTGTCTATGCCTTTAAACTCTAAAAGTGTGACCGTCAATTGAATAATGTAACTAACTATTTTTATATCAACAAGATTGTATAAACAAAATTCAGATGTTTTTTTGTTTTGTGGGGAAAAACCTCTGAAATAATTGTTCTTTTTATTCCCATGGAGAAAAAATATTTACAAATTATTTACATGTTATTTTTGTACAAATAAATATTGCATGAACTCCTTACAATAAAACAAAAACACTTTGACAATCAAAATTGAGCTGTCTCGTCATATCAAAACTAGGGTCGGAAGCCTGAAAGAAATCTTAAAAGGTTTAAGTAAATAAAAAAAAACTAATTGTAACAAACCACTTAGGTTCTTTGGCTCTTTAAACAAAAAAGGCTCTTCTTTGGCTCTTTTAAAGGGAAGGTACACATTTGGTAATTGTCAAAGACCAGTCTTCTCACTTGGTGTTTCCCAACATAAGCATAAAATAACAAGCCTGTGAAAATTTGGGCTCAATTGGTCATCAAAGTTGCGAGAAAATAATGAGAGAAACAACACCCTTGTTGGACGAATTTGTATGCTTTCAGATAGGAATAAAAGACTTCTAGCTAGAAGTCTTTTATTATTTTAATGAGAAATTACCTCTTTCTCAAAAACTACGTTACTTCAGAGGGAGTCGTTTCCCACAATATTTTATACTATCAGCAGCTCTCCAATGCTCGTTACCAAGTCAGTTTTTAAGTTAATAGTTGTTTTGAGTAATTACCAAACGTGTACCTTCCCTTTAAAGCAAGTTTCAATCAATTATTTTCTGAAACATTTTTGTGAATATCCTGAACAAACTCCTGATAATCTTCCGTTAAAGAGGAAGGAAAATGACAAATCTACAACCTCACGTAAAAATGGTGTAAATTGCCATTGTATTCACCGGTAACCCATCCAATGCAAAGTTTGTCAATATCCAACACATCTGATGACCTCGTTCTGATAAAATTGGGTCTCTACATTTTTTTACGAGGATGTTTTTGTTCTCGACTGGCTGTCAATAATATTAATTCAAAACAATCAAATTTCTAGTCACTTCTTAATACTTCTTTGTTTATCCGGCCCATAAGAGAAACAAAATTAAATAAATAGATTTTATATCTATCTAAGTTCTTGAGTTGTTCTCATCGCCATTTGTTTGAAACTAGAAAAAATTTCCATGAATTTATTGAAACACAAATATTGAGATGAATTCATTTTGACTCAGGACTATAGCCAGAGAACATTGGAGTAGTAAAAATTGTTTGCAACACATTTGGAAAACTACATCCCCCCCTCTCCCCGCCCCCCCCCCCAAAAAAAAAAAAAAAAAAAAAAAAACACCACCAACATGATGAAGACAAAACCTTGATGAAAAAAAAAAATTAAATTAAAAAATCTTGCCCCAAAAATTCTCCCTTAGTGATGAAAATCCAGGGCCGCACATGACATGACCTGAGAAAGTAAAGGCCCCAGAAATTTCTCCCTAATCGGATGAAAAATTCAGTGCCGTACATAAGCCTAACCTGAGAAAGTAATCTATTACGTCTTACATTTACAATTCCTCTTCTCTGATATTTGGCCCGTCCGGTGCGTTGGGTAGACCCTCCACCGATTCCTCCTTTCCAGGCGGTGTCGCGCATAACATGTTGACGCTTATCCGCATTGGGAAAGGGGCGTGTCTATCCACCGTTAGCACCACTGCTTCCTGATTGGACGGAAACAAAGTTGAAAAGAAATGGTGGTGTTAATATCACTCCAAAAAAAAAAGGGGGAATAGAGGTGTGTTCCCCTCTGTGCATGGAGGTCAATATTGTAAGTGAGTGGCCAGGTCGGTTTTTAGAGGTTGAGATAGTCTGTAAAAATGGAAGTTTGTTTGAGAGCGTACCACATTCACTATCTTACGGAGACCGAGAATTAAACAAAAAAGGGAAAATAAAAGGTCTCCATCGAGGAATTCTAGGGGCTGGCTGGGGGGGGGGAGTGCTCCACAAGAAACTCTGTAAACAAAGTCTATGAGGTACAGTACAGCCCGGTTCATACTTCCTGCCAATGCGAATCCGATACGAATGTTGACATCACAAATTCACAACGAAATTCGCACTAAGTTGAGTTGTGCTCAACTGTCTTGCGAGTATCGCAGCGAAAGAGGGGTTGTGACGTCAAATTCACATCAAAATGGCATCGCATTCACATTCTCAGGAAGTATGAACCGGGCTTGAAGGTATGCGGCAAACCCATGTAATGATAATCTCTAAATGAGTTGGGGTGGTTCTAAAAAAAGAATCGTTGGTTTC
Organism: Asterias rubens; assembly: GCF_902459465.1. Classification (NCBI taxonomy): domain Eukaryota; kingdom Metazoa; phylum Echinodermata; class Asteroidea; order Forcipulatida; family Asteriidae; genus Asterias; species Asterias rubens. Next base: position 1,876,121 of record NC_047081.1, on the reverse strand, counting down.
AACTCGCGTTTCAATCAGTATGCTCTGATTGTCATCTGGAGAAGGTCTGTGAGGAAATGTTGAGCAAAGGAACAAAAGAAAACTCCACAGTGATGCAAACTATTTAAGAATGTGTACATTGTGACTTTTGTGTATTTTCACAGATGTTTTTTTTTTTTTACCTCGTCTTTATTGAGTTTCAGCACTTTGAGATCACTCTTCTTTAAATACATGACATGCCCCTGTCCATCGTAGGAAACTACACGCACTCTGCAATCAATCAATCAATCAAAGAATACAATCTAGTGTGATTTGCGTTAACACCATGTTCATTCTCTAAATGAGCTGTGGTGGTTCTGAAAAGAACCAGTGGCCAGTTTACCGAATGCAAAAAAATTCTGAATAAAGGCTGGTGGGTCTCGGTCCCCCTTATTCTGACACCCGCAGCTGATTTCACGAAACGCTGGGATTGATCCTATCTCGAGTTAGGATGAGTAACTCGTCCTAACTTAGGATTGATCTTAAGGTCTGCATGCTTACAGTGCAGGGTTGGGACTCGGCCTAAGTCCTAAGATTAATCTTAAGTTAGGAAGAGTTTGGTGAAAGCGATGATCGGTGTCACAGGGAAATCGTTTCCCTCAGAGACTCTGTCCTCCATGAGGGAAATAAGCTATCGGAAGAAGTTTGTACCCAGTTCACCATATGGGGGAACAGAATCTCCTGCCACACCGGAACCCTCCAGATAATGCAATTTAGGTGTGTATTTCACAAAGAGTTAAAGATGCTATGTCAGATTTTTGGCCCCAAACATTAAAAAATAGATTTTTTTGAGTGAATGTTATTTCAAAGAGTATCACCCGCTCTAACGAAAAAAAAGTTTAACTTTTACTTTTAATGGTCAGGAACCATGACAAAAATTTAAAACGTTTCTTATAAAACACATAAGAATTGGTCACGTGATACATTGCCGACAAAAACTAATTTTGAGCACTTTATTTCACTGCTACTAATAATTGGCGGACTTTTTCGAGCAATGGCTCAAATGAAAGTGTGTAACTTTCTCGACCCCCATCAAAATACCTATAGAATTTTAAATCAAAATTTTGGGGTCAAATCGGCCAAAAATCTGACATAGCATCTTTAATCGTAGTCCTATCTCGAGTTAGGACAAGTTTCTCGTCCTCACTTAGTTTTAATATCTCCTAGGACTAGTCCTAAACTGGTCCCAGGAGATTTACAAACTGTGAGCATCACCAGAAACTCTGAAAGCTCATGGAAGTTTTGAAAAAAATCCTGAAATCATGAACAAATCTTGAGAAATCACACGCCCATGTGGTTCAAAAACTCTCAACAGAGATCATCAACTTGATTTGAATGCAGCTTTACCTGAACATAATATTTCTTGAGTTTTGCAGACTGACGCTAGCTACCACTGGGTGTGTGATGGTGTTACGACGAAATATCAGTAATCTGCAATGAAAAACAGAGAAACAAAGTTATATACGGGGTGTTTGGCCAAGCAGATAAAGGTTACCCAAAGTGCCAGTGCCTTACAATGTTTGTAGGGTTCTTGGCTAAATTTTGCTTAGCAGGGATTTTGTCAGGTACATTATCTGGGCCCAATGTCATGGCTCTGCTTACCATTTAAGCAAAGAATCGGCGCTTGCAGAAGCGGCAAATTCTGTGCTTATGTCAAGCTACGCTTACACAGTTAGCGCAGAAATTGGCGCTTGCTTGAAGCGGAGAATGGTGATCGTAAGTGCAGAATTAGGCGAGTAAGCAGAGCAATGAAATTTGGCCCTGCCAAAACAAGCTTGTTTATACACAATTTAATCAGCCAGTCAAACTGCACAGCACCAAGCTGGGTGCACTGGCACAGGGTAGCCTTTAGTAATCAGAGAACTGTGTGCTTTTCAGCAAGTAAAGCCATGTCTCATTTGAAATTGGAAATGACAAGATAGCTGCTATCAATTTGGGGAAAGACACTGACCTGTTGGCAAATGTGAAGAGTACGTCCATTCCGTAGTTGTATCCAGTCCAACGCCAGCAATACTGTTCATGATAGAATCAAATGAATAGTTATAAAAAGAAAATTGGCCTCGTAACCAACTTTAGCTCACATAAGTCAGTGTTGAAATTGTCATTATAGAAAATAAATATCCAAATCTTACATCTGTTTCTCTTGCGATGACCCTACCGCATCGTAACGATTGCTGGTCGAAGACTTCAGGGGACACTGTCTCTTCGGTCGGGCTGATGGTTTTAATTGAAAACGGCATCATCAATCAATCATCCATTAATCAATCAATATTCATTTATTTCCATACTAAAAAAAAGGTAAAAAATATGAAACATTTCAATTGAAAACAGCATCATCAATCATTCATCCATTAATCAATAAATATTCATTTATTTCCATACTAAAAAAAAGGTAAAAAATATGAAACATTTCAATTGAAAACAGCATCATCAATCAATCATCCATTAATCAATCAATATTCATTTATTTCCATACTAAAAAAAAGGTAAAAAATATGAAACATTTCAATTGAAAACAGCATCATCAATCAATCATCCATTAATCAATCAATATTCATTTATTTCCATACTAAAAAAAAGGTAAAAAATATGAAACATTACGTGAGTCACCCTTTAAATGCAGACCCGATTTTGCCTATGACAAACTCGGGTCCGTACTTACTGGTTTGGGAATGCTGAAAAAAAAACGTTCATGAGGCGTAAATATTTGGTTGAGGGTGTCACTGCATTTGAGTTTACTGACACAAACCAAACCTCACAGGTACGTATTTATTATGTGAAGTATTGGGAAAGGATGTAAAATGTTATAATGAACGTGTTTTGTTAATCATAAAAAAATCAATCAAACATCTCTTTAGAAGAGGAGTAAGGCGGCTTGTGGGTCAGAATCGCTTTTTGGTGGGCATTATTTGCTTTTTCAATCAAAATTTAGGAAAATGTTTTTCAATCTCTTTGTGTTAACTTACCCTTGGCTCTGGCCCTGCTCCAGGCACAGCATTGTTTGCCATTGTAGTTGATACACCGGTAGTAACCATTCTGAAAAAGGCATATAACAAAAAGGGTTAATATAATAACATTAAAGATCATAATTAAACAACATAGCAGGAAGATAGTTGCAAGGTGTACTCACCATACCAGGTACATCCATACAAATACTCCTTCTACCCTCGATCCATCCAACTATGGAACCAGCTCCCAGCAGCCACTGTGATGTCTCCTTCAATAGCAGCATTCAAGGAAACTGCCCTACCAGCTATTAGAGGGATGAGTCTACCAGTGGGCTCACATCTCCTCTAAATCATCCGTCAGTTTTTACGCACCCTAAGTTATCGTCTTTTGTTATCAGTCTTTTTGTCTTGTCGACACCTTACCTTCACCTTATTTCTTATGCACTTTGCCTGTGACGTCACTTCTGCACCATCCTAGTACAACTATAGATAGCTGAATAAGGATTCCACCATTGAAGATTGAAGGCATTGTCTCAAACATTATGTGAAGACAAACTGTGGGCCTCCCACCAAAACTTGTGTGTTCTTGAGCAAGGCACTTTATCATAATTGCTTCTCTCCACCCAGTAGTAATAATGGGGGGAATAGAAATAGTCGTTTAATGTCAAGGAAACCTGATGTAAACACCGGCCTAATGAGCTGTATGCCCTTTGGACAGACTTTACGTTTTTAAGATTGATGCTACAACTCCGCACTAAGCGGAAATGTAACACTTTGAGCATGATGTCTTCATACCTTTGTGCATGATGTGATCCTTCTCAATGTGTTTACTCGCTGACAGGTCGTTGATGATGTGCTGAAGACGAACTCCCTGGAATAATGACTCAAACTTCTGTCCTCTCTCCGTTTGTAAGAATGTTCCTGGCTCTGGAAGAAATACCGAAGGGTAGTTCAGGGGTAAAGCAATCAAAGTGTAAAAAGGCTAGCAGTTATTCTCTCAAGGAATAGAGTAGTGTGAAAAGGGGCTTTAGAATCATTGAAAATTACTGGAAACACTTACTGTAAGATCTGAAGAAGACGTCTGCGTCTTTGCTGAGGTTTTTGAAGTTGCCGTTCCAAGATGGCACAAGTTTCAAAAATACAAACTGAAAAAAAAACCAAACAAAAAATTAAATAAATCATTCAATAGTTGCATATTTTTTGTACAAAAGATTCCAAATAATTTCTTTATTTTTTTGGGTCATTTGTGGTCTCCCTTGGAAAGTTGAAACTCGACAGATGTTTTTGATTGGTCAGATTTGTAATTTTTGTTTACCTTTTTCACCATCGAGTAAACATCCATCTCAACTTGGAGTACAAATAGATCCGGTGACCTGATGACTTGCTCAAATAACTCAAGGCTGTCAAAACAGAGTAGGGGGAAAAAGGCAAAATTTAGTACTTTAAAGCCAGCATCACGCCCAAATAATTCAAAAGCCATCTCATGTAACAATCTTTGTGTTGGACAACTAAAAAAATTTACTTGAACCTGCAACTCCAGATTAATATGCTAGTGCTTTACCAACTATATTGGTTGTGAATATCTTTGTTCGGAGGGGCTAGAAATTTTATACACCAGGGTCATGTATTTTGTTTTTCTTTTTGCTAGGTAAAAATGAGCCATGTTTCTTTTCTTGAAACTATGTGACAACTTTACACTAACCTTAACTCTCTAAGCAGTGACGACCTTTGCATGTCCATCAGGTTCTGTTCCAGCCAGGTGACGCAACTGAAAAAAATCAACAAACTTGAAGGGTTCACCTTTAGAGACCATAGCGAACACAGCGGCTTGTACTAAAATGCTAATAGCGGTCGTAAGGTTTGACACTAAAGGGTCTCTTGACTTCCAGCGCATTATGTCGCTCCTAACTGTTTCAAAAAGTTGGTTCAGCGCGATTCCAAAGCGCCTTTCTGAAATGGATGTTGATTATATTTACTTACTTGTTAGTGACTGCTTCCAGGCCATAGGCTGAGGCAGAAGTGTGGTAACAGCAAACAGTCTTAGTGCTACAGGGATGAAAGGAGAACAAACAGCAGATAAAAGTCTTAGTAAACATAAATGTAATATGGGGCCGAAGCTTTTAAAATAGAGCCAGACAGACAGAGAAACAAAACAAACAGACGGACTGACATGCATACAAAAGGACAGAGGCAAATGGGAAGAAAAAAAACAGGGTATATCCCATCGTAATTAGGTAAATGCTGTGAAGTTAAAGGACTGAGGGGTACGATTGTGGTTCAAAGATAGCCTAGTTTGAATGAAAAACATATTCACCACGTGGAGGTGCAGCATGATTATTCATACAAGCTACAAACTACATATTCATGATATGTTAATTACCTTATTGTGTCAGTCATGATGTCAGCACACTGGCAAATAAGTCCATCCTTAAAAGAAACCCAAACAATAACTGTAAATGTTTTGGTTTTAAAGGGTCTGGGTACTTTTTGTAGGACACAAAACACAATGTCCACAGATTTACATTAAACTCACACAGTTTGAAGATAATGATGGTAGAAAGATTCCCTTAAAATATTACTTGCTGAGGTGCTGTAAGATTTGAGAAATAAGTAAAAGAAGCGTGAACACGAAAAATGAGACCAAAGTTATTTTAGCATGTGAAAGGTATTTTCGTGACATTGTTCTACTACCAGTTCAAACTGTGTAAATTTGATGTAAATTTAGGGACAGTGTGTTTTGTGTTACAAAAAGTACCCAAATCCTTTAAAGGGAAGGTAGACATTTGGTTAGAAGCCTGCAGCAGCGTTTTGAGAATCATTTCACTTCAAATTAACGCGGTTATGTAAAAAGATTTCAGTTCATTATTTATGCCCCAAATTTTAATTTGTGATGCGTTACTGTCAGCTTACACTTCTCAGAGTGTGTTTTCCTATTACGGATTATAATTCCTGCGTGGACATCCCACTCTGGATTTTCAGCAATATCTCAAAAACAAAAAAAACATTTGAAAATGAAATGAATTTTTCAAAGGTTAGTTTTAGTGTGTACATCTTCATTGAAAATACGATTTAACAATCGAACGCTTTTAAACACCACAGATTTACTTTGCCTTTAAAGACTTACCAGTTGTAGGAGGGAGGCAGCTGCAAGAATGGGTACCACTTTTGCCGGTTCCAACATCACGTCGTCTCGATACAACGATCCTAAGGCAACCTCTAGAGCTATGGGAAAAAAACAATTATAAAATGAATTTACTATTCCACTTATCTCTCCTTGAGAAACTCATGTGAAAATATTGCTTAACAATTTTCTGCTAAGCAGAAATGAGCAGGATAACAGTCAAAAATTGTCCTTGTGACATAGTAGTTTGGCTGGTAACCTTATTCTGGTAAGCAAAATGTTTTGTGCTTAAGCAGCTCTATGAAATTGGGTCCAGGGCTTAATAGCTGCTCAAGCACAACAAGTAGCTAAGCAAAGCAAAAGTATGCTTTACCAGGATAAGGCTACCAGCCAAAATAGCATATCACATGTACTATCTGTAGTTGGGTATCTTGCTTAACTTTTTCTTTTAACAGAATTTTCTGCTTATAAAAGCAGCTCTATGAAATTGAGCCCTGGGGCCATTTTTGTAGACCTGCATCAAGGAGAAATTAGTGAAACCAAAAATGAGTGAAACCAAAAATGAATTTTGGTCATTCTTACCTCCGATATCAATGGTATTGTCCGGAATATTCATCACAATTTCATTCAGGTTGGACTCCTTCCATGATCCGCTGAACATACTCGCAAAGTAGCTTGACTACACCGGGGAAAAAAAATCACAAACACAAAAATTGTACTTTCTTTCCTTTTCCAACGATGCAAAAGTTTAATCCATCAAGTAATTGTTTAAATCCATCATGGAAGTGTCGTGGCCGAGCGGTGTTTCTGATCAGCAGGGTGTGGGTTCGAATCCCCAGCCGTGACACTTGTGTCCTTGAGCAAGACACTTAGCCATAGATTCGTCCTTCAGATGGACGTAAAGCCGTTGGTCCCATGTGTTGTGTAACGCATGTAAAAGAACCCAGTGCACTTATCGAAAAGAGAAGGGGCTCGCCCCGATGTTCCTGGCTGTGGCTGCTGTATGCGCCGTAGCACCTTGTAAACCCTTATAAGGTGCTAACTAATTGTGTCTCAGAGTTCATCACTGCAATAACCTATCTTTCTGAAAGTTTGTATATACTCAGCGCCTTGAGTACCTTGTTTGGTAGATACGTGCGCTATATAAGACTTCGATATTATTATTATTATTATTATTATTATTATTATTAATTGACCAGATATCGGGTAAGCTGCACTGTGCAGTTTGCACTAATACCATGCATGCATAGAAATGACCCAAGACACCCACATACATTGCTGTGGTTCTCTGTGTTTTTGCGCAATGAGACCAACCTGACATAAGTAGATCTTGTGAAGGTACCATTCCTTTCCTAGAGCAAATATTGTGATATCGGAGTTCTCTCCATTGACGAACAGTGTGTCATAGATGTACTTTGAGGTAGACTTTAGCTTCTTCCTGAATCATACAAGAAAACAGGTTAAAAACATAGTTACTTATAGTTACTTTGCGAGTATGTTCAGCGTCAGTCTCCTGACAATGACTAGAGCAAGCTAGTCGAAACGTTGACCCCAATTCCGTAATACCATTACCAGGGCGGATGGTATTACTAATAGTTATAAAGCGGGACAGTTCTTTTCAGAACTGAGAAGTCTCCTGAACCTCCGATTATCTACTCCGAGGCAGTAGAATAAAACAAGACAGTTCTCTAAGAACAAACTCTACCTGGCAAGTAGATACACACAGGGTGTTACCGCAAACAAAATATACATTGATACCTCACCATGCAATGCCTCAAATCCTATATACTTATTATAGATGGTTTGCAAAATTTCTAAAAGAACAAAGAAGTCACATTTAACTTAAAAGGGACACATTGCCTTTGCATTGGGGTGTTCTGGGCTGTTATTATAGGGAATTTAAAGTAAGTTGGAAAGATACTTTGAAAGTACAATTTAATTATTATTCACACAAATTTTAATTTCAACTAACACTACAGTAGTCTACAGTAGTTACGCTCCATAATTTTGCAGAGTTAAACTTTTGGATGATTTACAAATTTTCATTTGGCATCTCGAAAAGTCAATCAAACAACACTCAATTTTGCTAATTAAATTTACACATATATTTTCGTTTTAACATTTTACATTTTTCCGACCAATTCTCACAACACAAGTAAGTAGTATTCAAGAAGGGAAACAAAGTCCAACATCCATTAAAAAATAAGAAATAAAATAAATCCCTTCAAAATGTGGTGGCAGAAAACGGGAAATTAATTAATAGATAAAAAAATTTAAAAAATGAGTGAGTTGACCCATGGAGGAATAAATAATTTATTCCTCCATGGTAGGCCTAATTCCTCTTTAATTTTTAACTGTTAAAAAAAAAAGTGTGGTTGTTGGGTGCGGATATTTTCCCGAAAGTTAAATAACACAAACATGAGTAACCGAATGGGTTTTTCAATTTGGAAGTTATTTAAATCCCAAATTTAAAACTAAACGGCACAAACCTCTGCGGTGTTCTCATCATTTCGTCTTCTTCACTATCATCATCACTATCATCATCCCGTCCCCTCTTCCGTTTTTTGGGACTAGCTTTTCCTCCACCAAAAAATCTTCCCGTAGACACATATCCACCCATAACCCCTCCTTCTGACCTGACCAACGAGCAAGCGCTTGGCTTTTAATAAAGCAATATAGAAAAATTCAACTACTTCACTCTGTAAACCCGAATTTCTTGCCGATTTTTACGGAGCGGTTTTGTGTTGTTGTTCGTTCCATGTACGCCGCCATGTTGTTTCCGCCCTCCAGTTCAAAAATAAGTGGCAAAACGTTGAGGGCGCGCTCTGCTTGACGAGAAAGGGGGGGGGGGGTGTCCGGGGGGGGGGGACGACGACACACAGAATCTCCTGCAACAACGGCCGTATAGGGCCAGCTATTTATTGATTAGGATGTTTAGCCAAGTCGAATTTTTAATACGATTTAAAATGGTCAAGTAATTAACACATTCTTTCAAATCGTCTTATCAATTGTAGTTCTCTTGCTTAGCACCTTGGGTTTAAAAGTGTGGCGGCAGCTTGTCTTGTGGCCGGATTTAAACTTGATAAAGGCCCCGGATGTCATATCTGAAAGCATTCTGCCATGTTCGATTTCTAACGATCTGTCAGCTCATAATTATTGCGTTAAAGGCAGCGGACACTATTGGTAATTACTCAAAATAAACAAAATTACTTGTTATTATCTCGCAACTTCGACGACCAAAATTAGTTCAAATTTTCACAGGTTTGTTTTTTTGTGCATTTATGTTGAGATACAACAAGTGAGAAGACTGGTCTTTGACAATTACTTATAGTGTCCGGTGTCTTTAAAAGCATGAGATACTTCAGGTAATTGTGGAGACTATAGAGTATCATTACTCGGAGGATTCAAACATAGAGAGAGGGCATGCATAAACCATGCAGTACCCTCCCTAGGTGAATCAACGTTACAAATAAAATAAGAAACCTGTCAATATTTTGGCTCGGCAATTGGCTATCGAAGTTGCAAGAAATTGAACACTCTTGTTTTGCTGAGTTGCTTGCATTCAGATGCACGACACAGGCTGAAACCTGAAGCCTTTTCCATGTTGATTCAATTTGTGGATGATGCTCTCTCTCTCTAAAACTGTAACTACTTTGATTCCATGATACTCTCTAAATGTAAAAGAGTGAAAAACACCACTCTTTACATTTCGAGCTGTCCCTCATATTATATGGCTCTTCAAAAATAGTGGTGGTTGTTTCACTCTTTTAGAGGGGTTTCACTCCAGGGCAGAGTGAAAAATCACTCAAAAAGATGCAAACTTCAATCTAAAAGAGTGGAAGACCACTCCAAAAAGAGTTGTCCTTCGTATGGCTCTTCAAAGAGTGCTTTTTCACTCTTTTACATTCAGAGAGTACGGTCATCCACAGCCCTATTATGACTCTTCCTCTGTGCTGTAGTATAAAACGAAAGTGTAAGGCCGCCTGCCAGGGCTACGGTCATCCAGCGCTTTTCCTGCGAGAAATTAGAACTATTTAGCTCAGTTTCAAACTGTAGTTGCCGTGGCCCGATGTTTTGACGGTTGAACAGCTCAAGTTGATCGGGGAGTCCCTGGACCTGTCGAGTTACTGCCCTCTCATAACATGAGGGGACAAAATTCTCCCTGCATATAGGAAAGTATTTATTTCAGAGTGATATGTCACCCCAAATTCTTCAAAATGGAAGTCATCAACCCCCAGGTCATTAATGCGCAACATTTTTTACAACCGTTTTATTGGGGCTCTCAAGTCGGTCTAATAGAATATTTTGAGGGACACTCCACTGTTTTTCTCTCTATTTAGGGCAGTGCACATTTTAGGCCAAGGTCTTGGCCCAATTTCATAGAGCTGTTAAGCAGAAAATACTGCTTGACAAAATGTATTTGCCAAGCAAACATTGAGAGGGGCACCAGCCACAACAACACAAACTGAATGTAGTTTTGTCTGACAACCTGTTTATACTAAGCAGTACTATTTTTGTGCTGAGCAAGTTTTACAGGCTTAATGAAATTGGGCCCAGGTCGATCCTAACAAGACACGTTGGGATGGGAGGAGAGGCTAGTAGTGGGCAACCACACACCTCAGTGAATTCGTTGAAAGAGCTCCCAGACACTCTAAGTAGGTAGAGCTCCAGTACTGGCCCAGGTCTTGGGCCTCTCCGGGCAAGTGTGTTCTTGTCTGGTTCATCTCCACGGCCTGTGGTCACACCCACTGGTCACCAACAAACACAACAATACCGTGCAAAACCGCGAGCTCCCCAGCAAAGGGGCTACCGGTCACAGTTTGGACGACTCCCAACAAAAGAGTCATCAAGCTGGGCCTCTTTGATTCAATTAGGAGACCATCTCCAACGGTGAAAAGATAGCCCCACTTGTCGTGTTCACTCTAATGTGTATGGCACACGACCCCAATTGGGTTTCCAAAACGGCTTTGTGACAGTTTGAGACAAGTCCAGACACACACTCTTTGCAGCGTGGCCCAGTGAGGAGAAAAACAATGGAAAAAGAAAACACAGTTTTGATAAATAACCAGACAGTATTGTTCCCGCCAAAAACTTGAAAACCAAGATGCCTTTTTTACACGCCCCTTTTGTTAGCACTCTCGATATAAGTCCCCACCCTCAGCCAGAAGTGGTACTTTCCGATTTCTAAATCCGAAGAGAACACCTTCTTGCTATAACCTAATCTCCTCCTGAGGCAATTAACTAAGATTTGTTGTTAAAGTCAACAAGGCTTCTGAGTTGTCAGTATAGTCAGTCCTAGCTCAAAGTATAAGTTCATCGACACCCGGTCATGGCTTACTCCGTGAGGATTCTCAAGGGGGCGTCCGCTCCGCACTGCCCGGTCATCATCTTCCTCCTCACGCTCCTGATGATGACACCCTGCCGGACTTTTGATGCAACGTTTCTGGAGCACCCAGCAGTTGCAGATGCCCTCTCCAACCAGCGCTTCCAGAGGGATGCCCCGATGACCGCGAGGCTGAGAGACTTTGAAGGGGATTTGGAATTCCTGACCTCTTTTGAACTCAAGAATGAACAGCATTTTGCCCAGAATCTCACTTCCCCGGTGTACATGATGGACCTCTACACCTCCATGGAGACAGGGGAGGATCGCGTCCATCCATCAGCAGAGGAAGTTGAGGCGATCGTCGATTCAGACACAGTCCGGAGTTTTGCTGCTGATATTAAAGGTAAGAAACTTTTCTTTCATTCAAACATTTTAGAAGCTTGTTCAGAAATTCAAAATCACTCCTAGCGAACCAGAGCCGAGAGTGAAATTTCAGGGGGCACATAACGTGCACACCTGCAATTAAAACTGTATTTTCTCGATTGCATTTTGAGCCTCTTTTGATGGATACTTTTCGTCACACTGTATTTTACTATTCTTTTAAGAATATACTTAAGGGTATTTTCATTTAACAAATATTGTTACACAACTGGTTCTTTTCAGGACCACCACAACCCCTGCAAAAAGGTTGTTGTCGCAAACCGTCTATTATAAACTTAAGGTGGCAAGAAAAGTGACAAATTCATCAGCCAAATTCATTTTAATTCAAATCAATCACTTGCAAAAAAAATATGTATTATGTACCTTATGACCCAATTGTTAAAATTAAAAACAAACAAATTACTCTAATGAGAGAGCCATCTACTACAACAAAAATATTTTGATTTCATTTTGTTTTATTGTATATACTTTTAAGATAAGATGAGAACAAAAAAACAACAGAATTTTCAAAACTGTTGTCAAAATAATGAATTAACTGAGAGAAAACAATGATTTCTAAATTTGGTTTTATCATTATACCAAAAAAAGTATACCTATTTCATAGCAAGATTGCAAATTCTCAAGCATAATTTTAATTGGTTTTTATACTTTCCAAACTAAGTCAATGCTTTTATAGTTTTTAAGGCATTGCATGGTGAGTTATTCAATTATTTGCCGGTTGGCTGTAAGAAATCGGGCTGTAACACCACGTTTATATGAATAGCTTATTTTGCTGTGTAGATTTTGTTCTTCTGTATTCAACAGTGACAATGTAGCTCTAATTCTAATATCATAAATGGCACCAGGCTGTCTTTTCCTCCAAGCCTCGGTTTGGTTAAATTGAATCAAATAGAACAACATCCAGAATTGCCGCACCATGATATAGGTCAATGGCGTTTTGTGTACATAGTGTATACATACAAACTCGCCCCATTGTCCATGGTGATGTACCGTACATGACCACTTGACGTATATTATGCCAAACTCAAACACCAATTAGGCCGTCTGCAAACTCGCTAAATGATTTCAGCCAATAAGACCCATTAGCAGCAGAGGGCTAATTATCCCTTTGCCGGCACAAACCAAAGGGACCAATCCGTTTTTTGACATCATGTTTTGCAAGGACTTAATCCTAGAGAAACATACCCACTTACCTAGAGTGCATGCTTATACTCTATACATCATTGTTATTTTAAGTAAACGGTATTCAAAAAACCTCTTGAAGAAAGTCAGAAGGGAAATTGATCTAAAATGAAGTCCACTTAGGCACAAGATTATCCTGAAACTTAATTAACAGATTACAAAGTTGTGCCTCTCATGCCTTAGCACTCTAAGTCAGCTTATTCTAAATTTCAAGTGTAAACTCATGAAGTGTTACGGGCTGGTTTTTCTTCGAGTTTTATCGCATAACAAAGTTTTCTTGACGAATGTAAATTACATGAACATTTGGATGGTAGTCTGTTTTTCAGCAGTATTTTTCTGTGCTTTGCGGTATTGGGTAGAAAACCAAGTGCACCCTTTTGTATGCGATAATGTGGAAGCAAAACCAGTCGATTTTGCAAAGCACAGAAAATGACCGCTGAGAAAAAACAGACTACCAGCCAAACGGTCATGTAATAATACACTGGTCATTGCTGGTTCCTTGCTTGGGTTTGCTCACAACTCTCGGGGAAGGACGTGTACTGTAGCTGTCTAAGCAAAACCACTAATTAGTTAGCAACTCTCTAAAAATAAAAATACACCTTTACCGCATCTTTCAATCCATGAGTCCAATTCAATTGCATTTCTCATTCACTTAAAAGGATCAGCCAAAGAAACAGTACTCCCAGTTTTGTTATAATTATTGATATATAGCAAAAATCCAACAATTATTTTTACTACATTGTTGACATTAATTCCATCTGGTATGAAGGATTGATAGTGTACAATGAAATAACTAATGAAATGCTTTTATCTTTTCATTCTACTTTTCAGAATCCAACTCAACCCCAGCAGGCAACTTCACCAGTGTGTGGACAGCCAACTTTCGGGTAACTTCCATCAAGGACACAGAGCGAGTGCGCATGGCCGAACTTCGAGTCGTTATGGGCCGCACCTTGAGCCAGTCAACCCTAGAGGTCGCCCTTCACCACTGGGCTCCCGCTCCCTGCCCACGTGACCCGAGGCTGTTCGAGTGCTTCTCGAAGCAGCTTCTCATCTCCCGGATGTTGCCGACCCATCGCCACGACGACTACGACGGAAGTGAGGTGTTTGACGTCACGGAGGGATTACGTCACTGGTTCCGTGAGGACAATTTTCTGCGCGGGAAATACGAACTTGAGATCCGCACAGTGAGTGATGGTGCGGAGAGCTCGGAGGACTCGGTGAACTCTTTCTCAGACGAAGCAGAGCTCTCTTCGTTTTCATCGCTTTCATCATCTTCATCCTCGTTCTCACTGTTCGACGACGAAGCGACCGGCTCTGGTGAGATCCCACAGAGAGAGGAAACTGTCGACAGCACCGGTGGATTAGAGGATGTCACGCTGGTAGTCTTCTCACGTGCACTGCAGCCGGTCAACATCATCGACGACGCTCAGAGCTCAGTCAAAGTCCGCACTCAACGGGGCGCATCATCACGCAAGAACAAGAAGGAGAAGAAACATCACTACAGCTCAGCAAACAAGGCGGAACAGGAACGACTAATCCAGGAGAAACTACTACGTGAGATCATAGCTCAGAGCCGGGACGCCGGAACCTGTAGGAGAGTCAAGATGGATGTGGACTTCTACACCAGTGGCTGGGCCAGCTGGATCGTCTACCCGAAACGATTCAATGCGTACAGGTGCGCCGGGAGATGTGCCGGACCGCTCGGATCCGCGGATAATCCGAGCAACCACGCCATTATGCAGAACATGGTGCGGTCGACAGGGAGACCGGACATGGCGCCGGAACCGTGCTGTGTTCCGACTAAGTTATCTGCGTTGAGTATGATCTACCTGGAGCACGGGAACATTGTTATGAAACATCACGAGGACATGGTGGTTGAGGAATGTGGTTGCCGTTAAAAAAACTTTTGGTTCATGTTTTCTTAAAGGTGCTATATGAACACGTTTAGTAATTGTCAAAGACCAGTAATGTATTCTCACTTGATGTATCCCAACATGCATGAAATTAAACTTATCTGTGAAAAATGTTGACTCAATAAGTTGCAAGAGAATAATGGAAGAATACAAATTCATAGGAAAAATGTTTCTGGTATTAACTTTAGTTTCTACTAAGCTTTCAGACTAAACATTTTTTAACAATGACGATTATTGTTATCCTTATCCACCCTGTATAATATCTTTAAAAATTCTGCAAAAAACTTTAATAATTTCTCAAGTTGCGAATGTATTCATATAAAAGTGCGCACAAATTTGAAGATCTGACAAATTTATTTAAACTTGAATTTTTAAGAGCAAAAAACAACAATAATAACGATTAATACATTTATTAAATGTAATAAAAAAAACCGATACTAACTTAAAATTTCCAATAAAGATATGATTACTTACATTATTATTCAAAATTGAATTTTGATTATTGCAAATTGAAACATTGATAAGCAAAAGGTTTCCCTTAAATTCTATAAAGTTATACAATTTCTTATCAAATTAGAATGATCTGTCATCACAATATTTCCGATTAAAATCTCTGGGCATGTGCCAACCAATTGTAAAAATGTAATATATCCGAAAAGAGTAATTATGTATGATAAATAATAATGTGATTTTTATTTCTTCAGAATTGATATGTATGCATGATTTGGTTATTAAATAATGTTAACAGTTACAACTTGTGTTGACTTTATTTCATTTAAGCCTTATCGTTTCTGTTACTCGGGGGGGGGGGGGGGTAAGATATCGCGGTTCAGAAGATAGTAAACATTAAGTTGTATGTGGCCGCCCATAAAAATGCAGCGTCTGCGTAATATTTGTCCTCCATTGTTTTGACCGGTACATGTACATGTGAATTTACTAAAAATCTCCATGTGAAATGAATGCGAGGTCAAAGATACATCTGGCAGCATCCGGTCATCCTTTTTTGATACACCGCAACGAGGGGTTTTGCACTGTAACACACCCAATTCCGATCTCGAGTGCAGACTACGTTTCTATAACGCCGTTTTGTACACCTCGCCCCTCGCAACGTAGTCTCCTACTCAAGCAATGAATAGACCGTCATCACGCTGACACCATCTTAGTCGTGTTCCCTGTTTCCATGAATGCTAATATTCATTGCATAAACATGGCACCAGACTATTATTTCGTCCAGCCTCAGTTTGGTAACAATGATATGGAATGGAGTAAAATCAAGATGGCGACACCGTAATGAATGTCTAATGGTAAAAAGTATAAAACCCCTCACTGTTAAAAAAAGAAAAAAAAAAAAAAAAGCATCCCTAGGCTGGTATAATATGGCGTGCCACGAAGTGTGACGCCAGACGTTTAGCCTCTGTTTGTATAAACCGATGTAAAGGTCGTTGTAAGACAATTATGAACTTGTGTAACTGTTTAATTAGTCCGGTTCAAGTGTCTGAATCCAAAGTGCAAGCATTACAATCGGTACCGAGTGTATTAAGTGCAGAGGTTTATTTATGTAGTATTGGATTCACACACGCGGTCTTAACATGGCGTCTACTGTTGCCAGGGTCTCTGTGAGACCGTATTTATCCATTACCCATTATGATGTTTGGAGAGTTTAGAGTGGACTTTAAAAGCTATTAACTCCTGGCAAATATGGGAGGGAATAGACTATGAAGTGGCCACGTGATAGTCAAAGGTAGGAATAGTTTATTTTTTTAGGGAAGGTTGATTTTCAATGTTCAAAATGCGACACGACACGTAGTAGACATTACACTGCGTTGTCTGTTTTTCTCCCCCAGTGTTCTGTTTAACCTTGGTTTAACTCATAAAACTGAAATGTTTACTTTACTTGGAGAGCGTTCGTTTCGTTACAAGTAGTTTATGTGTTGATGATCAACCACTATTTTAAAACGAGCTGTGGAAATCACAGCAACTCCTAAACGTCAGTTGTGCTTTTCGCCTTAAAGCCACAGTCGTCATTTTCGAGTTTTTCCTGCCGGCGAGCGATTTACACATCTAGGGGTGAGTGTTGATACAAAACAGCTTAGAAATTAAGCTGAGAGATTTGAATCTGTGTTCTTTTCTTTGTTACCATTTTTCAGCTGTGAAGTTTCAAATATTGACCTTATTATGAACTAAGTTCCGAAACGTGAATTCTCATCAAACTATAGCGTACTTGCAAACTTGTCCACGTAATTTGGTAATTTCTTTTAATGAAAAGATGACAATTTAATTTCCTCGATGGTGTAAACTTTTGAAGCTAGAAAAAGAGTTGCCGCAAAATGTTTGTTATTTTGGTTTAGGCTGTTATTACGGGACCATACTAGAGTGGTTTAGTTCATTGGTTTCGAAAAGGTGAGAATGTAAACAATGGAAGTTGACCTGGTAAGTCTACTGCCACCTAGCGTTCCAAAGTATCTTAGTTGGTATGCTTCTACCGGCTAACTATCTTTTACTGACTTATTTATAGTAGGACAATGACCAGCGAGGCCTCCCCGTGGGAATTGACTCCCAAAGGTCTGACGTCATTCGTGTCCACCCATCTACGCCACGGGGACCATTTTGCAGACGAGGTTGCACAGGTGCTTCGCAACCTCGTTCTCTACATCACGAAACAGGCATCGTACTCTATTGCCAGGACCTCCGTGGTAAGGAATTATGGTTCTCCAAAGTGTAATGACCCGGGGAGTCATATTCATTGATATCCCAAACTGGACTGTTCCACGTGATCTAAAAGGGGTGTTTAGGTGGCAAAAACTATTAGCACATAAGTATCCCATGTCCATTTATACAGACTTACCTAGATCCAACCCTTTGATAAGTGGAGCCGTCTGTTCGTGCATACAACAGGCTTATTTGACATTGTGTTAATTAAATCATTCCTTCTTCGGCAGAGTGGTGACCTCGTTTCGGGAACGACCTCGACACAAGAGGATGTCGAGTTCCAACTTTCCCTCTACCTGTCAGATTTCCGGAGTATTGGAGACTACCGTAAGGGAATCCAGGCTGTACTGGCTCAAACAAGAGATCTCCTGAAGGCCGGAGGCGTACATGACGCGGTGAGACTGCGGGGGCAGGAGAGCCTAAAGGACGGGGC
The DNA here is from genome assembly GCF_902459465.1 of Asterias rubens. Lineage (NCBI taxonomy): Eukaryota > Metazoa > Echinodermata > Asteroidea > Forcipulatida > Asteriidae > Asterias > Asterias rubens. The sequence goes on along the minus strand of NC_047081.1, from coordinate 1,858,030 downwards.
AGTTCAAGTCAGGATCATGGTAAATAACGAGTGGTATGACGGAACGGTCATGCCGGCTGTGGACCTCATCGGAGCGAATCCAAGTAAATGTGAGTCTGCCTTTATATTGTTTCATTACAGAGACATCATTTCGTACACCAGTAAATAGTTGTTGATTTGGAACAAAGACACATTTTGACTTGAAAGGGATTGGAACCTGCGACGTCCAGACGTCAATGAGCGTCAATCCTGGTTAGTTCTGAACCACTGCAACATGCATGTCATGTTATGCTCCAGCCAAACATGGCGGCTCCTAGCACAGGCTACGTGCGTCACTCATAACAACCAATAAACTTGAGCAAGTCCCACATCATGACAAATGGGGTAAAATTTGAATTAAATATCAACTCCTCCTGAAGACGAGCAGAGTATACTGTCGAGACCACACCGGCTATTTTCAGAGCCAACAATCCCACAAAAAGAGAAACATGGGTGAACCCGAAAGTTTACTATTAATGTCTAGTCTCTTCATATATCCTTTCATTTCAACAGCTGTTAAAGAAACAATGTACCGCCAGTTCATGCAGGACACGGATAAGCTTCCCTACCAGGCAACCTTGGGTGACATCCGCCATCGTTTCAACCAGAGCCTTCCCCAAAATGTAAAAGATTTGATTCTGATGATCAAGTGCTGGAGGTGGAATCGGCTCAGACTCCGAAGGGATAAACCCAACGGTCGGTTCTTTGAGTTGTTCGTTGTCCACTGTTGGGAGGGGAGTGGTGCCGGGGAGGGGTTCGGGCTTGCTGCCGGGCTGAAGGAGGTTCTACTCCTGCTGAGTGACTGGAAGAATATCAAGATCACCTGGGATGAGAGTGAACGGCGGGCCTACCCGAGACGAGTATCAGATGAAAAATGGCGAAAGATTCTTGCAAGGTTTAAAAAACATTTTTTTTAACACAAATTACTATGAGCAGGAAAACTCACATGTTTTTAAGGTGTTGAAAATATTGTTTTCGAAAGCTCACAAGGGTAAGGGGTGAACTCAATAAATCCATGCTAAAAATGTGCATAGTACAAATGAGTTGAAATAGCTGTCTGTCCCTTAAAAAAAACTCTGAGATCTACCCCCTTTTAGATGTGTAGAATGGTCCAAAGTCTAGGATATCAATGAATATGACTCCCCATGTCATTTAACTTTGAGGCATGGCTTAGTCATCAAATTGAGAACAAAATGGTTTATTGGTAAAAAATGTTTTAACCACATCGTTGTGGTACCCGCTGCCAAAACATAGGATTCGAACTGCCTCTAGCAACCGGGCAAACCTCGGTAGTCTAGTTGGTAAAACACTGCTCTAGAATTGCAAGGGTCGTGGGTTCGAATCCCACCCGAGTAACATGCCTGTGATATTTGGTCACATGACTCGGGAAAGTACTGAGTATACAGTGCTAACACACATCGGTGTATGGGTAAAAACCAAAAGATTAATACACATAAACAATAAAAGTAACAATTTGAGACCCGTCCCCTTATGGATATGTGGAGAGGTCCAGTCTAGCATGTAAAGGAATATGACTCTACCAACACAGTACACTTTGGATGAATGGCTTTACTCTATACAGTCCACCCCCATCCCATTTTTCATTTTTTAAGTAACCATAATGGCTGTGTGTCTTGTTTTGATTTTTTATAGCAAAGACTACGACGAGCCGTTTGCTTTGGACCCCATTGACCCCTACCCTGAATACTGTGAAGGGGTCAAGATATTCACGTGGGACGATATTTCACGCACTGTGCGGGAAACGCTCCTGGAGCCCTTATTCCAAGCCCTGCCAGCGGATTCAAAATGGTGACTTCAAGAAGAGACAAATGGGTTTTGATTCAAGGATCGAAATTGGAGGAAAATAAAAGGAGAGGATGCCTTTGGAAATTACTCCTTAGACTTATACATTTTATTGCAAATTTTGTATGCACAGGACCGCTTCTGATTATTTTGTTGAAAAACAACCCCATGAGAACGCCAGTTTTAGAAAAGGATATCATTTTGTTTCATCTCAAAATTCGAATCTGTATCAGACATCTGAAAGCACACAATGTTTAAATGCAACATGATGGTTCTTGTTTTCTTTTATTAATAACTTATTGCAATTTCGATGATCAATTGGGCCCAGAACATCACAGGTTTGCATATTTTATGCATTCAAATGTTGGTATAGGCCAACACCAAGTAAGTATAAAAGTCTTTGACATTTACCAAAATGTCATATCAATTATCAAATATGAATACAAAACAGACCCCGCATGTTCTTCGCCCTTTGAACTCAGCTGGCCCTTCGAGTTATGAATATTCATCATGCATGCATTTTGCTCTGCTATCATTGGCTGTTGAACGACTTGGAGACTCTTTTGTTTTTTAATTGGCCACTCTCCAACAAAGGGGTACTAATTGAGCCTATTGTTCATTAAAATGATGGCTGATTTCTACTTTACGTTTCAACGAGTCCTTTCCAACTCAAGGACTCGATCAACAGCGCAGCGATGAAAACAGATTCCCACAAAGTTCTGATTCAATTTGAATGCACTTGATGATTAAACTGTTCGCTGAAGTACTGTTATGATAAACTGTGTAATATAGTTCACCAATCCTCAATCAGCATTGTACACCATGAAACTACTCGTCGTGTGCCTTGTCTTCGTGTGGAAGATGGTAGGTACTTTACAGTCAGCTCAACTTTCATGCGCAAGGCTGCAGCAACCCCATCTTTGGAAGCAACATGGCGGTTCGTGCTACCTGTTTCTGGACGCGAGGATAGCTCGCGGGCCCGCCATAGGCCCTTTTCGAAACCGCGGCTTCGGCTCCGGATTCGGCTCAGGCTAGATTGGCCCCGCGACTGTTTTGACATTTTGAGCGTGCTTTGCGTGTACGTGATCAGGGCTTCAGACGGCCTGAAGCCGAATCCAAAACCGTGGTTTCGAAAGGGGCCATAGATTTCTGCCGGTCAAAGTGTGCCGAGTTATCAACCTCGACTACTGAACTAGAGAATGAACTAATATGGCACTTGTTTAAAGACGGGGTCGATCCAGATTTTAACTACAGCAAGAGAATGTGGCTTGGGTGTAACAACACCAACGGAGCATGGGTGTGTCTGGGTCATACACCCGGGATGAAATACCGCAATGGGAGACTTTCTGGGACGATAGAGGGCAGCAGACTTACCGGGTAAATCCATTGTTCTCAGAATTATGCGCATGTTCAGAACTACGTAAACAATGGAAACTTACCCGGTATGTCTGCTGCCACCTAGCGTTGGAAAGTCTCCTATTGGTTGGATGGTGTTGAACCCTCTACTGAAAATGCGTGCACGGTAATGAGGCACACGGACGGGACATGGGAAGGGCCGCAATGCGATGTAAAATACCCCAAATTCACACTCTGCAAGACACCGGCTACTGCTGGACCAATCTCACCCATAACTCTTAGATGTACCTCGATGCCTAAACCTAGCGGACTCTGCCCCGACCCGATCCACACCGTGAAAGTAACGAGCCCAATGCAGTGTTGCCTGGCGTGCGCAAAGGAGTGTAGCTGCCGTTCTTTCAGCCTAACTCACTCACTTGACTGCCAGATGAACCCGGGTAAGATCAACGGTGCGATTACTACCTGGAGAAATCAGACGTCGTGTGAATACTACGAGTATGAGATGTGAGGTTAATTCATCAGTTGAAAACATGACTTTAATTGAAACTATTGCCGAATAACTGTATGTATATAAAGACAGTGAGAGTAAACATATTGCGATCGTGGCATTCCGAGCATGTTACTGCACTTGATTGGGAGGCGTTTGGTCGGTCATTTTTGAAAGTTCTTTTCAGTATGCGCGTGCTCAGATGATCTACACGTGCAATACTGAGAATGTGCCGAAAAAAGACAGTTATCATCATTTACTGCAATTGTTATATTAAACTGCGAGTATGATGTCTTTTATCAAAACACTCGACTTCAAGGTTTCTTTTTATGTGATGGAAACATTTTAATGAATCTGCTACATCGTCCGTCTCTAACGAACACTTGAAGACGACTTAAAAGGAGAGTTTGTATCCGATAAAAGTACTCCAAAAGATTCTGGCCATTAAAATTTACTAGGTAAAGAGCATTGGAGAGCTGGTGATAGTATAAAATACACCATTCGAAATTACCCTCGTTAACGTCGTGAACTAACACGATACGCCATTTTGTGGAGTCAAATTTTAGACTCCACGAAAAGGCCGACCTTGTTAGTTCGCAAATAAAACTTAAACCCACGCAATTTCGAGGCATGTGTTATTACTACTGTGATAAACATCTTTCTAACCATAATGCATTTCATAACAAACGGTTTCAAAGTGAATGCTTTTCACAGACAAACTCGCCCGATCCAAGACAGTCCCTTAAATGTATAGTTTTAGAGAAAGGGGTAATGTTTCACCCTCAAATTTGAATTAGAGAACATGAAGCCATTCTCAGACATTTTGTAACCCCCCCCCCCTCCCCTTGCCCTACTCTTGTGATGCACCAAGTTAGGATACTGGTCTTTGACAATTACCAACGGTATACACTGCCTTTAAAATGTAGTCATACTAAATTACAGTCGATAACAACACACGCGCTTCCGTACAATTTGACGGTTGTTTTTCTTCTCTAAGGCAAAATGATTGCTTTGGGTTTTGCTTGTTTGTTTTAGCCCTTTGAATTATGAACCCACATCGTGATTGCAATCAATGTATTTCGCTGTGTTTCCATTGGCTGTTGAACAACATGGAGACTCCTTTACTTTTCATTTCCCAACAATTGGTCACTCTCCAACTCTGATTGCGCCATTAGTTTGGAACGCAAAGGGCAGTCAGAGCTGCTGTTACATCAGAACGATGACTGGTCTTCTACTTGACGTTTCTACGAGTCCTTTCCAATTAATGTACAACACATCACGAATGGTCAACAGCGCAGCGATGCACTGAATCTCCCCAAATTCTGATAACTTGAATATCTTTCAGAATGATGCTGAAACTGTTCACTGAAGAACTGTGATAAACTCTGTAAGATAGTTCCCCAATCCTCAAACAACATTGTACATAATGAAACTACTCGTGTGATTTGTATTCGTATGGAAGATTGTAGATACTTTACAATCAGCTCAACTTTTATGCGCAAGGCTGCAGCAACCCCATCTTTGGAAGCAACGCAGCGGTTCGTGCTACCTGTTTCTGGACTCGAAGCTAGCTCGTGGGCCCGCTGTAGAACTCTGCCGGTCCAAGTGTGCCGAGTTAACAGCCCCGACGACCGACGAAGAGAATGAAATAGCATGGGGTGTGTTCAAAGACGCTGTGGGTGGGAAAGAGCAGGGTGTGACCAAAATGTGGCTTGGGTGTAACAACACCAACGGAGCATGGGTGTGTCTGGGTGATACACCCGGGAAGAAGTACCGCAATTGGTGGAATTGAGTCGACCCCGAAACTGAAAATACGTGTGCGGTAATGAGGCACTCAGACGGGAAATGGTATGGAGCTGTGTGCGATAAAGATAACTTCCCGAAACACACCCTATGCGAGGCACCGGCTACTGTTGGACCATTCGCCCTTTTAGATGTACCTCGATGCCGAAACCCAGTGGACTCTGCCCCGACCCGATCCACACCGTGAAAGTAACGAGTCGGAAGCAGTGTTGCCTGGCGTGCGCAAAGGAGTGTAGCTGCCGTTCTTTCAGCCTTACCAACACCCTGGACTGCCAGATGAACCCGTGTAAGATCAACGATGCGAGTACTACCTTGAAAAATCAGACGTCGTGTGAATACTACGAGTATGAGATGTGAGGTTTATTCATCAGTTGAAAACATGACTTTAGTTTATATGATCAAAGCACAACAGTTAGCCAAATTCACCTCCTCCTCCCGCCGGCTTCCCCGTGATGCAAGCGAACTGTGACCATAGAGCAACTTTGACCGTGTGTCTCAACTTGCTGATCAATTCCGTCACGTGTTTAGAAAGCGATGGCAGGAAAGTGATTGCACAATAAAGCTGGCCTTGGCCCGCAATTGATGACTCCAGTGAACCATGGATGGCGGGGGGCCAGGCGAGGGAAATAAAATCACTTATGCAGTACACCAATTGTCAATAAATAACATGTACAGTGGCGATATTTGCTTGCTGCGTTGGTACGATCCATTGCGTGTAGGACCTTACTATATTCCCATAGTCTTCATGGTATTGTTTTATTGTGGTTCAGACATTACTCAGAGGTAGGCAGACAGAGGGCATTGGGGTTAGCTGCCTTGTGTTTACGGAGGGAGATTGAGCAACATGGTCGCTTGTGCCATTATGCTCTCACTATATTGATTTTCTGTGATGGTAAGTACGTCTGTCTCAGTGGCAGTAGAATAGAAACGAGTCGGCAATTTTGCCTATGGTGTTGGTATAACAGAATAGTATTGTACAGTATCACTTGTTGTTATAGGTACCAGTCACTTTGACTTCTGTTTGCTGATGGGGCGTTAATGTGCTACGGTTAGAGAATTATGTTTTCTGTATTTCCGTTATTATTATTTACAGATGTCAATGTTGTCTATTTATATTGTTAGCTGTTCATGTACAACAGCTACTAACGTAGCAAAATCAGAATTGCAACTATTATTTGGGGTTTTTATGACAAAATGACATAGTTATGACATGTTGTTATGTCTTGCTCTATGGTCATATATACAGTGAAGGACACAGACAAATCTAGCACTGGGATGTTGACATAATGAGGTGTATAAGTGACACAAAATGTTAAAGACAGTGGACACTATTGGTAATTACTCAAAATAATTATTCACATACAACCGTACTTGGTGACGAGTAATGGGGAGAGGTTGATAGTACAAAACATTGTGAGAAACGGCTCCCTCTGACATAGTTTTCGAGAAAGAAGTAATTTTCAACGAATTTGATTTCGAAACCTCAGATTTAGAATTTGAGGTCTCGAAATCAAGCATCAGAAAGCACACAACTTCGTGTGACAAGGGTGTTTTTTCTTTCATTATTATCTCGCAACTTTGACCACCGATTGAGCTCAAATTTTCACAGGTTTGTTATTTTATGCATATGTTCAGATACACCAACTGTAAAGACTGATCTTTGACAATTACCTATAGTGTCCAGTGTCTTTAAACAACCTTTTAGGTTTCAAACCACTGACTTGCCACGGCATGCGTAACTTTCTGTTCAAGGACTGTGTGTGTAAACATGGAGGAAGAATTAATGTGGATTGTAGATTTTACTTCGGTAGAAGTGACGTAAAAAAAAAAAAAGTTGGTAAAGAACTGGCCTGGAAGGGATTGTTTGCTTTTTCTCAAAACGGACACGAACTGCTTTTGTTCATCGGGTTAAGAGGGCGCGGTGGACCAGTGGTGTCGTGAACAAGTCACCGTGTTGTTTAACTGTATTGGAGGAGTATATGCCTACTTCTAATGCACTTGGTTAGTATGAGCTGCTGTATTTTGGTGGTAATTTTGTCAGAGTTAATTAAATTAATTAAGTTTGTTACCAAAGAGCTGCTTTTTTATGGCAATTTGACTTGATTTGGAGCCCGTGGTAAGTTGAATTTCCAAAAGATCTGAAGAGATGTACTTTTTGTGGTATAATCAAACTTATGTGTTTTTAGGGCCCGCAGTAACGTCGATTTTGTGGTAATTTGACTTGCTAAAGCCCGCGGTAAAGTTCTATTTTCAACGATTACTTTACCACGGAGCTGTATTTTTTACTTGAGTTGGAGCCAGTTGTAGGTTGTGTTTTTAACGGCGATTTTACCATAAAACTGTGGTTGACTAGAGTTAGGACTTGCTATTTGCTGTATTTTAAACGCCTTTTACTATAGAGCTTAAAGGCAGTGGACACTTTTGGTAATTACTCAAAATAATTATAAGCATAAAACCTTATTTGGTAACGAGTAATGGGGAGCTGTCTCGAAATCAAGCATCAGAAAGCACACAACTTCATGTGACAAGGGTGTTTTTTTTCCTTCATAGTTATACCGCAACTCCGACGACCAATCGAGCTCAAATTTTAACAGGTTTGTTATTTTATGCATAATGTTGAGATACACCAAGGGAGAAGACTGGTCTTTGACAACTATACCAATAGTGTCCAGTGTCTTTAATTACTATGGTCTTTTGGCTTGAGTAGGGCCCGTGGTAAGTTGTGTTTTCAACGTCTTTGGCCTAAGAGTGTATTTGTTGTGATCTTTTGACATCTGTCAAATTTTGACGAAATAAAGAAAAACTAATTTGAGGCATTTTGGGTGCGGATCATTATTCTACAACGTGTATTCCTTTAAAGGTTGATTCGATGCCCTTCAAAATGGTCATGAAAGAACATTATGTAAATAAAATTAATAACATAAAAATTATACGCAGATCCACTGGCACTTGAGGGGATGGGCGAGATAGCGACACCAAGTCGACACCGTTTGAAGAACCAACAATCTACCCGCCGGACAAAGCACGGCAAAGATGACAGTAGCAACTCCGTGGCTGGTTACTACCCGGAGGGGGGATGGGGCTACGTGGTCGTCGTGGCAGCCTTCTTTGCCCTTATGACCCAGATGGGGATAATCGTCTCCATGGGGGTGTATCTAGAACACATCGAGAAGGAGTTTCACGCTGGGGCTGGGATCGGCGGTTGGATTTCCAGCGGGTGTTTCGCTGTCCTTGCGTTGTCATGTGAGTTTTCATCATTCATTCATTCATTCAAACAACCAGTCAAAAGTTTTTACCCTTTTTTTCTCGAAGGCTATTTTTGCATTTATAAAAACGCGACCATTAAATGTCAACATGTTAGTTGTATTGTACACATCTAGACATGCATTATATCGATTTAACCCCTTAAAGTTTGGTAATTGTAAAATTCCAGTTCCTTTGTCGCACAAGTTAGGTGCTTTCAGATGCCTTAAAATCGAGACCTCAGCTGAGGTCTCGAATTCAATTCAATTATTTTAGTGAGAAATTATTTCTGCCTTTAAAACAATCGAATGGCTCCAAAAACAAAGGTATACACTTTGATGCATTTAAGGGCCCCCTGGTGTGATATTTAGGGCTATTGGCTTTACGGAAACTTGTTTCCTTATGGTGAAAGAAACTACCGGAAATAACACGGGTTGGAAAAATAGTTATTGCATTGAGGCCTGATGGGTGTCACACGATGTCGAGGTGACTCACGTGCGACCCCAGTGTTTTTTTTCCTTGGTTGAGAAAGAAAAACTAAACTGTCACTAATTTGTTCACACTTTCCTTGGAGCGTGGACAGGTAGGAAATGCTTGGAGGTTAACTAGACGCTTTTACAACTATCACCTCTTGCACATGCGTAGTTTTTTTTCTGCATTAGGTGTGCAGTTGGTGATCTCCTACGTAGCTTCCACTGCACTGCAAAAACGTTGGTCAAATCATTTGTTGGGCAAAGTAACTTCAACAATTATTGGTCGATAATTGTCCAACAAAACCAATAATTGGTGTTGTTGGGCAAACATTTTGTTTGCCATTTTTTTTTTTTTAAAGTGGAACAAAAGTTGGGCAAGTGTTGGGCAAATAATTCGTAATCTGAATTTATCATAACTGTTGGTTACACTTTTGCTTATTTATTGGGCAACTTTTTTGGTAATTTTAATTAAATTCGATTGTTGGTAAAAGTGATGCACATTAGTTGGTCAAAATAATCCGATCATGCGCACTACGATTAAAGAGTTGGCCAAAAGTTGGGCAAGGTATGAAAAAACATAACGATATTTTCCAACATGGCGAGTGGAGGAGTGGCTGTGACGAGCGGGGTTTTCCAGTAGATATAGATCAAATTTGAAGGTTAGTTTTTAACTAAATATGAAGTTGTGTTTTCTATTCAGTCGTACATAGTCGTGACAGTTGCAGAGGGGAGCAAGAAAGTGACACTACTGTTGAATTAGTTTCAGTTTTTAGTTTAAGTTTTAACATGCCATTATGTGCAACGACGGTTGTGGCATGTATGCGTGTGCTTGCGCTGCAACTGTCACGACTGTGTACAACAACTGAACAGGAACCAAACTGTTTAGTTAAAAACCAACCTTCCGTAGCATCTACAAACCACTGAGCACCCTCTCGATTTTGAAAGAGATGCCAAGGTCACATCTCACTACCGTTTGCCATCGTGGAAAAGATATCTTCTATGCCTGGTTGTATGACGTATCACAAAAGAAACTGTAAATCAAAGGGTTAAATATATTCACCATTTGTTGGATAACACCGAAAAAGGTTAAATCATTAATAAAATCATCGCCCAATAAGTGGGTTATTGATAATGTATTAAATACCCGAGAAAATGGGTAAACAAAAAAAATTACCCAACTGTTGGTAACCAAAATATACCCAACTATTGATTACCCAACTATTATTATTATTAATTATTTGGCAATCAGAGTGCCTAACTTTGATGGGTAATATTTTGCCCATAAATTGGAGTTCACTATTCGCCCTTAATTGGGTAAAAAGTTGGGTATTTTTTAACCAAATTTCTTTACAGTGTGCCAGTTTCAAAACAACAAAACAATATGCATTACATGTAATAGATGTTATATTTGCATCGGGGATAAAGAATATTAATATTGATATGCTTACTAAGATATGGCTACCAGCCGAAATGCCATTTAACATGTACAACCTGTGACTGGTATACTGCCAATGTTTGCTTAGTAGAAACTTTGTAAGCAATATATTCCTGCTTAACGCAGCTCTATGAAATTGGGCCCGTTGTTACAGTCACCTGTTGCGGTAACGCCTTTTTTTCGAGACAAGATGGATGATCCCTTAATGATGCCTAAACCTTGCGCAAATTATTACCTGTAGCAAAGTAGGCCTTAACATTTAGCAAAGTATTACATTTAGCAAAGTATACCTTTGGCAAAGTATTACCTTTAGCAAAGTAGACCTAAACCTTTAGCAAAGTATACTTTTTAGAAAAATGTATACCTTTGGCAAAGATACCTTTTAGAAAAATGTATACCTTTGGCAAAGTATACCTTTAACAACGTAGGCCTAAACCTTTAGCAAAGTATACCGTTTAGCAAAGTACAGCTTTGGTTGCCCTTTTGGTACTTTTTCGATTGTTTTGATCCCTAAAATGTAGATGCATACAATAAAACTAACATGAAAAATAATCCCTATCTGATATATTTCAACCAAGAAAACTGTAGGCGTCAAACCAACAGTTTTATTGTGGCCATTAATTTTAAGAGTGAATACCAAACTTAAGCCTAATTCCCTTTTACGACTTTTTTAAAATATTGTATTCGAGTATATGCAGTTGTAGTTCGACCTAGCACTGAAACGATGATGTGACGCATTGGTCATTTTCAAAGACCATTTATTCACACTTGATGGAAACGTAATCGGTCTACTGAGCTTGAAATAACAAGCCTGTGGAAGTTTAAAGGCACTATGGACACTATTGGTAATAATTGTTAGCATAAAAAACTTACTTGGTAACGAACACTTGAGAGCTCTTGATAGTATTAAACATTGTGAGAAACGGCTTCCTCTGAAGTAACGTGGTTTTTGAGAGACAAAAATTAATTTCTCACGAAACTGAATTGTAGACCCCATACAGCTGAGGTATCGAATTCAAGCATTATGAAAGCACACATCTTATGCGACCAGGGTATTTTTTTCATCCATCATTCTCTCTCGCATCTTCGACGGCCAAATGAGTTCAAATTTTCACAGGTTTGTTATTTTATGCATATAGTTTGAGATACAAGTGAGAAGATTGGTCTAAGACAATATAACCAAAGGTGTCCAGTGCCTTCAAGTGTCTGTGTACGTTTGGTAATGACTGTTTGAACGGGCTAAAACACCTCTAACCAAGCATCGAGAAAGGACATGCTCCCAGGCAACATTTCATTTTGGTAGGTTGACAACCAAATACACCGAAAATGTGTGTATAAGCACTGTAAACTCAGTACTTTTCGGATTTCTGGATTTTTTTACAGGCATAAACAAAATTATTAGAAATTGCCTGTGTATTCAAGTGGCAGGCAACACAACAATAAAAACCGAAATGGCTGTCTTCAGAAAAGGTCTGATTTTCTAACATTAAGTAGAATAAAAACAAGACCGCACGCTCAACGATTTGTACGTTTATCAAATAATAAGCAGTTTCCGTATTTTAAAAATAATTTGGAACTTACTGAAACTTGCAATGATGCTAGTTGGTTTCGTCGGGCTGTGGCATGGAGCTATGTGTCATTAGATTCGTTGACGGAACATAAGTCAACTAAAAAGTACAAAATAGAACGAAGGATACAAAAAGTCTTGCCGCTGTCGCTTCTTGTGCAGAAATGATTTGGGCCAAGCGCTGCCAATGCAGGATAGCTCAACACCACACCCTTAAACGCCTCAGCGAACTGCAAGTATTCTGTTGAGTCGGTTACTTATAAAGGAAGGAATGCGTAACATGAATGCAAGGGTCGCGGCTTCGAATCCCACCAGTACCCGAGTAATTTGCCTGTGATATTTTTCACAAGAATCGGGAAAGTCTTTACTGAGTATGCTAACACACATCGGTGTATGGGTACAAACCAAATGAATATTCGTTAGCCCCGATGCAAATTTGACATCTAGTATAGTCAATTGACTATAGGTGTTTTCAAGTCAGTGTAGATTTTCGGAATTCAAGAGACCTCTATAAATTTCTTTAAAAAACTCTTCTGCCTAACAACCCTAACCCTAACCCTAACCCTAACCCTAACCAACACGATTCCTTCTCCGGAAGTTGTTAACCACCACTACCTGGGCGTACCATAATATTATACGCCTTTCTTTATATTTATGCATGAGGTACGTCACAATGCTAATCCAAAACGAGGCGCAGCCACTGCAAGTGATGGGGGACGTGAGCCCATAGCGTCATTTTGGGTGAGAATTATGACGTCATGCATAACTATTAAGAGAGGCAGAATGGTAGGAAGCCGTGCCGGGACTACAGCTTTCACTTTTAGTTGATTGAGGGACATCCTACTAACTTTACTTCCGCCGAGTAAGTTCCTAATGGGGGAGCTTGGGACGCTAGGTGGCAGCAGACTTACCAGGTAAATTTCCATTGTTTACGTAGTTCTGAGCGTGCGCATATGCCCGAGAACAATGGATTTTACCTGGTAGGTATGCTGCCACCTACGTCTCAACTCAACTGGGAAGGAACTCCTCTGGCCCCTCGAGTCCTCGCCAATGCAACGGGTCAAATCCCAAACTTGTATTTCTTGTTATTCTCACCCACAGCACCAATTGCTGGACACACCATGCAGCATATCGGATGTAGAGCCACGGCGATGATAGGGGGCGCTATCATGTGTTCAGGGTTCGTCTGTGGGATGTTTGCAAGCTCTGTCCTACAGCTGTTTATGTTTGCCGACGTCGTAGCAGGTAAACAAAAGGCCTAAAGCTAGTTTAAAATTTCATTTGCTTGTTTGTCGCTACTCGGCACCTCTAGCTGAAAGCACTGTTTTGCTGAGACGGTAAAGTTTCTCCGTTTAATACTTGATTTTTCATACAGGTTTTGGTGGCTCGTTGACGCACATCTCGGCAACGGTCGTGGTTGGTCAATACTTCAACAGACACTACGCCTTGGCGAACTGTTTCGCGTACACGGGGCAGGGGATCGGCATTATGATTTTCCCGCCCATTCTCCAAACGTTGATACAGACGTACGGCTGGCGCGGCTGTATGCTTATACAGGGCGCCCTCACTCTGCACATATCAGTAGCAGCGTCTCTGTACAGACCAGTTCGGAAGCCTAGCGATCGTGTCAACAACAACCAGTCGCAACTTCAAAGGCTGAGAGACACGCGAAAAGACGTTGACTGTACAGCAGAAGAAGTATCCGAAAAGAATCGAACCTCAAACAGTCGTCCGTCAGATTATATGTTAGATAAAAGCGACCAGACTACATTCACCGACGAATTTGACGACCCACCGAGGGCTGTTCCAGGAGGAGAGACGCCAACCAGCAGGTTTGCGGACGAGGTTGTACAGACTGATTTTCCTGACGAACCCGTCGAATCAAACACCGTGTCCGATGACACTTCCGGGTCCACCACTGCGTCATCTGTTGACTCGATCGTACATCTAACAGAAGTCGGTGTTCAGACGAAGTTCACCAGTGAGGAAAATCTGGCTAGGTTCCTCGCGAAGGAAGACCAATTCCTGGACGGTGGGAGTCGTGGGCCTTGGCAGTGTCTCCGGAGACTGTGCCGGCAGAAGTGTGGCGGTGTGTCGGCGGCGTCCTTGGTCTTCATCTACGCCGTGTTTGTCTTCGAGACCTTCGGCTACGGTGGGTTCTTCGCTCATATCGTCGCGAAGGGTGGCGAGATTAGCGGGACCGAAGGCCAAGCCACATGGGCTCTGTCAATCTTTGGTATGTTCTTATAAACTTGTTCTCTGTGCTGTTTAGCAAGTTTAACTTGTTCCTTGTCTGTTTGTTTTCAAAGTTATTTGTTAGTCGTAGTTCAAGTCGGTTTTCCAGCAAACATGAATGTACAAGGCCAATGCCGGTGTGGCAGGAGATTCTGCCACCCAATAGGGCGAACTGTGTACAAACTTCTTCTGATAGCGCCCTCTTTTGAATCATTCTCCATCACGTTTTTATCCCACAAGGGGGGGGGGGGGCGGATTCTGTACCCCACATGGGGAAATTAACATGTGCTAAGGAGAAGGATTCAAATGAAGGCGCCATGAGTGATTGTCACACTGATTGGAAACCAATTGGACTAAACTCTGTATGTTCTTGTTATGTTCTTTTACAGGCGTAGGTAGTTTAACTGGCAGAATTACACACGGATGGATTCTAGACCGTAAAATCCTCTCACCGCGAACAGTCAACGCCCTGTCCCTGGTCATCTCCGGGGGTGCGTCCGTTCTAGTCGCCGTCGTAGACACCATGCCCGGAGTTCTAGCCGGAGCGTTCTTTGCCGGTCTCGGCAGTGGGTGGTACCTGCCGCTGCAGCAGGTTCTACTGAGGAATGTCGTGGGGCAGTCCAGGCTACATCTTGCGTATGGTTACGGATTGGTGTTTGAGGGGATCGGGTCGCTTGCTGGGGGCTTTGTTATAGGTAAGCCGATGTTGATAACTAACAGTAAATATTTTTTTGAAGGGCCTTTTTGTCACACGAGGCAACTTTGAGACAACCAACTGCAGTGCATGCACAAGGACCACTTTTGGAGCACACGGGTCATTTTCAAACAATGTATTTCATTCATTCCTCAAAGACAAACATATGCACTTGGAAATGGCTTTTCTTCTTAAAAAAAAACGCCCGTGTTGGTATCACGTGTCCACAAGAAAAAGGTCACGGATGCTACATCCGTATCTTCCTGCTATTGATGAAGACTGTAGTTTCGGCCGAAAATTACAGATACGGAAATATTTCCTTTTATTTTGATCAAAGATTAAAACACTAACTGTATTATATTGGCGATGTTATTTTGAAGGTTATATTCGTGACGTCACCGGAAACTACGTCCTGGCCTACTGCTTTCTTGGTTTCGTCTTCATGCTCGGCGTGGCGGTATTCATAATGGACTGTTTCTTTGAGAAGAAACGATCGTCCGTACAGGACTTGCGCGTCGATCTCAAGTCGGAGCAGCCTACACGTGAAACAGTGGTTTGAGTACACGGCTGTTTCATGTTTTGATATCTACCCAAACACAAAATAATAGGGCAAGTCGGATGGTCGGAGCAACCTGCACGTAGAATAGTGGTTTGAGTGCACGGCTGTTTAATGTTTTGGGAGCAGCCTGTCAATGTAACAGTTGTATAAGTACACGGATGTTTCATGTCTTGGGAGCAGCCTGCCAATGAAACAGTGGTTTGAGTACACGGCTGTTTCATGTTTTGATATATACACCAACACAAAATAATAGGGCAAGTCGGAGCAGCCTGCACATGAAATAGTGGTTTGAGTACACGGCTGTTTCATGTTTTGATATCTACACAAACACAACAAAAGACAAGTTCGAGTAGCGACCATTTTGTCAACCCCGAGTCAGTGAGCATGGTTACTATGCATGCAGTCTGGGCACAAGGCAAAATCGCCCAACGGCGAACAATGGTCAACTATGTCCCGCAATCGAACTTGCTCTATAACTTACAACTACATATAAATCCGGGAGCAGTGACCCCTTGTGTTTATTTTGCGCTATTGAAACCCCTAAGTTGGGGTTTAATAGATGTGCGTGTTTTTAACTTGGCCTTGTCATGTCGCAATATTATTCACTAAGTGCCTTTAAATTTTACAAACTTCACGACCTAACCACAATAATGGTGTTTGAGTTCTATATGCAAGTTTATGTTTCTAAAGCGAGGCTGAACGTTTTATAGGCTCGGATTCTCCTTATAATAATGTTAGTAACTTAACCCCATTTATGCAATGAACTCAAACTGAGGCTGACTATAAATAGGCAGGGTGCAGGGTCCTTTCTTGATAATATTACAAACATTACTCCAATGTTCACGGTGTCGGCCTACGCATTCTTAAAGGTGCAATTCGAAGTTAAGGCCTTCAGTAATCCATTTTAAAAAGGAAATGACTTGAATGAGATTTTCTGAAAAGGCGGCACTAAACAAGTGTACGGTTATTTTTCTCTTTTGATTATTATTTTCTACGTTTTAAGACATCTGTCCAACCGTATTTATTTCGAAGCTTTTAAATGCTTTAAAGCGCTCAAAGCGCACACCTCTTTCTAAAAAAAAACTACGTTACTTCTTTAAAGGGAGCCGTTTCTCATACACATTGCTCCCGACAAAGTAAGTTTGTAATGCAAACAATTATTTTGAGTAATTTCCAATAGTGTCAAGTGCCTTTAACATATTTTCCAATACCTTTTTTAAAATGTCATGTTACCGAGGCTGAATATACCCTTTATTAGGACGTGCCTTAAGTTGTTATTAGTCATCTTTTTTGAGCGATAACAACATCAGGCAAAATAAAATCAAACAGTCTTCGGAGTTTAGTGTAATTATTATTTTTTTAACCATAAAAAGAGCCTCTTAAAAAATAATTTATAAGGAGAATACAATATTAATTTTAACTACATAATGTATTTTAAACGTTAAAAGGCAAACAAGAATTGCTTGCCTGTTATGCACAACTTTATGCACAATTTCTTTTTATGAATTTAATATACACGAAACAGTATCGTCCACCAACACCTGTATATACCTGTATGGACAAGTCACCCACATGTTTATTTTATAAACTCGCATACATTTCAAAATGTTTTTATAGATGTTAGTTCAAAGTTATATATCAGAAAAGTGGTATTTTTTTATATCAGGAAAGTGGTATTTGTTTGATACATAATTACATTATACACCATGTGTAATAGAGATTTATTATTATTGCTGACAAACTTCTCTCACCATGTTTTGTATCTTTCATAAAAAGTGTTTAATAATATACAATATAATAACATATTTAGAAGCCAACTATTTGCTGTGTAAATTTGTTCTTTGTAAAGTTGTCTTGCTATTTATTCCACTGCCACGGAGTAGATTTCTAAATTCGGGAGACTACTAAGTTCTAAAGCAAACTGTCTTGCCTATTAACTGCTACTTGGGCAGGAGGTATGAACTCGGTTAGGATTACTTCTTTAGCTTTTAGTTAGACTTGATTCAAGTCCCGTTCTCGTGCAAGAGGTCCCTAGCATACCCGCAGTCATATAGCTATCAGTAGTCCCGCATGCGGAACAGGTTTGGGGGGGGGGGGGGAATGCAGAGCAGTTTTCTAGCGATGGCACGGAATCGGGATTTTAGTCAAGTCTAGCTTTTTGTGGATCGAGGAGACTTCTCGTTTACATTAACTTTACTGCCGCGGAGTGAGTTCTTAATACATGTATTGGTCTCAATATTTCGACTAGCCTGCTTAAAGGCAGTGGACACTATTGGTAATTACTCAAAATAATTGTCAGCATAAAACCTCACTTGAGAAACGGCTCCCTCTGAAGTGACGTAGTTTTCGAGAGAGAATGATTTTTTTTTCACGAATTTGATTACGAAACTTCAGATTTAGAATTTGAGGTCTCGAAATCAACAATCTAAAAGCACACAACGTCGTGTGACAAGAGTGTTTTTTTCTTTCATAGTTATCTCGCAACACCGACGACCAATCGAGCTAAGGTTTTCACAGGTTTGTTATTTTATGCATAATTATGTTCAGATACACCAAGTGAGAAGACTGGTCTTTGACAATTACCACAATTACCATTAGTGTCCAGTGTCTTTAAGGGAATTCAAGAAGGCATCAGTGTAGAGTCATATAAGGGCGTGGCACTTGGGCCTCGGATGGAGTTATTATGTCCTGAAAACATTAATGACTGCATGGGGCGTGGCACCGGGGCCTTTTGGGAAGTTATTATGTCTGAAAACAATTACTGTCTCGCCAGTAATGTGCAAACACTGAAAAGGGCGTGGCACTTGGGCGTGGTAGGAAGTTCTTATCTTCTGATAAAATTAATAACTGTTATCAACCGTACTGCACACGCCCTCAGATGGGCGTGGCACCTGGACCTGGTAGGTGGCGGTGTCTGTACTCTTGGTGCCAGTAAACGAATGACTGTAAGAGAGAAGATAGAGCAGCTATGGCGAAGAACCCACTGATTAGATAAAACGGTACATCGTAACTTCCCGTTGCATCCCTTAAAGCACCTGACGATAGTACAAAACATACAAGAACAAACCATAGTAAATTTAGTGATTTTTATTTAGGCTAAATTATGTTACTTAAACAAAACAGCCCTGTGTGACGACAGCTTTTGCTAAGCCACGTGGCCCTTCCATGGCAAACAGCCTCTAACTCGAAAAATGAAAAATTTGACAAAGGCATCATCATAAAACGTGAAGTATGTAAAAAAGAAGCCGTGATGGGACATACACACAAAAATACATAGCATGCCTTTGAAACTTTGAAATTGACAAACAAAAAACGCCCTCAATTAATTTACCCAGAAATTATCTTATATCATTTCTTTTTTAAAAGATAACTTACCAGTGACATATCCTCCCATTGTTGAGCCGATGCCCGAGCAGAATAAAGAGAACCCGAACGCAGAGCTCAGGTACGTGATACCAACCAGGTCTCGTAGAATAACGGCTACCAGCGAGAAACAAATACCACAGCACAACCCAACAGTCGTTGCTGATGCCATCATTCCACCAACTGTGGTGTTTTGTGGTATCAGTGCGGCAGTGAGTGCACACACCACAAGGGCCAATGTGAACAACCGCGAGGGCGTGATGGGTTTCCATGTGAGGAACCAACTGTGGGCAACTCGACCCATGAAGCTGCCTATACCAAGGCACGAGAGTAGCAGCGATGCCTGCCAGTCTGTAACACCGGACGAGATGGCCTGATTGACGAGATGAACTGATACGCTGGAGTAACCGGCAGTGTGGAAAAAACAAACACTGTACACGGCAAGGACGGCTGGAGGGTGAGTATGGCTCACGGAAAACCGAAAGCGCCTCCAAAGACTCGGGGCCGACTTGATGGACAAGTCGTCCTGATAGTTTACACTGCCCTTTAAGTAATCCCTCGGTTGAGTCTCACTGCATTCTTCAGCAGTGCTTCTTGTGTCATCAGAATATCCATCACTACTACAGCTTTCTTTACTCTCCCCACCACCGGTAAAACTTGTGAATTTCCTCCCCACGACACCTCCCCGTACGGCAAGGGATTTGCGATGAAGAACGTTCGATTTAAACCTCGACGCTGGCCGCACGAGGGCGCCCAACACTAACACATTTGAGAGGATAGCGGCCTCGATGACTAGACTCCCCCTCCAGCCGTAAGTGTCGTTGAGGTATTGGACCAAAGGTGGGAAGACGAAGACACCGGCCCCGGGACCCGAATACGCCATGCCATTGGCTACCGTGTAATGTCTGCTGTAGTATTTACCGATGACGACAACGGTTGCTACGTGAATCATTGACGCACCGAGACCTGTGTAAAACAAAACACCAAACGTTTTTGACTGATTTTGGCGGGAAAAATTGATCATAGCAGGAAATTATGCAGTGAGAAGAGCTTAACTGAAGTACATTGTACTGTGCCGTTTGTTTTCAGAGCTTGATGAATTACAAAAAACAGGCGTGCCCCTAGACGCGTTTTTGATACCGTCGAAAATCAGGAGCAAAAAAAGTCCACGCCGGAGGAATAATCCCTTATAGGAATACATCTGAGAAGCACAATCTGAGAAGACTTTTTTTGAATGCTGATCCATCGGGGCAATCATTTTCAAACGAAATTTAGTTAGCCGGTTGTTAAATTGAGGAGTTTGTTGTTGTTGTTGTTGTTGTTGTTGTTGTTGTTGTTGTTGCTGACATTCGCCAGAAAAACCTATATTACATAGTGGCAGCGGTGGGCTTCCAACCCAAACCACCAAAACAGAACACATAACATACCTATGGTATTTTTACAGGAACTTTGCTGTAGGTGATCGTTTACATACGACAATAAGTTGTGATTGTTAGCGTTCTGTCGATAAGCAGTACAATTTGGCGTATTTTCTACACTCGTTTTTTTCTCGAAACAATTTATTGTATTTACCTGCCACGAGACCCAGACAGAAGAAGAGATGTAGGACGGTGGTTGCGAACGACGCCGAGACGGTACCACATCCCATGAGAATTCCCCCAAGCATGATGGAACGTCGACACCCAATACGCTTCACCACGAAACTACCAATTGGTCCTTCGAAGAAAAATAATGTTTGCGTTTTCATTGTGTACATTTATTTTGAATCAAACTTTTCATTTCATTTCATTTATTCTGAATGTGAAGGCTGGTGTAGGGACTGAAAACCAATAGTGCCCATCCCACGGCGGGATTCGAACCGGGGTCCAAGACGTGGAAGTCGAGAAAAGGTACCTTTACAGTTCATCCTGGTTTTCACGGAAGCCACAGATGCCTCGGTCTTGGCATTGTGCCTCTTAAAACGTTAAAGACTTTAATATTATTTTTGCAATGGGGATGCCTTTCGCAAAATGAAAATGGCCTTGCCCTCTTAAAGATGAGGTTACAGGCCTGGAATTTCGAGTTTATTCAGGCCTGGGCCACCGATGCCAGTGCCTCTGGTGCCTCTGTTGCCCTTGGTCTCGACCCAGTTGCAAAACTTTGCCATACTGTATTTGAAGATTTTGCAATGGAACTGCTCTTTGCAGAACGAAACATAAAACGGCCTTCCCCCGCAAAGTTAAATTCCGAGGCTAAACAAACATTAACTTAGGTTCCCATATTCGGTCAGGGATAAGCCCAACACAATAATTATCTGTTTATTTTATATTTATTTCTCTGGCCTTGGACAATGGAATGTTGAAGTTCAAAATACGAACAATTGTATCAGTGTTTTGTTTGTGATATACGTTTCATTGTTTAAACAACCTTTTGGGTACAGTGTGGCAAGGGGATTTTTTTTTTATCTTCAACAAAATGTGACCCACACGTACACCATTAGTCTTGTCTAGAAACCCTTTTACGCAAGCACCACGCTTTTAATTCACCATGGTAGCATGAACCGCACGTTTAACGACGAACTGCACTGTACTTCGTGCAGGGGGTACCTAATATACAGTAAATGTATACTGTGGCGGCTTCGTTGTACGAGGTTGAATAAAAAACCTGTTTCGACCCCACGGTATCCTGCATAGGCCTACTGCAGTACCTTCACCTGGACCGCTGGGATGGGCTAATCAATTTGGTCAGATTCTTGCCCAGGATGTACGTCATGCGTGCAGTGTATTTCTATGGTTGCAGCATGAGTGTGATGCGTGATGTGACTAGACTGAGCATTTTCTGGACAGACCAATGAGCGTGCTTGATACGTTTGCCCATCCCCAGCGCATTTAAGGCAAGGCGCTGGGGACGAGCGAATTCAGTGCCGTGCCACTACTGTTGTTCATGCGCGGTGAATTCAAAGCGGGTGCATGCTTAAAAGAGGCTTGAGACAAGGCTAGTATACCATGAACTTAGTCCCCATAAAGCAAACAAATGCAATCAAATTCATCTTTATTACTAACTGTCACCTGTTTCTTGCGGTTTGGGGTCACGTTGAACCCACATTTTCTCTTTTAAATGGAAAACAGCCCAGGGGAGGCCCTGGGAGTTTGTTAACCCCCCACGGTTTATACCCCAACACACTTTGAGTTGACATGTTCAAAATATTTGAACATAAATTGAGAACAGATAATTAATATAACTTTCTGTTTCAACAAATACTAACAAATTCAAAATAATAACAAATACAAATTTGCATGATTTGCGAAACGAAAGTGGTTATTTTGAAGTCTAAAAATACAGAATTCTTTGCTTATGATTCATTCGTTTATTAATTTCACAGGTAAAAATTTAAGAACAGACAATAAGAATAGTAAAGAAAACATTACATGCACATACATTAGGAGAGAGAGAGAAAAAAAGTAAACTAAATTACTATCGAGTTAATCTCCTGATGCCACAATTTAAGAAGAAACAATAAAGGACATAACAGATGGACATTATTAAAACATGGCATACAGTACAAAAATTTAGAACTATATACAAGCAACAAAGTATGCTTGTGATCTTAGCAATGCGTCATGCATGGTTATTCATGGTTTTGGTGCAGTTTTAATATCGTGACGAAGAAAACTGAACAATTCTAAAACCCTTCACCCTGTCCGTCATGCTCTCATCACATACACCTGTTCTTCTTGTGGCTTTGCCCCTCCCCCCCCCCCCAAACAAATTTTTTGCACATTACGTCTCAAACGTTCTACCTTTCAACTATTCTCACTCGACATGTTGATAAATTACACGGCAGTTTAAACGGCGTATGGCTTCTGACTGGAGTGGGACCCCTGAAATTTTACCGAAACGATAGTATAGGAAGACCGGAGGGCTAGATACCTCAGTTTGTAGAGCGCCGCGGTACTTCATATCACCAGGGGTCGTTGGTTCAAATCCCTGGCTACACACGGCAGTTAATGGTTTTATGGCTTCTGAATGACACCCCTGAACAAAGATACTAATGACAAAGTATATAGGGAGACCGCCAACAGGGCTAGATAGCTCTGTTAGAAGAGCGCCGCCACGTTAAATCCGGAGGTCGCACGTTCAACCCCCACTCTTGCAAATTATTTTATTTTGTGCAACCCCAAATCTTCATAAAAATAATATAGAATGCCCTGATTCATTGAGTGCCGATGTTTTGCTAAGAGTTTGCAAAGCTTTGGTCCCCTCTTTCTATAACTTTGATGAAAACCTGACTGGAAGAAGATAAGAAGAAACAAACCTCACCTGCAAAACTCTCCACGCTGACTCCCGAGCTGGCAACCCAGCCAAGCTCCCCGGATCCGAAGCTAAACTCCCGCAGGAATATCGGTACGAACATGCCCAGTGTGCCGAGGACTCCCGTACTCAGAAGTAAGGTCATAAACGAAGCGAAGACCACTACCCGGCCCCATCGCACCGTACCCCGGCCGCTGGTCGAGAGCGAGCCGCACCGCTTTGCGACGGACGGCTTTCTCCCGTACGTCCAGGTCTCGGTGACATTATTTCGCTTCTGAATAACAATTGTTTCCATATTCGGGTATTATAGTCTCTGTTGTTGATCGTCAATAGCCTACATGGAGGTAGATGCGGCACAGGCTGGTGTAGGACCCAGTTATTTTGGCGATCTGTGAGGTTCTAAAGAAGAGAGAAAAATGAATGTTCCAGTGAATTTTAGAGTTAAGACTAGTCTTCTCTCGAGTAAGGCCTTAAGTTTGTAATAGCTCATATGACTAGTCCTGATACATGTAGTCCTAAATATTTGTGAAATCGACCCCTGATTATGGCTTGAGGAATAGTTAAACCAACAGATCAAAGTTGGTGGTGTGTAATGTTTATGTTTAAATTTTTTATCTTCAATGTGTGTTTTACTATTACACAAAGGAGTCGGTCGCGACCGACTCCTTGCTCCGTGGTGCAGCAAATACAATCAAGTGCAATGATGGGTAAAAGAAGACTTGTACACGTATCCACCCTGCTGAGTGTTCAAGGCGCAGAGTGTGATTGGTTACCGGTTAATATTGTATCACACAAACATCCGGCTCTGAAGTAGACTTTCACAGTCCCTCCCAGTCGATGTTGCGCCCTCTAACGGTGATTATACTACAAAAGAAAACAGCGTCTCAAACCATGGAGGAAGAACCCCCTCCATGCTCAAACCAGGGCCCAATTTCACAGAGCTGCTAAGCACAAAAATTTGCTTAGCATGAAATTTCTTCCTTGATAAAAACAGGATTACCAACAAAATTTCCATTTGTTGCATATTTCTTGTTACTGGTATTCAGCTGTTGTTTGCTTATCTTGAAAATCATGTGAAAATTTAGTTGGTAATCCTGTTGTTATCAAGGAAGAAGTTTCGTGCTAAGCAAATTGTTGTGCTTAGCAGCTCTATGAAATTGGGCCCTGGACTATACATGTATACTTCTTGGGTATAAAGTTTGCCACACTCACAAAGGAAAATACATTTACAGCCGTCTATGCACTGCATGCGGTCCTTACACAATAAACTGCTGATAACATGAAAACTGGCAGAGCAATGGGAGATAGTCGAACCATGGTCGAACGCTGGCTGGCGCAGACCTACCAGGGAAAGTTTCTTGTTTACGCAGTTCTGAACATGCGCACATTACCGAAAGAAAAAAAAAGATTTACCTTTTAAATTAAAGTCAGCCTTTACTCGTGTAGTTCCATTGTGTAGGCCTACGGGTAAATTGTCATTAATTTCCAGAGTCATTACCAAACATGAAATATACAGGACCCTCGAAAAAACCACAACTGAATGGTATGACCATTCATGGATCATCCAAGAGGAAAATGACTAATAACTGTTTTGTCTATGCCTTCTCCTTTAACCCACATAAATAGCATCCTTTTTAGTCTGCCCAATTTGAGGAATAGATAACCTTTTCTCCCTCTTCCAATATTTAATTTTCTGTGCGTTTCAAACCCCTTTGCGTTTGTTCAAGCCCCTTCCCTCCACCCCTCTTGTGTGACGCTTCTGCCTACCTAGCCCATGCTCCCCCGCCACCATCTTTATTCACACATTTCCACTTCAATGCATCCGTTACGCTTGTTTACTTGTTTGTGTGTGTTGAGTTGTCATTTAGCCTTCATTCAAGACCCCCACGTATCAAAGACTCTGCTAAAGGGTAGAAAACCTCAGGCTCAGAAACACATACTTGTTTACATTATAATACCATTATAAAAATAGACGGGTCGTTTGCAACAGCTTATACAAAATGTTCCAACTTAATGTTTCCGTACATTAAATAACCCTATTTTATGTGTTTGCTTCGGCATGCCCCCCCCCCCAATGAACATGGCTGGTTGGTTACGCCCCTGGGAGGGTACAATCTTACTTCTCGGGACACAAAGGAACAGTTGAATACAATGGAGCTTTGGCTAATAGCTCCATTGGTAACCTACATAGCTCAATGGATGGCTGCACCATGGAGGTAGAAATGGAGCTACCTCCATGGAGAAAGGAAAAGGAAACCTTCCTCCATAGTCTCTGTCCTTTCTCTAGTGGTTGCACCCACCTTCTTGAAAGTTGCTGGAAATACATTTTAGTTTTTTGCATCAAGGCTTTTGTTTTTACCCTTATACACCGACGTGTATTAAAGCACTTAATACCTTTTCCAGAGTTCTGTGAAGAAACAAAATCCACAGGCTAGAAATAGTTGTCGTATACTAGCCACTACAAACATAATCTTTAATTTTGACATCCAGAACATAATTGCAACGATAAGGGTTCATCGGGTGAAGGCTGCATATGTCTCATAAACCATGCATAAACCATTGCTCTAAGCATAAACCATAGGGTACGGCATGACCTTCTGAATGACACCCATCACCCCTTGGGATTTTTCTCTGTGCAAACCGTTACTCTGTGCAAACAGAGAGCAAGGACCAGAGTGCAATAACAGTTGTCATAATGTTCTTCAGCTATTATAGCAACTAGTATACGTTATGTGGGGAACGTTGAAGGGATTGTATTAGTGTTCGAAGCTTAGCGTGGTGTGATTGTGAAGAAAATAAGTAGCTAAAAAGTTTTCTCCTTAGTTGGACGAGCAGATTATACTGTTCGAAACGTCGAGACCAGTGACCGGCTCTTTTCAGAGCCAACACTCACTCAAAAGAGATTTTACACATGGTTGTACCCGAAGGTCTACTATTTATATTTAGTTAATATTATTCATATTTAAATGTATAAATTTATATGTAAAGTTACTCTGGAATTGTAGGTTATACGTTTGGTAATTAAAACTATCTGTAGATGTAAATATAACAGCTGTTTGTTTCAGTCCTATCTTTCTATTGTTGATGGTCCTATTTATAGTACGTGTAGATAATTATACAGTGCATAAAACCGTAGAAAAATGACAGTAAATCTAACCTTTGAAACTTTAATTAGAAAAAGTTGTAAAGATTTCCAAATGTTACCGAAAACCTTGAAGCTTGAGCGGTATTAAATTAATGTCCAAGCAGGAAGAACTATGTGAGTGGGATACGCTACATGAGAAGCGTTACTACAGTGGCGCTTCTCAGATTTACTTTTTGGAGGGGATAACAAGTGTATTTTCCATAACTGCAGTACTCTGGTGTTTCTTATCAGCAGAGTGTGGGTTCGAATCCCCAGCCGTGACACTCGTGTCCTAAAGCAAGACACTTAACCATTGCTTCGTGCTTCGGATGGGACGTAAAGCCGTTGGTCCCATGTGTTGTGTATATATAACGCATGTAAAAGAACCCAGTGCACTTATCTAAAAGAGAAGGGGTTCGCCCCGGTGTTCCTGGCTGTGGCTGATATAAGCACCGTTGCATCTTGTTTGTAAACCATTATAAGGTGCTAAAAAAATGGGTCTCAGAATTCATCACTGCAATAACCTATCTTTCTGAAAGTTTGAATCTCAGCGCTTTGAGTACCTTGTTTGGTAGATACGTGCGCTAAGACTTCGATATTATTATTATTACTCGCTGCTCGAAGTGAAAAGTTTCAATGTATATATTTATCGTATCCAAAGCTAGCGGCTGTAGGCTATGACTATCTTCTTTTCTGACCAAAGTTGCCATTAATTTTCAGTGTCATTACCACATGTCTGTTGGGCACTGGAGCTTTGTAAAGCGTAAGGTAGGAAAGTTCATTTTCAAAGCACAATTTCACCGTTCCCGCAATATCTTTTAAACACATCAGGGCATGCCCGGTCACACCACTAATTAGTTAAGTTAAGTTTAGTTTATTTTTTTGTACATTATGCATATTAGAGTGATTTATGACACATCAAAATACACTGTGCATGTGGGGTGACAAAGGGAAACCCAAAACACAGGCACGCATGTAGGCCCACAGGGGGACCCTTGATCTGTTCCTTGCTCTAATGATCACACATAACCAGACAAAGACAACAGCAAAATTGCAAAATAAATTCAAAATACAACTGTAGAAAACATTCATAAGTATATAGTCAATAATATAGTAAACATGGTGAACAATATGTGTCTCTTTTATGTCAAGCAGGTATGAAATCATTTTGGTCAATCGCTAATCAGCTAGCTGAGGCACTTGACACTACAACAATATTGTTAGCATATACACTTACTTTTTAAACAACGGATCGAGAGCTGTTGATAGATTAAATTAGTGTGATGAACGGCTCCCTCTCTGATGAATCGTGTTTTTCGTTTTTAAGAGGTAATTTCTCAATCAAAATTATTATATAATTATACACAACTTTTATTATGCATCCGGAAAGCACGCAAAGTAATGCAACATTACAAGGGTTTTTTTTTCTTACATTATTTACATTATTCTGTTGCAAATTCAGTGACCAAGGCAGTTGAGTGTCAAACTTTTCACAGGGTTGTTATTGTAATGCCTATGTTGGGACATGGAGGTAGAGCCTATACACCAAGTGAGAATATTGGTTTGTATACAATTCATCAAACGGAAGGTAATAATTTACTTACCAGTGTTCAGATCATGTTGGAGGTGCACAGATCAACGAGAAAGGACAGAGATCAAACTAGAAACAATTGATATTGTCCTCGCCTCTCTGCACCGCTGTTCGAACATGTAGCCTACTTCGTGTTTACACATGGAAGACTTCGATCACGTACTACAATACAATGTCACTCACATTATTCACTCGCAATTAGGGGATTGATTGTATTCTAATCGTAAATAATAGTTATCATCTCTACCTCCATTCTATATGCTACGTCCTGTTGCAGTGGGGCCTACTAAACAAAATATATGTTTTACCATGGAGGTGGTTTTACTAACTTTTTTGCTTTGAAGTTTGCACATCCGAGAAAAAACCTGATGATGTAGCCATTTCGTTACCGTCTGATCCTTGCACTCGAACAGAGCTAGTTTTCAGGGTTATCTCCTACTAACTGGGCAATGCACAGTCGTTTGTTTTGCCTTATAGGGCATGTTGGTGCACGTGAGCAAATACAGCCAGCTGTTTCGTGGTCGAACAGGGACAATGCTAAGCCTAGTGTATTGCACAATGGGAACTTACAACGGAGGTGTACTATTAATGAAAATACAAAGTCTACTGACCTGCGCTGGGCCCATATTAGTAGAATGGTAGAAAACATCTGCTTAGCAAGGTCCTTTGCAATAAGAAGCAAGTAACAGTCTTTCGTGTTCTGCAAGTTTCATGTGCATGCTTGCACCCCTCGTTATGGAATTTGGCTTATAACCAGTTTTGTTAAGCAAGTTTTTCTTTTGCTAAGCAAGTTTTTTGCTAAATGAAATTCGGCCCAGGCCAGTTCATTTTATAATACTATCGAGGTGCTTAAAGCAGAACAAATTGCTTTAAAACAAATTCCCAAGGACCTTGAACACCCCCCCCCCCGTGATCCCTGATGAAAAAGAAAAACATGATCTGAAATATTATCTAGTTCATTTGAGACAATACTTTGTTTTTCAGTGCATACTATGTTGGTAAAAAACGATAGAATGGCCCCTAAACCAGCTCACAGGAAATAGTATACTATCTGAGAGTGGACGAGAATTGCATCACGCAAAGATATAAACAAGGCCACGTAAACACAAGGACAAAATTAAATCAACCTAGACACAAGAGGGCGGTATGATGGACGAAAAGAAGTAGTCTTTTGACGAGCCGCCGTCGGGCTGTCCAAGCTCCTGGCTTCCTTTATAGTAGAATCTTGCCGCTGGAGCTGGAGACGAGGCCATTCAATGGGGTTATTTAAATACATTCCGTATGGGCTAGTTTAAAGTTTTTCTCGAAAACTATGGCACTTCAGAGGGAGCCGTTTCTCACAATGTTTTATACCATAATAGGTTTTATGCTAATAATTATTTTGAGTAATTACCAAGTGTCCACTGCCTTTAACATCTATATTTACAAAAACCCAAGTATACATTCCCTTTTGAGTAAACAAACAACAAGCCAAAGCAAACGACCACGCACAAAATTCCATTTGTAGTTTTTTTTTATGTTACATTTATTTTTTTAAATTTTTTGGATAATGGGTCACGTGCATTCATATAATCTACGCAAGATAGTAACCCAAAAGACTAATTAATAGTGGTACTGGTACATTCAATAAACACGCATATCGCATAACAGTGCACATAAACAATAAGAATCACCCATTAAAGTCATTATAGCAATCCTGGACGGCCAAAACCTGCATACAGTGGCCACCCAACCTGTTTAAAGAGGCCAGGGCCCAAGTTCATGGCTCTGCTTAACCGCGAGTTCTGTGCTTAAGTTCATCATTCATCGCTTACTGAACAAGCGCCAAGCGCTAGCAAGCTGTGTAAGCCAAGACTGCCTTGTAATGTATTGTGCAAACACGCACAAGCAAAACTACCCTGCTAACCCGTGAAATATGCTTGATGTACATGTAAGCGTGGAATTCCCTGCGTCCGTAAGCATTGAATCTTTGCTTACAGTAAGCAGAGCAATGAAATTGGGCCCTAAGGAGGCCTTTCAGCATGACAAACAACTTTTATCACTTTGGGTAAGTTTTTATCAAAACCGACATCCATTTCAGGAGTATTGTTTAACGGCCGGTGATCTTGTTGTTTAACCTGGATCGGCCATTTAATTGTTTCTGTATTGAAAAACACTGAATCCATATCGAGGCTTGGAGGTGACCCAAAACCTAAACACAATTTCTGCCCGATTGTTCACAATGACCAAAACGGTCTTTGTGGCCATTGTAACAGGTTTGACTGAGTAACAATTTTTTTAAAAGCCAAGTTTAGAAAGCCACACTTAAACCCTACTGATATTACAGGGCCTAATTTCATAAAGCCTGTAAGCACAAAAGCTTGCTAAGAACATAAAAGTCTCGCTTGGGCAGAAACAGGCTGCTTAACAGCTTTATGAAATTGGGCCCGGTCTTCCGTTGCCTTAATTTCTCTAGGAAAACAAAAACAGAATTTGGGACTAAAAATTTTCAAAGCCATGGGGACGAAAGTCTTCAATTTGTTGTGGTCACAAGTAAAACGCAACCAGCAAAACCACTCAACACATTAATTATTCTCTATGGTTTTCCCACAGTAAGCACCAGCTGGAAAAAAACACAACAAATTTTGCTGGGTGCAATTTCCATTTTTATCAGGGCACAGAGAGCAATATAATTCATTTTCATAGAGTATGAATGCCTTTTCGCGTGCTTACAGTTAACAGCGCTACGAAATGGAAATTCGCACAGTAAGCACAAAATCGGCTGCTGAGCAGCTCTACAAAATTGGGCTCCAGATGATGACAGGAGTGAAACTGGGCTTTAAAAACTTTCGCCCCCAAACAGCAAATCTAAGAAAATTGTTAAGCAACTTGGAATTTCTGATCTAAGATCCATAGATTTTAAAGCAAGCCAGCATAAAGGCTGTAAACACCATTTTGGAAAAGTTCGGCTTAATTTTAAAAAGACGAACGAGGACACCTTTTGAAATTAATGTGGTCCTAAACCTGATTCATAATTCCTGGGAATGCTTCGTAAGAAGAAAATTTTGGAAAAACAACGCATCCAGATTGTTGCATTACCAAATTTTGCTTTGCATTTGTCGGGTGAGAAGTTCAGCCGTGCTTTACTGAGATATTTGATTTACACGATTACACTTACTGAACACAATCAACATGAGAATAGATTGTCTTTTCTTTAAACGGTGTATAAAGCCTCAAGTTGGTGAAAGATGCATCCTAAAAACAAAATGTGGTGTCTTTGTGTTTTATTTTTTAACATTACTTTGAAACTATTAAAATATGAAACATTTTGTTGCCGGAAATATGAACCGCACTCATTTGTTTGTTTCCTAGGTGTTGTCTTTTGTTTATAATGATGCTGGAATTTGAGATGATGTGAGTGACATGGATTTAAATTGAGGCATGTAAGTTTACTGACCCGACACTAAAACCACTGGTCTAGGGTCTGCCGTCCAGTGTATTTTTCCTTGTTCCCTCTTATGAAATAAAACGTGGAAAAACAAGGTTCCCTGAAACAAAGACCCCGCAAGCAACAAAATCTTAATCATATTTCCAGCAACAGAATAATAACACCTGCTAACAATTCTTGTACGAACAAACAAATTTGTATGATACATTTTGGAGGGGGGGGGGGAGAGAATTTTTTTTTTTTGGGGGGGGGGGGTCACCTTTAGAAAGTGCTAATAACTGTCATCGTTAGAAATAAATATATCCAGATGGCATACATTTACGGTACTGAATTACAAGAAAGAAAATTAACAACACGCTAGTGAGGGTTGTATCCATTTTTGCCTTTGTTTGAAAAACTTCCAGGGATCACTTTTCCACTATCATGAAACGCAACTCTTAAGGATTTGAATTTGGCTTTGGGGGAGGGGGGGGGTAGAAAAAAAAAGAATAAAATAAAAATAAATAGATACGTACATTAAATGTACCTACTTGTATATCAAATCAGTGAAACGACTCTTTGTTCCTCTGAGCTAAGTATAAATTTTTGTTAAGAAGGACATAAGAGATGTGTTTATCAGTCGAGGGGGAAAAGAAGGCAAAACAGAAGAAAATTATAATTAACAAAAACAAACTTTTTGTACAAACAATGTTTAGTTTGATAACGAAGTTGATCAATTTGGAGCGAGTAGAACCCAATGTTGATGCAGTACTCATAATGTATACCAACCTTGGTGGTCGGGGAGGGGTGAAACTATTTAAACTTGTAACAGTCCTCCACTTATGCTACATCCAATGTACAGTTTAATGGTATATTATGTTTTTAGTCTTGGGTTGGGAGTTTGATGCAAGTTTAATTCCAAAACCCCAACTCATATAAGTACGTCTCCCATCCATCCCCTTTCAGGGGTTGTGTGCACTGACAATCATCTCCAAGAAAAAAGCGATGACATATTTTTTACACATATAAAAAAAAGATTACCTGGGTACTTCAAACAACAAAATTGTCAAGTTATCAAAATCATAGCAAAACAGATCATTGTGTGATTGGTAATAAAGCAACTGTCAAAAACAATAACACAGATTTGTTTTTAAGTTGGAGGTGCAATTGACAGGTTGCGACTGCAAAGGGTTTGGCAGTCTCCGACTTTGAACGTATTAGAGGGGAGGGGGGAGGGGGTAGTGGGAGCTTGTGTGGGGGAGGGGGTTCATCACATAGCATACTTTCTTGTCCACTCCTTGGCTACATCTTTGTATTTTGATAAGTCCGTCTTGTATGTGCGAGCGATGTCCGGTACCAAGGGGTCGTCTGGATTGGGGTCGTTCAGGAGTGAGCAGATTGACAGTAACACTGTGGAGGAATAGAAAGTGTAGACCGCTGTTACTAAGCATGTCTCGAATTGGAGGGTTTTGTAAGATTCAGTCACAAACGATGTCTTGAATTTGCCTGGTTGCAAAGCACAGTTACAAAGCATGTATTGTATTGATAGCTCAGTAGGCAGAGCACAGACAGGTTAATCTGAAGGTTTTTGGTTCAAACCCCGCTCCACTTAATTTTTCTTTGTTCAACCCCAAACTACAATAGAAGTAGCCAAGCAGATAAAAACACCAGAATCAAGCTCTGGTGTTTCTGATCAGCAAAATAGGTGTTTGAGACCCACTCAGAGGTAGCCCGGGAAAAGGTGGACGGAAGATATCAAGCACTTTTGCGAAGAGGCTGACACACCATCTGTGGCAGCAGCAAGACATCTAGCAAGCAACAGAGACCTATGGAGACTTATTGGCCCTTTTCGAAACCCCAGCTTCGGCTTTGGATTCGGCTTGAGACTCTGTTCTCTCGTCTGAATCGCGTATACCCAAAGTACGCGCAATTGTCAAAACAACCGGTAGGGCCAAGGTAGCCGAATCCAAAGCCAAATCCAGTCGTTTCGAAAAGGGCCACAGTGGTTGGGAAGCCATCTCCGGGACCAGCCTCAGGAGGATGGCTATGATGATGGTTATGATTATCATTATTTCATGGGAATAATGTTCAGTGGTAATTACCTTTCGAGATCGTGAGTGCCGGCGACCACTGTGACCTGAGGATGTCTAGACAAATACTACCATTGCTGTTTATATTTGGATGGTATATTTTTGTTGTAAAGGCCACCTTGACAGACAAAGAAAAAAAAAGGAATAAATGAAATTGTTACTTCATGCATATCAAGAGGTTTCTAACACCATTGGCTTCTTGACAGTTGCGTAATTAAGGGGGGGGGGGCAACATCTTACAAGAAAATATTCGAGGGGGAACCAAGGCCAAGACCAGGGCAACACAGGGCATTGCATCTAGGCAACTCCAAACACGTCATTTCCACAACAACTCAGACGTTTACCAGGAGTATTGATTCCAATTGGGACCAATTTCATAGAGCTGCTTAAGCAGAGAATAGAACTTAACAATTGTCTACTTAGCAGAAATGAGCAGGATACCAATCACACATTGAACCTAATGACATGGTAGTTTGGCTGGTAACCTTGTTCTGGTAAGCATAATCTTGTTGTGCTTAGCTACTTTTGGGGCTTAAGCACCTCTATCAAACTTGGGCCCTGGTGAATGAAAAAATATGAAACAGCTAGGAGCGACTGGACGCTTTAAAAGTCGCAATATTGACTGAAGTAATTTGGAACGACCCTGAAGCGCTTTGGTTTCAGACGTCGATCTTGTCATGAGCCGAGCCAATGTAAATGTTATGTAATGTTCGCCTGTCTGAAAACAAAATTTATTTGGGTCAACCTAGAGTCGCTTCTAATCTATTTGGCTTGGCGCTACTCTGGCGCAGTGCGCCTGTCTAAAACGGGCGTAACTTACCTTGGGTGGTTTAAAGGGATAATCTGTAGGAAAGTGTATGGTCAGAAAGAAAACACCTCCTTGGAAGGGACTGTCGGGCTGCGGAAAGAGAACGAAATTAATAAGGTTAGGAAACACAAAATATACCCAGACGACCCTCTGGTGTCTTTGAAGAAGAAAAAGTTAGATTAGACTGGTCCCCTGTCTCTATCCGCAAGTATAAAGGAAGCATAGAGTTATATATAAAGAACTAGAGGGCGCACTGGCTTATATACGCAACCCGTCATGCGCATAGGCGGCCGATTTCTAAGTTGACAAAACAGCGTCACGTAGCGTTCAATAAACACAAACTCCAATGTGTACTGCATATTCAAGGTGCGTACAGAATGTCGTGCGCGTGACTCCTTGCGGTCCCATCGCGTTTGTGCAAGAAGCATCACCAGTGCGCCCTCTAATTGTTATATATAACTCTATGGAAGGAAGGCACTAGTCTTTACGGGCCCTTTGATGGATTGAAATGGATTGATGCTCATTAAGTAGATAAATCTCTATTGTACTTACCGGACCCATTATAGTCGCTTGCCAGTGAAACACTGCAGAAAGAGAGGGGGAAAAAACAAAAAAACAAAAGGCAAATTATTGTTTTGTTTGTCAACAGGAATTTGTAACTTGTAAACACAACAGTAAAACTATTGGTGGGATACACGTTTTCTTTCATATTGTTCCCTAAGTTTATATAGAGTATACCTTTGGTTTATAGAATCATTCGTTTGTTTAAATCCTACAAAAATGTAGATACACTTTATGTACACGTACATGTAGTACTTTTCATCCTTTTCATGTAAACATTAAAATAAACAGCCAGGTTGCTGATGTTGAACCAGCCCGCTGGCCTACTAAAAGCGTGTTCCATTGGACTTTTTCTTCCTACCGCTGCAACGTTAGTATGAGGAAATTGATAGTTTCTACTGGAGCATTTCAAGGGCACCAAGGCAATGACCAGGGCCCAATTTCATAGAGCTGCTAAGCACAAAAATTTGCTTAGCATGAAATTTCTGCCTCGATAAAAACAGATTTACCAACCAAATTTCCACATGATTTTCAGGATGACCTAACATCAGCTGAATACCAGTATTAAAACAAGCAATATGCAACAAATGGAAACTTTGTTGGTAATCGTGTTGTTATCAAGGAAGAAGTTTCATGCTAAGCCAATTTTTGTGCTTAGCAGCTCTGTGAAATTGGGCCCAGGGGGCATGGAGGCAATCGCCTGTGTTGCCTCTGGGAAGTATCAGGCCTGCAGTGTTGATTGCTGAACTTCTGAAGTAAGTCTTATAACTTTTGTCATTTGATGAAACAGATAATATAAACAGAGAATATTTTTCCTTGAGGATCTACACTTCCTGTTTTGATAGTTGATCTGGAAAAAACAGGGAGTTTTACTTTCAAGGTATATAAAGCACCAAAAAACAAAAACCGAAAAACGTAATATAATAATTACTTTTGATTTTTAGGTTAATACAGAGCTACAAACGTTTAGTACATGAATCAGGGAAGTATTTAGAAATTACACTCATGGACAAAGTTTCCATATAATCAGGGAGATTAAAAAAATTGATCATCACATCATTTAACAAAATATTAACAAATTGATGTAATTCTGTGTTGATTGCAACTTTGATCGCGATTTAAAAAAATCAGAAACTTGCACATGATGCTAAAATTCATCCAAGTTTTTTACTATTGAGGTGGCAAATAAATAAATAATAAATAATAATAATAAGACTTGTAATGCGCACGTATCCACCCTGCTGGGTGTTCAAGGCACAGTGAATATAGACAAAGCAGACCTATACAAACAGCTCCAGAGCCAGACTTTATTCTCTCATTTCATGCATGTATAATTAAGATTAGCACGAACAATAGCAAGTTTTTTCTTTTAACCAATTCGGTCAAAGGTTCACAAATCTTTTTGTGCGATTACAATATTATCAAAATAATACCAAGTAAACATTACATTCTGCTTAATTTGAAACTGAAATTTAGTTTTTCGTTCAGCATTACTAGGCCGACTTCATTTTTAGGTCTAAATGAAGCTTCCCAAGGTTGACCTTGTGATGACACAAAAGCTTGGAGTGTCATGAAAACAAATAAGACCACCTGACTCAAGCTCTGGTGCTCTGATCAGCAGAGAGTGGGTTCGAGTCCCGGTCGGGACGCTTGTGTACTTAAAGCAAGACACTTAACCATTATTGCTGCATAAGGAAGGGATTTAAAAGTACTCCCCAACTGTTTTCACTCGCAATAGGGGACTGCTAATTTCAAAACCTGGTGGGTCTTAGACTCCATCTTAGGTCAAGCTCTTGTTCTCAGTTGTCTGTCTCGGACTTCCACATCTCAAGAAATCTGTAAGACTTAAAACCAAATAAAACTTACTATCATCTCCTACTGGACCAGCTGAACACTGAGCTGGAGGGTCACGCCCTAAATCTTGAAGTTCCTGAAAAGAAAGAAAGCAGAAACGGACATTGGGTTAGTTTCAAGGGATACTGAGCAGGATTTGTGCTTAACTTTTCCAGTGACTAGCCAGAAGTACCAGTTAGCATGTCATTTCACTCTGTCAGTTTTTTTCACTAGTCCATATTGCATAATATATAGGGATGCTTTTCAACAGCCCCAGTAGTTAGACTGCAGGACTTGCCATCACAAGGTCATGGGTTTGAATCCCCCGAGGAACCACGGAGTTCTCACTTAGAATATGTATTGTTGCTATGTAGTTTCTGAATCACAATTTCCTGATTTGTGCTACTTATAATCATAGACGTTTATAACCAATGTTTGTTTGATTTTATAAGAGAGTTTGGTGTTTATGTTCCCTTGTGGAAGTATAACAAGCTCTCATGATAGGAAGAACATATAAACTAACAAACAAACAACAAACAAACACTAAACTAGCCAGCCAGACCACTTGCAGTGAATTTTAACTGGTCCACAGGCATTTAAACTGCCGTTTGGCCAGAAGACTACTGTTGAGGAAGAACCTTGGATGGTGAGTAGGCCTGGCTGGGCGACTAGTGAAATTTACTACCCATCCCGTCTAGTCGACGTCTACACGGTTCAGTGACCCCGTTGGCCTGATGATGCGCTCAGGATACATGTAGGATGCGAAACTGTCAGAATAACTACATTGTAAGTCTGCGCCTTGAACACCCAGCAGGGTGGATACGTGCGCATTACAAGACTTATTATTATTATTTATTAAGTCCAGTTGTCCCGATTATAACAATACTAATGACCGTCTAGTGGTGCTTCAATTAGTCAAGACTTCAACAAACTATAAGCAACAAGGTTGAGGATTGCTGTTGGCCGAAGCTGGCAAATATGTTGAGATTTTTTTTCTTTCTTCAGAACAAAGCCATATGGTTTTAAGAAAGAGGGATTCAAAAACATTTCAATCTGAGAAACTGATGAAACTGTGTATTAAGCTTGGGCGATATCGATTTATTTTATTCACGATATATCGCCGACAATATATGGCGATAATCGATATAATCGCGATTAATGAAATTTGACATCATCAGTCTTCAAACTCCAAGTGAAAGTTGTAGAAGAGACAGTCCTAGCATAAGAGAGGTGTTCTAATGACCTATTCTTCTGGTTTTACTCCAAACCTATGGGGTGCAAGATGTCTCAGCTAGCAAAAACATCGCGATATTTAATCGATATATTGATATATCGCGATATATCGATATTTCGATTAAAACCAAATCCATCCGATATCGAAATCGTGTCCAAATTAATATCGCGATATTCGATAATATCGTGATATCGCCCAAGCTTACTGTGTATTCCAATTGCGGATTATTCTTCATGTGTTGACAACTAGCACGCTCCAGATTTTAAATGGGGAAATATAGTCCACCATCCATAAATTGTTTGTTTGTTTTTATATATTCATTTACTATAGTTACAAAGTAGCAGTCGGATTTGAAATGTTTCCTATGTTAGGCTAAAGATAGAGGTCATGGCTTCCATTTTTCAGAGTTGGAAGTTGGACATTGTGTAGACTGTAAAAGCGATAATCAGCCAGCGGGATAATGCGAGGTTTAGATTAACGCAACTATTCATCGCAATGTGGATCTGCAATTGATATACGAGTTGATTATGTTGTTGAGGGGACCAAATTTTAACGCACAGAAAATCATTATCATGTCCATACTGTTTTTTACTTCAGTTATTTTACTTTAAAAAACACAATTCCATTATCAAAATGATGACTGGGTTTCCCCCATTATGACTCATCATATATTTGAATAGTTATTAATTTTAGTGATTAAAAACAAAGGATAACTTTCCGTATGGCGCCACCACTTTTTCACTCATTTTTACAAAAAGGGATATCTCATTGAGGTAAATAAGACACTATATTATTTCATATTGAATGAAAAAGTGGTGGCGCCATACGGAAACTTTTCCAA
This sequence comes from Asterias rubens, assembly GCF_902459465.1. Classification (NCBI taxonomy): domain Eukaryota; kingdom Metazoa; phylum Echinodermata; class Asteroidea; order Forcipulatida; family Asteriidae; genus Asterias; species Asterias rubens. The sequence continues at coordinate 1,819,216 of NC_047081.1, read as the reverse complement.
AACAAAACAAAATTCCGAAATGAACTTTCTTTTCACATCACCACACTGTTTCACAAATCACACAACAGGCACACAGTTATCCCGAAAATCACACACATTCCTTCAAACATGGAAGACTTGGCATGATAATACAGACGAATACCGAACCATTTTCATTCAAGAAATGTCTTTAAACCATCATTCACTTTTCCAAGAACAATTATGTTGAAATACTTGAACAATGACTGACACAGGGCGGGCATTATTTTCTACACCGTCATGCGCCATGCATGCCAAAGCAATACCGCATACCGGGCGGCATTTTGGATTTTTTTTACGGCCATTGCTGATCGGAACAGCATAACGTTGACCAAATAACCCCGGTAAATCTGTCATTTATAGCCGAAACATGAACCATTAAACAATTACCTTGGTTATTCTCTTCAACGCCATATCTGTTAAATGTGTTTATATTTGTGTAGAAGTATCTAAAGGGATGGAACAATGGTGATTTCAACTTCCTTCTCCGGTTGTCTTTCGTCCTTTTTTCACAGTTTTTGCATGCCTCTGTCGTGTCAAGGATCGACTAACCGATTTCGATGTACGTAGGCAAATACAAATTTGATTTCTGCAGAAAAAGTATCGACTCTTGCGCGGCATTCAACAACGAACATCTATTAAATTAATTAAATTTCACCAACAAATTTAGTATAATGAGCAAGTGACTTTTTAATAAAACAATTCCCCATGTGCATTTCCATTTAAACATGTTCTTATTACATATATAAATAGATAAACAATTAATTAAATATGGATAACAAATTATACTTTATACATGTTAAATTTTAAATGATATAAAGCAAAAAGCTAAAAGCTTATAAAAAAATAAAAAAATAAATGTGTGAGTTCTAGAATAATTTTAAATAGTTTTAATACCAGAAGAACAATTATTTTGTTTTAACTTCTGCTTTGTTGTTATAGAAAACCAATACAATTTCTTGAAATTACATTTATTAAATGCTTACAATACAAAATAAATTATCACAGAAAGTAAATTCTCTCTTTTAATAACATGACTTCACGTGCACATTTCCAAATCATCTTTACTTTGTTGTTATTTTTGTTACAAAAGCAAAGTTACGTATTAGAAAAAGCTATGAACTTAGTTGTCAGTATTGCTTTGTCGTATTATCGGTTTGTGGTATCGAATAATGTGATTCCGCGAACCGCTGAGTAACCCAAATGTAAATATTCATGAGATACGTATCAGTCACATTTCCATGACGTCACTGATTATAACGGTTGTTGTCGACAGAGGGCGTCCATTGAGGGAGTTGTGCAGACTGGAACTAAACGGTTAATGATTGTTCTAATGTGCATTTCGTTATCCTCAGTCTCAGATAGTTAGTCTGGCACAGGAGCTGTAAAAAAAAAAGTTAAATAAAAGAGAGTGTGGTTACCACACTGTCCGAAAAAAATAAACAAAAATATTGAAGGATTTATTCAATCCAATATTATTTAACTGCATGTGCAATATTAATGTCCTCCAGATAGTATTGCACAGAGGACTTAATAGAATGCGACACCGGCCGGAGTGACAGGAAATTCTTCGGAGATTATGTCCCCTAGAATGGCAAACTGTGGGTGCGTTCGATTAGCATCCCAGGGTCCACCCCGGTGTGTGGCGTTTTCTTTTTCCAGGACGAACGTGTGCAGATAATTACCCACGTTCGTCCTGGAATTAAAACCCGCCACACACTGGGGTCGACCCAGGGAAGCTAAACGAACGCACCCAATGTAAAAACTACGTCTAATAGCGCCCTCTTTTGAATTGCCTCCTCCACCCCATTTTAATTTCCCATTGGGGGACAGTACGACCGGTGCATGAGATTCTGCCCCCCCCCCCCCCGCGGCCGGAGATAATCTGTCCCCTATTAACTGTGTACAAACTTCTTCTGCTAGCGCCCTCTTTTGGAAATTCCTCCTTCAGCCCATACATTTCCCAATATGGGGAACGAATCTCCGGCGGACCGAATTGCCCCCAATCTTGGCTTCGATTGCGGTAGTGAAGGTGGAAGGTGAAGATGGACGGACGAGAGGATGACCTTTAGCTGGATGAAGGCCCGGCCTCTTTGGCGTTATTCACGAGCCTCGAAGTTTGACGTCAGATGTTAAGGCTATGAATACATGTTTAAAACCACAACCAAGAATGTTTTAGATGATTAATAACTGCTGCGTCACCGATAAGAGGCAAAGACATATTTCTGAGATAGACTTCATCTTTCACTTGGAAATAGCCCATCCTTATCATCATGTCACGACATTGTCCAACGCCCTCTATCTCCTTGGCGAGGCAAAAGGGCAAAGTGCGCCGCCACCGTTGGTACACTGCTGTGGAGTTGCGAGATGTGGAGTACAACCCCTTCTCGTTGCCACAATTTGTGTTGAGCTCAATCCATTCCAGCACCGACGCTGATGGCACTTCTGTTTTATTTATAAATCGGTATAGTCTCTGTACAGTCGTTAATGGGTCTACAGCTGCGTCTTCATACCGTACGAAAATGTAGTTTTGTTTTAGCGTCGGGTTACGCGATCCAATCTCGAAGTTCTGCCAGTTGTACTTGCAGTAGATGGATAGAAACTCACGTGATCTGTTCGGGAGGATTCGGGATGTGTTGGCGAAGGAGGCCGAAGATAAACGCTTGTGAGTCAAGGCGAGGAATCGTGACGCAATCATGGGACGTGGGTCGCGTACCAAGTGCACCACTCGCAGATTGAGTGCGTTACGCTCGGCGATGGGAAGCACCAGACTCATATCCGGGATGCGTATTGTTTTGATGGCAATGTATCTGCTGGACTGACACACAACCCTTGCAACATTCTCTGTTATGGTGCACGTTCCTTGAAGCAAATTCTCCTGGCAGTATTCATACAATCTTGGCGCCATTTTCAAAAGTTTATCAGCCGGTAACTTCGAGAGCCACCGGAGATAAAAATGGAGGTTGGTGAAATCACACCTGAACAGATCTTGAATCATTCTCAAGAGAACGTTCTCTACAAGTTGCTTTCCTCCTCTGATGTGATTGAGACGCTTTCCAAGGTCCATTCCAGGCTCGAAGAGATAGAACACATCTCGGTTATTAGCGAAGAGCTCGCCAACGAAAGACGACCCTGTCCGTAAACTGGCCAAGATTAGAATGCAAGTTTTTCCTTTTGGAGGCGTCTCCGAAGCGCAGAGATTCCCGTCAATAGACCCAGTGCCTTTAGGAGGAAATTTCAAAATCGGCGGGTGAAGGATTAATGTTCCGAGGATAATCCAAATTGCGGAAGACAGAGCGAAGCCGATGAAGAAAGAACCCCGATACGGCATGGTTGCTCACTGCTGTTGTGACAATACTAGCTAACCAAAAGTTTGACTGTGGGCTGTTGCTTTGCTCAGAGTTCCCGAGACAACACAGCTTACTACTCTAGCTATTATAGAAAACAGGTGAACGTGTCTACATCAGGTTGCTGACAAAGACCCCGGGCCTGTTCCTCCCCAAAGGAAACGTCTTGCTTAAAATCTTATTGGAAGTCATCTTCCGACATTGACAATCTTGTCCACTTTGTTTCTGAAATATTCAAAAAGTGAGATCGTTTTTTCCAAGTTTGATCGCAAACTTAATTTTCCCCTTTAAGTAATCCATACCTAATTTCGATGCACGAGTTGTCTTCCGGAAGCTGTCATATCCTTTATGTAAAATTGTTCAGACAACTTGTGGGGAGATTTTTGAGGTATGGCCAAGCATGAGTCATAATAGGTTTATTTCAGGAGAATGATGAGATGCACACTGAACGTAGTCAAGTCAAGAGCCTTTCCCACACCTTAGACTTGGTTTCAAGTCTGTTATCGTAGTTTTAGTCTACCCGATAGCCATAGACCTTATCGCAAATACCAATGCGCAAGCGCAGACTGTTGAATGAGGTGCATTGTGGGATATATATGGATCAAATTTGGATACCAGCTAGACCACAATGCACCTAATTCCAAGCTTTACGCGCGCGCCCCGGTATTTGCGAAAAGGTCTATTATCTTATGCTTTGAAATAGCGCCCTCTTGTTGATAAACCTCCGTCTCACCAATAACCTACGATCACATAAATCGCAAGTTTGGGCGTGTGATAGCTAATCTGTGTGGGCGGCAATATATAACCACAACCTCAGCACTTAAAATCAAGTCTACCCAATGCTCAGCTTGCACCCGGCTCCGGATTGGCATTAGACTTGATTCCAAGTATGTGGTCGTGGTTTTGTGTCTAACCCGTGGAGCATGGTGTGGTTGAGAGCAAATCGATTTACTAGCCGCGATCTTGAAACCAAGTCTATCTTGAGCTCAGATTTACTGCAATGTACCTTTTTACGGTGTTTCCAGAACACCAGTCAGGGCTGAATATTGAACAGGGTGTTTTGTATCCATACTAATCTTGTTTGATACCTTTAAGAACCAAGCCATTGTTTGTTTTGTATTAATCTACATTGGGTTGGTCCAATGTACTCAATTAATTAAAATTAATTACAAACTTGGATTTAATTAAGTTGTAACCGTCTTTACTTATGCGGCAGACAGGAATACTTATTAAGTGTAGTTTTTTTTCTAATGGTCAACAATGACTATGCAAATATTCACTCAATTCACCTGACGCAATAAAAATAAAATAAAAATATTTTGTTGGGTGCGCCATTTTGGGACAGTCGAATTCACCCCGTGGAATGCAGTGTCAGATTTAGCCTGAACATCTGACGTCACATTTCAAGGCTCGTGAATACACTTCAAATACCAGTCTTTAGCGCCTGCCAGCTGTACCTTTGACCTTCTCTCATCCATCCATCCATCCATCCATTCAACCAAACTTTGTCATTCAAACAGCATAGGGGCCTACAAACATTTAGCATAATTAAACGCAGCAGCAGACAATCGAAAATACAGTTAACTGCTGGCGTATGTAGCTGAAAAACTACGTCACTTCGGAGCTGACCAATCATAACACAGAAATTGAAAGCTACTGCAAGTTCATCCGCTGAACTCATTTGGGCCTGTGTATAAGACCATAGAGCAATGATAAGACTAAGTGCCTGTTTTGCTGATAAGGACAGGGGACCAGTCTACAGACGAGCTGTTAGTGACGTCACGGAGGGTCTATTATGGGTGCGTTCGTTTAGCTTCCCTGGGTCTACCCCGCGGTGCTCACTCGGGTGAGCCCCTGACAAGAGCTAAACGAACGACCACTCACCGCTCTCGTAGTGACGTCGTTTACCTGGGGCCAGCCCCCAAGTGACCCATTCCACAAGCAGGGCACTGGGGGCTGACCTGGGTGAGCCCCTGGAATGACGTCAACAGCTATTTGAACGCACCGGGGCAGACCGGGGATGACCCATGGAAGCTAAACGAACGCACCCTATTATGCATCAGACATAATTATGCCCATTTCGAAACCATGGCTTGTGCTCAGGCTAGTTTGGTCCCGACTGAAATTGACAAAATAATGCGCGTGTTCTGCGCACGTGCTCTCACGGCTACAGAAGAGAGGACGGAGCCCGAAGCCGAATCCAAAGCCGAAGCCGTGGCTTCGAAAAGGGCCATACTCTCCACACAAAAACAACCAGAATGGCACCATATAATATACACTGTGAACCTTCTTTGGTACATTTTAATTGAATTGGAAACACGACCTGAATATAAACAGACAGATCGCATGTGCAATTAAGAACTCACGCGGCACAAATTGCACACCGGTTGCGTGATATCAAATAGCATTTGAAAATGCAGGTATAAGCACAACACCTTTTAAAGGTCCGTTCGGTGAAGAAGTTTGTAAAATTCGCGGGACAAAAAAACATTATCAGAAGAGAACCTTACAGATTATCAAGAAAGAACCTTCCCGATTATCGAGAAATAATATCAAATGATTATCAGTAAAGAACCTCTAATCTCAGATTATCAAGAAAGACTATCCCATGATCCGGAAAGAACCTATTAATTATGTTTTACTTGTATAATTAAAAAGGAATGAGTATTATTACAGACAGCTTACCAGTCGTTGAGTTTAAAGGGAGGGTCTATGACTTTGGTAATTCGAACTATTCTCTAAAAATGAATGACCATGAAAACTTTCTTGGTATAGACTTAAAAAAAAACGCGGAAAGCTGGTGGTTATAAAACCGACCCCATCTTTATTGATGGTTTTAGAGAAAGGTGATTTTTTTATCAACAATTTCGAAAATGAGAAAGGCTTTGCAATGAAGCCATTTTCGGACATCTGAAAGTTCAAAATTTGCATAAAGGGTAGTCTTTCCTTTCATATAATATTATTAAGTTGCAACTTCGATGAGCAATTAATAAGCCCCAGTGCAAGAGTGAGAACACTGGTCTTTACCAAGAGCCTGCCTTTAAGGGTTTGTTTGCTGTGCACAATGTCACAGAAACTGCAGAGTAACTCTGAGTAATTACCAATAGTGTCCAGTGCCTTTAAACTAAAAAACCTCCCACACCATCATGCATGTGGGTGTAGTTCGGAAACACCAGACCAAGAGGGTCAACTTCCAATATTTATCAGTTGTTCTGATCGTTTTTATCGCGGGAGCTGGTGTTCATAAACGATACTAAATAAATACCCCATGTTTGTTCCATGGACTGGCGACATTGGACCCAACCCAGACGCAGGTAGAAATGTAAGTAGTATACATGACATTCATTTGCATACCGCACTACTCTTGTTGTATTGTACACTATTCGTTGATGCGTACATCACCAAACCTGGAGTTACCATTGTCTTAAAAACGTAAGTACGATAGGAACGTTGTTTTAAAGCTAGCACCAATAATTATTGTATAACAGATTGTTGACTCTTAATGCAGAGTATACTTTGTTTCGAAAGGTGGTTGAGTTGTTGAGATATTGAAGACAATTTGGAATGGCTATGTCTATGCATGAAGAATTGTCCGTAAAAAGAATACAGGAGAAACGTTTTATGCATGACAAATTAATTTGTTTGGGATTGACATGTGTTCAGATGGAAACGCTTTGGAATCCCTCTGTTTCAAACCACATTCCTTTTAAAGGCAGTGGACACTATTGGTAGTTACTCAAAATAATTATTAGCATAAAACCTTTCTTGGTGACGGGTAATGGGGAGAGGTTGGTGGTATAAAAAACTTAAAGACCTACAATAAAACTAGCCTGTCAAAGTTTAATTTCAAAATGGTGGTAGAATTTTTGAGATGGCTGAAATCCGAAGTGAGGCAGGAAGAATACTCCGTAACTGGAATACACGCTTCTCAGATTCAAATTTCGGGGATCATGAAAACTGATTCTTTTCCATTACCACATTACTTCAAAGTAAAAAACATAACGCAAGAAGTTATATTATTGTCATCAATTTTAAGAGACTGATTACCAAATATCCTTTCCTTTGATAGACCTACTCTATGTAAAAAAGTTGTATAACTTACTCAAATTCAATCTTTGTTATTTTATGCAATGATTACAATGAAAATGCACTAGATTTGAAAAGTTTTATTATTTCCCCCCACAGAGTTAAAGAGTTTCAAACTACGCCAATGTGAAGACTCGTTCTTCAAAAGAAAATAATATGAACATCTCAACAGAGTTGTTGTTGACGCTGATAATTCTGGCTTCAACTCTGCAAGTCATTCATACAGGTATTGTCACGCGGGTATAAATAGGTTAATACTGTTCTTTCTCGAGTCCAAGTTGCTGTTTAATTTTTATTTTTGTATGTAAACCTACCTGAGTTTATTTTTAAAACCTGAGATTAATTAGTTCTTTTGCCTGTCAATATTGCGATGTCCTAGATTTTGGTAGTCCTAATGGCGGTTTCGGTTTGAAACTTCTTGTACCCTTCAGTTTTTAATCATTTTCGTATTTTTATTTTATTTTTTTATTTTGGTGTTTTATATTAATATAATTGTTTTCGTGTATTGTTAAAGGCAGTGGACACTATTGGTAATTACTCAATATAATTATCAGTAAGCTTAAAACCTTACTTGGTAACGAGTAACGGGGAGAGGTTGATAGTAGCAAACAAAACATTGTGAGAAACGGCTCCCTCTGAAGCAACGAAGTTTTCGAGAAAGAAGTATTTTTCCACGAATTAAATGTCGAAACCTCAGAGTTAGATTTTGAGGTCTCGAAATCAAGCATTTGAAAACACACAACTTCGTGTGTCAGGGGGTGTTCTTTCTTTCACTATTATCTCGCAACTTCGACAATCATTTGAGCTAAAATTTCCACAGGTTTGTTATTTTATGCATAATTATGTTGAGATACACCAAGTGAGAAGTTGACAATGACCAACTGTGCCACGTGTCTTTAACTCTTTGAAATGTGTTATTCTCTTTGTATTTTTGACTGCAATTCGGCCTATGGCTATTGTAAAAAAAAAAAAACTTTTCAAATAAAAATCAAACCATGAACATAATATTAAATTTTGTGCTGTTTAGAGTGCATCTTTCAGTGTGGTTCTGCGGCATGTGGTGCGCCGTTTGTCGAGCGTAATTTTTACGAGGAAACTTCACCAGGTAAAACCACTCAACCATCAAAACCAATGAACAGAGCCCAATTTTCATAGCACTACTTAATAACGGTAAGCAAGTTTTCGTGCTTACTATAGCAGAAAAATTGCTAAGGTGCAAGCGTATTTCACAGAGTATCAAACAAATTGGGCGGCCCATGACCGTGGGTTGGTTTGTGACGTCATTTATTTTCGTGCAGTGAGCACCGGAAGGTTAGCATGCTTTTTTGTGTGCTTACGGTTAGCAGCGCTATGGAATAATTCAAGGAATAAATTTATAGAAATCGCACATGAAGCACCGAATCAGCCGCTAAGCAGCGCTATGAAAGTGGGCCCTGTTGATTAATGTCTCCTTTTCAAACAAGCTTTACATACTTAAGGCAAAGAACCTTTGGTTTTTGGAACAGTTTTTTTAAAAATGCTATGTAAACAATTCATTTCAAAATAATATTATGTTCACCGTTCTTTAGAAAACCCAGAGTTCATGTTCCCGATGCAAAAATAAATCCTCTACTCGAACAGAAAAACCACAATCTGAGAAGAAGCGTTAGTGTTTCCGCGTTCGGATTCAAATTTTGGGGTATAACAACAGACAGGCCTACCTTTTTACATAACCACATAACGTCGAAGTTCTTGCGCAAAAAAACCGCAGGCGCCAAGCTTGCCTGAGCCGAGTCTGGAGCCAAAACAGTGGTTTCGAAAAGGGCCTAATGCTTTAGTACACGTGTGTCACTAGAGGGCGGTATATAAGATGAGCGGTACTTGTCTATTTTGTTTACAAACATCAAAGTCTGTGTGTGTCCGAATGATTTGGTAGCAAACTTCGTACAAAAGTAATGAAATGATGTACAGAACCCGATGAAGTCGACGATTCTATGTGATTCCATGGTGACTTTATTCAGGTAACAGTTATCTTGGGGTAAAAGACTAGCGATTGGCAAATTCGGTGATGCTTTGCACAAGAAAAACCTGCGCCTGCGGCGACTTGCAGCCTGGAATTTCATCTTTGTTTTGAATAATGAAGGAAGGACACGGGCAAGGCAATTTAATTTTCATTTTGCATGAGGGCACTTTCTAATTTATAAAGAATGGGAAAACTTTTGGGGACAGTTTCCGTATAGCGCCGACACTTTTTCATTCGAAATAAAATAATATAGTATCTAATTTACCTGATTGATATATCACTTTTTGTAAAAATGAGTGAAAAAGTGGTGGCGCCATACGGAAAGTTATCCACTTTTGAAGGGGCAACATGCTGGGCAGGCCAAGAAACGAAGGCCAAATTTCATCATTGGGATGCGCTATTTATTTAATTAACTCAATTGATTGTTACTAGGGCTAGGGGCCTATTATATCTATAATTAAATTAGGCTATTTTTAATAATGTTATTAATGGTGAGCATTTTTATGATCTGGATCATGCATAATTAGGTCGTGTTTACACCGCTGTAGTTGACTCGGGGGCCATTACCTCAGAATGCATATCAGAATGTGGATACTATAACCTGAATAATGAGAGCGTCACCTTTGTAGGTGAGATGCCGGACATGGAAGACGTAAGTAAAAACATTGTCATTTAATTTTAATTTTAAACTTAAAAATAAATTAAAGGCACTGGACACCTTTGGGGAGTTTGGTAACTACTCAAATTGATTGTTAGCATAAACTCTTACTTGGTAACAAGCAATGGAGAGCTGTTGATAGTGTAAAACATTTGTGAGAAATGGCTCCTTCTGTCTGAAGTTACGTAATTTTTAAGAAAGAAGTAAATTTTAAGACTTCAGAATTAGATTTTGATGTCCCAAAATATAACATCTGAAAGCACACAACTTTTTGTGACAAGGGTGTTTTTTTCTTCCATTATTATCTTGCAACTTCGACGACCAATTGAGTTCAAATTTTCACAGGTTTGTTATTTTGTGTATATGTTGGGATACACCAAGTGAGAAGACTGGTCTTTGACAATTACCAATGGGGTTGGCGTAGACCTATACCAACATTTATGCATGAAATAACAAACCTGTGAAAATTTGGACTTTATTGGTCATCAAATTTGCAACACCATGACCCTTGTTGCATTACTCTGTGTGCTTTCAGATGCACAATAAAAGGCTTCAGCTGAACTCTTTAATTATTAAGTTGAGTGAGAAATTACCTTTTTTTTCGCTCAAAAACTCCATTACTTCAGAGGGAGTCGTTTCTCACAATGTTTTACACTATCAACTGCTCCCCCATTGCTTGTTACCAAGTAAGTTTTTATGCTAACCTTTATTTTGAGTAATTACCAATAGTGTCCGCTGCCTTTAAAGTTGTTTTGACTAATGTGTGTTATGGGGGGGGGGGGTACACTGGTCAGTATGTGTTTGTCATCGGTACATGTAGCCCTAATAAGTTATCTTTCTTCCTTTCTTCCAGTTTCCCAGCGGTAAAAATAAATTGCCTTTTGGTGTAATTGAGTTCAGCTGCACACCTGCTGGAGGAACCGTAAGTGTCCTAAAACGTTTCCCAGTCAGAAATGACAAAAATCAAGGTCTTGCACTGGGACCTGACACGATGGGTCAAAATTACGCAGAATTTAAGTTAAATCCCATTTTGTAGATTCAGTGCCACCAATCTAAGTTGTCTATTCCGAGGCATTTTTAAAAGCAAAGTGAAGGAAAAATTGAAGACAAAATAGTTCACAGAATTTCATGTGGAGATGAAAAAGTGCAATGGACTAAAATCTAATTCTGAGGTCTCGAAACCAAATTCGTTGAAAACTACGTTATTTCTTACAATGTTTAATACTATAAACAGCTCTCCTTTGCTTGTTACCAAGTAATTTTTATGCCAAAAATACTTTTGAGTAATTACCAATAGTGTCCAGTGCCTTTAAACTTTAAAGCCCTGATCATACTTCCTGCAAATAAAAAGCGACAATTTACATCACAAATTCGCAACGGATAATTCACCACAGTTGAGCTGTTCTCAACTTTTTGCGAATTACCGCAGCAAAAACAGCTACATGTATGTGGCATCAATATTCAAGTGGTCGCCAAACGTGTTAAGAGCCGACCAGGTCTGTTTGAGCAGTTAAACACAAAAGGAGAAAGGTTGTCTAATTGGGTCTGACCTGATCAATTCTGACATAGAACTTGCGCTGTCACAGTGAAAATTTGAACTCAACTGGTTGTGGAAGTTGCGAGATAATAATGGAAGAAAATCGCCCTTGTTACACAAAGTTGGGTGTTTCAGATGCTTGATTTTGAGACCTCAAAATTGTAATTCTGAGGTCACGAACGCAACATTTTTACTATTGTTTTTTTTTTATTTGACAGTGAATTATTCATAATTTCTTTTCTTTGATCAGGAGCAAAAGCTGACCCTGATCGTATCAACACTCAACACCAACGATAACAAAGCAACATTCGTCGGGAAGACAGAGTACGAAGCAACCATACCAGAGGTAAGGTTTTTATTCAGTGCTCCTCTTTATTCCAACACTCTCCTGTTCAGGGGACCCCTTCTTGATTAAAGGATAACATTGCCTTGGATCGGACGATTTGGTCTATAAAAAGCGTTTGTAACTGTTTTGTTATAAAATGCATATGGTTGGAAAGATGTTTTAAAAGTAGAAAACAATGAACCATACAAAATATATGCCTAGAAACTTCGTGGTTTGCCTTTTACTGTGCAAACTAATACGGTCATGAATGGCCGACCGTGTTTGTTGACGAGGTAAGAGGAAAACCGTGCAGTTTCCAGGCATGTTTGTGTGGATCATTGTATTATACTAGTCTAGAAACCCAATATGGTCCAGTGTCCCGGACAGTACAGTGACTGCAGAAGATACGGGGGGCATCTGGTGGCAAGACCATACCAACGGTGAACGTGCTAAAACCTACTCATTTTCTTATATATGAGTTCCACTGGATTATAATAATTATTGTTGTTGTTTTTCTTTCTATCCACAGTTGGCGAGGCCGGGAGTTCTTCTCGACTTCGGCGATATCATACTGATGAAGGACATGGATCGCCTGCGGAAGGAACTTACCTACAACTTGATAACGGAAGAAGTAAGAAACTTTATTTATAAAGTCGGAAGTGTTTGAAAAAAAAGCCTATAGTTCCAGTGGATTATCATTGCTCTTCGAACGTTGTCACATATTGAAGGCGATCATGGACAGGAAAGCTCCTAAAATTTAAGAAAGGTGCTAAAATAACACATCCTTTATGTCTGGCAACTCACACCTGTTATCTCCATGTAATTCCTATTCGGCATGAGTATGTATGAAGTATTATAGACTGTTTGCATTGATGTCATCCAGCCGCCAACTTAGAGGTAAAACGATGACAAAACAATAAAAATACACAGATTTGAACGCACAAGGCACAGGTTTGGCCAATAAATGGCTGCTTTTTTTACCTCTAGTTGAGGGCATCTTACTGATATGCTATCATGTGCATAAGGTCTATAGTAATAAAAGCTTATTAGCAATTTTATTTAAAACTATTTCAGGACGTGCCGTTTGAGGTCAGCCACCTAGACGATAGTTTTACTGCCGATGGTAGAATCGAGTTCGAAGTGAAGGTAAAAAATCCTCCGGCCGTCGACTTTGAGCGAATCCGACAGTACAACTTGACTCTGGCTGTTACGGTAAGTTTGCTGGGGGGGGGGGTGGGGTAGAGAGGGAGGGGACTCAAGCAAAATGACCGAGGTTCTTGAAAATGTGCCCTAGGGTTTTCGTTTTTTTTTATTTTTATTGAAACAAGAATCATTTGAAAGTGTTACTCAACACAAAACATGTAAAGGCATTAATCAACAAATTTTTTGATGGGTCAGGGGGGAGCTGTCTAGTCAATCGGACCTAAATTCTGGTGTTTAAGTAGGAGAGGGCGGGTTTGAATCTTGCTCATGACACCATTTCCTGCAAAACATATTGTTCGAAATATCCAGACCACACCACCTCTTTTTCAGAGCCAACACAAAAGAGATTTACTCGTAGTTGTACCCGCAAGTTTACTATTTATTTGTAGTTTCTTCACACTTGGCTTGTTTTTTTAATTTTCACAGGACGCCCAAGATGGAGTCTTCAAAGACCACATTTCATCAGTCACGTTGATTATTACTGTTGAGGATCTCGACGACAAAGACCCAGTCTTCACCCATCTGAATTACGCAGCAACCATAGAAGAAGGGACTGTGGGAGACCTCACCGTGATGCCAGCCGACATCTGTGCCTACGACCAAGATCTGGGCCTGAATGTTGCTGTAACCTACAGCATAACAGGTATTTATAATATATATTTGGTTTGTGGTGACACCATGTGTATGATTATGTGCCAGGTAGAGTTTGTTCTGTAGAGAATTGTCTGGCTATGTTTTTCGCATTTAAAGAACCAAACACAATCGCAGCACCATGGATGTGGAATCATCTTCCTCAGAACATCAGGCAATCTACTTCATTAACCAATTTCAAAACTTTGTGTAAGTCTGCCCTTTTTTGGTGAAAGCCTACTGTACAACGCTATTGGTGGATTGGCGCCGTATAAATTTAACCATTGATTGATTGATTGATGTTTTGATTGATTGATTGTTTGATTGACTTCTTTTGACTTTTCAAAGCAGACACTTTATTCATACAGAAAATATACAGAATTTACAAAAAACATAGAAAACTGAAAAGTTACATCAGTAATAGACAAGAAAAAGTGTTACAAAAAATAGGTCAGTAGCTGGGATTTGATTGATTGATTGATTGATTAATTTGATTGATTGATCAAGTTGTTTGTTGTTTTTCTTCCGTGTGTCAGACATTGTAGGGGATTGTCCAGCTGACAGTCTTGAAATCGACGCCTATACAGGAGTCATCAGCGTCAACGACACGCGGCTGAAAGCTGGGCAGTGCATCATTGAACTAACGGTACATATTATTATAGCTTGTTTAATTTGTACAATCTAATTATTTACTTTGTAAACTTATTTAAAGTGTCTGTACCTTTGGTAATTACTCTAATTAATGACAGCCCAAATCAGCGAAGTGTAGCCCTCAATTTAAAGTGGCCATCCAACCCTGCGATGTTAGGCGATTTCTTATTTAAAAGAAGAAAAAATGATTCCTACAATTAGTTTTAGATTAAAAAAAACTTAATAATTTCTTCCAAAGACCAACATTATCCTCTCCCAACTAAACTAAATTGTGATTTCTTGTAATTTTTAGGCGAGACAGGTTGACGATGATCAGCGTAGCGCAAGGGCCACTCTGACCCTTACCATCAGCGACATTGACACTAATTGTCCAGGCTTTGCTGTCACCGAGTTGACCGGTAGAGTAGACCCAGAAGATGCCTTCGTCTACGAGGCTGACGGAGTGGACAAGTTGCTCCTAGAAGTCACTGACGACGATGCGGTAATTCTTCTTTCACTACTTTGAGTCACCCATTAAAAGCAGACCCGAGTTTGCTAAAAGCCCTTTTCACACCACTTGTAAATTGAAAGATATATATTCAGCTGCCAATGTTTTGTTTCATTTCATCCTATCTTTCAGTTTGGTAAGACAGTAGTTTTCAAGTTGAACTATTGTAACGAAAATACACTCAACTGTAAATTATGTTACAATCTACACAAAAGTGTACACTTCGGCGGTAAGCAGAGCCATGAAATTGGGTCCTGACTGCATGGGTTTTTCCGCTGACTGGGTGAAATAATTCTCTTGGGTTTTCCTCCGACATTAAAACCCACACTTTTCTCTTCGGCTTCTTTTCATTGGGTTCTTGATTAAAATCATATTTCTGAAGGTCCTCGGCTTCACAATATGAAATGAAATGAAATGTAATGAAATGATGATGAATTTCTATTGATTTGCAGACTTTTTCAGGGAACCTAACTCTTCATGATTTGGATGAGCATCCGTTCAGACTTGCGACGGAGGGAACTGAACAAGGGGCCCCCACCCTGTACTTCAATGTAACTGGCTCGCCGGTACTGACCATCAACCAAACCTACAACCTACAGGTATTTATTTGTTATCTATTTATTTATTTATTTAATAATAAATAATAAAGAATATTTATAGGGCGCCAAAATCCACCAAAATGAGGTGCTCAAGGCGCACAGGAGGGGGAACCACACACAGCAAGGAAAATAAGACAAATAGACCAATTACACATAAGCGAGAGTAAACAATGTGGTTTTCAACTTAACCTTGAAAGTATTGAGATTGGAAATATTGCTGATTTTAAGAGGTTAGTCATTCCAGAGTGTGGGTCCAGCATGGGAAAATGACCATGACTTGCTACTCTTAGTAACCTACAAAGAAAT
The DNA here is from genome assembly GCF_902459465.1 of Asterias rubens. Lineage (NCBI taxonomy): Eukaryota > Metazoa > Echinodermata > Asteroidea > Forcipulatida > Asteriidae > Asterias > Asterias rubens. The sequence continues at coordinate 1,803,367 of NC_047081.1, read as the reverse complement.
TATTTGGGTTTAAAAACACAGAACATGGTCGGTAGTATCACAAAGTATGCTTTTAAAATAATACAAACCTAGTCTAGCCAGTCTAGTCAATTGATCCCAATGAAAAGACTGTTTTTTTTTTTAAAGGTCACTGTTTCGGCATCAGACAACTGCACCGTGGAGCGAGCATCAGTAAAAATTACGGTTCAAAACCTCGCCCCGCGGTTTAATCAGGAGAGGTACGACACCGAAATCACAGAAGGTTACGTAAGCATAGACCCCATAGAAACAGTAAGTTCAGTTTTTAGAGGAGTAATATAATTTAATCTAATTGAATCATTTATCAACATTACATTAAAGACACTGGACACGTTTGGTAATTGTCAAAGACCAGTCTTCTCACTTGGTGTATCTCAACATATGCATTAAATAACAAACCTGTGAAAATTTGAGCTCAATTGGGCGTCAAAGTTGCGAGATAATGAATAATGAAAGAAAAAACACCCTTGTCACACAAAGTTGTGTGCTTTTAGATGGTGGATTTCGAGACCTCAAATTCTAAATCTGAGGTCTCGAAATCAAATTCGTTGAAAATTACTTCTTTCTCAAAAACTACGTCACTTCAGAGGGAGCTGTTTCTCACAATTTGTTATACTATCAACCTCTCCCCATTACTCGTTACCAAGTAAAGTTTTATGCTAATAAATATTTTGAGAAATTACCAATAGTAACCACTGCCTTTAAGGTCATTAATTTTTCTCGATGTAATAACCAAAGATGTACCTTCCCTTTAACAGGTCTTTGCCGTGTCTCTTGGCGCGCCAAATAAAATCAGTTACTTCCTGAAGTCAGCCACAAACGGCGGAGAGGGTTTCTTCAAAGTCGATCGGAATTCTGGCGAGATATTTCTGACATCTGTTGAAGTGGACGCCGAGCGAGTAGAGGAATTTATTCTATTTATTGAGGCAATGGACCGGTCCTGGGAGCCCAGTCGGTAATTCTTATAAAAATAATTCTGGGGGTGTTTTCCCAAAACATTTAAAATGTACCCAGTCAGTCTCCCTTGTGGTTTATTTTTTGATGTCCTACAAACAGAATCATTACATTTATATGGCACTATGCATAGACGGTTGTCTTCAACATTTCACCGTTTCCTGATTTTTGCCAAACGAAAAATTGTTAGTGGCCTGCTGTTTCGACCCTAGCAGAGTCTTTTTTGCAGGCTAAGTTAGAAAGATTCTAGCTTCCGGGCACTAACTAATTTGTTTGCATTCATATCGTTTATCCCTTTGGATGGCAACAACTAATTCTGGTTTTTTGCTTTTTTTTAAAACTCCTTTTTATTTCAGCGTCTCCTTTGCGTATGTTTTCGTAACGGTAAATGACTCCAATGATAACGCCCCTGTCTTCGAAGACACTCCTTATGAAGAAGTGATTCCTGAAAGCGGATATAACGACCCAATTTTTACTGTCAAGGTATGTCCCATAAGACAAAAATGAGCTTCTGTATCTGTTTCTGTATAATTACAGTGGCAACAAAAGTTGTCCGAAAACACATCACACCAGCTTGTGCACAATGTGTGGATGGGCTGTTTTAGATATTCAGTGAGGCCTTTTTCCTTAAATTTGCACTGTGATTCAATGAAAACGAATTTATTGGGCAAAACATTTGACAGGCACTGGACACTATCGGACACTCAAAATAATTGTTAGCATAAAAGCTTACTTGGTAACGAGCAATAGAGAGTAATTTGTGCTAATGTTGGGATACACCAGTGCCATTAATGGTTCATTATAAGAAACTGTTGCCCTATCCCCTTGATGGAATGAAGAAATTTAATTTGGTGGAACTTAATTGGTGTTTTCTTCATGACCTAGTTGGACATCATGCCACACAATTTTTTGAACAACAAACTTATTCCCATACTCCAGTTCTCAGCGAACACACCAAACTAATCTGTGAAAATGTCATCAAATTCAACTTATCTACCTTTTAATTCTACGCCCCGATCTTCTTCCTCTTAGTTTTTACTTTTAGTGATAATTTTCAATTTGTAAACTTTCACCCAGGCTTTAGATGCTGACGCAAGTGATGTCCTACAGTATTCGCTGTTAACTGAAAACTCTCCATTTAAAATCAATATTGAGTAAGTAAATTGACAGGCTGCTTGTGTTTTCCCTGATATAACCCTCTGGGGTTTTCCTTCCTCACATCGAAAACTGAAACTTCCTTCTTCGTCAGTTTTTTGGCTCTCTTTTTCTCTCTCTCTAGTCGACCCAGGTCGGAATCATGTTGAGGCTCGCCCATCCCTGTCTATCTCTCATTAGGTTGGGAAGATCAGCTGGAAGCACCCCAATGTCCCTAGCAACTACATCTGTATAACTGTCTTCCCCTGTTTCTCCTTCCATGTTTTGGTGACCAGTTTTTGGCTTGTACTGTGTTTAAGTTCACTCTCTGAGGGGCCTATGCTTCACAAGCAGAATGATCCTTTGATTTTGCTCTCATGTTTGATCTTTTTACAAAACAAATCTTTTTAATAAAGTCTGTGGTAAGATTGATTAATTTGCATAATTATTCATTTATACAGAGGTGGCTTGTCCGTGGTTGGTGTGCTCGATGTGGACAATGTTACTGACAGCCAATCAGAATACATTCTGGTTGTTTCTGTTTCTGACGGCGAGAACGTAAGTAACAACAATGGAAGAAAATGGAAAACAAATTGTTGTAGATTCTCTGAAATGTACGGCCCCCCGGGTTGGTGGGCCGGATCCATACTTCATGTTTTGCTTAGCAAAAAAATATTATGAAATGGTTTTTATAAAATTAGGTCCATGCAACAAAGTTATTAATCTAGATTATTAGAAAAATTATTGTTGATATTTGTTTTGATAAAATTATTTTTTTGGTACGACAGGATGTTTCGGTGAACGTGACCATCTCAGTTATGGATGTGAATGATAACCCACCCATGTTTGATGAGGACGATTATATTTGGGAGCTGCCGGAAGGAGAACCATTGACCAATGAAACATTTGAGGTCAGGAATTGTTTTATTATTTTTTCTTATTGTCATTGTCGAGCGGATGATGGTACCGGAGTCAAGCTCTGGTGTTTCTGATTGGTAGAGTGTGGGTTAGAGTCCCGTTTGTGTTACTTGTGTCCTTAAAGCAGTGGACACTAGTGGTAACTACTCAAAATATTTGTTGGCATAAAAACTTACTTGGTAACAAGCAATGGTTGATAGTATAAAGCATTGTGAGAAACGGCTCCCTCTAAAGTACCGGTAATGAGTTTTGAGAAAGAAGTAATTTCTCACTATAAAATATTTGAATTGATTTCGAGACCTCAGCTGAAGAAATAAAAATAGATAAGTCTAACTTAAATTTGTTTTACTATTACGACCAGGTCACGGTGACGGATAAAGATATCGATGCAAACATATCATTCTCTTTGGAGGAAGGATCGGACGACAGATTTCAACTTCTCGACAGCAAGGTAAACAGTAGAGGAATTGCGTAACAAAATTTGTTAACTCTTGGTCAAAATTTTTGTTTAAAGGCAAAGTATATCTTTAGTTTTAGGAACTTTTGATTGTTTTAATCCTATATATATATAGACGATGTGGATGACCAGTGACATCACATGTTTACAAAAGAGCCACCAAGCCTGGACTTCCTGCAGGCATGATTTGTACACAGCACAATGGAAGAAAACATAAAATCTTATACTTATACATGGTCTATACACATTTGGTGTTACCACAATCAATACCTTGCCATGCAATGCCTCAAATCACATATATGTATAAATGTAGATTAGATACAATAAAATCAACCTGTGAAAATTTCATACCAAAAGGTGGTAACGTTTTTTGATATATCGCTGAAAATCTAGAGTGGTTATGTCCAACAGGATTGATATATAGGGTGCGTTCGATTTGCTTCCCGGGGTCGACCCCAGTCTGCTCCCGGTACGTTTGAATAGCTTTGACGTCATTCCAGGGGCTCACCCGGGTCAGCCCCCAGTACCCTGCTTGTGGAGTGGGTCACTTGGCGCTGGCCCGAGGTGCATGGCGTCACCACGAGAGGGTGAGTGATCGTTCGATTAGCTCTTGTCAGGTGCTCACTCGATTGAGCACCGAAGGGTCGACACAGGGAAGCTAAGCGAACGCACCCATTATAAGAAAAATTGTTTTCTGCTAGTCTTAATCATTTTCAACATCCTACCATTTCAGTTCGGAGAGATCACAGTTGACGGCACTTTTGACCGAGAGACCAAAGAAGAGATCATGTTGGTAGTTATAGCAACGGATGGTAAATTTACATCGGAAACAACAGTAAGAAAAAAACTTATTTGCATAAGTTTAAAATGCTTGATTTCTCAAAAAAAAAAGTATTTGAAAACTAATTTTAAAAGGTTATTAGGGCGTGTCCAGAATGGCGATTTCAGCTACAGCTAGATCAGCGCGTCTGCAGGTGTTGACGAATAGGGAGATGCGCCGATCAATTCGTAGCTGTAGCCGGAGTCACCGTTTCAGCCGCGGCCTTAGACTTTAAAAGAGTTGTACCCTGACTTCTCTATACCTTCCAGGTCATTGTGAACGTAACAGACATCAATGATAACAACCCAGAGTTTATTGTAAGCTCCAGCACCAGTCTAGAAGTGGCTGAAAACGCAGTGATTGGAACTTCAGTGTTTGTGTTCATGGTAATTGATGCTGATGAGCCGGGCACCGATAACACTCAAATTATGCTGGTGATCCAAAATGAAACAGGTAAGAAAAAACTTGCGTTTTGATCATTTGTTGCCGATGCCCTTTTATAATGACCAACGGCTTTACGTCCCATCTGGATGAAGCAGTGGTCAAGTGTTTTTTCTTAAGGACACAAGAGTCACAACTTGGATTCGAACCGACACTCTGCTGAATAAGAAACACCAGAGCTTGACTCCAGTGAGCTTGACTGTCTGCCAAGCTGTCTGCCAAGCTGTCTGCCAGAACAGATAGTGAGAGTGAGACACTAAAGCTTTTAGAGAAATGAATCACACAAAAAAAGCTTAGAAAAAAGTATCACACACTCGAATAGAAAAAGACAATTTTATCCATGTTAAAAATTTGTGGGTGTTTTTTTTGGGGGGGGGGGGTGTGGAGGCTTACCACTGGACGCAAAGAAAAATCTCCTTGACTTTAAAATTCTTAAAATATAAATCTTTGTTCTTAAAATTGCTATTCAATTACATTTCAGATTTTGGAGTTAAAGTTGCCGACGATGGTGACGGCTACCAGCTTTTTGTCAATGGTACCCTAGACAGGGAGACCAGGGAAACGTATGAGATGTCAATTGTGGTGAGTTGTTACAAATCAACTACACTGTAACTGACAAAATGTTAGCGATGTCAATTTACCGCCTTCACTTTAGTTGTATAAACATTATTATTATTTATATATAATATTCATATTTTTGTTTGTTTAATTTTTTATTCATTATTTTCTTGATCTGTCCTCGACTGTCTTTGACTTAAATAATTGTACTTAAATTGTTTTCTTCCTATTCTCCTTTTTTTATACCAATATGGAAATAATTATGATTGAATTGAGTCGAGTTGAATGTCGGGGCGTTTTGCGATAATTATACAGAAAAAACGGTTTCAAAGGGTGGAGTTATTACCAAAATTTCCTTTTTATATCAAACGTTAACATTTTACAGGCAAGCAATCCTGGTTTTCCTGAGGTTAGCGCCACGTTGAATGTGACTGTTACACTGCTAGATGTAAACGACAACGCTCCTGAGTTTCTTGTCACTGACGAGGACATCGCATTGGAAACAGCAGCAACATTTGATCTTGTACGTATAATTTGGTTTTTTACCTTTCCCAATTACTCCCAAGAAAGAAAATGCTCAGGCAAATCACCCGAGTGAGATTCGAACCCACACCCATTGCTCCAGCAGAAAATATTTCTGCTTAGCAGAAAATATTTCTGCTTAGCAGAAATCAACAGGATACCAGTCACAAATTGTACATGTGACATAGTATTTTGGCTGGTAACCCTGTTCTAGTAAGCATAATATTCTTGTTGTGCTTAGCTAATTTGTATGCCTAAAGCAGCTGTATGAAATTGGTCCCAGAAGCATTTTTGAAACAATATCTGCTCCTTAGGAGTGAGTCTAAAGTCCTGAAAAGCCAAGTTGCCAGACAACACAACCATTTTCACAAGAGGCACTTCTTTAAAAAGAGTCTTTGGACATTATTATTTACATCAACATTTCCCTAAGTTTCAAGTGAGGGTACTATTGTGGCTTTTTTTACCTGGGGGGGATGCGGGGGGGGGGGAGGGCACGATATCAAAAATTCAAATAATCAATTAATATCCAAACGGTGCATGAAAGAGTAAAGTTTATTTTTCTCTCTCACTGTTTTTTTTTTTCAGATTGCAAATCTGTCCGTCATAGACAGGGACAAAGAACCAAGTTATTTCAAGTTTTCTTCAAGCGGTGAAGACAGTGATTTGTTCTTCGTGTCTCCGACAGGTATGAAACTGAATGTTTTTTTGTTGTTGCCCTTACATGGATGAGTCTAAAGCCCTGTATACTTGGTACTTTCTCAGAGTTTGGTAAAAAAAAAAGAGAGAGATAGAGTCAGAAAGCACACAGTAAAAAACAAGGTGGTAAACAATTTTTTTTATATTTTTTTTTATGCAAGTCGCCTGACACACATGGCCTGAAGTTGTGGGCTACAAGGTGTGGGCTACAAATATTTTTGTCCAGAGGCCGTTGCCACCTACTCCTAGTTCTTGTTTCATCTGTGATGTGATGTTTCATCACATTGAACACCACATAAATAAATTAATAACCTTTTGTTAAAAATTCCTTTCAATAACTATAGACGAAGGCTGCTTAGTGTTCCTTAAATCCAAGTTGGAGCTGTCCAGTGAGCAATACATCCTGGACATCACGGTCTGGAACCCAGACTCACCGGAACTGAAGGGAGACCATAGCACCATTCGCTTGAGATTTTTCTACGGCGAGTTACCATGCTTTGAGATTGTCCCCAAAGATCCCGAAGTTACGCTGGTGAATCCCGGAGACACAGAATTTGTTGTTTTGACAATGGGCGTGAACATCAGCGACTGCAGTGACCCATCTGCTGAGTCTGACATCATGTATAATGTTACAAGAGCCACGTATAAAAAAGGTGAATGGTTTTTATTATTTTGAAGCCAATAAACCTAATGTATACCGTTGGTTTTTGGAACCATTTTGATTGTTTTTAAATACAAAAATTGCCAAGGAAGGAAATAGCCGGGCACCAGGCACAGCAATGTGAAAATCCCGTAGCATTATGACTGGTAACCTATTTCTGCTAAAGCTCGAATTCACTGTGTGTTATTACATTTAAATGACCAACTTTAATTGTTCCCTGCTGATTTTACTTATTATTAAAAGTTTGATTTTAATTTCTTTAAGATTTGGACGCGCTTTACGCTGACGACACTGATGATGTTTCAATCGATGAGATGACAGGAGTCTTATCTCTGACGTCACCATCGCCAGGACTTTACGTCGTCTTAGTTGAAGCTTACAATAGCTCAGAGGTTGATATTCCGACATTAACCATAAGAATGTACTCTACGGTAGGTGAACAGTTTGAGTTATCAAAAGAACATTATTATAAACGATATTTTGTACTGGGTATGATACTAGACATGCTAGACTAATAATAATATTAATACTAGCTTCTTTAGTGCTCGCCTCAAATCCATCATTCAGTGACGCACATGGCGCTTCAGCTTCAGCATTCAGTATGAGACATGTTCCGTCACAAGCACCATGTAATGGTTTACAAGGTGCTATGGCGCAAAGAAATGCAGCAAATCAAACCGGGAACACCGGGGCGGACGCCTTCACTATACGATAAGTGCACCGGGTTCCTTACTGGCAGCTCAGGGCTGTATATTGTGAAATGCGCTATATAAGAATTGGTTATTATTATTATTATTATTATTTTACACATCACACTGGACCAATGGCCTTTTGTCCCATCTGAAAGCTCCATTAAATAAAGAGACTATAATAAAAACATCCTTTTCATCTGACAACTAACACCTGTTATCTCCATGTAATTCCTTTAAAGGTTGAAGTCCGACTAACTGAAGTAGCTAATAATCCACCGATGTTCACAGCACCAGAGTTTACAATTCCGACTCGAATACTTCCAGTGGAGAGTGGAACGGAGCTGTGGGATTTTGGTCAGAACGTAACCGATGCGGATTCGCCGGCCTTTGGAAACGGAGAACTGCTCTTTTTTATTGACGGAGTCGAGTGCTACGGCGGTTGTGACGCATCAGGTAAGGATTTTTTTCAGAACAGAGGGATGAGAAATGTCACACTTTTTATCTGAATTTAGACTTTTTGAGTCGGCCTGATGAAGAAAATCAGCTGTTATTTTGTCAAATCTTTTGCTAAGCAAACATTATAATAGTAAGTAGGATTGGAAACTTTGCATGGTGGAAATATGATATGGAAAGGTTTGCGGTAACACCATGTAATGACTATCTCTAAATGAGTTGGGGTGAAAACCTTTCCATATTATATTTCCTATAAACCTGTGGACATTGTGTTTTTTGTCCGACAAAAAGTACATACACCCTTTAACAGCTTGATGAAATTGGGCCCAGCCCCTGTGACGATATAGGTAATTTCTTATAAGAAAAACTAAAGAAAAAAAGTATCTTTCCTTTTCCAGATGTTTTTAACATGACCGCCGACGGGAAGCTTATTCTTGCCAAGGATCTGACAACCATCCGGACTGTGAACCTAACCATCAGAGTGCAGGACCGTGCGGTAGAGCCTCTCAATGATACAGCTCCTGTGAGTCTGGGTTTCAGACCGGCCAGCACGGGTCCACCTATGTTTGTCGATGAATGCGAAACCCCTATTCTTATACAAGAGGTAAAAACAAAAAAAATCTGGTAACTAATAGTTTGAAATCTGGTAACCAATGTTTTGAAATCTGGTAACCAATAGTAAGAAATCTGGCAACCAATGGTTAGAAATCGGGTAACCAATGGTTATTGGTAAAAATATTAAAACCTATAGGTTAGAGATCGGGTAATCAATGGTTTGAAATCTGGTTACCAATAGTAAGAAATCTGGTAACCAATGATTATTGGTTAGAAATATTGTGAGGATGTAATGGTGAGAAATGTGGTAATCGACGGTTAGAAGTCTAGTAACCAGTGGCAAGAAATCTGGTAATCAATGGTTTATGAGAAGTCTGCTGGTAACTAATGGTAAGAAATCCAGTCACTCTAGATACAAAGTAACTGGTCAAGGGATTTAGACTTTGGAATAGAACTAAGAAAACGAGAACTCTAAATCTCATTCATAATATTTTATTTGTAGGAGAGTGATGAAGTGGATATGTTGGTTTGCGATCTTAGAGCGGTATCAGGCGATGATTTACCGGTGATTTATGGCTTCAAAGGAGATGAACCTGGCAATTTTACTATCAACTCGGCAACTGGAAAAATCTTCACCACGAGGGCTTTTGACTATGACGATTCCGACAGGCAGTTTGAGGTGAGTTTTGTTGTCTTATAAGGCAGTAGACACTATTGGTAATTACTCAAAATAATTATTAGCATATAATTATTAGCATAAAACTATACTTGGTGACAAGTAATGGGGAGAGGTTGATGGTATAAAATATTGTGAGAATTGGCTCCCTCTGACGTGACATAGTTTTCGGGAAAGAAGTAATTTTTCACGAATTTGATTTTGTGACCTCAGATTTACAGCGGTGTAAGGTTAAAAACAAAAATATTAGCAACATTTCTTTTTTTAAATTAATTCCTGCATCTTTTAAAAGTGGTTTTTAGAAAATTGAGGATTGCAGTATTTTTCTTCCACAGCTTCTAGTGTTTGCAAGAACGTATGACACAAGCCAAGAGAGATTCACAGTGGTTAATGTACAAATTGTTGATATCAACGACCATGCCCCAGAGTTCCTACAGGTAAATTGACATGTTTTTATAAAGACAATATTTTTTCAAAGGCAGACAGGCGTGTATAAAAACTTGTAATGGTGTGTCGTTGCGTAGCGGATAAGAATACTGAGCTGAAACTCTGGTGTTTATGATCAGCAGAGTGTGGGTTCAAGTCCCAGTCATGACACTGGTGTCCTGAAACAAGACATTATAGCCGCTTCCATCAGATGGGACGTAACGCCGTAGTGTTGTGTTATGCACGTAAAAGAACCCAGTGCTTTTATCGTAAAGAGAAGGGGTACTTTGCCGTGGTGTACCTGGTTCTGTAGGCAGCATAGTGTATCACAACACCTGGTAAATCATTACATGGTGCTATGTAAAGGAATAGGAGACTTTCCAACGCTAGGTGGCAGCAGACATACCGGGTAAACTTCCATTGTTTACGTAGTTCTGAACATGCGCATGATTCTGAGAACAATGGATTTACCCGGGAAGTCTGCTGCCCTCTATCGTCCCAGAAAGTCTCCCATTGGTCTCGTACTTCAAAAATGTAGCTTCACAATACCTTGCGGGAAAAATACTTAATGCCGAAGTGCCTGGGGTGACAGCGGCGCGAGTGACAGGTTTGAGCGCTATAAGAAGCCTTGGTACATGTACATCTCAAAGTCGATTGTATTTCACGGTGCAATGCCCTCTTGTTATAACATGGACATAACATGGATGGTACACAATACAGAATGTAAGTGTGCAATAATGATGCTTTCGGAAAATATAAAATATTTTGTACATGATATACGACCTTGGTACTGAAAGAGTTGACCATAAGTCTTAATATGTCTTTTCTTTTTTCGTTGATCTTGGTTTTCGTCCGTTAGGATTCGTATCAATTTGAGTTGGATGAAGATTTGAACAGTGCCTGTCAGAATGGCTCAATGCCCCCTGGAGAATGGCTTGTGAAGGCGACGGACGACGACTCAACATTGATAAATCAGAGAGTAGAATACTCCATCGTTGGTATGTGAACTAGGAAATAAATTAAATAAGCCACCTTAAACCCTCTGAGTAGAGCAGGTTATTTGATCATTGAGACCATTTAAGAACTCACTACCCATCAGTGACGTTAAAATCGAGAAATCCCCTCAATCCATTAAGCGAGAGTAGTAGTCCTTAGTACCGATTAGGTAGTACTTAATCAGCAGGACTGTTCTTCTTAGAACTAAATAGTCTCCCAAAGTCCAAAATCTACTCTGTGGCAGTAGAAAAACTGTTCGGCTAACATTCACACTGTTCCCTCCTAGGTTTATATTCCAAAGGGTCCCTGCAGCACGTTTCAAGAATACTCTGGGGTCTGCCCAGGGTAGATCAGGGGTAGAGCGATCCAAGTGCGAAAGGGCCGAGCATTATTTCCTGGGGTTGACGCAGGGGAATAGAGTAGTGTGGAATTAGGGCTATTAAACCCCGGATAGGCTCACTTCTCTCCGATTTCTTCTGTTTACTGACGATGACTAGAGCAAAGCTAAAGTAGTAGTCCCAGGTAGTAGTTAAAAAGCAGGACAGTTCTTTTCAGAACTGAGAAGTCTCCCCAATTCTAAAAAACTACTCCGCGGTAGTAGAATATAGAGTAAGACAGTTCTCTAAAGGACAAAATCTACCTTGCAAGGAGACACACACATGGTGTTACCACAAACAAAATATATACCAATTTCTTGTTATCCTTTGAAAAATATATGCGGGGTTTTTTTCAGGAGGAAGTGAAGATTTTACGATTGACACGACCACCGGGAAGATCAGTAAATTACGATGCATCAACGCAGAGAACTACACTTCAGACGTTATCACGTTAATCATCAACGCGACCAATCCGGATGCGATTCTCCAGCCAATGGGTTCCACCAGTGTCTCGTTTGTCATACGCGATCTAAACGACAACGCTCCGAGCTTTGACGAGGCCAGTTACGTACCAGTATGGGTGCCGTATTTGATGTCGGACAACTTCATCAAGAGTGTTGTAGCACAAGATGAAGACGTGGTAAATTTGAGTAATGTTTTCATTGCAAAAAGAAGTAGTCATAGTCTGACGTTTTGACCCTGGCAGAGTCTTTCTCGTAGGCTAAATGACAACACAACACACGGGGTGTCATGGCCGAGCGGATAATAAGAGCACCGAACTCAAGCTCTGGTGTTTATGTTCAGCAGAGTGTGGGTTTGAGTCCTGGTTTGTGGGTTTTAAGTAATGTGGTAATTGAGAAAGAGGTAATGCAGATCTGCAATATGTGAAACTGTGAAAGACTTTAGGCCTGAAGCTTTTCTCAGGCTTCTTTTTATCTCTCGAAATTGTCTTGCAAATTTGATGATCAATCGAGCCCAAATTTTCATAGATTTTTTATTTTATGCATATGTTGGGATACACCAAGTGAGAATACTGGTCTTTGACAATTACCAATAGTGTCCAGTGCCGTTATTAGTGTCATTAACATTTATTTTGTGATTCTTGTTTTCAATATTTCAGAGTGAGTATAACAGTGGTGTAACGTATTCCTTCGCTACTGATCAAGATTTGAATGTCTACCGGTACTTCACAATCGGTGAAACGACTGGGGAGATACGAACGACGAATGTTACGGGGTATAATACCGAGGAGCTGTTTGGAGACGACAATGAAATAACGGTACATTAGGGAGAAATAATGTTTTATTTTAATTTTAAAGGGTTGGGGTACTTTTTGTAGCACAAAACAAAATGTTCACAGATTTACATTGAACTTACACGGTTTGAAGATAATGATAGTAGAAAGCTTCCCTTATAATATAACTTGCTGAGGTGCTGTAGTTTTTGAGAAATGAGTAAAACAATGTCATAAAACAGTTTTCGTCTCAGTGCATGCAGTGAGACGAAAATTGCTTTGTCATGTAAATGATGCTTTTTTATGTTCACTAATGAAGTTTTCTTGTCTTATTTGTCCTTAGATTATCGTTAATGCTCGTGATAACGGATCCCCACCCAGGGAAGCAGACCCACAGGGTATCGTGGCCGTTCTTTATGATCCCAACAACTTGAATGAACCCTACTTTCCTGAGAAAGACCGGGAGCAAGAGTAAGTTTTGTGGCGTGACGTGGCCAAGCGGTTTTAATTAGCATTAGACTCAAGCTCTGTTTTTTCTATTCAGTAGAATTAAGGTTTCAGACCCAGTCTTACGTGTCGTGGTCGAGCTGTGAAGAGCATGGGACTCAAGCTCTGGTTTTTCTGAACAACAGAGTGAGGCTTTTGGGTCTCGGTAATTTTCACAGATTTGTTATTTTATGATGTTGGGATACAGCTATTGAGAACACTGGTCTTTGAAAATTACCAAAGGTGTTTAGTGCCGTTAAATATGTGCTGTAGTTGCACTTTTAAATACAAAATTAGTAATTTTTTGTGAACGGAGCTCATTCTAATTGCAGCAGTACTTGCACCAGAATTTGTTTTCCTTTGACGGAAAATTTCATTGTTGATACAAATTCTGTTCTACCTTTTGGCTGTAAAATAATTTTCCTAAACCAGTAACATTTAAATCAAAATTTTTCTTGTGTCATGTGTAGGATCTCTCCACCAGAAAATGCTGAGAATTGGTGTGATGAATTCACGCCTCCGTATATTACATCGTCACCAGAGATCGTCGTGTTGTATTCGATTATAGACGTTGTTCCAAGTAATGGTAAGAAAGTAGAAATTAGAGTGAACGAGGGGTTGTGATTAGGGGATGGATTAGGGAAGGCCTGTATGTTTCATTGTTGAAAGGGCAAGGACACCAAGGCATTTAAAACAGGTTTTTTTTATTTGAGTTATTTGTAAAGCGCTTAGAGGTTACTTTATATTAGGCACTATATAAATCAAATATATTATTATTATTTTTTTCTCCTCGGTAAAGGGCACCCTATGAGGAAATTTAAAATTTCTACTGGAGCATTTCAAGGGCACCAAGGCAATGAACAGGGGGCATGGAGGCAATCACCTTCATGAAGTATGAGGCCTGTTGGGGGATGGAGGGGGGGGGCAGGTTTCCGAGTAGGATCCTGGTTCGAAATCCCACCGGGGGATCTATAAATGTGGATCAGGTTTTCAGTCCAAATCTGACAGGGGTTTTCGTCTCACATCAGAAACTGAAACTTCCGTCCTTGTCTTCTCTTATCGAATCAAACGATGGATTATCAAAACAAATCACTGATCACACCTTTTCCCAAATTTGTAAATTAAATCATGTATTTTACTTAAACATTTAGACACCTCAACTTTCTTCCTGCCCGCAATCGATCAACCTAAGCTCTGCTCTTCAAAGACCTTCGATAGAGAACAGATTAGTGAATACGTCATCACTATCAAAGCTATGTCTTGTAACGAGACGGAAGAAGACTGCAGTGTTTCCATCGCAAGAGCAGGTCTGAGAGACAGAGCAAGACGCTTCAGTCTGGAAGCAGTGGAAGGTAGTACATTTATTTTAAATTTAAAGGCACTGGACACCTTTGGTAATTGTCAAAGGCCAGTATTCTCAATTGGTGTATCCTATCATATTTGCATAAAATAACAAACCTGTGGAAATTTTGACTCAGTTGGTCATCGAAGTTGCAAGAGAATGATGAAAGAACAAACAGCCTTGTTGCACAATAATGTGTGTGCTTTCAGATGCCTAATTAAAGGCTTCGGGCCTGAAGTCCTTTATTATTTGAATGATAGATTAATAAAAAGAATTTAATATTACAAAACAAAATCTAGAAGAAATTCCACCCGAACTCTGCAAAATCTTTTGCCAGTTTGGGTGTTGATGAGTAGCAGTTTTAAAGATTTTTCTTGATTTTTTTTTATTTTTGTTGGAAATTATGTTCCATAGCAAACTCTGGAAATGCAGATTTCAGTGTAGTGGTCATCACACTCCGTGTTGAAGATGTCTCTGACGCGACACCAGAGTTTGACAAAGACTTCATCGAGGGCGCCAACAAGTTCATCATCGCAGTGCCAGATAACACTCCATATGGGCAGATCATCTTCCAGGCTAAGGTAGGGTCTATGAATATTCATCTACGAACCCTTATTAATTTTTATGAGAGCCAATAGAAAATCCAAAACCCATGGCAAAACTGCTTTAAAAAAAAAATTACATAATTAAACTTTTTGTTTTTTAAATTATTGCAGGCAACAGATGATGATGCGCAATCACGTCTGAACTACAGTATCGAGTACGATGATCACAGCTCAACGCCAAACTTTGTCATGGACGACTTGACGGGAAGACTAGCAATCCAAGACAGGGTGGAGTCCTACCTGAGTGATGTGACCTTTGACCTGAACGAGGAGCAGGCAGCCTATGTGGTCACTTTGAAGGTCAACGATGACTTGACGAATCAAAGTTACAAAGCCTCGTCCGAGGTGGAGGCTAAGGTTGGTGTCTTGTACCTTGATTATTGTAAATTATACTCTACATTATACCCTGTACCTAATTGTACCTTGTACCCTGTACCTAGTTGTTTCTTGTACCCTGTACCTTTTACCTAATTGTACCTTGTACCCTGTACCTAGTTGTTTCTCGTACCCTGTACCTTTTACCTAATTGTACCTTGTACCCTGTACCCTGTACCTAGTTGTTTCTCGTACCCTGTACCTTTAACCTAATTGTACCTTGTACCTAGTTGTTTCACGTACCCTGTACCTTTTACCTAATTGTACCTTGATATACGGTGTACCTGTACCTAGACGATTGTAATATTCCTTGTACCTTAATGTTCCTTGTACCTTCTATTCCTTCACCTTGTACATCCATTTAAGTGCCCTCTGGCTTTCATTGTTTGTATAGATTAAGCTGCTGTTCATCTATGAATATGCCATCCTCGTGATCGACAAAAAACCAACGGATGTGAGCATCGAAAGTGCCGCTTTAGTTGAGTAAGTATAACTCTTTCAGAACTGAATATAATTTGTGTTTACCCTTTCGCCAATGTGTATTTAGCTCTGTGTATTCGGAACATTCCATGGAGAGTTGTTCATAATATAAAACAGTGTGAGAAACAGCTTCCTCTGAAGTAGCGTAGTAATTTCGAAAGAGGTAATTTTTCACTCAAATAATTAGAAGACTTCTGGCCTGTGTGCAGCAAGGTTTTTTTTCTTTCATTATTCTCTTGCAACTTCGATGACCAATTGAGTCAAAACTTTCACAGATTTGTTATTTTATGCATATGTTGTGGTATACAAAGTGAGAACAGTGGTCTTTGACAACTACCAAATGTGTCCAGTGGTGGATTTCACACGGAGTAAAGACTAGTCTTATCTCAACTAGCCATCTAAGTTTTAGCTCCTAGGACTAGTCCTTACCTAACTCTTTGTGAAATCGACCCCAGTGCCTTTAATCAATAGAGTTTTACCTACCGACGTAGACATTTTCTGGCCTTTTTTCGATTTCAACTTCAATTTTTTTGTTTCTCCCCTTTTTTTCCACCCAGATGTCTCTCGGATGAGCTTGGGTTGACGCTTGTAGTCGACAGCATAGAGGCCCACGTCATCTTACCAAGAAAAGTGTTCTTCACATACAGCCCAATCGAGATCGACCAAAAAAGGTACTAAAAATTCTGAACATCCAACAGGAATAATAATAATAATAATTTATTTATTTATTTCAACAAAACCTCAACAAACTGAGAAGATAAAAATACATCATATTTACAATAAAAGGTACATAAACTTGTAATTAAGAAAACAGGATAACCCTGACACTCATTGACGCCCCCCAGACCATCTTGACAAAGTATGAAACACAAGGATTGTCAGAACAATCTGAGCAGCTGACCAAAAGTGCCAGATATGTTGAATCAGAGGGAGATCGCCAACTTTAGGTCTGGATAGCAAGGTTGAAAGAGTGCCGGCACGTTAATCTGGAGGTCGTTTGTTTAAGTCACGGTCCAGTAAATTCTGTCTTTGTTCAAACCCAAAACTAAAAACCTTTTTGTTTCTTGTCCGTTGCAGAACTGATGTATGGGTTCATATGATCGACACAAAGGATGGTGTGAAATTTGTGAAGTACTGGGATTTCAAAAAGTAAGTGAAGTATTATTCTTTTCTCAAGGTCACAGACAGGAGTCGACCTGCTTGTAGCACTTGGTGGGCAAGTAGTTTGAACATGTGATGGTCATGTGTTCGAATCCGACTTGAGGCGTCTTTGAAAAAGTGGCGCGTCATGGCTGAGCGGTTAAGAGTACCAGACTCAAGCTCTGATGTATCTGATCAGTAGAGTGTGGCTTCCAAGCCCTGACGTGGCACTTTAACCCCTTACCCTTACAGACCAAAGCGTCCAGAAACAGAGGGAAATTTTACAAGTCTCTACCTCACCTTAAAATGTTGTAAAATGTTGATTTATTTGATACTCTTTCAGAGTGAAGTCTGAAATTTTGTAACATTATTGATTTTCGCAACAAATACCACTTAAAAGGTATCAAAAACAGTAGTTTTCTACACCGATTTAACCTGAAGTTTTAGAGTAATATTTTGTTCCCAATTTTCACACTCTACTGGAAAGTCATCAAAACACAAAACCAAAATTTATCTTTCAGCCCCTGTTTAAAACGGGCATGGAACTTTTCAATTGATTTCTTCTTTTTCTTTTCAAAACAGTGCCATAGAAAACTGAAAAACACTGTACAAAAGTAAATTGACCATTTCCTCTTTTCGTGCAATTAGAAAGTTGAAAGTCTGTTAAAAGCGTCTGGATTTTGCGTCTTCATTTTTTACAGAATGTGGGATTCCAACAAAGGGAAGAGTAAGTGTTTCTCAACCGACGTAACCCTTCGTCCGCCGCAGCCTCACTCCGTCGTAGCAGAGCAGTTTGACGAGTCGATGATTGCGTCCTTTGCATTACTCGTCATGGCTAGCTTTATAGGAGTCTCTACAGTCCTGATGATGGTGGCTATCCTCTACATGTGGCACAAGTGAGTAACTAAACACTCATAACTCATTTAAAAAATCTGAGACATAATAGAAAACAGCCGTTGATTTCACCAAATTCTTCCTAACTTAGGATTAATCACACGACTTAGGACAAGTTAAGTTCCGTAACCATATACGTTAGGACGCATTTAACCCATCCCAAGTTAGGACGGGTCCTTCCTAACTCGAGATATGATTAATTCTAGCAGTTTTGTGAAATCAGCTGCTGGGCCTATTTCATAGAGCTGCTTAAAGGCGCTGGACACGTTTGGGAAAATGTGCATGAAATAACAAACCTGTAAACATTTTGCAAGAAAATAAAGGGAAAAACACCCTTTCAGATGTCTGAAACAAAGGCATGACTGCCCCTTCCCAGGTTGTATCGTAAACTTTGGTTTGATCCCTTGCTATGTACATGGCAATACATGGTTGTATGGCTTCTGACTGGCAGCCCCTGAACAAACATATTGACAAAATGAGGAAACTGCCAGCTAAAGGGCTGGGTAGCTCAGTTGTTGAGCACAGTCAGGTTAATCCGAAGGTCAATGGTTTGAGTAAATTTTCTAAGTTCATAGCTATATCATTTAAAGGCAGTGGACACTATTGGTAATTGTAAAAATAATTATTGCCATAAAACCTTTCTTGGTGACGAGTAATGGGGAGAGGTTGATGGTATAAAACACTGTGAGAAACGGCTCCCTGAAGTGCCATAGTTTTTGAGAAAGAAGTAATTTTCCACGAATTTGATTTCGAGGCCTCAGATATAGAACTTGAGGTCTGGAAATCAACCACCTAAACACACACAACTTCCTGTGACAAGGGTTATTTTTCTTTCATTATTATCTCGCAACTTCGATGACCGATTAAGCTCAAATTTTCACAGGTTTGTTACTTTATGCATATGTTGAGATACACCAAGTGAGAAGACTGGTCTTTGACAATTACCAATAGTGTCCACTGTCTTTAAGAATCTACGCCGTCAGTTTCTCTTGGGGTTATGTCTTGAGTTCTTGATGGTAGTACCTATGTCAATTTTGGTACAATTTCTTTTATTGTAGCGTGAAACTTCAAGGTGGTCGTCAGATTTCTCGTAGATTGGACATGTTGATGTTGACTGAGAACGATCAACTCTCGACCCAGTACAGTGGAGTCGATAACCAGGGTTATGAACCGGACTTTGTGGTAGAGGCGACTACTTCAATGTAAGTCAGTTAGGATGGAAAGTTGTTTCTTGAAGGGGTGGGTTTACGGTTGGGATAGGGTTTGGGATAAGGGTAACGGTTGGGGCTAGGGTTAGGGCTGGAGTTGGGGTTTGTGTTGGGGCTAGGGTTGGTGTTGATGCTTGGGCTAGGGTTGGGCTAGGCCTAGGGTTGGGAAGTGAGTTAGGGCCAGGGTTGGGGTTAGGGGTAGGGGTAGGGTGTAGAGGCTAGGGTTAGGGTGGGGTAGAGTTTTGCTCAAGTTAGGGCGGACAGTTGGAGTTATTGTTTGATGCAGTCGGTTAGGGTTCTAGTTGGTGTTGGGGTTTGGGGATATGGTTGAAGTTAGGGTTAGAATCGGGGAAGGGTTAGAGTTAGAGCTTGAGATAGGGTTAAAGAAAGTGTTTGAAAATTATGGTTCCTGTAGTGGCACAATCCATGATCTTGAAATATGGTGCACGCTTTACTGGAAATTCATAATCAATTAAAAGTAAAGTTTATAGGCTACCAACTGCAGCCAGCATCTCAGTACAGGTTTTATAAGGTTGGCAGTTTCCTAATTTTTTTTTATGGGGAAAACAACATGTACGTTGATGTCTTTACAAGCATTCAGTGATTGTTTTCTACTATTTGCTTTCTTCTTTAAAACCAGTAAAGAGCAGGACGTTAAGGTTGATGTTGGAGAACAAGCCAATCTTGAAGCTGCAGGGATGTCTGCGGAACCTATTGAACCAGTATATGCTAGTAAGTCTTTGGGGTTGAACAAAGAAAAATAGACTGGTTCAAATCCTGCTCCTGTCAATTTTTCTTAATTCAGGTCATAATTATTTACACCAGTCTGTTTCCTTAGTGGTTTATAACTTGATATTTTCAACTAAATTAAGAAATTGTAACTTTACACAGATCTTAAATTTTTGTTTTACATTGTCAATCTTGTTTTCAGACGTAGCAAAGGTATCTATTCAAGCTTTACAGAGCGAGCCAAAGTCGGCGCTTACCAAAGGTCCCGAACACTACGAGTCACAGGTAAGTGTCTCCACGCTAGATGGCTTAGGTGCTTGAGCACTCAGACATTAAACTGGAGGTCCCTGGTTCAAATCCCACTCCAGACCTGTACTTTGTCTTTGTCGACTTAGTTTGTCATCACTGATTAGTAAGTGAACTGACAATGACTAGAGCAAGCTAGTCGAAACGTTGAGACCAATCCAAGAACCGACTCCACGGTAGTGCATTTAATTACGATCCTATAAGCTTAAGTAGTAGTCCCAGCCAATTTTCTATACCTTCCGCACAGGTAGTAGTTAAATAGAAGGACAGTTCTATTCAGAACTGAGAAGTCTCCTGAACATCCGATAAATCTATTCCGCGGTAGTAGAATATAGAAAGACAGTTCTCTTAAGAACAAACTCTACCTGGCAAGTAGATACACACATGGTGTTACCGCAAACCAAACATTATTGTTGTCTAGTTACTGAACCCAAATATTTTGATTTTTGCAATTCATAATTCATAATCATAGGCCTCAAACCAATGTTTGTGTGGAAGAGATTGGCTGTTGCCAGCTTGGTGTTTAAGACCCCCTTGTAGGAGTTTGCCAAGTTTTTTTGATGGGAAGATCATCTAAAATAAACAGGCATAAAATAATGGGTTACTTAATTTTTTAATGTTTACATGCAGGAAGTGGTATTTGACTTCCCCTACGAGGAGGAGTCAGACACGGATACTGGGGTGGCGGACTTTGCTCGCATTCGCACCCAAGCATACCCGGACAATAAGGAGCCAAGCCCTGATCCGGCAAGCGTGGAGATTGTCAACGAGCAGCCGGACAAACTCGATAATGCTGACAGTAGCGGAGCAGCTCTGATGGTTTCAGCTGAGCAGCAAGACAAGAGTGATGCTCAGGAGACGACCAAAGATCCAACAGAAGCACCTTCAACTGAGATACCAACGGGAGACGTAGCAGAGGAGCCTGTCCAAGATCTGTGCCCACTGCAACCAGAAGACGTCAGCAAGGAGCTCTCAAAAGAGCAGGCTTCAGGCTCAGAATCAGATTCAAAGCAAGAGGCATTCGATGACTTGCCACTACCTCCGCCCCCACCACCAACCCCTGGTGAGGTTTCAGCCGATAGCGAGCCAGCCACCCCCAAGTTGGATCCTAAACAAGCCACCAAGGAGCTCGACAATGACATCCCCTTTCCGCCACCGCCTCCTGAAGTACTCTCCAACAGCAACGAGAAAAATAAGAGTACGCCGTCCACTCCTCGATCCGCTCACTCTGAAGGTCACAGCAGTTCTCAGAGCCCATCCGAGGGTACGCCATTGACCGACTTCGAAAACGGTGAGATCCCAGATTTCCTTGAAAATATAGAGATCACCAAACTGTAATTCTGCTTTCCTCTAAAATCCATCCCCCTCTCGCAGCCGATTTCACGGAACGCTAGGATTAATCCTACCTCGAGTTAGCATGAGTAACTAGTCCTAACTTAGGATTAATCTTTTAGGTTTACATGTTACAAGGTTGGGACTCGTCCTTAGTCCTACCATTTTAATCCTATCTCGAGTTAGTATAAAAAACTGGTCCTAACGTAGGATTAATCTTAAGGTTTACATGTTACAAGGCTGGGACTCGTCCTAAGTCCTACGATTTATCCTATCTCGAGTTAGTATGAGAAACTGGTCCTAACTTAGGATTAATCTTAAGGTTGACATGTTACAGTTTAAGGCTGGGACTCATCCTAAGTCCTACGATTAATCCTATCTCGAGTTAGTATGAGTAACTGGTACTGACGTAGGACTAATCTAAAGGTTGACATGTTACAGTTTAAGGCTGGGACTCATCCTAAGTTCTACGATTAGTTATAAGTTAGGAAGAGTTTAGTGAAATCGACGGCAGGTTTGCAAACTGTTATCATGCATGATATTCTTCCTACTTTAGTCTGTTTCCCGATTTTTTTTACCCATGGGTCATATCAGAATAATCATCCATAATAATGCCTTTAAAGTCTGTTCGGGCTTGTAATTGCATCATGTGTACATTTTAAGCAAGCCTTTGTACCAAATATCATGAGTGTTTTAAAAGATGTTTGTAGATACACCACTGCTGAGCGGGGTGAAAAAGTGTCTTTAGTGTTTCACCATCAATTGTGCCTTTAACTAAAAGTTAGGTAAACAAAGTGCCTGTTTTTATAAAGTGATTTTCAAACTGTAGAGCTGAAAACTCAATGCAAAATATTCAAGCTATTTGTTCCATTATATCTTATACATTACTGATTACTGATTGGTATTACAATTAATTTTTGTGGAATTATTGCAAAAGTTACATTTTATGGATGAAAAATGAAATGTCTGCAACAAATTTTAAAACTTGATGTAATTTGTAAAAAAAAAAGAAAAATGTTTGCCAAATATTATTTTAGTCACTGCCTGGTGGAAATAATACCTCGTGGAAACAATACGAATACAAGACCATTATGTTTGCTGTTTGCCATTTTTTTAGTGCCATTTGTAGCTTTTAAAGAACTGCATGTATGTTGCCAAATTTTGATCGTACAAAAAAGTATGTGTAAGTTTTGAGTTGTTTTTGGCATAAGTAGTATCTGTTTGCAAACTATTCCCGATTGTTATTTTGTTGTAGTTCTTGAAAGAACAGTACCGTAACCACATAATATTGCAGCTACATTAGTTTAATTTTGCCTTTTGTTGAGTTGGAAAGTATGTGATTTTCTGACTAGTTGATCTATCTATTAAAGTCACTCGCAGTTGTTCTGAAATTGGAAACATTTGTCGCCTGTGTCACCTTATTGTTAACATACTTCTATAAAGGGTGTCAGAACATAGGGGTGTCAAGCCCGGTTCATACTTCCCGCGAGTGCGATGTTCATTTTACGTCACAACTCTGTTTTTGCTGTGATATCTGCAGAAAGTTTAGCATATTATTATTTTTGGGGTTGAACAAAGAATTGACTAGAGTGGGATTCGAACCAACGACCTCCGGATTAACGTGCCGGTTCGAATCCCACTCTAGTCAATTCTTTGTTCAACCCCAAAAATCATTTACAAATTTACCCAGTCAGTTTCCCTTGTGGTTTATATTGATATCTGAAACAAAAAGTCGCATCCCCTTAAGGTGATCCCCTAGCTGCCGCTTCCCAGGTTGTATCGTAATTTGGGTGTGATCCCTGGCTACACGGCAGTTAACGGTTGTATGGCTTCTGACTGGCACCCCCGAACAAAGATATTGACAAAATAGGGACACCGCCAATATAGGGCTAGATAGCTCAGTTGGTAGAGTGCCGGCACGTTAATCCGGAGGTCGTTGGTTCGAATCCCACTCTAGTCAATTCTTTGTTCAACCCCAAAAATCATTTACAAATTTACCCAGTCAGTTTCCCTTGTGGTTTATATTCATATTATTATTCGCGAACTATTAGTTGCAAATTTTTGACATCAACATTTGTATAGCATTTGCATTCGCAGGAAGTATGAACCAGGCTTCATCCAGCGAATACTGTGAGCGATTGTCCCTTTCTTTGCATCTTATGAAGTAGTTGTTAGTGTTACTATTAAAGAACAAACTCTACCTGGCAAGTAGATGAACACATGGTGTTACCACAAACCAAATATAATTGTTACTACAAAAGCTTGTGGAGTTTGTTTATGTAATTAGTTTGGTCTTTAAGTGCTACCACTCTCTTCCTTATTTCAGACTAGAAATCTTAAAAACTAAGTTGTTGCTCGACGTCTATTTTTTTCAGTACAGACACTTTATGTGGGAAAGAACTTGGAGATTACATGCATGTGGTACAAATTTGCTGTTTTTATTATAACTTTGAGGAAATCTGAGGGGATTTTAGTGTTTGTTTTAAGAGTTTTTACGTTAAAACATTACTTGTTGTATAAGTAAAACATTGTACAATGAAGGATTTGCCTTGGAATTGGTGCATTTGAAGTCAAAGAAGTCGCCAAAGTTACGCTGTTGTTGTTATGTTCTCCTTACGAATACAATACATATCTCGCCGGGTACCTCGGGACTTCGGCCTCTGGATGAGCGGTTACCACAGAGACCGGTGGGGCGGACTCGTTTCGGGTGAAATCTACCCCCAGGCGCCTAGCTTAATCACCCCCCCCCCCCCTCCCCCAACACAGGGCTGAGACTTCAATTAGTTCACACTTGACACTGATTAATATTCGGAAT
The DNA here is from genome assembly GCF_902459465.1 of Asterias rubens. NCBI lineage: Eukaryota > Metazoa > Echinodermata > Asteroidea > Forcipulatida > Asteriidae > Asterias > Asterias rubens. Next base: position 1,779,067 of record NC_047081.1, on the reverse strand, counting down.
TGGGCTGGTTTATTGAATCACTACTGGCATTGATTAGGGTTCCTGATTAGGTGCTGAGGCTGATTGGTTGTTAAATGAGAGGCAATCTATAGAATCACTAGAACTTAGTAATTAATAATGAATGGACATCGGGACTGATATAATTTACGAGGTGCAGCTACTCACCCTAGTCCGGCGGCGCTTCCAATGCAACAATTTGGTCTATAACTTGCTCCCGGACAACTAAACAGAACAGCACCAAGCAGTAACACAGCCGGCAGCAGAAACAGCAGAGATACAGCAGCGACACTAAATGAACAGCGGGGAGGAGAGACAGACGGAGTGAGCACGTGCGACGCGCTTATATACCCGCGCGGGGTACCCGCAACGCTATCTGATGCACGGACAGCAGCCCGCGCACCAGCAAAAGGGAAATTCCCTCTCGCACGCAATGCATATTCCGCTACAATACGTATAGGAGCGTAAACAGTGTTATAAGTTTATTAGATGCATTTAGAAGTCGTTTTTAGATTAAAAACGTACTTTTCAGTTGATTTCTGTCAAGATTTGTTTTTGATTTGTTGCAATGGATCAGTCTTAGCAGTGTGAAGACGTTTTGAAGAGTTTTGAGGCATTTTAGTGATTTTATTTCCGAAATTTATTGAGTTTTTGCGGGTTTTTTTTACCGATTTTTACCAAAATTAACGAGCGGGTTTAAAATGAAAAAAAACATAAGGTGTTAGTCCAGCATTTTTATGATTTTGGGTAAAAAAATTCATAAAATGTAAGTCATCAAGCATTTTTATAAATATGGGGTCCAAAAATGAAAACAATTACACAAGGGACAAGTCCAACATTTTAAATCAAATTTTGGTAAAAAGTTTAATTAATTTTTTTTTTTTTTTAAATCGGGTCCAAAATTGAAAAAATTTCAGGGTAAACTAGTTTTTTTTTTCCTTCAAATTTGAAGGAAAAAGTGAGACAAAGACACAAGGGGTTAGGCCGATCTTTTATCAAATTCTGGTCCAAAAATGGAAAAAAAAAAGAAGGTAATTCCAACATTTGTATCAACTTAAGGTCCAGATAAAAATCACAAGGGGTAAGTCCAGCATTGCGAACAAATTGATGTCCTAAACTGAAAAAATAACAATGAGTATACATGCCAGCATTTATTTTTATTAAATTTAAGTCTAAAATTGAAAAAATCACAATGGAAAAGTCCATCATTTTTATTAAATTTAGGTCAAAAGTTGAAAAAAATATGAAGCATTTATGTTTAAAATTGATAAAAATGCTGGATTTACCCCCTTATGATGTTTGAAGAAAACAAAAAATCTCAAATTTTATAAAATTGCAGATCTTACCCCCTTGGGATTTCTTTCTTCAATTTTGGACCACAATTGTACAACCGTCCAACCCATTACAGACTCCTTTGTGATACACAGATCGCCAAATTGAACAATCCGTACATGGGCTCACAAGTCTGAAATCGGAATACCTTGCACTGTCGACCAATGACGTCACCAACGCACAGTTGAGCTTCCTACGTGAGCTGTATAGGGATTATTCAACCCAAGACTCAAGATGACGTCACATCTACTGTCAAGAACGGCCGTCCAGAGCTCCGACAAGATCATCTACCGCCCATCCACAGAGATGAACGCGTTCACTTCGCCTGTGTCCCATGGTCCATTCCAATCATCAAATCTTATCGTCATGATCATTCAACATTTCGCATATCATCTTCTTTAAATCATTTCGAAACCCGAAATGATGGACGTATTTCCTCCAAATAATCATGGAGGTAGAAATAGACCTCCATAAAAATAATGTTCTCATGGTTGTTTCATGGAGCAATAAACTAGAAGGAGTTAGAACGACCATTGTTTGCAATGCTTGGACATTCTTGTTTACATGCACTATCCCGTAGCAACAGATGTACTCTAACTCCTTCATAATGCTTCATTGTGATTTAAATTACTATGGTTAGTAGCTATTCAAGCTATTCCTTTAATGATAGCTTAAGCAGCACAGGCGCAAACCATTCAGATAGTGACGCAATAAATCGCCTAAGTGATTACGTCTTTCATCCCGTACCGCTAGACCTGAATACTTCGAATTCTTATCCTACAAAGGGGCCCGTGCCCACGCGCCTCAAAGCATTTTTCTGTGCCAGAGTAGTCACATAGATGTTCATCTACTGGGAGCTGATGGCTGGTGTCGCATGCAATTATGTCCTCTATGCAATACTATCCGGAGGACAGTATTGCATATGTAATAATGTCCGCCGGACGGTTTTGCATATGCAATCGTGTCCTCCCGGACGCTGCTGCATAATGCAATTGTGTCCGCCCGGACATACTTGCATATGCAGCTGTGTCCGCCCCCGTGCAAAACCGTCCTTGCAGTTAATTAAACGCCCTTGGTCGACGGAACACGTTCGCCATTTTTTTTACAAGCTTAAAGTGCATGTCATGAATGACATGGGAAATGTTCGGCCGTTCGCTGCAATCATAAAATACGTGAATATTCAGGCTGCATAATACGTAGGTTCAGTGCAAGGGCACGCTCGCTTACACCCGCACACACATCCCAGTCATGTACATGTCCGCCGGACGGTTTTTACATAGCCCCGGACACGATTGCATATGCAAAAGTGTCTGGAGCGGACAGTATTGCATGGCGGACACAATTGCATCGGACACCGGCCCTACGGATGACACTTGTATGATTCAAATTTGCTTTCCTTAATAGATCGAGACCGAAGGCAAATAAATACTATAAGCACACTTAAAAAACTGGTTTTCAGCAAAAGAAATTTAACAGTTTAATATGTACTCAATCTATAAGCATTAATTGCATTGAACTGACATTTTTTTTGCATTGTAGAAGTTATACTCTTGATTGCACTCGCACACAGATTGGAAGGAAAACAAATCAAAGAAATACAAAGATAAACAAATACATTATTACATGCTAAATTAATCTGTGATCTATCCAAACTATTGACTATATTAATTTTGGTTTTACCAAATAGCTTTATTGGTTTTACCTATAAACACCGATTTAGTGATACTTAGTAGGCATATTTTCCTAGTTCTATGAAGAAGAAAAAAATCACTGGGTATATATTACTTGGGTGGGATTCGAACCCACGACCTTTGCAATTCTATAGTAGTGTCTTACCGTAGAGGTAGAAAAAGAGGTCTCAACATCTTCAGATTTCCCATAAAATTATTCATAAATTAATGTTATCTCTCCTTCTTTACAAGATAAGGTCTTCCTGGCCAAAACAATCCATTATTAACACACATTCCAGTTCATGCGTTTTACCCTTATCCACTTAAATTTGCTTTTTTAGGTAGTGCATTCAATGTTTTCGTGTTTCTCATTCAGATTTGTTTTAGTCATAATATATTCAATTTATTGAACCATGACAGGCATTCAAGATTACCCTTTGGCCATTCTTAAACTGAACTTCTACTATCCTTATATACACTTACAGCAGCTCTTGTTGCTGGCTTTTACAAAACTTGATGAAACTTGCGGCCTTGTGAAATTGAAGGATCTTATTTTTGACAGTGAATGCTAAACTAGTGAACTTTAATTACTCCTTTGGGCTGTTTTTGTAAAAGCCAGCAGCAAGAGCTGCCAGTAAGTGAAAGGATAGTAGAAGTTTCAAACGAAAGTGAACGAGCAGAGTGTTATAATGACAATTTTCTTTGTTCAAATTGGCTGGGAAAATCTACAACAGTCCTAATAATTGATCCTTCTTGGATTTGACATTCAGTTTCCGGACTCAAAACCTTTTCACAGCGTGCAGGAAGTACTGGTCTGGTACCCTAGCGAAACTGCCACTTCCCTTGAAGGAAAGCGGCGGGGAGCAGTCTGCCTTCTGGAACGAAAACTTATGGAGTAGATGAGTCAGGAAGGTGTACATCTCCATACGGGCAAGATGGCGTCCGATGCAAACACGGTTTCCTGCAAAGCAACAATGACTACGATTTAAAGGCAGTGGACACTATTGGAAATTACTCAAAATAATTAGTGGCATAAAACCTGATTTGGTAATGAGTAATGGGGAGAGGTTGATGGTATAAAACATTGTGAGAAACGGATCCCTCTGTAGTGCCATAGTTTTCGAGAAAGAAGTAATTTTCCACGAATTTGATTTCGAGACCTCAGATTTAGAATTTGAAGTCTCGAAATCAGGCATGTGAAAGCACACAACTTCGTGTGTGACAAGGGTGTTTTTCTTACATTTTTATCTCGCAACTTCAACGACCGATTGAGCTCAAATGTTCACAGGTTTGTTATTTTATGCATATGTTGAGATACACCAAGTGAGAAGACTTGTCTTTGACAATTACTAATAGTGTCCAGTGTCTTCAAATAGCAGTATCTAAATTGGTTGAGTGTCGACACGTTAATTAGAACGTCTTCGGTTCATATCCCGCTGATTGTCTGTTTTCAACCCCAGATCAAAATGAATCACAGATGTATACAACCAAAGTTCTTAGTGCGAGTTTGCTTGCCCCTTTGGCCATTCCGAAAAAGACGAATCTTTATTAAATGAATATAATTCAATTCCTCTTCAAACAGATTGTGGGATGGAGGGAAATATGCATCAGGCAAGGAGTTTCAAAAAGAGGTGCAATATGCAAAATCTTTAAAATGGCAGCCATATTGGATTTATGCAAAGTAATCAGATTTCCACTACTTGGATTTTTGTGGATTTTTAAGATTTCATTCTGAGGATCTTAACAAAATGCACTGTGGTCAAATAAAAACTGTTGCAATTTGTTAGAGATTCCCCCACTCCCCCCCCCCCCCCCAAATAATAATAATAATAATAATTTAAAACATGTATTTTTCCTGAACTTTATGCGAAACAAAGAAATGGCAAAACAGGTACCAAATTATTGTGGTTGTGAACCTTGACCAAATAAATTTGTTTAATTTTTTACTGCATTTTTAGAGTGTTTATTGTATAGTATATAAATGTGTACTTTTTATTAGCTAGATCTGGGCGGGCACATCTTTGTTGATGACAGTTTTTTTTACTTTTGCCCTTCCCTGGGAGGCCTTTTTCCGAAGAATAAAAAAAAATAAAAAAATAGTGTCTTACCAGCACTGAACGACACCACTCCTTCAGCCCCTTTGACCTTGTCCTGTTCATCCAAGAATCTCCCAGGGTTGAACTTGAACGGTTCCTCCCACACCTTAGGGTTGTAGTGAATAGCCCACGTGTTTGGGATGACCGCTGTACGCGCTGGAATGGTGTATCCTCTGTACTTTGCATCGGCAGATGACATGTGCGCAACGCCGAGCGGGGCTACGGTACTCATGCGTTGCAGCTCTAGGAGAGTTGCTTGGGTGTACGGGAGCGACGCTTCATCCGAGAGCTTGGGCATTCGATCTTGCCCCACTACGCGGTCTAGCTCTTCCTGCACCCGGGCCTGGACGTCTGGGTGAGCTATCATGTAGAGAAGAGCCCAGCGTAGCGTCGTGGAGATGTTCTCCGTACCGGCGGAGAAGACGTGGATGAGAGTGTGGGTTAGGTTACCGTGGGAGAGATGTGTCAGCTCCTCGTTTGGGATCTCGGATAGGTAGGCGTCGGTGAAGTCTCTCGGGTCACCTGAAGGGTCGTGGCTGGCCTGGCGTTCACGGACGATCCGCTTCATATACCGCATCTCGGCGATGATGTTGTCACTGAGACGCTTCCCTTGGGTTAGCTTGAGGTGCTTCAAGATCGGGGTAGTCGGCATCGCGCCGGCCGTCCCCATGAGGTGCGTGATCTCTGCGATCATGTCCAGGAAATCCTGGTACTCGGCGTCGTTGTAGTCGTGCCTCCTGCTGTACAGCATCGATGTTATGATGTTGGAGACGCAGATCATCATGTGGTATTTGGGGTCGAAGGCCTTGCCGTCTAGCGCTTCGATCTCCCCCAGTAGCGCATTGGCTTCTTCAGAGAGCTTCTCCTCGTGGATGGCTTTTCCCGCACCGAGGCGGTCAAGGGTCTTGATCGTGAAGCGCCTCTGCTCCTTCCAACAATCCCCACTCGCAAAGGCGACACCTGGATATGGAAGAAAAACGAAAGACCATCTTTACCCCCTCTTGCGACATCACTAAATATATTTCCCTTGAAATCGGTACAAGGCCTTATACACACAATTTGTACAACCTTTGACCCGGCTGCCTCTCTGACGTCATTGTGTTTTACATGACTGTAAACTTGGTCACCTTTCATGTAATGTCACTAATCCGGCTGGCTAATCCAGTTGCTATTCCAGTCTTAAAAACCTCTCTATTTCATGGACTATAGTGAAAAAGCTGAAGTACTAAAATGATATACTGGTCCTCTGGCCGCCAGTCACTAAAAAGGTAAAGAGCAAACCCTGAACGTGTATAGAAAGAGCATTTGAAGTGTTTTGTCAAAGGAGCTTTAAACTTCACAGGAATTCACTCAAGAGTATATAGCAATAGCCGAATTGTTAGTTACGGATACGGCTATACCACTTAAGAGTGTTGCTGAGGCCCTTTTCGAAGTCCCGGCTTCGGTTCAAGATTCGGCTCAGGCTAGCTTGGCGCTGCAGTTGTTTTGACAAGTATTGCGCGTGCTTTGCGTATCATGCACTCAGGGCTTCAGACGAGAGGACGGAGCCTGAAGCCGAATCCAAAGCCGAAGCCGTGGTTTCGTAAAGGGCCTAAGAGCAGCTTGTGGCTGTTTTCGAAATCATAGCATGGCTTGGACTTCGTAAAATATTTAGAAAAATCAGAGCAGAACAGTCACTTATGGTTATAGCCAATCAGCGCTGACTCAGTGCTTCCTTTCCATGTCCAGGGTCTATACTAACGGGAGGTGTTGATGGCGCGCTGCCCCCCCCCCCCCCAAGCCAGGGTAGCGAGGCTGGAATCGGTCTATTTCAACGCTGCAGCGATCGCAGGAAAAATCTGTTCCGCGGCAGTACAATAACATGGCGAGACAAGTTCTCAAAAGACCATAATCTAGTATACAATATAGATTAATACCTCACCATGCAACGCCTCAATGTCTATGATCAAGCCACCTTGCGCTTACAGTCTGCCGTTTTGGTTTTTGTCCATGTGCCTGGTTGTGTTTTTTGTAAAGGTGTGCAATAGGTAACTACAGAGTCTATCCCTAATAGTATTGTATATACATTATACCAAAACGGACCAGCACAAAAGAACATCATGGCATTAATGAGTGCTATTGATCCATTTCAATTCGATTGAAGGTTTGTCCTCGAAAGTTCTTTCATGCATAAGTGTTCCTCTTGTTGGGTTTAATTGCATCAATGACGATGAGACATGGACGAACGAACCCCATATGCAGTTGTTTTTATAGCGCTGTATTAGCATTTCCCTAAAGAGAGCACTGTTTAGCAATTCTAAAATTAAAATTACAAAATAGCTGCGCCAAAAACCGTATCAAAGTCGATTAATGTCACACACATTACTGTTTTCAACCATAAGAAATTAGAAATAGTGTGTGACTCATTCAACAGATGCTTTGCATTGCATTGTGAACATAACATCATGTGGTTCTATTCGACCACCGGTTTTTCTAATTTCCCGTTATTTATGTACATTGTTTTGTTTATTCTCACTTAAATAGTGTCCTTCTTAGTCCCTTTTCCCCTCCCTTTTTACGAACCCCTGCTCTACACAATCGTTTGTTTATTTGTTTTGCACATTTTTGTGTTGTTGTTGTCCGCTTGTATTGTTTGTCTGTCTTTTTGTCCTAATAATAATAATAATAATATTTATTCGGGCAATCACATTCACAAGCACATGTACATACATTAAAAATATTTAAGAAAACAAAGTAAAACAACAGTGGGGTGCCCAGGAGAGCATAAAAGTTAAAAAAATAACTGTCACCAAAAGGCGTATTTCTCCTAAAACCCTAAAAAACATTAAGGTAAGAGGGGGCATATAAAAAAGCACAGAAGATAATACAAATCACTAAACAATTTAAAAAGGCAAACAGGCATAGACATACACAGATAAACACACATAAAATGATATACGTAAAAAAAGCAAGTCTATACATCAAAATGGTTTAAGAGCAATACAACGAAATTCCGATAAGGGGACACATATGAAATGACATTGTAAACAGGCAAGTAACTCTATCTAAGAGCAAAACTGCAGGGGGTGGAAAAATTGGAACAATATAACAAGAATTAAAAAGCATAGAACATGATACAAATCAAGGAACAAAAAAGGCAAACGAGCAAAACATGAACTTTAAGGCATCCCTCCTCAAGATCTCACAACCTCTTAAAGTTCTTGTTTATTATATATAAACAACAGCAACGACGACGATGAAAAACAACAACAACATCAACAACACTTGGTTCCGTTAAAGTCCAAAAGGGAAAAACTTTCTTGTCAGATTGTTTTTGTGTTGTCTAGGGACATCCAAAAAACGTCGCAGCAATTGAACTTTGAACAAATATTTGTAAATGCTGTGATAAAGACACCATTGTTCCATTCGGGTTGCCCTTGCTGGGTACCATACAAATATAGGCCTAGCTCAAATTTGACAACTCTGCTATGTGCAGACTCGAAAACAATAGACCTTCGATCGTTGATCAAAATTGTACTTTATTCCTATTCCTCAAAATATGGGTCAATGTCCCTTAGGTCGTCACTTACCGTTTTGATTATTTTAAAGGCAGTGGACACTATTGGTAATTACTAAAAATAATTGTTAGCATAAAAATTCACTTGGTAATGAGCAAGAGGGAGGTGTTGATATTATACAACATTGTGAGAAACGGCTCCCTCTGAAGTCACATAGTTATTTGAGAAAGAGGTAAATTCTCACTCAAATAATGAAAGACTTCAGACCTCAAGCCCTTATGTTATGCATCTGAAAGCACATAAAGTTGTGCAACAATGGTGTTTTTCTTTCATCTTGCAACTTGGATGGCCAATTGAGCAACATTTTTTGTTATTTTGTGCATATCTTGGGATTCACCAAGTAAGAATACTGGTCTTTGAAAATTACCAAACGTGCCTAATGCATTTAAAGGCAGTACACTCTTGGTAGTACTCGCCAAGTTAATTTCAATCAAAACTTATTTGTCACTGAAGAGCTATTGATTCAAGAAATGAGAAACCATCCCTTTGAAGTAGTTTAGTTGTAGAGAAAGAGTATAATTTCCACCCGAACATTTTGAATCTGAGAAAGACTTTAGGGATAGAGACTTTTCTAAGGCATCTTAAAGAGAACACAAATCTATGCAACAAGGGTTTTTTTCCCCCACTATTTTCTTGCAACAACAACGATCAATTGAGCCCAAAAGTTGTTTTTCTTTATGAACACAAAGTGGGGATGCGTGTCTCTGAGCAGCACACGCTTTAGGTTCCCCAAACGGGCTTGCGGTTTTCGCAAAACTGTTCACCTCCCCCCCCCCCCCCCCCCCCACACACACACGAAGCCATATTGGAAACCTGCATCAGCAACTCGATTGAAGATATTTTAACCATAATGTTGAACATAATAATTAATGTAAGGTGAATGCCTATATTTCGGTCTTTAAAAAAAATGGCTTCAATCTTTACCTTTTCCAAGGGACTGGTTATTAATCTTCATTCTCGGCCGGTCATTTAGTTCCTGCAGTTGATAGACCTCTTTGATAGTCTGTCCATCATTCAAGACAACGACCAGACGACCGAAAGCAGTGAAGCTGAATATCTTGCCGTATTTGGCGCCAAAATTCTCCAAGATCTCATGCCGCTGCAGACCAAAGAGCCACTCTACTAGGAGGAAGTACGGCACCATGCCGAAGTAGGGCAGTCCCCACGGCCCGGGAGGCAGGTCCGCACGACGGCGTCTCCACAAACCGTACGTCGCACAAAGCGAAATCGCAAACAGCAGCACAACATTGCGGCCTACCATTTGCTCGTACACGAAGCCAAGAACATACTCCATGTTTTCGAACAACATGGCGGCTCGAGGAATATACTTTTTTTTTATATAGATCACACACAACAATTATAGCCGACCTTACACAGATGTTCGTCTTTAAACCCAGTCTAACTTTGATTGTGATCTAGAGGACATAGTTTGTGTATATTTAAGATCAGCCAGCCTTCGCAAAAGGGGTCGACTGCACGTACATGTACTTTGGTCATAAACCGCTTTAACCGGCTGCAAAACTACAAATACAACATTCGCTGAATGACGTCAGAGCCTCATTAAAGAGACATAGTAGAGCGATTTCGAGAATAACCGGAACAAAAGTTAAGCTGTTCGTTATCAAAATATCGAAATAATTATGGCAAATCGGTACATGAGGATAATTTCGTGAGTCAAGAGAAATACCAAGAACATTTCATTTCTGCTTGTGAAAAAAAAGTATATATATATTTCTGGTAGCGAGGGTGTATCGTAGGTGAACTTGATCACTATAGGGCCTTGCGGCGCTCTATAATCTTTGCTAAAGCTGTGCTGGATTCTTTTGAACATGCAATACCGGTACCAAATCTAGTACAAATGCAGGACCTATGGCTTAATGTCCCATCCGAAAGACAAAGCAATTATGGGAGGTATCTTGCTCAAGGACACTAGTGTCAAGACCGGGACTCGAACCCACACTTTATTGATCAGAAACATCAGGGCTTGAGTCTGGTGCTTTTAACTGCTCGGCTGCGACACGCCGCGAATACTGGCAAATGCTCATAAAATAAACATGCATTAATAATATCAACCCCCAGCTTCGACGTTAGACCGCGCCTCAACAGTACTGATTGTTCGTGATTTGTGCTTGTTTGCTGCTTTGTTTGTTTATTTATTTAGATGATCTTACATTAAGTCTGTGATTATGAATTGCACATATCCATACATTGTGATTCCGAAACTAGACGACAATAAGGCATATAGTTATTGAGAAATCAGTGGTTAGCTTGGTAGGATTCGAACCCACAGCCTTGTGATTGCAATTCATGCAGTGGAACCACTGGTCCACAGTCTGCCCACGGTCTACCATTTGGGGAGACTGGTCATCGTGCGTGTGTGCGAGTATCTATATGTTGCCAAAAGTTCGAGAAGCGGCCTTCACTGCGTATCAACAGTTATTTGACAGTAGTGCTATCAAATTAATACCCATGATACTGATAAATAAAATCTATTATTCAAAGGGTTTAACATAATGATACTTCATTAAAAAGTTTAATATTTTTTCGAAAAGGCAATTTTGCCAAGTGGGTTGATATTATGTTTCTGGTGACTCAAGGCCGTCCATACAATGATCAATGTTTGTAAAACAAAAGAAATGTTTACTGAACTTTTCTATTGTAACGTCATAGCCCAAGGTTGGAAAACTATGGGAAGCCATAAATGCAAAGCAAAATCCGATTCTGTCCTCTTCCTTGCTCCCTCCATGGTTTGATTGAGTACTCCAGTTACGGGTTATTCTTCCTACTGCGTGGACTAAACGGCTCCGGATTTTCGGAGGTATCTGAACAATTTAAAATGAATGTTCACAGGTAATAGTTTTATTTTATTTTATAATCTAAATCTAAATAGGATAAAACAAATTGAACAATTCTAAAAAAAAAATTAAAAAAAAATATCTATGTTCTCTTTAATACAAGTTGAATGTTTTGTTAACAATCGGGCGGCCGTGCTAGCCAGCACGCTCTGTTTATTCAACAATACAAATGTATTAATAGCATGGCACAGCATTACAATAGGAATCGTGGGCGATGGCGTCAGATTACTTTGTTCCACGGAGTTATTGAACTTGCAGGCAAAGGACTCGTTCATATTTTATTGGTTGGTGCTCATTTCTATTTCTACCTCCACGCTCATACTATGGGTGCGTTTGATAAGGTCACTGGGTCTACCCCGCGGTGCTCACTCTGGTGAACTTCTGACAAGAGCTAAACGAACGATCACTCACCGCTCTCGTAGTGACGTCAGTACCTCGGGTCACCCCTGAGTGACCCACCCACAAGCAGGGCACTAGGGGCCGACCCGGGTGAGCCCCTGGAATGACGTCAAAGCTATTCGAACGCACCGGGGCAGACTGGGGTCGACCAAGGGAAGCTAAACGAACGCACACAATAGGATACATGTCTTCGTCATCGTCCACAATACATGCACTGGTCTAACAGGCCCAATGATTTCATTGGATACAATGAATTCGTGCAGTGACGTAAACTCGCAATATCTGTGTTATGATTGGTCCGTTTCAAAGTGACGTAGTTTGTCAGCTACACCTGCAGCATCTGGCAGGCATGCAAGGTCAGTATCTGGCGTTATGCACGGCTTCGAAATGTGAGGTCAGCTCTTCAGGCTATTCAACAACACAAGTTTTGTCCAAAGGGTTGGTGCTGCGAATTATTATGCAAGGTCAAAATACACACGTCTCATTCCTACAAATTAACTGACAAAAACATTAGAAATTGTTTCAGTATTTTCACAAACGCAAGAGCTCTTTATTTGTTCAGTAACTTTTCACAGGTTACTAGATGTAAATATATTTCTGTGAGGATAAGGGGTCACACAGGCCCATAATTGCAGAAATTACATACATTCGGTATTTGGTGTTTTCAAAACGTACCACCCAAGCTATTAATAAAAACGTTTATAATTTAATTAGACTCGAGATAGTCCTTTGAGCTTTCTATTCTATAACGTCTGCAGTATCCAAATACAATAATTTTAATTAAAAGTACTTATTTATTACAAGTTTAAATTAGTTCATCGATAGCCCTGATTTACATGAATCGGGCAACCTGTGCAAAAAAGAAGAAAATCTCACGAGAATTGCACATGTATATCATCAGAACGAGAACAAAAAATATGCAATGAGTTGAAAACAAACAAATCTGCTGTCAGCTTCCCTGCTCGTTTTAGGCAAAGAGTAGCCAGTTTTCATGCATTCGTGTTAAATTGTGTGCCTCTTCCGTTGAAACTGTCATTGACTGTCATTAACAATCATTGACTGTCATTAACAATCATGGACTGTCATTAACAATCATTGACTGTCACTCACAATCATCTACCGTTATTGACTGCCATTCACAGTTATCCACTGTCATTAACAGTCATTCACTGTCATTATACAACATTGTTAACTTAGAATTGCAAGGCATTCTTTTTTAGCCATGCTATAAATCAGAACAATTTCCGCAGAAAAGGGCACAACTAGGATTGCTGTGAAAAGTTTTTCGAGTGGATTCATCTTTTTTAAGCCTTTATGACGCGAGAGAACATTTTGCCGGCACATTCGGTCAAATACTGAACGACTGTTTTGACTTAAGAGCGAGACTGTGACGTTTCGCTACATGTTATTTGCAAAAAATGAGCGGGAATCAATTACGATATATTGATAAAAGAACTGTGACTTCTTAAAAGTAGGCAATTCTCTTTACAAAAACATTACTACAGAATTGACTGGAGTCCATGGCTTAATTTCACATAGCTGCTTAAGCATAAAAAGTTGCTAAGCACAACAAAGCTACGCTTACCAGAATAAGGTTACCAGCTAAAATACCATACGTCAAAATGTAACTGGGATCTTGCTTAGTTTTGCCTGCCAGAAAAAAATATCAAGCTATATTTTCTGCTTAAGCAGCTCTATGAAATAGGCCCTGGTGTGGAAAACAATAACTGCTTTGATGTCACATTCGAGAAGAAAAAAAAATGATGTGTGATTTAAAGAGCTTATATAATGACAATTTTGACTATTTACATAAATAACTTCATTAACTGGCACAACTTTCCAAAAGCAACCATGCATTGATTAATCAATTACCAAAAGAAAGAGGCTACAATAACACATCCTTTTCTTATGGCAACTAACACCTGTTATCTCCATGTATTTCCTTTTGCAAGCAGTGGACTTAATTGGATCATGCACAAATCAGAATAACTGCTCGGCCATTAAGTTTCATGACCCAACGTAAACACACCCACTGTAAAGTGAAAAGGATTCTACTTTCCGAGTTTTTAGCCAAAATCAGAAACTCTTGAATGGAGCTTTCTTGTAAAGACCATTTTAGCATCTACGAGTATCCTATTGTCGTTGAAGAAACTTTTCAGACCTTTCCTTTGTTTACAAATACTGGCCATCATTAGGTAAGGGCAGCCTCAAGCAGCACAAGTCTGCCTTTATAAATATAACATAGGGGCCTTAAAACCCCATGGTGGGAAGGAAATCTGTAATGCGTGTATTAGGCAGCCCAACTGATTTACCACTTACCAGTGCTGTTGATAGCATCAGTGTGGTAAATGATAAGTTGTACTTTATGGAAATTAAGGTTGCCCATACTTTTTGCCAAGGCCACACCGAGTGACTTTTGGCCGACGAGATTTCGGAACATGCCCTGATCCCTCCATGCCCCCTGTTCAACATTGCCTTGGTGCCCCTCGAAATGTTCAAGTGTCAGACCTGATATTTCACAGAGGCAATTGATGCAATTGTCTCCATGCCACCAACTGGTTGGTGGTTTGGGTTGGTTTGGGTTAACATTTGGGTAGAAGTGGGGTAGTGTGTGGGTGAGATAGATAAGGTTTGGGTAATGTTTGGGATAAGATGGGTGCATTTTGGATTATATAGGCAATGTTTGGGATGAGAAGGGCAATGTTTGGGATAAAATGGGTACATTTGGGCTCATATAGGCAATGTTTGGGATGAGAAGGGCAATGTTTGGGATATGATGGGTACAATTGGGATTAATATAGGCAATGGTTGGGATGAGAAGGGATAAGATCATTTTCAATACATTTTGGTTCATCAGTGGGGTACGGTTTTGGTTTGAATGATGAGGTAGGGGTAAAGGATTTTGCATATAACTTGGATAGGGTTTCAAATAGGTTGAGGTAGGGTAAGTTCTTAATTGGGAAGGGTTAAGTTTTGATAGTCAGGGGTTAAAGTAAAAATGAGGTTTAGAAATAGACAGTAAAAGACTGAAGTTTATATAATGGTAGATTGCCACCTTCTATTTTTAAGATAAAAACTTTAAGTATGCAACCCAAGTCAAGGTGTGGTTGTTTTGTACCTCATGAATTGTACATTACTTTTGATGTCAGGTAGCGTCACAATTGACAGGGGGGAGTTTGGAAAATTGCAAAACCCAAGCCTATAATAGTGAAATCAGTATTTTACTTCCAGCACGCAGAGACTGAGGTCGACCCTCCACTATCAATCGTGTGGTTTTGTAAGATGAATGCACCATGTCAACCAGCAATGCGTCATGTGGTGAATGCAAACTGTGCACAGAAAATCTCTGTCCAGTCATGCAACCTTTCAAAAGACAACATTGCCTCAGTTCGAACACCCTTTCACTTAACCCATGGACAGGGAAACTGTCAGATCTCTTTTCTAAGAGTTTGGGGAAAGGGGGGTTGGTGACACACTTCAATAAACCTTAAACCTGGGCAAAATTCATCAAATTGCTCTGCAAAATAACCTGCTTGAAACTTCGGGAGATGGAATTAAGGTATTAATGACAGTATACATGCTATGGTTATTTGGTAAGCTGGTAATCTGTCCAGGCTAAGCGTAGAATCTCTGTGCTTAGCAGATCCATGGGGTGAAGACTCATTGCATGCTATGGTTACTTGGTAAGCTGATAATCTGTCCGTGCTGAGCATAGAATCTCTCTGCTTAACAGACCCATGGAATGAAGACTCATTACATGCTATGGTTACTTGGTAAGCTGGCAATCTGTTCGTGCTAAGCATAGAATCTCTCTGCTTAACAGACCCATGGAATGAAGACTCATTACATGGTATGGTTACTTGGTAAGCTGGCAATCTGTTCGTGCTGTGCTTACATGAGATGAAGACTCGTTACTTGATCTCCTTTTGTAGGTGTTGCAAGAACTCATAGTATGACATGGAGGATTCCGTGCGATCCTGGGTCAAGTGTCGTAGGAATAAAGTACGCTTCTTACTGTCTTCCCTACAGAGAGAGAAAAAAAAAAAAAAAGAAGGAAATTAATTAAGACTTAGTTGAGTTTGGGACCAGTAAAGTGGGCCAAATTTCATGGCTCTGCATACCGCCCAATGCTGTGAATACGACTCCCATTATCTGCTTACTGTGCAAGCACTGAACTTCTGTGCTAGCTGTGTAAGTAAAGAATGCCTAGTAATAAAGAGTTAGCACACGTACTAGCAAAACATCTCGAGCTATCCTGTGAAATACGACTGACGTAAGCCCGTAATTCCCTGCTTAACGTAAGCGCTGATTCCTTGCTTATGGTAAGCAGAGCCATGCAATGGGGCCCCAGTGGTTTTTAAACAGAAAATCATCGGTGGAAAGTTGAGACTGGGCCCAATTTCATAACGCTGTTAGGCAGAACATACTGCTTAGCAACTTTCTTTGAGTGGGGCACCAGTTGCAACAATGAAAATTTTAAGGAACTTTGGCTGGTAACCAGTTTTTGTTAAGCAAGATTTGTCTGTGTTAAGCATGTTTTTACCTTATTTACTTAGGGGTGGGGTGTTGATGGGGTGTGATGAAGGGGGGGGGGAGTATTTACCTAATAATTTGGAGGGGTGCAGAGCACGACCGCTTATCTAATAACCACAGGATGAACGTCCTCAGTCGTTCTGAGGCTTGGTTGGCAAGCTCCGGTAAGTCCACCTGTTGGAGAAATGGAACATGCCAGTCAGTAATAAGCTGGAAGCATAATGGAATAGTCCATATACATGTACTAAGGACAGAAATACCTTGTAGGCCTAATCTACCAAACACTAATTAAAACATGGTTACTACAGTATGAAATAAATTCACTTACATCTACAGAAAATTAGAAAACTTTAATTACTGAAGGGAAAATGGAACAACCCATATTAAAATTTGGCATTCAAATGAAATGCTAAAACCTCACATGAAGAAAACAATTATAGTTAATCTGAATAATGTTAACATAATGACAACTTAGGAAGTAAATATACAAATCATTCTGTGAATATCCTTCACAAAATAACAAAATTTCAAAATACAAAAGGTCACCATTACCTGTCAAATGGGGAACAAATCATAGAAATTATTATGCAATATTTCATTTACAAATACCAGTATTTATATGGGCACACTGTTGCAAGTTAAATAATATTAAATAACAACAACACATCACCTACAAACAAAATGGACACTCCACTGTGGAGTCAAATCAGTAAAAGAGAATGGAACGTACCATTTCCTCGGGGATGGACTGGAAGTTAGGCACGTCAAGGATTTCCATACAGAATGAAATGGAGATCGCCCGGTTGACAAACAGGATCATGGCGTCTCCACAGTCCAGTAGGTAGGCTCCGTTACGCTCGATGTACTCAGAAGTTAGACCCAGGATCGGAGGCTGGGGGACTGACTGATCGTTGATGAGGATTGCACCCTGCATTAATCATAATAATCAATTTCTAATGACGATAATAATTGAGTGACTGTTTTTTTTAAAGTTCAGCCGTCGATTTCACCAAACTCTTCTTAACTTAGGATTAATCTTAGACTTTGGACGAGTTAAGTACGTATCCCAAGGCGTAGGACGCATTGAACCCATCCTAAGTTAACTCACCCTAACTCAAGATAGGATTAATCCTAGCGTTTTGTGACATCGGCTGCAGGAACATAACCCTATAACCCCCCAGGGTGATGTTTTTGAGGGTAACAACAGTTTTATACATACCAAAAAACATTGATTAACAAGAAGAGTTTACATGGTAGTAAATAGAAGCGTTGATAAATAATACATATATTTTGCCTCTCTTTCGGGAACACACATTTTTCATTAAAAGTCATACTAGTGAAGACGCTATGTTTTTTTTACAAATTTCAAGAGACATTCTGTGTCACAACTCAAAATATAATGCACACTCAATTAAAAATGTATTTCTGATCTAGTGATCCTATGTAACCAGAAACTAATTTTTTCCCCTTATTAAGTTCAGCCTACCTCATCTGACATGTTATGCACCGGGTACATGTTGGGATGAAGACGAAGCATGATGTATTGCAGAGGTTGACATTTGATCATCTCCATCGCATACACCCTCTCGTCCAGTCTGGTGCTCGAGCCCAGACGGAAGGCCACCTGAAAGACAAGATGTGATTGGCTTCGTTGGTTAAGGCTCTGGATATTCCAACCAATCGTATTGTCTGTTAGAGTTGTGGTACAAGTAGTTTTCTTTAGCTATGTTTTCTACTTATGTTATTTTGTTTTTCTTGTGCGGTGCTGTGTTCATTGTAGAGCGCCATAGAAATGTTTACTAATATTATTATATTATTACAAGAAAGTATCATTTACTTAACCCTCCTACTATCTGAATATTGAATATCATCCACTGTGATTGTGAATGATGGATAAAGTTTGCCAGCCAGCAGTATGATATCATGTGGTGATTGCATCTGCACAGTACACAGTAAACCCTCCTACTGTCTGACTATTAAATATCATTCACTGTGGCTTTGAAGGATCAATAAACTTAGCCAGCTCGAACTATGATATCATGTGGTGATTGCATTCTACAAAGTACACAGTCAACCCTCCTACCGTCTGACCATTCAATATCATTAACTGTGTCTTGTTTGATAGATAAACTATGCCAGAATGCAATATGATCTAATGTGGTAAATGCATCTACACAACACACAATTGCTCCACTATACAAAACCCTTGCAGTTGAAGAGTTTCGTAGGGTAAATCAACTCACTGACAAGTAGGAAAGTTTATCCATAAAATTGCAGTTGGAATTCTTACGTTTTTTAATGCAGCCAGTGTGTAAGATGGCAGCATGCGTAGCGACTGAGGGCACATCAACGTCCCAACGGTGTGACTGCTTGGTAGCGTCGCCTTGTACATCGACAGCGAATCTACGCAGACGTTGACCAACGCATCCCGAGCGTCTGACATGTTCGACGTCTGAGATTTGTCGACCGCTGAAAATAGGAAAGAGTAGATACTAGTCAACTCCAACACAATGAAGAGAGCATAAAATGCTTTTTCAATTCAATTCAATTCAATTAAAAAAAGGTTTATTGAAACATGTTTCATATTTAAAAAAAAAATGATACCTAAGCAGGGAATCGAACCACGGCGAGTGTTGAGAGACCAGCGCTTTACGCACAAGCAAACCATGGGACCCAAGAACTGAGGCAACCGTAAGGGAGGTAGAAAACAACCAAAACCTTTGCCGGGAATCAAACCAGGGTCACAGTGGTGAGAGGCCAGCGCTTTACGCACAAGCCAACCATGGGACCCAAGAACTGAGGCAACCGTAAGGGACAGAAGACAATCAAACCTTACCCATTCTGGTGAGTAATCCCATAATGCCTTGCTGATCCGCCCCTGCGATGATCTCCGTCATCTGATTGGACACTGGCAGGCACATGGTGTGAACACGAATCCGTCTCTCTCCTGAATCATTCATAAGGGGAGATAATTTGCATATCATTAGCATATCAAGTTTTCTTTCGTATGAATCAATGTAACCAAACAGAGGCTTGAATAACAAATAGTCTGGTCCTCTTGATTTCTATACATATCTATATGCATTACTCCTGAATACAGTGAAGTTAACAAATATGGTGGACAAAGTTGAGAGTCCTAACTGAAACTATGAAAAACAAAAATAGTCAGGCCCTTTTGAATCTCTTATTACCATAGCTACTGTATGCAGGGAACTTGACTAACATGGCTTCAGAATTTAGAGAGTCATCACTGAAACTAAGATAAACAAAAAATAGTCGGGCCCTCTAGATATCTAAACAAATCTGTATGTACTATAGCTAGTGTATACAGGGAACTTGTTTCTAAGAAATTGTGAGTGTATCATTGCTAGGGGGGTGTGAGGAACATGACCAAGAGCTGATACTGACCTTTACTGCTTGTGTAGAGCAACGCTGCTTGGAAAGATGCCACTGGGGAGTCATGAAGGCTTTCCTCGATGGAGACCTGCATAGCGAAGCCGGCGTCTGGGTTGATGTTGGGAAGGGAGAGGAGATCCGTCGACCGGACGAAGAAGTTCCCATGGAATGTGTGGATGCTCAAACCTTAACGGGTATGGAAATCGGGTTTAAGTAAGAACATGATCTTTCTGGGGTGGATTTCACACAAGAGTTAAACAAATCTTGTGAGGTTTTTTGTTGGAATACATCGAATAAACAAAGATTATTAAAACCAAAAATAAGACAAAAAAGGTTTAAAAAAAACCCAGTCAAATCTTGCGAGGTTTTCTTCTTACCTTTTGTGCATCTGATCCTCATCACTGCCTCAAACCCAATCTTTCTCGTCAGGTATCGCCGGAAGTCCTGGCCGAACCTCTCCACCTCTACGAGGTTCTGAGTGCTGTTGAACCCTGGGTAATAGTGCACGCTGCCGCCGGAGTATTTTGCGACACCAGCTACGCAGAATTTAGTAAAAAATGAAGAGGGCATGAACTTCATGGGTGACAAGAGGAGTAAGAGATTTTGTTATCAACGCCAATAAAATAAATGAAAGATGTCCAGGCATGTTACAAGACCAATCATTTTCCAGCAAGCTGACTAACCCTTCAAAACCATACAAGTAGACAGGTTTTGTAGGGTGGCACAACTGTGTCATGGTATACAATACAATACTAGTATTTTCCACTTACCTAGCGTTGCTACGTCTGTGTACTGCCCACTGAACAGGAAGATATCACATGCAATCTGCTGAGCTGAAAAATCCAAGGATAACTTCTTGTAAAAGTCAACCGCTGGACCGAGATTTGGCACATTCTGAAAGCAAAAGAACAGTTCATTTCCATGTATTAATTTTGGTTGTGATTCCGCATGATTCAAACTGGGATCCGGGAGGTGGAAGCGAGAAAGACACCACTATTACACCAACCCGAACACCCTAAACAGTTATACTTCAACTAACTTTCCAAAGCACATGGTCAACCTAAATCACACTGAAATGGTTTCCATTTTGCAGGAATGTGAGGGGCTCATGAAAAAAAAAAAAGGGAAACTTGTCAGGATTTTGGGCCAGCATTACGAGTCTGAATACTGCAGCGTAGACAAAACATAAACAAAAACATAGGCCTCAACTTTTACACTGTATTAATGTGTTGTTCGCCTTCATTTTCAAGATGTTTTTGTGGCATTCCTTAGTCTCACATTCCTGATTTTGAAAAGTGGACTTACTTTGGTTGAAGCTCTTTGGTTCGGATCTTCCCTGGACTTCAGAGCCCCCGCACCAAGAGAAGGTAAGCCTGACTGGAACACGGTCACACGACCCCCTGTTGGGCTCTGTCAGGGAAAACATAAAATAAGAATGATAATTATTACATATTTGGTTGCAGTAATACCATGTGTCTATCTACTTCCAAGGTCGATTTTGTTCTTTAGGGAACTATCTTGCTTTACATTCTGCTACCGCAGAGTAGATTTTCCAGAATTTGGGAGACTTCTCAGTTCTAACTTCACTATCGCGGAGTGAGTTCTTAAAGACCTGCTTGAACGAAAATGCTAATAAGTCGTGAACTTTGCTGAATTTCATTTGAAATGTTTTCAATGAATAAGGAAATCGAGTCATATGATGTGTAAAAAGACAATCATTTTTAATATCCTAATCCAGCGCTTTTCTGAGAGATTTGCAAATAGCTCCATTACGTAATTACTCTCAAAACGTCATAGTTGGGGAGCTCCAATTTGTAAAGCCACTTTGTTGCAGCGTGGAGGTATAACATTCCGCTCAGGTAGCTGTTTAAAGGACCGTTATTGGCCCAATGACCATGGCACTTATGTAAAGTATTTCATTGATACGGCATTGTAAAATGCGCAATATAACATATCTAAAAGCTAGTTATTATATTTATTAGTAGAGTTTGAAGATTATTGTTGTCGTTTTGCTATTTTCTTACCATGAGTTTGAGAGCTGCTTGTAAAGCTGGCCCCAGAGCTGTCTGCGTATTCTTGTTCCCCGTAAACATACTCGGCAGTTGATTTAGAAGCTCATCTATCAACTACAAACAGCAAAACACGAGAAGGAAAAAGTCAGTATTTAACAAAATACATGGATGAGAAAATTGTTTAACTTTTTTCCCCTGCAAAAGAGGGATCAATTTTAGGGGTCTTGTTAAAATTAATCTGAGGGTATGTTAAAACTAGTAGAAATTAACAAACCTCTCTGTTCTCTTGTACATTTACGAGCAAGTCGTTAGGACAGGGGAGGAATACATCTGCAAAAGAAAAAGATATATTTAAGTTTAGTTGTTGTCCAGGAATTACGCAAATGCAACATTATTCCCTTAGTTACTGGCTCCCTAGGCAATAAGCCATTTGCATGTTTAGATTTGAATAGTTTCTGGTACAACGACGTGCTTGATCACAAGTTGCCACTTGAAATTGAATTCCTCAGACTATAGAGACAGTTGCTATCTCACATGATTCGGGGCAAGCTTTTGCGTAGTTCTGTAAGAGACGGTGAACACCCATACAAAGTTCTGAATGAATTTGTATGGCACATGGTACCAGGGTCTGCTCATGTGATGGTTGCTATGCAAACGCTTGCCCTGAACCACTCGACATAGTTACTGTCTCTTTAGTCTGAGGAATTCAAATATATGCGTTGACTTGTGACTAAGCAAGTCATTGTACCAGCCATTATTGTCTCCATACAGTATCAAACCTGAGGGCAAATTCAGACAGGGTCCTTACCGTCGATATCAGAAACCACCATCATCTGCGGCCTAGTCATTCCCTCCTGTAGACTGTAGAAATGCAAGGTACTGTCGAAGGTGATGAAGCCGATCAGCGTCCTGGCGTCTCCCGGCATCTTATCCAGGCAGTCCATGAGATTCTGGCAGGCTATGGTCAGGTACCCTGACTCCACGGCGCTGAATGAGACATCGAGAACGAAGAGGTAGACAGCCGGCTGAGGTGGCCTCAACTATAGAAGGGAAGAAGAATCAGTTCTCAATGTTTTCACAATTAGTTACCGACCCCCCCTCACTGACGTAAAATGATCGGCCGAGGGTTGTGCATGACGGTATGAGAGACATCATGAGATGTATGCCATTCAATGACCAATTATTCCATTAATGATTATTTGACTTGCTCACCATGTATTCTGAAGGAGCGATGAACTCAATTGTGGCTGACTTAATCTCTGGTCTTCTCTCCGGTGAACCATAACTCTTGGTAACAGGGTCAAAGGTGAACTCTTCAGGTACTGTAAAGAAATAAAGAAATTTATCAAACTGGTGACATTTTTGTAGAGTTTTAAAAATAATTTTCATTTCTTAAAATGTACTGACCCATTTGCTTTAGTTTTCACAATTCAAATTTCACAATTCTCCTTTCTAACACAACGGATTATGCACAAATTTCCACAGGTTTATTTCATGTGTATAGTTGATCACACAAAACATGAACACTTTCTGCGATTATTTTGTCAGCTCTACCAATCCTGTATAATACCACCTATCATAAAAAATAGCCAGAGGGTCGTCTGTGTGTCATTTGGGCAGCCTGTTTTACATTTAGACACCCCGTTTTATCTATCATTTACATGTCTTTTAAGAGAGGATTTGGACACCAAGTTTTTAAATTTCCAGCAAATTTGAAAACCCTTTTAAATACCAAATCCTATTCAAAATTCAACGTTCAATAATCAATATTCAATATTCAACATTTAATATTCAATATCCAATACTCAATATTCAATATTCGACATT
This sequence comes from Asterias rubens, assembly GCF_902459465.1. Classification (NCBI taxonomy): domain Eukaryota; kingdom Metazoa; phylum Echinodermata; class Asteroidea; order Forcipulatida; family Asteriidae; genus Asterias; species Asterias rubens. Next base: position 1,755,393 of record NC_047081.1, on the reverse strand, counting down.
CAATATTCCATATTCAATATTCAATAATTATTCAATATTCAATATCCAATTCAATTAAATAAAAAACCTAAAACCTTGCCATCAAAAACAGTTCTTACAATCGTTTATCCTATAGCAGAGGTTGCACTTCCAGCGTCGCTGCTCGATGATTGTTACAAATGGGTTGATGTAGGTACGACAAGATCGACATCGCACAATAACGCTGGATTGAATTACTGGCAGATGCTGCAAAAAGAAACACACAAGACTTGCTGTAGTTAAAAAAAAATAATTAAACAAAATATCAAATGACCAGGGGTCGATTTCACAAAGAGTTAGGACTCGTTTTATCTCGAGTTAGGATTAATCTTAAGGTCTGCATGCTACAGTGCAGGGTTGGGAATCGTCTAAGTCCTAAGATTAGTCTTAAGTTAGGAAGAGTTTTGTGAAATCGACGGCTGGTCAGGGAACTTTGTAAGAATTGGCAGCTGAAGGTAAAAGTAGTACCTGTGGTGGTTGGAGTGCTTGGCACCACTCCGAAAGCACTGGGGAAACATCTGGACAAAATAGGGACAAACGTGAGGATGGATCGGTTACATATGGTGGCGCTTTTAGGAACAGCAAAGATCCTGGGAAAGACCCTAGAGATCTAAGGCTACAGGACGTAGAAAATCACATGCCTGCTAGACCTAAGGGGATATTTCCAGATTTTTACCAGAAAGGAAAGAGGCTGAACTTACCGAGAGATCCCTGAATGGGTGAATAAGAAGCCCTAGAGGCATGCGTGACTTTTGTAGAAGACCGTTCGTCTGTGGGATAGCGTTCAACGTACTCCGGAAGATGCTGCAAAAAGAACAGCATGGTTAATTTTGTTGTACATCTCTCATAATTTAACGACCTTCATGCCGCCTTTTTTGATTTTTTTTGCCCTGGTGCCCGATCTATTGGTATTGGTGCCCTCAAGAATTTGACTTGCTCCAAAAACAAGGTGGCCTTGCCCTGAAAAAAAAAAAAGTAATTCCAGGCCTGCTGTTGGTATTTCACTCCGGGCGAGTCAGCTATCAAGTCAGTCTTTGACATAAAAAATAAGTAATTCCAGGCCTGCTGTTGGTATTTCACTCCGGGCGAGTCAGCTATCAAGACAGTCTTTGACATCAAAAATAAGTAATTCCAGGCCTGCTGTTGGTATTTCACTCCGGGCGAGTCAGCTATCAAGTCAGTCTTTGACATCAAAAATTATCACAGATTCCTAAGGACAGGGTGAACTTACTCTGGGTCCACCTGGAGCTTCTGATAGTCCGGGCTGAGTCTACTCTTGGGTGGCTCTACGGGCGTGGTCTCCACGATGTGCCTCTGCTGTAGGAGATTCATGGGTCTCGTGTCCCCCTGCTGGACCTTTAAGTTACCCATAGAGGCGTTTATGTTGTTCATGGTGGGCTGACCCCCCTAAAATATCAATGAAAAAACAATAGTTTAAACATCATTAAACAACTGTCTTCTGCTTTTACCCAAATTTGATGGATTGGGATTTGTATTGCTAAAGCAACAGCTTGACATGGAGCCAGGCATAAGTAATGCTCTTGAGTACAGTTCCAATGGTCATCAAGATCATAGTTCACTAGAAAGAAATTAAGATGGAAAAAGGTGAGACTTAAGGACTTTACGAAAAGCAGACAGAGTATTAGATTCCCTAGATATGGGTTTTAAGGCATTGCATGTTGAGGTGTCAATATGTATACTCAGTTTGCGGTAACACCGTTTTCTGAGGCAGTCTCCCGATGATGACTAGACCAGGCAAACTTATAAAGTCTGAATTCGGATAAAAGTCAAAAATTTCTCATCCCTGTATTTAAAAAAAAAAAAAAACAGCGTTTGAATACTCACTGGTTGCTGCATGATGTTGTTCATTTTTGGGCCGGCTTGTCCGCCGTTCGGCTGCGGAGCCACCCCCGACCTCTGCATGGCATTGCCCATCATCCCTGGTGCGTTCTGCCCTCCTGGGGGAACGCTGCCTTGACTGACCGGGGGCGGTTGCTGATATGAAGCGGGTTGCGGGTACTGCCTCCTGCCTGATACTCCAGAAGATGAGGCCGAGGTGGGTGGCCCGCCCATTGAAGGTGCACCAAACGGGGGTCCCCCTTGCACTGGAGGGCCGCCAGAAGGTGGGCCACCCATATGCCCTCCACCCATTTGAGGACCACCTAGTGGGGGACCACTTGTTGGAGGTCCACCCATTTGAGGAGGGCCTGTCGGAGGTCCCCCCATTTGAGGTCCGCCCATTTGGGGTCCACCCATTTGGGGTCCACCCATTGGAGGAGCACCCATTTGGGGTCCACCCATTTGGGGTCCACCCATTTGGGGTCCACTCATTTGGGGAGCACCCATTTGGGGAGCACCCATTTGAGGAGCACCCGTTTGCGGGGCACCAAGCTGCGGCCCACTTAGTGGGGGGCCTCGGGAGGGTGCAGCTAGTGGGGATATTGGCAGCTGAGAACCTGCTGGTTGAGTCCCTGGTGTAGGAGGACCTATGGAGGGAAAAATTAATTTGGATTTGAAATTCAACATATCTTCTCTATAGAATCATATTTATCTGACACGAATCACTGCAAAAATTCAAATAATGTTTTAAAAATGCTGCGATTTTGTCAACAATGAAGTCGGCCAGGAAATGCCCTTAACACTAGCTTGTGTATTTTGTCTAGTTTAAAGTGCCAAGGAAAGATTGGCTAGTACACACCAATTCTCAACTTGCCCTGAGGGATACTTCAACTTCTGTGCGCATGCCCCTTATTTATCACTAAACAACCAATTGGTCCTTTTGCGAACTTGATCATTGTCTACTTTACCTTGGTAGAAATTTGAGGTGTAGGGCGTGCCTCCTTCTAGAGCATCGTATCTCATGGAAGGAACAGGTGAGGGTGCAGCTGAAGACCGGGCGGAAGGAGGACCTAAAGGAGAGTAGAAATAAAAAACTAAAGTCACTTTTTCGGCACCATTTGACATTTATTTGGAGGTACATTGGGACTATTGAAGTTCATGTGAGCATGTGTTACAGTCTAGGGCAAAGGGTTGGCACGCTTTTATAAACATGTAGCACCGCTCCATTTAAGTCCACAGAACTTTAACGATACCAACTGATCCATCAATGTGTATTTATTAAGCTCATTCTTTGCATTTTAATATTTGTCATATTCATAAAGGACTTTAAATTTCAATTGCCCGATGTACATCAGAAAATACAACAACAAAAATGATTTTTTTTAAGCCATCAGTTCAGTACATCGTGTAAACAGTGAAATGGTATTACGCTAGCCAACTCTTTCTGGCAAGCATAATTTTATTGTGCTTAGCTACATGAAGCTACAGTATTTTTAAAAAGCAGCTCTATGAAATTAGGCTCAATGTAGTCTTGGACTGATGACAACATCACAAGTAATGTCTGATAATGTAGCTGTAGCACTATTACCACCTGCAAGATGATTTGCAACACCCAAGCGCTTTGGTTAGCTTTCACTTGCTACAAATGGACAATTCAAAATATGTGAACGTGATAACCAAATGGTCTTAATCCCCAAGGGGAATTTCTTCATGAGATTTCAAGCCAATGTGATCATGAGAGAAAGTGATTACATTCATTTTAATGAACAAAATCCTGTGCAACAGTGAAAAATTTCCAATGCACAGCAGTGAATAATTTCCCTTGCATAGCAGAGCAAAATGCTATGCAAAATGTGATGCTACTCAAAAATCATCATTTTGCTACTCATTATTACCATTTTGTGTGCACAAAATCTGTTCAGTCGAAATATTTTGCAACGCAAATATTGCTGGATGAAATTGTTCCTTGCATAGCAAAATGTATCAGTTGCTACTCAAAATATCATAATTTGTCACTCACTTTTAACATCGAGTGTGCACATAAAAAAAATTCTTCAAACATTTTGTTTGAAGAAATCGATCCCTTGTAAACAATAAGCTCTAGAGGAATCTAACAATAACATCCACAGAATCAGGGATAAAGACAAACTATATCTACAGACAGAGCTAAATGAAATTAGACCAAATAAAAATATGTTTAGTGCCCCACCAACTTCCTTTTATTCCATCTTATAAAAATACATTTTAACGATCTAAGACAAAACAAAATTAATTTAAAAAAAAAAAAAAAAAAAAACTACCTATTTAAAAAAAATTAAAAGGCCCTCCACCTTCCTTTTTTCAAAAAGGCAAAACGTAATTTTTTTAATATATATATCATATATTATTATTTATTTTTTTTTTATGGGGGGGGGGGGGCTTGGAATGAGGTGCAATGGATTTCGTCCCCTATGATTATATCCTGCCATTTATAATTATAGTTTGGTGTCCATACATTGTCATTTGATCATGATAGGATACAGTATTGATTAGTCACAGTTGATTAATTGCAAAGTGCACCGAAGCAAAACACTCCAGACAGGCTAGTGGTCATTATCTAGGATTAGTCTGCACTATAATAATAGAACAGGTGACTGATTGGGGGAGATCTCATCTTTTAAAATACACTATCTGTCCTTTCTCTATGCTGCCTTCATGAAGCTATAAAAAGCTAAATGCTTCCACCTACTTGTTAGTTTCCCACTAAATTTCACTTGTTCACGTTGTTGAATTATCGTACCAATCAAGTGATAACCCACAAGGGAATTTACTGGGTAAAATTTTCATAATTTGGGGACAAATTTACTAGAGCAGGATTTAAACCAATAACCTTCGGATCAGTGTGCCTGTGATCTACCAAATCAGGAAGCTAACCCTCTGACTGGCAACCCCCAACAAAGATATTGAAAAAATACCCCGGGAGGTAGAGCGCCAGCACAATGATCTGGAGGTCATCGGTCCAAATCCCACTCTGGATTTAGTCAATTTCTATTTGTTCAACCCCAAATTAGTTGCTGAATCATTTGAGCAACTCATGGTCATAAAACTAATGAGTTCCCTCGTTTGGAAAATCACAAACAAACATTCAAACAGACAACCAAACATACAAACACAATAGATGTATCTAATTATAAATGCTCATTTTTCTTAGTACGTAGAGCACACATGTACATGTATGACACTCATACATTACAATGACTATTGCACAAAATAGTACTACCTACTTAAAATATAGACTGGAAATACAGCATGTAAGCTATCCAAATATAAATTAGATGGGCAAAGCACTTTTTAGAAAGGGCTTTTGAAGCATGCAAAGGGAACAATTTTCCAATTTGGAAAACGTATACATAGAAACAATGATGGGGATAAAGAACGAGACAAAAGACAAAGGTCTTTGTGGTGGAAAAGATTCAAGGTCTTTTGGTCATTACGCATTTACCTTAATCAATGACCTCATGGCAGAAATGCATTTCACTTTTAGATGATAATGTATTTGCATTTGGGTACATACAATAGGTTATCTCATCTGCTGGCATGGGTGAATTTTTTACGGCTTGAACATAGTCCCTTTAGCTTATTGAAAATGCTTCAATCCAGAATCAGTTATGAAAATGAAGGCCATTCCTTTCTCCAATGAAGGATTTGTTCATTCAACCCCCAATTTAGGAGCTACAGAGCTATGTACATTGTGTATGTTGGCAGACTGCCTGTGTATTTTTTTTTGTGAAAATATTATTATTACGGACAAAAATTAGGGAACAAGATCGTCAAAAAATGCAATTTTGCGAACTCCAATTCATTTTCTTTCTTTAATTATTACTTTTCTGCTTTGTAAATTGTGTACACAGTGTACATGTGAGGTAGCAAACAAACTTGGGAGCAACCTAAATTTTGGGTTGACGCGCCCAGCCAGCGATTGAAAAAAAAAGTAAAAAGGAAGACCCCTGGAAACTATCTAGCCCTCAAAAAATGAGTGAGTTATGGGAGTCAGATATGCACAGAGACATGTGATGAGACATGCAGAGAGACATGTGATGTTCTGTTGATTCATGAAGAAAACAATGTGAACAGCTAATATCAAAGCATACTGAAGGACAAAGCAAACAATAGCTGATGAGATTACTAAAAGCTACTACCACCACAACAGCCAGACGTCACACAGCGAAAGAATTTTGAAGCAGAAAGCAGACAAAAAATTAATCATTCGGAAAGGCAATACCTGAATCGCCCGGTGAATAACTCCCAACCTCGGCCGTTGGGGACGAGGACTGCAGCTGCAGTTTGGGCAACGGGAGCGAGCCCAAGGATCCAGTGGAGGGTGAACGTATCATGGAGGTGTACCTCGGCACCTGTAGGGCCTCGCCTTTTGGGTGTTTTTTTTTAAGGCGAACGGGCAAACAAGGAGGCGTCATAACAGAGCCGTGCAGGCAGATATTAAAACAGTAACCACAGAAAATAAACAAAAGGGGAGGGTATTGGATGCGTGTGAGTCAGGAAAATGGGTGTTAAAATACCATGGGTTTATGATTTTGCAGGTGAAATTAATTAGGGGGGGGGGTGCACAGGCAAAATTATATCAAGAGATTATCCAATGATCTATGATGAACTAGTTGCCGCCATCTTGTTTATGTCAGAGCAAACCAATGAATGGTTTTCGTTAAATAACTACATAGTACAAGTTATAGGCTCTGTGGGTCCTTTCTATGTATGTAGTTGTAGTTATTATGTCTAAGTCTTAGGGCCAATGTTATCCATACACAACAAAAATGCTTACAATGTGGCACAGAAAACTCTTGCTGAGCATACTGGGTGACCAGCCAAAATACCATGTGATGAAAAGTGCATAAACTGACTGGTTTCCTGACTTTTGCTTAGCACAAATTATTTCTCATGCAAGATTTCCTGCTTAAAAGCCGTTAGAATTAGTCCAGGTCAGAGCTTTGCCTATTTTATTTTGTCCGGGGGAGTTTTGGGGTGCTAGGTGGCAGCAGACTTACCAGGTAAATCCATTGCTCACAGCAATGTGCGCATGCTCAGAACTACATAAACAATGGATATTTATCGGTAAGTCTGCTGTCACCTAGTGTTCCAAAGTCTCCAATTGGTCAAAGTCAAACAGCCAGAGCCATACAAAAATCTCCATTTGGCTTTGGCTTAACAAGAACCCAGAATCATGTCTACTTAAGTAAATACCACACTCTGCACTAATGCTAAAAATAGAACCTCAATATGATGTCACGCAAGTTACTAAATGTAGGTCATTTTGATTTCACAAAGTGACATCAAACTTTGCTTAGCAGTCAAGATGGATTCACACTTAACATCAATCTTAGCTCTTTATGAAATCGGTCCAAGTCAAATTTTACTGACATACATTGCCAATCCATTGTCAGTGTTTTATATATTTACTAACGTCTACTGTGCTTTGATGCCTTGATCATGTGCCAGCGTGAGTGGTGGCAATTTTTCTGACATTCAGCAAAAGTCGCGTCATACACATTACTGGAGCCCCCCTCCCCACCACTCCTTCAATGATCACTAGCAAGGAATAAATGAGCAAGGCAGGGAACACACATTTTGGGGGGACTCCCTCCGAGGACACTCTGTCAGACATTCTTTTATCATCAAACTTGTTTTCTTCAACGACCTACTAACCTGATGAGTTGAAGCTTCGGTCTATCCCAGACCCATCGGGAGTTGAAGGTGAGTCCATGGAGACGGGAGGTGTGCCAGGACCTCCATACGACCCTGACCGACCATAGTTTCCAGGGCCGCCAGGCAGCGACCCACCAGGGAGGGGCATACTCGAGGGCGGTGCTGCCACTCTAGATGGGGGTCCAGATCCAGCGGAACTTGATGGCACAGCTTGGTGTGGTCCAGGATATGAGTTCACTGGCTGCGAGGGGCCAGAGTACTGATTCGGCATCGAGGGTGGGTTACCCGGCGGTCCCCTGCTGTTCGCAACAGGGTAACCAATCATCGGTGCCCCTCGACCACCCTGGGTTGAGTTCGCAGTACCAGTGGGTTGGTAACCACCCATTGAATGAGTTTGAGCTCTGCCCGAGTTAGCGTTAACCAAACCACTTCGATGGTCTATGGGCGAGGGTCGGTAGCCTGTAGTGCCAGTGGGAGGGTTGTTGGTAGGGTGAGCACCATTAGCAGTGTGTGGCGGACCTTGGTTGTAGCCCCTTGGTACGTTCATTCCAGATGGATTGTTGTAGTTCCCTGATGGGGTAGGTCCTCCTGGACCTGGGGGTCCCATTGATGGCCCTGTTTAAAAACAAAAATGTTTGCACCATAATATATAGTCAGGACTCATACCGACTGGACTTTGGTAATATTTCATTGGATAACTTTCCGAATGGCACCACTTTTTAACTAATTTTTTACAAAAAGGGATATCATTGAGTATTGAGTTTTCTTGAGGTAAATTAGTATTTCAGAACGAATGAAAAGTGGTTGCGCCATACGGAAACTTTTCCATTTCATTTACACACACAGGTGTTGGGAAAAACCAATTGTTAATTAAATCTTTAATTCAAGTGGACTTACGCAATAACCTTATAATAATTGCAGTCAGATTCTAACTCATCACCTTTTCTTTTAAATATTATTCTTCACTTGTCCTAAATTTGTTTATTTAAGAGTTGAGTGACCGCAGAAAGTCGTCTCACTCAGTCTGATAAAGGTTAACACTTTTTGTCAGTAAATTCAAATAACCAGCTGATAAAAAAAAGAGAAAAACAGATATTAAAAAATGTCCAGTCAAATTTAGAGCCCCCCCCCCCCCCGCCCCACAGAATGTAAATGTTGTTAATCATTTTAAAAATTAAAAATTGTTTGATTTCAATAACTACTCACTTGCAGATGGTGGTCCCATTCCACTAGAGATTCCTTGGGGAGGCGGACCAGAACCCGGGATTTTCATCGGCTGCTGGGCGTTTGCATAGGCATTTTGGCGAGAGTCCGCCATCTTGAATTGTGTCACTGAGTCACCGCTCACGAAAATTGCGTCATAAATCAGAAATTAACACTCGTTCAACGCGGCTACAACGCACAGTTCACAGCGACGAGTTGAAGATAACAGTCAGACTTGGGAATACCTGTAGAATGTGTGAACTTAAATTTACAGAATAAGATTTGCTGCCAGGCGAAACATTACGTAAATTAAAAGCATTGTCACGACCGAGAGTCAATGACAGTCGCCATTGTTGAAGATTCAGGAAAACCCATTTCGTAGACTAGCCAAAGGTGCATGCGTAAAATGATCACGTTTTCAACGTGGCACTTCCAAAAAATATCACGAAGTTAAAATTCTCGGGGGAGCTCGCCCTATGATCAAGGTGTAAAAACGCATTCAGAAACATGTCAAAAATACATCGCAAAAGTCAGTCTGAACATGGAATGAAGTTTTTTTAAATAAAGTTTCTATCGAGTCCCAGATTAAATTTATACCAAATAAGACTCAAGAGGTGATGTTAACAGAAGACCTTACTCTCTTTTCAAGTTTATGTGGGGGCAATCGAAACAACTAGACAACGTTTCGAGTATGGTCTTCATCAGAAGTGCCTATTATGAAAGCCGAGTGAGATCCTGCCGCCCCTCAAGGATTTGCGCTGCGCGTGGCCAGTTTGATTTAAAAAAAATAAAAAATAAATCAATGATTACCTAAAATAAAACATTCAGAAAGCATTTACTGTTTATTTCTCCCGTCCAACCCTTTTATTTATTAGGACAACATAAATCATCAAGTGCTTTCTCTTGCGTAAGTAGTGTTTCAACGGGGGGCGCCCTCAATAGCTAGCTGAAATCACCCGTAGTATTTCTTACTGTGGTTCCCATTTATCCGGCCAATTTTGACAGCCGAACTCGTCTTAAAATCTGCTGTGATTGGGCGTTCTCCTCCTTAAGGTTTAACACTTAATTATGCAAATACAACTTACAATTTTACTAATTTCATGAATTTGTTGACGCATTTCCCCTAACAATATTTTTAATTCTGTAAATACTTTTCTAAATGTTTTTGTTGTTGGTTTACAGATAATCTCGTGTTAAAAACGTATTTTAGTGTGAATGAAAATTGACCAATGAAACGCGTTGTTTAAAAACCATCTTCCGGTAAGTTTTGTGACGTAAAGTTAAATATGACCATTTTGGTGTGGATTCGTTCCTTGAACTGTAACAGATCGTCTTTTTCGAGGTGGAAATAACGCCATTCTTTGTGTTTTGGTTGTACAATAATTAATTAGTAAGGTAGTACTGGGTGGAATTCATTGAAAAGGTGAGTAATGAGATAAAACTGTTTTCAAAGGAGCTGTTAAAAGAGTTTTAGTGCTAGAATTTTGAGTGTTTTCTTCGCCTACCTTTTACAGATCAGCTGCTGCGCTGTGTACGTGTGTATGTGTATTCAATATTGACAAATGACATTGTCATTTGACAGTAAATTATGTTTGTAATTTTTGATCACATTGTTGTGATGTGAATGTGGTTTTGTTGCTGTTGTATTTAGGTTGTAAATAAGAAAATAGATATTATTGATTACCATCATTTGCCCATTGGCATTGCCGATCGATCACAATAAATTATAAATATAATTGTAAATTATAAAGTTTAAAATAGTAAAGAAAAAATTTGATAACTTTCCTTATGGCGCCACCACTTTTTCACTCATTTTTACAAAAAGGGATATATCAATCAGGTAAATTAGATACTATATTATTTTATTTCGAATGAAAAAGTGGTGGCGCCATACGGAAACTTTTTCAAAAAATTACGCAGTCTCACATGCCCACGATGATTCGTCTCGGCCTGGGGGGGGGGGGGATGCTATTAATATATATTGATTTATATAATTTATGTTCATGCTCTCATTCATGGCTTTACAAATCTATTGTTTATCATGTTTATATTTACTGCTTTAAAATTACTAAACTATTGTTTTATTGTTCTCTTTGTTGCAGAGTGTGACCATAAAAAAACCAAGATGTTTATTGTAAATTGGTTCACAGATTTTCTTAGTTATGTTGGTAAGTTAACAAAAGTCTAAATTAATGGAGTGTTTTAATTTATAAGACGTTACAAATTTAGTTTGCATTTGACTTTGAAGTTTTCATGAGAACATTAATTTCCATCTTGTTTTTAATAAACTGCATTTTCGGCAATATATGTCAAATAAGTTTGCTCCATTGCCTTACAATTACATATCTAATTTGAACAGTTCTTTGCCAACATAATGCCCACGTCTATTAATACTGTGCTCCCCTTTAAAAAATGTTAGGTGTATGTGTGCTAGCTAGAAGTACCAGCATGAAAAACAAATGTTGTTCCAGAATGGAAATAACCATCTGCCCATGCATAAAAAGTAACTAGCGTTTGGGCATTTGTAATAAATCCAATAGAAAAGATCAGGACTGCAATATCAGCCTCATGTACATATAACTGTAGATTTCTTAACTCTGTCTATTTTCATTTCTATTCTTTTTAGCCTTTGTGTACACCCACAATCATGGTTACACTCTTTGTTACAAAGACACAAAATGAAGAGTATTAAGTAACTCTTCGCAGATCTAGTGTTCGACAAACTCAAGCACAAGCTTTTATTCATCATTTACACAGCGCTTGTTTTTTAGACATAAATAGCATTGAGATAACCGCTAAACCTTGTTTAACATTTCCCTCCTTTGCTTGTCCAGGTCTATGGAAGAAAAGTGGCAAGCTTGTATTTCTTGGTCTAGACAATGCTGGGAAGACGACGTTACTACACATGCTGAAGGATGGCAGGATGGCACAGCATGTTCCAACGTTACATCCAAGTAAGTGTACTAACAGCCCTTTTCGAAACTAAGGCCAGAGGTCTATTTTCACAAAGAGTCAGGACTTGTTCTAACTTACGACCAGTCCATGCATGGTGAGTGTGACCGACTAATCGCTGCATGTCGGTAGTTTCTGCGTACTCCACACAAGGAGAGTGTGGAGATCATGATAGTCATTGTGTTGGCCTATACCCCAGGCCTGCATGCTTCATGTTTGATGGGGCAGATCACCATGGCATTTTCTCCTTGGTAAAGGGGGTACACTGTACCCCCATGAGGAAATTGGCAATGACCAGGGCAATGACCAAGGGGGCATGGAGAAAATCGCCTTTGTATACCCAATACATTCCACCATGTTTCTACGACTCATTCCATTGTTATTTCATTCAACCACAGCATCAGAATCGCTTAGTATGGGATCGATATCATTCACAACCTTTGACCTCGGAGGTCACTCCCAGGCACGTCGAGTGTGGAAGGACTACCTACCAGCGATTGACGGAATCGTTTTCCTCATAGACGCAGCAGATCCTCAAAGATTCGCAGAGGCCAAAGCAGAACTTGATGTAAGTCTTGGGTGTTGTCATGATCAAAGGCAAAGCAGGCCTGTGGTTGCACATGGAACTATGAACTATGAACTCTCAACAGTTACTGCATGCGCATGCCCTCCCCTCATAAAGAGCACATGCTGTAATTGCCTGACAGGGGAAAGTCCATAATTCTGTGCACAGCCAAATGCCTGCTTGTATTTATTGTTGTGCTCTAATTAAAGATCAGCTGGAGAGGAGAGCCTCTAGACAGGAACTGTGTTTCTTTAAGGCAATCCTTCGGGTTGCAGCTGTTTCTTTTTCCTTCCTCTGTATTTAAATTGCTCATTTTGCTGCATTTTTTAATGTTTTTACCTAATTAATGTGCATTATTGAACTTTAAGTAAAAAATATAAATATGTTGAGACAGCCCCTTTAACTTGTGAAACCACTGTTTGAGTGCTGATTGATTTTTTTTACAAAGTAAACATGTGAATATATGATATTGATACAGTTAATATTAATAAAAGAATTTCTCATGTAAATGTGCTGGTGGCTGTATTATGTGTAACTTGCTTTTGTACACGGGAAGATCCGGTTTGGTTTAAAGCTAAGGGCCACCAGCATTCTCCCTTAAAGGAACACGTTGCCTTGGATCGGTCGAGTTGGTCTTTGAAAAGCGTTCTGTAACCGTTTGTTACAAAATGCATATGGTTAGAAAGATATTGTAAAAGTAGAATACAATGATCTACACAAATTTGCCTCGAAATTGCGTGGATTTCTTTTAACCTCGTCGACTAACTCGGTCGGCCATTTATGGGAGTCAAAGTTTTGACTCCCATAAATGGCTGACCGTGATAGTTCGCGACGTAATAGGAAAACCGTGCAATTTTGAGTGATACTTGTGTGGATCATTATATTCTACTTTTAAAACATCTTTCTAACCATATGCATTTCATAACAAACGCTTTTAATAGACCAACTCGTCCGATCCAAGGCAACGTGTTCCTTTAACAGTGGTTCCCTGGCCAAAAATGTCAGCTGAAAGACCGGAGGACCAGTCAAAAGTCACTCCAACTGGTCCGGCTGGCAAGTTCAGTGTTAAATAGCATTCTTATTTCATTTGAAGTATTGACAAATCGACAAAGCTGAAGGAGTAATGAAATGACAAGCTAGCTGGTCCTGCTTGCTAGTCACTGAAAAAGTACAGAGCAAAACCTGTGTCCACCCTTCCAACGTGATTTCCCGGTTCAATTCCAACTGGGGGCACTATATGGAGTGTTGTTTTAGCCCCTGTCTGACAGCATGGGCTCTCCCAGAAAAAAATTCCTTGGGATTTTCCAGCACATTTTAAACTTAAACTTTCTGTCTTACCTCTTCTCATTTGGTTCTTGGCTAGTACACTGATTAAGTACGCTTTTCTGAAAGTCCTTGGCTTCACAACACGAATTAATAAATTAAATTAAATGTTAAAATTTTTCTTGATCCTTTCCAGGGTCTCATGACGGATGAGATGGTCGCTAACGCTCCCATCGTGATTCTGGGGAACAAAATTGACATGCCCACAGCTTGCAGTGAAGACCATATAAGGAATTGTTTCGGACTTATTCAACAGACAACAGGGAAGGTAAGCTGATCAAGCCCTATCTACAAATATGTCTTTTTTTTTTTTAAAGGCAGTGGACACTATTGGTAATTGTCAAAGACTAGCCTTCACAGTTCGTGTATCTCAACATATGCATAAAATAACAAACCTGTGAAAATTTGAGCTCAATCGGTCATCGAAGTTTCGAGATAGTAATGAAAGAAAAAAACACCCTTGTCACACGAAGTTGTGTGCGGTTAGATGGTTGATTTCGAGACATCTAATTCTAAATCTGAGGTCTTGAAATCAAACTCGTGGAAAATTACTTCTTTCTCGAAAACTATGGCACTTCAGAGGGAACCATTTCTCAGAATGTTTTATACCATCAACCTCTCCCCATTACTCATCACCAAGAAAGGTTTTATGCTAATAATTATTTTGAGTAATTACCAATAGTGTCCACTGCCTTTAAAGGGAACGTAAACCTTTGGTCTGTTGTTTTTATCCTACATCAATGTAGATATTAAACAAAAACAATAACCTGTGGTTGCGTTTTGGAGATGTCGCCATCTGGAGTGGTTATGTCCAATCTGGAAGAGTAAACCGTAATTGCTCAAATCAATAAGTTTTGATTCAGTGGCTAGATGACAGATACTTATTCTAGTCATTGTGAATTCAGCGGATAGCTTGGTAGGATTCGAACCCACAACCTTATGGTTACAAGTCCCTAAGGGACCGTTTACAGGAACACGTTGCCTTGGATTTGTTGAATTGGTCTTTGAAAAGCGTTTGTAACCGTTTGTTATAAAAAGCATATAATTAGAAATATATTCACAAAGTAGAATATAATGATCCACACAAGTATCACTCGAATTTGCTTGGTTTTCCTTTTACCTCGTCGACTAACACGGTCGGTCACGCAATTTCGAGGCAAATGTGTGTGGATCATTGTATTCTACTTAAAAAACTACTTTCTAACCATATCCATTGTATAGCAAACGGTTACAAATTCTTTCAAATCAAAGACTAACTCGGCCAATCCAAGGCAACGTATTCCTTTAATGTCAAACCTAAAGAAAGTCTTTTCTATTCTTTGTCTCGTTTAACAGGGAAATGTACCACAAAGAGATTTGCCAGGGCGCCCTCTGGAGTTGTTCATGTGCAGCGTTTTGAAGCAACAAGGTTACGGCGACGCCTTCAAATGGTTGGCGCAGTACATATAACACGCGGATCTAGGATTTAAGTAGTGGATTTTGTAAGTTAACCAATAAACTGTATGAACGGTAACAACCAGCGTGACCATAATTGGAGACTGTGCTTTGATGCTCGATGCTTCCGACAACTGTAGGTCTCCTGATTTCCCTGACAGCAACGTCGACTGGATCGGAGGGTCAACTTTAAAAACGGAACCAAGCTAAACAGTCTCTGTATTCTGATCAAAAGGTGCGGATTATTTACAAAAAAGACTGACTGAATAATTATATTTTAAAAAGCAAGAGGAGTGGCGGAAGGAAGATGATGTTCAACAAATTGGACAGTGGCGATCAACGAGTTTCCTGGAAATAATTTTGAATTGCCTGATAATTTCACCTCCCCCCCCCCTTAAATTATCTCTTCGTGTAACTTCAGACGGCGGGGATAACTTTCACACCAATCATTTTAATCGTCGTCTTGACTGCTTCTTGGCCTTAAATGCACTGCTCCGATCCTACCTTTTTTTAAAGCAAATCCGCTACAGAGATTTCGCACGTCGGATACGAATGTCTAAATGGAAGGTAACCCCGCCAGGGGCAAGTCTGCATGATGACACTTAACATGAAAAGTGCTTCCTTTGTTCAACTTGAAGTGATCCCCTATGAAGGCTTTGGATAGTTATCGACTTCTGAGCGGCCATCTAATTTGAACCAATCGCTACTTCTTCAGAAAGAAAATAATAATCATGTCGCCGTGCTATCTCCTGAGGAATTGATACAAGAAAAACGGCAGCATCTCATTAACACTCTAACATTTGTTGTCTAACAACACACTTCCTCCCTCTCTTTCTAGAAGTATGAGTTTCAAAACCAAATTTTAGTGGATGGAAAGATTTAACAGAGTAACAACGACGCCAGATGTGTGATCATTATTTTGTAGTTCCGATTAAATATATCCGAGCTGGATTCTATTTATACTGCAGATATATATGAATATCGACATTGTCAGTTAAGAATTAGACATAATTTTTTTGCTAAAAATGTGAAAAGCAACTTTCTTATGGATTCTTATTTTTACAGTACATTGTATCACTGTTGGTTTTTGATTGTTGGTAACATGCATCTGCAAAACTAGCTGCAGGCTTTGAAATAAACCACAGCACCCACAGCGATTGCAGTGGTGCCCTGTGCTTTTGTTTTGGTTTATTTTGGTGCCCTTTGCAAAGATCTAACACAAATTAAAATTGTCCTCAAAAAAGTGCCCCTTACATGTACCTGAGTAAAATTGCTGTGCCCCTTACAGAGCATTATTTCAAGGCATGTAGCTGGGATGAATAATAATAAAAAATATGTATGGTGTAGTTTGACAGTAAACACCTCTGCCAAACCACAGAAAAGTTGCACTCAATAGGAGAAAAAAAAGCTTCGAACAGCAGATACAGTTTACCAGCCAAAATTGCATGTAGTGTTAAATTTTGACTGGTACCCTGCAGTTTTTATCAGTGAAGATGTTTTTGTTTTGTTTTGGGGGAAGTGTTTTAAATTTCGGCATACATGTAGGCTCTTACTAAAACTGGGCCACTCGGCCAAATATTGTTAACAATAACAGTGAACTCATAATATTTGTACGTCTTTCGTTTTGTATGTGGTGTTCTATGCACTCTGTTTATCAGTGAAAAGTTCAGCATTTGTCATATTATCTTATTTACAATCAACTTGATTTTTTGGAAGCATCTGAATCTCAATTGTCCCCATTCTATCTTTATCCCGTACTTGGTACAAAGACAAACTTTTGGTAAAGTTGCATCAAAGTTCAACCTGTGTACAACTAATACTCGAAAGCGTGAAACAATGTTCACCAAGGTCAAGTAGGACATTTTATCAAAATATGTTTACTTTGACCTCCTTCACACCCAAATGTGGAAGTTTGCAAACTGTTTGACTAACCACCATTCGCAAGAATCATGTTAGTGCTAAAGATAACATAAACTGTAAACATTTGTTGACCTTATTAGGAACAACTAGGACAGTCATGTCAACAGGAAGAAACATCGCTTTGACCTTTAACCCTCATGATGTAACAGCTTTAAGAATTTGGGACCAGGGCCTAATTTCATAGCGCTGCTTAACGGTAAGCAAATTTGCGTGCTTACTGTAGCAGAGAATTGGGCGGCCATATTGCGTGTTTACCGTGGATTTGCATTGTGACGTCGTTTATTTTCACAGTAAGCACAACATCGGCTGCTAAGCAGCGCTGTGAAATTGGGCCCAGGTGAGCCCACTATTCCAATAGCTTTTAAAGAACAATTATTGGTTACTGTGAGCTTGATTGGCCTTATAAGTATTTATGTAGTCAACCCAAAATATATATAGAGTAGAATATTTTATATTTACAAGTAGGTATCAGTTATCAAGTTCGAAGTCCCAATTAAAAACCAAAGTATTGGAGGTTTATGATCAGCCATAATCAACAGGTTTGTCATACAGAGGAAAGAGAAAAAAGCATGCATGTGATGCCATCACTAAATGCATTTTGAGTCTGAGAACGGTTTTATTGTATGTATTTATTATTGTTATCATACATGTGGATCCAATTGTACTCATGAACTTTCATGTCAACAAAAGTGTTGGTTCTAAGTTCAGAACAGAAAATTCAACTGCCAGTACATGTCACTCAAACATTAATTAACATTAACAAGTGAAAAAAAACAGGGATATCTAAAATGCTTTTTAAAGTCTACTAAATTACTGTATTAGTTTGTTTTTGTTTTGATTTTTCTGAATTTTGCGTTATTTTTTCTTTTCTTAAAGTACATTTATTATTATTATGTATAATAACACAAATGGCATGTTGCCAATTCGGATTGGTATAATAAAATGTCAGTAATAATTATTGCAAATTATTTTGTTGTTTACTTTTATTGTTTGGTTGTTTGTGTGCATTTAGTTTGCAGAGCATATTATATATAATGTTGATCATTTTAAATAGTCGGTTTAGTCATAACATAATTATTGTCTAACCTCCGCCCCCCCCCCCCACCCGGCTTTACGAATTAATAATCCAAATTCCCCGCCCACCCGAGACCCAGCAAAGGCAAACAAAGGTTTTCCACCACAACAAATGTATAGCGCCCCCACGTGTTTGCCAATTATTTGTTACTCATTTGCATGTCTGGCAACCGGACTTCCTACCACCTAATAACAACATAATTGACTGCAGACACCAGACTAGTGAGACCGAAAGTTAAACAAAAAAAGTCTCGTGCGTCAAATTTTGTCAAATCTGGACGTGTTGAAGAAGGTTGTTGTCTGCGAGGTTAAAAAGTATCAAAATATCGTCAAAATATAATTTTCTGCTACAAAATGAGTAAACGCAAAGCTCCCCAGAACGAAAATCCAAACCAAGAACTGGTTGACGTCCTCTCAGGTATGTATTGACAAATTTTTCTTTCATTTATCAATCTTTTCTTTGTGCTTGTTGACTTTCGAGTTTCACCACTTCTGTCACTTTTTTTTATCGTCTGCTCGCTCAGTTTTACGTTGTACGTGTTTAACCTATTTCGTGAGAAAATTAATTTGGCGTTAAAATGTAACAAAACATTGAACATGAGTTGAGTGAAAGATGTGTATGTTGACATTGACATTCTTTTCTTTTGTTTCGTTAATTTTAATCAATTTTGTTTTGAATTCTTCTGATATGAATCTGAATCTGACTTTTTTTATTTTGAATTGTTAATAAAAGAATGAATGGAAAAGTTTCCGTATGGCGCCACCACTTTTTCATTCGATATGAAATATTATAGTATCTAATATACCTCAATGAGATATCCCTTTTTGTAAAAATAGGGTGCAATCCGAATGAATTGCACTTTGACTTGCACTTGCAGTTTGCACTTTTTTTGCAGTTGCACTCATATTATGCTCGCAAAGGTTTTAGTGTGGCGCCACCACTTTTTCATTAAATATGAAATAATATAGGTATAGTGTCTTATTTACCTCAAGAAGTCAATGAGATATCCCATTTGTGTATTTACTACTAGTAGCGTCATACAAAAAATTATCCGCCGACCTTTCACTGGTCAGTGTCGGTCTCACTTCAGCAGGGAAACATACAAAAAATTATCCGCCGACCTTTCACTGGTCAGTGTCGGTCTCACTTCAGCAGGGAAAACTTTTCGTATCCTGCCAGTGCCACCACTTTTTCACTCATCTTGTTACAAATAAAGCAAAGCCAAAAGTGTCAATAATATTCTCCACATGCAAGACATGTTTAAAAGTTTGTTGTATCAATAATACCAACTTGTATTTTGCAGAACTGGCAAACTATGAAAAGAATGTGACTAGACAGATGCATAAGTACAATGCTTATCGCAAAGCTGCCAGTATCATTGCTAAGCATCCAGAGAAAATAAAAAGTGGAAAAGATGCACAGAAACTGGTGAGTATAGCCGTCCCCATGGGTACACAAAATCTAAACTCGGGCCTGATACTTCACAGTGGCAACAGAGGCGATTGCCCCCATGCCCCTGGTCATTGCCTTGGTGTAGCCCTGAAATATTCCAGTAGAAATTAACTGTTTCCTCCACAATGCCCTCTACCAAGAAGAAAATGCCATGGTTCCTTTGCCCTTTCTTGCAGAAGACCGGGCAATGAGAGCCAACACTGAAGGGGGGGGGGGGCACTGGGGCCCCAACGAGATTTGGCTGGGATAGTAGCTCTAGCAATGCATAGGTCGTGAGTTTGAATCCTACCCGAATGATTTGCCTGTGGATGATACACACATCGATGTATGTAAGGGTAAAAGCAGATAATAAGATTGCTTTTTCCTATTTTAGAATGGAGTCGGAGATAAAATCGGCAAGAAGATTGATGAGATTTTGGCGACTGGAAAACTGCAGAAACTGGAGAAGATCCGAGCAGATGACACGAGTGTAGCTATTAATCTAATGACAAGGGTGACTGGGATTGGGTAAGTCTAAGTTGAGCAGGCATGGAATTTAATCTTTGAGGGAGGGCAGGACCATTTTCATGTTGCAAAGGGCACCATTTGGATAATCTTAAATGCAAGGGGGGCCAAGACCACGGCCAAGACCAGGCAACAGAGGCCATGGCAGAAACTGCAGAAAAGGGGGCACTTCAGACTAAATAATTTTTAAGGATGCTTATTGCAAAATGCTTGCTACCATACCATCTCAATATCAAGTAGGTTTTCAGATAAACATAACCAATTTCTTTGTCAATCATTGCATTTTTGTTAATATTTTATTGCAGACCAGCCGCTGCCAGAAAGTTGGTTGATGAAGGAATAACAACAATTGAAGGTAACTCATAAATTTGTATTTTATTTCATAGAATGTCAGTTGTTAATACCTTGTAGCCTGTGACACATTTGGTTGTCTCTGTACTAGTTTCTCCTGGAATGGAGGCCTGGATTTTCATCTTTGCGAGGGCAATGCCATTTTCATTTTACAAGGGCACTTCCACTAAAAAATCTTTATGTTCATGGGACACTTTTGCTCCAAGGCCAAGTCAAGTTAAAACCTACTTGGCACTATGTGGATTTCCCCTTGAATAATTCTCAGCGTTTTCCTCCCACATCTAAAACGAAAACCTCCCTTCATGTCTTCATCCCATTGGGTTCTTGCCTAGTACAGTGATAAAGAACACTTTTCTTAGAGTCCTTCGGGTTCACAACCAGTATTTATAAATGAAAAACATGAAATGAAAAAACCATCTCCCAGTTTCGCTCGACCCTCTATGCTGTGAGACTCTTTTGATTAATGTGGTGTACTTGTTTTGTCCGTTGCTTTAACAGAGTTGGCGAAACATCCGGATAAACTCAACCATCATCAGAAAATCGGACTCAGGTATGACGAGAAGCAACATTTCTTTTTATTTTAGAATTTTTGTAATTTCAGAAAAACACAATCTTTCCACCGATTTTTTAAAGACTCTGGACACTATCGGTAATTGTCAAAGACCAGTCTTCTCACTTGGTGTATCTCAACATATGCATAAAATAACAAACCTGTGAAAATTTGAGCTCAATCGGTCATCAAAGTTGCGAGATGATAATGAAAGAATAAAAAACCATTGTCACTCTAAGTTGTGTGCTTTCTGATGCTTGATTTCGAGACCTCAAATCCTAAATCCAAAAACTACTCCACTTCAGAGGGAGCCGTTTCTCACAATGTTTTATACTACCAACCTCTCCCTATTACTTGTGCTAACATTTATTTTGAGTAATTACCAATAGTGTCCACTGCTTTAAATGTTTAACGTAGTATCATTAGTTTCTTTTGTGCATCCGAATGTTTGAGTGGCCTGTCATGGCCAAGCAGTTAAGGGCAAAGGACTCAAATCTCTGTTTTTTTCCTCATCAGCAGAGGGTGGTTTCAGGTCATGGTTATGGCACTTGTGTCATTGAACTAAATACTTGCGTAATTGTTTCTTCACCATAGTTAGTTTAACGATTTTTTGCCACTTTACTGTTTCTTCACCATAACTACTTGACTGTACATGTATATTTGATAGCACCAAGTGAACCTTCAAAGACTTAAATATTTGCTCATTGACAACTGCAGACATTTTGAGGACTTTGAGACACGCATCCCCCGCCCCGAGATGGAGCAACTAGAAACATTTATCAAAGCGGAAATCCTGGATCTGGATCCTGACTACATTGCGACCATCTGCGGCAGCTACAGACGAGGCGCTGCCTCAAGTGGTGATATTGACATCTTACTCACACACCCCGAGTTCACTTCCAAAGATGAAAAACAGGTACCAGACCAAGCATTTTGATATTTTAACCTCAATGCAAGTATTAATCAAACTGATGCTTGATGGAAAAATAGTCTGGTCTCTGAAATTAGTGTCTTTGTAGCTACATTTTAAGTATTTAAATTTTGCCTTCATTTGTAAATTCTTTTCTTCAGTTCAACAGCTCTTCACATATTTAAATTGTATTTGATTGACATTTCATTTTGTTCTCTTGAAATGACTGACTTGCATTTGAAATATTTAAATTTATTCACTCAGCAACTCATTTTCAGGATGTATTTTGGATGAATTTGTATCTCATAATTTGCATTTTGTATCTTTTTTTATCAACTTCATTCACAAATTGCTCTCTTTGACTATCTTTGACAACTCTTTCGTCTTGATTCTTCCTCGTTTCTTTATTCCTTCCCTTATATTTGTTTCAACAAATTCAAATCTTGAAAATATTGTCTTGCTACTATATCTGCATTTTAACACTTTTAATTTTCTTTGCATTTATTTGTATTAATTCTTTTTTCCTTTCACCAGCTCAGTATGCTTCCCATTCCAATATGTTTTTAATAGATATTTGTTGACACTTTATCCAATATGTTTTGAATATATTTGCTGACACTTATCTTTTCTTGTGAAACGATTGACTTGTATTTCATTTTGCATTTTTGTGTACAAAGTGTATCAATAACATTCGTCAGATGAACAACTCATTTTCAATTCGTATGTCTGATGAATTTGTATCTGATTTGCATTTTGTCTTTTCAACTTTTGCCACAAGTCACTCTCTATGTAGACTCTTATTTCTTCCTTGTTCTTTGATACTACTCCTTTACCCTTTTTACCAATTCATCCCATGAAACAATGTTATTGCTATATCTGCATTTAAATATTGCATCCTTCAGTTCAACAATTCAAAAATGCGTCTCAACTGATTTTGTTGTGAAGTGGTATCTGATTTACATTTTATTTCTTCTCTGAAATAATTGATTTGAAGATGTTGTTTTGCTACTTTATTGACTTGAAATTAATTTTGCATTTATGTGTATCAATATCTTTCTTAAATTCAACAATTAATTTTCAGTATGTTTGACGAAATTGTATCTGATTTGCATATTGCTCTTTTTATCAACTTTACACTTCTTGTTTCTTCCTTGTTCTTTCGATCATTCCCCTATTACACTGTATCTAATGAAATGATTGCATTGCTATATCTGCATTTTCAATATTTCTTGCATTTCTTTGTACTCATTGTTTGTTTTCAGTTCAACAGCTCAGTATCATTTAAATATGTTTTAAATTTGCATCTGATTTGTATTTCATTTGTTTTCTCTTGAAATGATTGATGCATTTTGAATATTTAAATTTGCCATTTATGTTTGTTAAATTTTGCATTGATGATGTCTTTGTCCAAAAATACATTTTCCGTTCTCTTGTATCTTTTTTCTTTCTTTTTCTCATGAAATGATTTTCTTGCATTCAAATTATTTAAATTCTGCATTTATGCTGTCTTTATCCAACTTTGAGAAATCTTTTTACCTTGTCCCTTTTCTATCTGCTTCCTTTCATTAAATGATTGTCTTGCATACTTTAATATTTGAATATTGCACTTATGTGTGTTAAATTTCCATTTATACTGTGACATGTTGTTGACATGTTGTTTTTCCCTTGTACTTTTTTTTAATTCTTTTTCTATCTACTTATTCTCATGAAAAGCTTGTGTTATATTCTAAATATTTAAATATTGCATTTGTGTGTGTAAAAGTTTGCATTGATGTTGTCTTTATCAGTATGAATCACTTTTTGGACAATGTATTTTTCTTATCCTTTGGATCCTTTTCCTACATTCTTTTCTATACCTCTTCTCCAATGAAATGGTTTTGTTTCCTTTATCTGCATTTTGATTATTGAAATTAATTGCGTTTGTGTGTATCAATTTGTTCCAACTATTACCTCTGTACTGATATACTGCGTATTGTATACAAACGACATTACAATGATTTTATATTATTTGTCTCTAACAAAACCGTATTCAGAATCAAAACCCTATAGAATAATATCTCATTTATTTGATGTAACCTAAATATGAATAAAGTTGTGAGAATATGGTTAAATTAATGTGGGTCAAATAAATGTACAGAGCTTGAATATTTTGCTTTATTATTTAGGCCTATGTTAAGCTAGTCCTAGGCCTATACAAATAATTGTATGTGAAATGAATGTATTTTATTGAACTGATTGCATTTCTTTGAAGAGTACCCAGCTTTTTATTTTCTGTTTGTTTGCAGCCTGAGTTACTACTTTCTGTTGTGAAGCAGCTTGAGAAAGCTTTGTTTGTTACTGACACCATCTCGCTCGGAGAAACTAAATTCATGGTTGGTATTGAACTTCTAAAAGTGTTATTTAAAATGTAGTGTAGCTGAAAAAAATGCATCCCCTTTAGGTGATCCCTTGCAAGACACTTAACCAATATTGCGTCCATCGGATGGGATGTAAAGCCTTCCTGTGTGTTGTGAAATGCATGTAAAAGAACCCAGTGCACATATCAAAAAGTAGTTCCTGGTTTGATTGGCAGCATATTTCTCAACAGCACCTTGTAAACCATTACTTGGTGCAATGTAAGGGAGTTGGTATCATACTCCAAAAACAAAGCTCCACAATACCTTGCAGGAAAATATTGAATGTTGAACATGTTGAAGTGAGTGTCGACAGGAGCGCTATGAAAAAAAGCTACTCAGAAGCCATGTTAAATCTAGTCTGTAAACAGCGCCCTCTGTTGACGGGTGTAACACAGATATAGTGTTAGATTATTAATGAGTTGACAACTGTATTATTAATTTATTTTAACTGCTCAGGGTGTTTGCCAATTACCTAAGGCGGAAGACGACAAAGAAGACCATAGATTTCGTCGGATTGATATCCGAATCATCCCCAAGGACCAGTACTACTGCGGGACGCTGTACTTCACCGGCAGTGACATGTTCAATAAGGACATGAGAGCAAAGGCCATTGAAGCTGGTTTCACGCTCAATGAGTATACGATCAGACCTATGGGAAGTACAGGTGGGTACAAGGGAAAGAGGGTTGCAGAAACAAAAATGACTTTTCATAAATATATATATATATTTTTTTCTTGTGTCATGATTGTGCTGTCAGGAAAACAATATAAAAGTTTAATTCAGGACATGCTTACTTGTATTGATGGGTAGACATTAGCGAAGTTTCAATAGTTTTAGGCAGAAACACAACAAAGAACAACCTATTTATTTTTGTATTGTTTTTAATGTATTTTTGTTTGTTAAGAATGATGCCTTTTTTTAAATCGCCCAGTTTTATTGTCAGTTTCTGATTTATTATTGGAAATTGTTTTATTAATACCAAGGTATAATTGGAGAAGCACTGCCGGTGAATTGTGAGAAAGATGTCTTTGATGTCATCGGAATGAAATTTAAGAAACCATCTGAAAGAAACCTGTAGAGTCACGACATCACAGAAGCGTGAAAGGACTTGGAGAAGTCTATCAACGTACCTGTGATTGAGCTTTCAGGTCAGTGAGATGAGCTATCGGCTGACAATTGGAACTCGAGATGGACTAGGTAAACTCTATGAATTGCTCCCTGATTCTAATACCAGCCCTTTCAGGAATGCAAAAGGACTTGCCAAACCTGCCCATTTGGGAATGCCAAGTTTCATGATATTTTCATTTGAACTCAAATTAAATAGCAACTTGTTTGTTTTTGTTAGTGCCTGAACTTGTTTTAATATTATTAGGCACTTGCCCAAACACCAATGTGTTCTTAGCTCTGTATACATTGTACTTTGTATATCCTGTGAAAACAAATTTGGTACCCACTGCTAAAATGTAAGATTCAAAGTGTCCTGTCGATAGGACAAGTTCGCTGGTCTTCTGGTAAGATATCTGCTCTAGAATTGCAAGGGTGATAGGTTCAGATCCCAACTGAGTATATTCCTTTGGGGTTTTTCACAGGAATCTGGGCAAGTGTCTTAACACATCAGTGTTTGGATAAAAACACATGATATCATTGAAAACATTTTACTAAAAACATGTTACAGTCTAGGTAATTTTCTATAGTTTTTCTGTAACACTACTGTTGATGGGGCGGTTCATTTAAACACAGTTAACTCAGAAAATTGCTTGAACTCTTAAATAGTATATTTTTTTTCTTCTTTTTTCAATTGAAACGAAATTGTTGTACCTGCTCATAAATGTTTATATTTGTATCTTAGGTAAGAAAATAAAAGTTTTTAAAAACAACCCCGTAACATTTTTAAAAGACGCTATAATATGACTTTGTATTATTCATGTTATGTATCAATTCAGTAGATTGTCCCATCTGAGCTTTTGTTGGAACCCCTTGAAGTATTGACAATACTCACCGTTTGGGAAAGTCTACTTTGTAGATTCCTTTTTATTTTTTCACAGGACTCCGGGAAAGTGTCTTAACACACATCAGTGTTTGGATAAAAACACAAATAATATCGTATGTTTACTTAGAAGTTTAGAAGGGAAAATACGTGAAGGAAGATCAAGACAGTGGGGAAAACACAGCAAATCATTTTTCCGAAATATCTTTTTATTTTCAATCTTGTGCTGTAATAAGTACTAGTTCAAATATCCACCCATTATCATGGCCCATCCATCGAAATAAGAAAATTCCCTAACTCAAACGGCGAAATGGTACAGTCAACAAACGCATAATATTTTTACATAATTATTATGTGACTGATACACAAATTAGCCTAAACCATCCATACATAATAAGTGAACATACATTATTATATAATTTTATCTGATCTAAAAGTCTTAAACATTTACAGAAACAACTTTAAAATTTTAAGTGAAATTAGAATTTACATTGAATATCGTGCTGTTAAATATCATCATCTTTTTCTCAACGTACTCACCGTGTGCATCCACTTTTAAAGACAGACATAACGTTTACACAAGCCCTCTACACGTGATTGTTTGTAAGTCCAAAATATTACTTATTTACAATGTACAAGTATCTAATATTCTTCCTGTGTTTAATCTGTTTCTGATCCTTTTTTGCCCTCTAAAAATTAGTAAGACGGTCTCGAAAGGAGGTGTCATAATGTATAGATCCTACATTATGGCACTAAGCTTTGCTCTGGTGGTATGACTAGTACGAGTTTCACGATGGGAAAATAACATGGCTGATCTATGCTAGTTAAGTTAATTTGAAATTGGACATTGAACGTTCACATAGGTTTATACGGCGAATAATATGTACATTTTATTTCGATAATTGGCCATTGGACAATCACCTGTAGGTTTATACAGCGAATGTCCAATCTTCAAAATGAAAAAAAAGAGACATCCACTGACCAACTACGTGAATGCCTAGAATAGGAAAAAAACCATGAAGGTAGAAATGGAAAAAAAACAAGTAGACATTTGCTGTACAAACCTATGGGATTGTTAAGATGTCTTTTATACACTTTAACTTAAATGTCATGCCTGATTTAGCTTTAAAGTGGCACTCTCTCCTCAGTGGCTTAGCCGCAGACTCTCATTGTGTGCTTGTGCACGGAGCAAGTTGGAATCGAACCATTCATGTTTGCATTTTCGATCTCAGTGGGGTGGGTGTTCTATGTTTGGGGGAGGGGCTACCGCCCCAGCCCTATATACCTTGGATAGACTACTGGTATGTGCATAAAGTACTTGGGAAGGCTTATGACTAAATGGTGGAATTTTATACGACGATATACGGGGGTGAAACTAGCCAATTACCAAATCTAAACGTGGCTAAAATCCAATGACAATTTTAAAAAAAAACATTGGAGAATATACATGTGTACTGTTTTAAAAAGGGAGTAGTATGCCCCCCAAATAAGAGAAATTCGTGATTTTTTTTTTAATATTAATAAAAACTAGGGCTATAGTTAGGTGTAGGTACAATTTAACCCACATTCCATTCTAGTTAACATCATAGCATCAGTGTTTTTATAATTAATAGAAAACAACATTGCCTTCACATTGTTATTAGATTTATGCTAAGTGCGCTTGTGGCGTTAAGCCGCGTAGAGTGGAGCATTTGTCTAAACCAGGCTCTTCGGCCAGTTGCCTCAACCATGCCCCTGATTATTGACTCGATGCCCTTTTGAAAAGTCTCAGTGGAAATTTAGACTCATAGATGTTCCTCTAAGGAAAATTGTCGTGGTTTTATAATTAACTTGGAACATGCACTCTCAAAACGCATGGTTCCAATTTTACCCGGATTCCGGGTTAAAATTAACCCGGATTCCGGCTTGTAATGTTGACTTAATTTCCGGTTTTATGGGTCACTTTCCAGGTCAGATTGACCTGGTCCAGGTCAGATTGACCTGGAAAGTTGTTACAATGAGGATGTTGAGGATGAGGATGTTGCCTTTTTCTGATTTTTGTTTTGTTTTACTGTTTCCTGACTCATAAGCCCTACTGACCGATAGACCCCGGATCCGGGTAATGCTTTACTTGAAAGTGTTAAAGACAGTGGACACTATTGGTAATTGTCAAAGACCAGTCTTCTCACTTGGTGTATATCAACATAATGCATAAAATAACAAACCTGTGAAAATTTGAGCTCGATTGGTCGTCGGCGTTGCGAGATAACTATGAATGAAAAAACACCCTTGTCACACGAAGTTGTGTGCTTTTAGATGCTTGATTTCGAGACCTCAAATTCTAAACTTGAGGTCTCGAAATCAAATTTGTGGAAAATTACTTCTTTCTTGAAAACTATGTCACTTCAGAGGGAGCTGTTTCTCACAATGTTTTATACTATCAACCTCTGCCCATTACTCGTTACCAAGTGAGGTTTTATGCTGATAATTATTTTGAGTAATTACCAATAGTGTCCACTGCCTTTAAGAGTGTGAAGTAAGCTGCCATATCAGGTACTGCATATGGCGTGATAGTCTTGGTGCAAGACGTTTCTCGTTTCCTTTTCACGCACACCGCGGCCAATTCACCGACAGCGCGCGCACCGACTCGCCTGACTTATAGTCCACTCAGCGGGGCGGTGAGTGGACTATAAGTGAAACTCACTATAAGTGAAACTCACCGCCCCGCTGAGTGGACTATAAGTCAGGCGAGTCGGTGCGCGCGCTGTCGGTGAATTGGCCGCGGTGTGCGTGAAAAGGAAACGAGAAACGTCTTGCACCAAGACTAATGGCGTGACTGAAAACCGGATTATCAGTACATGTACACAAAACCATCACTGGGAAAGCGCACAGAGAATTTATTCTAATAAAAGACTCCTCGAAAAAACAAATTGAGCTTCAAAACATTTTTGAAGGTCTCCCCAGCCGTACTTTAGTGTCTGGCTGGACTGTACAACCCTTATTTCCTTTCATGTTTTATTGGTCATGTATATAGACCCAATCTACGCCTGGTGCATAATCGCCTAATACTTAATAGTAATTGTTAATTACCCGAAAAGCGTACTGTCTTACTCTAGCAGTTATTCTGAGAAATATTTCAGTCTGAAATACTTTTAGAATATTTTCTTTGAACCAGCTATTACATGCTCTTTTTAGTATAATGATCGCAATCCGAAGTGGGCGTGGCTTACATCGAATCAATAGAGTCAATACTCAATAATTGATGACTCGAATCTGCTTCTCTTAGCATTCGCTTCTTGTGGTTAAACTTCTTTACGTTTTTCAAACCACAAACTAGTGGACGTGGCTTACATCGAATCTGCTTCTTTTAGAATTCAACCTCTATACATTTTTGCTTTCAAAGAACAATGACCTTGAATCGCTTCCAGTTAAAAAAAGGCTTGTTCCCGCAAATGATTCGCATTTAAAAGAACAGGTAACATAATTGTTAAGGATGTGGATTTTTGAATGGGATATAAAGATACTTAATCAGTTTATTACGAAAAACCCATACCATTCCATTATACGTAATGCTTGAAAGGAAAGCCCTTGGGCTGTTCTTGCGTAGGGTAAAAAAACAGCCGCCCGGTTTGTTTTTTCATTGATTAAGCTGCTTTTTAGAAGCGCGCCAAAAAAATGTCTTCCCAAACATTCTGCGGCGTATCAGCTTGCGTTATTAAGAGCTCAGTTCGTCACACGTCATCAAAGCATGCTCGTGCACTCCACGACTGTTCCGTCCGTGTGTGAGGAGCAGATGGATTTATTCGGTTTGACCTGAGGAGGAAGAAGAAAGAAAAACAGAATTAGAAAACATTTTTTGCTAATTTTATTTAAAACGAGCGTGAGTGATGTCATCAAATGATTTGAGAACGACTTCTTACCCTATCAATCCATAGATTTTTCAGGAGTATAGTTTTTCCAATATTAAACTTAACTTCCGGTTTGAACCGGAAGTCAAGGTCAATTGGGTTGACATTATTTGTGAAGTTTTGAAAGACCTTATCAATGATTAATAGGTTGTATAATAAATCCAATGAAGAGGAAAGACAATTATGCAACAACCGCCTTTGTTGCAAGTAATTTGGGGCCTTTCTCTTTCTGTTTTGAGTTAGTAATGGCAACTTAAGTTTTCAGAGACCCTAGCCCAGGAAAGTCATGTGAAAGTTTCACCGAAAAGAGAATCAGATTGTTAGTTGTTAAAGTTGAGGTTATAGGTTAAAGCTTGTCAAAGCGGGTGTTTGTGATTATGTACACAGAACGGCAGAACTCGACTTTTTGACGGCAAGTCTCTTTGGGGGACCCAACCAAGAGCATGGGCCCTCCAGTGATCAGCAATCCATACGGTATCAGTATTTGAAAACCTGCTGAACGGTGTTTGTCTTATGCGCGACTCACCCTTTAAATATCCGTATGGATGAGTGTGATATGGTTTATCCTAAGACAAGCCAAGACAGTCACACGCAAACCAAAGAACCAGAGGATGGTATTATGGGTATGAAACTCTTGGAAGAACATGTAGTGTTTGTAGATGTAGATGGAGGCTTTGTTAAGATTGATTATATCTTTGAAGAAACACACGTGGGAGAAGACCACAACACACGGCCCTTTAAGCAGAACATTATTTCCGCTGAAGAAAAATGATCCGGTAATCATGTCATTACGGGAACCTCAATCATAGGAAGAGGACGGAATAATACATCCTTTTCGTCTTCACCAACTCACACCTGTAATCTAAATGAAATTCTTTTCCAAACGGACCCTAATCTTTTAATTGGATCAAGAACAAGTCAGTCGTGCTGCTGACTGCCTCAGGCAGTTAAAGTTCAACGATTCAATAGTCAATGTACACACACTCAATCACTGAAAAGGATGTAGTTTTGCTGTCTGACTTTGAAATTCTTTAGTATCGAGCTTTTCGTAATAAGTTTTTACTAATCACTTGGCGTAGTGTTATGGATGATACATTTTCTGTTTAGCAAGTACTCTTGCTTGGCCATAAGCAAGTGCTTTTGCTTGGTTATTCATGTGCTTGAGCAACTGTGAAATCTGGACAGTGTTAGTAAAAGCCTGACACAAGGGACACCATTGTGTTAGTTTAGTAGTTCGGGGACACGCCAACCCACCTTTGCGGATGCTATCCATTGAAGATTCCTTCTTTTGGACTAGAAATAATTATATACAAAAGTGTTCATAGTTCATTAAAGTTGGTCAATGGGGACTGAAAACTTAGAAACAGTAATCCAATCTTTTTGTGAATTTAATTTTAAGAGGTGGGATATGAAGCTCATGCATGCATCCTGTACGTAGAACTTGATCAATATTTGATCGTCTTTTGGTTACTTAACTCCTTTTGATGTTAAGAATGATG
The DNA here is from genome assembly GCF_902459465.1 of Asterias rubens. NCBI lineage: Eukaryota > Metazoa > Echinodermata > Asteroidea > Forcipulatida > Asteriidae > Asterias > Asterias rubens. The sequence goes on along the minus strand of NC_047081.1, from coordinate 1,723,831 downwards.
ACTGAGGAAAAGGTTATCTCGACGGTTCAACCCGTTTGCTGTTATCAGTCATCAATATAATTAAGTGTAGTTTTCACTTTGGGGTAAAAACATTTTGTTAACGCACGCCGTGAAACCCTTAACAGCAACATGCCCTGTGTACTTTGTACTATACAATCTAATGACTCCGGGTCAGAAATTGACGCGGGTCCGTCCCCGTGGGACCTGACACATCAATGATCCTGAATCTTTTTCAAACTGACCCAGAAATGGGTCAAACTGACGCAGAGTCCGAGTAAAAATCTACTTTTGTTTTAATACTTTGCTGGTCACCCTGACCCACATAAGTTGGTCTGTCCCACAGAAGTGGGTCAATCCCCCTATAGGACTCGTGATCCGGGTCAATTCTGACCCGGTTTGTTTTCTAGAGTCTAGTCAAAGCAAGCCTTACCAGTCTCTTTCTGTTCGCACACCACCTCCCCGTGAAAGCGTCCCGGAACCCCCGCCTAAAGTTCTCGTTGAAGCCGCAGTAAACAAACGGGTTCAGAGCGCTGTTGGCGTACCCCATCCACATGCAAAGAAACCACACCTCTTTCGGAACATCTTGTGATTTCTGTTAAGAAAAAAATAGCGCAATAACTAAATCAATTTATATTCTTCATTCTTAAACGTGATCAAAGTGACTTACTCCGGGTCCGAATATTGTTCTATAACCGGGTCCGTTTGGGCCTGACTCAATTGTTGTGGGTCAGCATGACCGTGGAATATGTGACTAAATGACACAGAATAGGGTCAAGGTGACAGTATCACTTTTGATAAAGGGATCCTATCGACCTATATGATTGGTTCAGAATACACCACGTGGTTTGAACTTACAACGTCAGGTACCCAATCAACGATGAGATTCACCACGTGGAGCGGCAGCCAACACAGCGCGAATATACTCACAACCACCATCAGCATTTTAATAACCTGTCAAAGAAACAAAAACAAGAAGTTTAGACCTTGTCAAACGGTCTTTAAAGAACATTAACCCAGGCAGGCAAGGGCTCATAAATGTTCAACTCGCCGATCAATTCTGCACGTTAATCTTAAAGAAGTTGGCTGCTAATGTTTCTGTTTTAAGTTTTCGAACAAATATTTCGTTGTGGGGGAAAAAGTCATTTGATACTCGCGTGGGTAAACATCGTGTGAACAGAAACTGGGGCTCAAACAGTCAAAACCTAAAAGTGCACATTTTCTGGAATTGGTAATAATAAAGATCCATATTTTAACAATAGTCTGGTTAATATGAACTGCTTGATTGACGTCGAGTACAGATGGGGTTTCAGGTTGGAATTAGTGCACGCCGGAAGTTTTTTTCACATTCCTTTTTTTTTACGGTGAAATAGAGATGAAACCTTATCCACAGTCATATGAAAAAAAAGTCTTCATTAGTCTACAATAGCCGACCTTCTGGATCTGGATAGTAACTGCATTTAATGTTCCGACAGTTTAACTTTTGTAACCTTAAAGGGAAGGCAGGCCTACACGTTTGTTAATTACTCAAAACAAATTAACTTAAAAACTGACTTGTTAACGAGCATTGGAGAGCTGTTGATAGTATAAAACATTGTGGGAAACGACTCCCTCTGAAGTAACGTAGTTTTTGAGAAAGAGAGGTCATTTTATCACTATAATATTAAAAGACTTCTAGCTTAAGCTAGAAGTCTTTTATTCCTATCTGAAAGCACACAAGTTCGTTCAACAAGGGCGTTTTTTCTTTCATCATTTTCTCGCAACTTCGATGACCAATTGAGCCCAAATTTTCACAGGCTTACTATTTTATGCTTTTGATGGGATACACCAAGTGAGAACACTGGTCTTTGACAATTACCAAAACGTGTACAGTACCTTTAATTTCTGTAACATTTAAGTGTACATGTTTATAGTTTATTAATAGGGCTCACATCCTTAATAGTTTATTAATAGGGCTCACATCCTTAGAGAGAGGTTCCCTATTTATAAACCATTATGTACGCTGGAATGAGGTTTCCCTCTGCCGGTCTTTGTACTTTTTTGACAATTTATGATGTATCGATTTGTACTGTAGATGTACATTGATTTGTAAGGGTTCTTCATCAATTTTTTATTAGATGATTTATCAAAAAACTTATGCGGGATTTTTAGTTTAAAAGTGCACAATATTTTACTCATTCATATATCCCTACACACCATGTTCCGGACGTGTTATATAACGAATGAACCTTAGGAAAAAATATGATTGGTCGGAAGTTGTAGGCTAGTTCTAACCGTACCACTCGAAACAGTAAATGTTTGTATATAGCTCAGCAGTCAGAAAAGAGTTGCATGGTTTTTACCAAAAGGAATTTATATCATCATAATTCAAACAATTACATTTTGTTATGTAGCTAAATAGTATTTTTTTTTAAGAAGAAGAAAAAAAGAGCTGGATATTGTTTGTGAATATAAATCAAGATAATTAGTATATATATTAATTTAAAAACCTCCTACCTTTCGTTTCGATCGCTCCTGGGTTGACATGGTCGAGCCAACAGTGACCCCTGGCCCATGCGTACTGCGCGATTTCAGTGTGCAGCCAATCCGGATATACGTCACAGACATGAGCAGTAGGGGAAGAATGTAGACCAGAATGCACATCAGCGTAGTGTACATGGCGCGAACTGTCTTGTTTTCGGTACCGTCGTCCGTCACCCAGAACTCGTAGCACCAACTGGTCTCGCTCCCATCGCTCCACGTGAAGTCAACGTACCTCATGTTGAGCAGGAGAGGGATGTTGATCAGGAAAGCTATTGTCCATAGAATAGCTGGGAAGTATGACAATTCAAGTCAAGTCAATTCTATAAGCCATTTTGAGGTGGATTTCACAAAGAGTTAGCACTCGTCTTCTCTCGAGTTAGAACGAGTTTCTCGTCCTAACTTATAGGACTAGCCATGCGTTTTATTTTTTATATCTCCTAGGACTAAACTCTTTGTATAATCGACCCGTGGTGGCATAATATCCCTTTATCGTGCTACCTCCATCTTGGTCATGTTCCTCGTATCGAATACCAATAATGCATGCTAATAATCATCTTGCAATTAGGAACCAGACTAGTTTGTTCTTCCAGCCTCGGCTTGGTAACAATGGGAGAAATTAAAGATGGCTGCACAGTGATAAAGGTCATATACTGTGGTACTGTTGGGTTTGCGGTGTGGCCAGCACGTTATCTCCAAGAGTCAGTAAAATTACTGTTCTCAAGGCTTTCAATTTAGTCAAAGGAACAGGTGTCACCCATTCCTTCCTCCATGGTCTATCATTGGGGTTTTTCTTCTTATTAAAATAACAGAACACTTCATAGGTAAAATTAGTTGCACCATAAAAATATATGCATTATAGACGTTCACTAAATTAAACCTCAAGTCCGTTTGTCCGAACCGAGAGGCAAACACTTGAATTCTCTCACCAATGACAAGTCCCGCGTTCCTCTTAATCACGCGAGATTTCAGCGGATGCAAGATGGCGAAGTACCGGTCCCCAGCGACGACCGTCAACGTCAGGATACTGACGTGCACCGAAACGCCTACAGGAAAAAAGAGCGGGAACAAATTAATGATGTAACATCTGCTCACAATTCATTTGAAATTCCACGTGGATTTTGTCCGTTATCCTTTGTTCAAATCGGCCAGATTGGTTAGTTCACTGTATTGACTTATAGTTGAGTACAATCACCTGTCAGTGTTATAGCACGATCAATACAATACAATAATAGCCAATATTTATATATATATCGCTCTATCAAGAAGCTTTATCACTGCACTTAAAGGGATGATATACGTTTGGTAATCACTCTTAAAATTAATGGCAATAAAAACTTTTGTTTGGTTAGAAACCTGTTGGTTTTGATAGAGCATTATGAGAGATATCGAATTCCTTCTTTCGTTTACCAGACTAACGGTGGCTATCTCTATATATCGTTGACTATCTGAGTTTTGAATACTATAATTGTTACTCGAGTTACGCACATTTAGTACTACTCGAACACGAGTATTGGTACTCAGGATCAACTTTGAGTATTACTCGAGTGCGATTATTGGTGCTCGAGTACGAGATTTAGTACTCGAATGTGAGTATTACTATTTAGTACCCGAGTACGTATAATTAGTATACTTGAGTACGAGTATTGGTACTCGAGTAAGAATGTTAGTACTCGAGTACATAGTACTCCAGTCTGCAGGTAGGTTTATATTCAAGTTTGAGTAATGTCTTTGATTTACTGTGTTTTTGGCTCTGGCTCTGACCGGATTACTGAAAAGTACTTGTTTAACCTTGTCAATATTAGTTTCTTTGTATTGAGGCATTGTTAACCTTTCTTTTGTTAAGACTTTAACACGTACTTCAATTTTGGTTCTAAAGCATCCGTTCCTGTAAAACAAAACATGCATGTAAGGACTCGATATTTATTTTGCAAAACGTATGAATACAAAATCAGTTTGGTTTACGCGTTATTTTGTGCAAACCAACGCTAGATCAATACCATTTGAATGATATCTCTGAATTATTGTGGGCCTGTGATTGTTGATGGTTGACGGGATTGTATTGTATTTAATTGTATTCAAGTATTTTAAAATTTTCTGTTGTACTTGCCGAATTGTCCTTTATGCCTCAGTACATCCCATGACTTTACAAAAGAAAAAGCTCAAAGTATGGTCTTAATATCAGAAGTTGTCTATCACTTGGAGATAGAGAGAGGGTATTGTGCAACATGAAACGTACGGCACAGTTTCCTTTCATGTTGAGCTTTCAATTAATGTCAGTTCCCTTGCCCCGTGCTATGCGATACGACACCCAATCCAGGCCGGCCACACCGACCGTAAGAATCGCACCAGAGACCCCATGGCATCCCTGTCTATCTTACCCGCTGTATTGTCTCCGGGTAACCACCCTTCTTCGTGAGGCTGAGTAGACACATGGCAAATATTTACGAGGGTTTAAAAATGTTCTGAAAATAATGTGCTTTTGTTCCTTGGTTTAGAGCTTCGGTTACTATGTATAGGCTTAGTATCCGTGCTGTTGAATAGATCAGATTCGGTTCGATTTCATTTTTCGTCCACATTTAAAAAAGCAAATAGAAATTCGATTTCCACTGGCAAACGGGTTCAAAAACTAAAAGAATATAATAAATATTATACAAAAACACGTAGGCACAGAGTAAAGCAAACAGAAAAGCATTAATTACGATAAATACAATTTGTATTTAGTAACCCCCCCTCCTCCCGGAACACAACTGTTTCCATGTTTTAAAGGCATTGGTCCATGGACACGTTTGGTAATTATCAAATACCAGTTGTCTCACTTTCTCAACATGCACACAATAACAAATAAACACCCTTGTTGCACAACTGTTCTTGTTTTCAGATGCAAAATAAAATGCTTCAGCTGAAGTCTTTTATCATTTTGAGTGAGAAATTACCAATTTCTTACAAACTATGTTGCTTCAGAGAGAGCCGTTTCTCGCAATGTGTTATACTATCAACAGCTCTCCATTGCTCTACCAAAGTTTGTACGCTAACAGTTATTTTGAGTAATTGCCAATAGTGTCCAGTGCCTTTAAAGGCTGTGGACACTATTGGTATTTACTCAAAATAATTATTAGCATAAAACCTTTCTTGGTGACGAGTAATGGGGAGAGGTTGATGGTATAAAACATTGTGAGAAAGGGCTCCCTCTGAAGTGCCATAGTATTCGAGAAAGAAGTAATTTTCCACGAATTTGATTTCGAGACCTCAGATTTAGAACTTGAAGTCTCGAAATCCACCATCTAAATGCACACAACTTCGTGTGACAAGGGTGTTTTTTTCTTTCATTATTATCTCGCAAGTTCGATGACCGATTGAGCTCAAATTTTCACAGGTTTGTTATTTTATGCATATGTTGAGATACACCAACTGTGAAGGCTAGTCTTTGACAATTACCAATAGTGTCCACTGCCTTTAATAGAGATAGCATAACATGACTACATCGCCATAGAAACAAAATGCTTCGCAACATTCGAGAGACTGCATACCACGTGGTTCCTCTAGCGATTTCAAATGGAAAATAATATTATTCTAACTTGACTAGCGATATCCTAATCAACGTCCCTTGTGAGAAGTTTAAGGCAATTCGAAATCTAAACCGCACGATTATGGAATCATTTCTCAGACATGGTGGTATGTTAGAAGAAAACAATTCCTGGGGGCATTATGGGTACTTTTGGTATCCTTGATATTTGAAAGGAGGGAATACCTTTTGGTAATTACTCCACAATTAATGACCTTGAAAAACTTACAAGATAAGACGCACTGCAGCTGTTAGATTATGTATACAATTTTGTGAGACAGTTCCCTTCCACAGGGGAGAGGGATTAAAAAACATCTCCGATCAAACTCAATAAGTATACTGCCTTCACCGTCAAAGGGAATGATACATTTCGTAATTGCTCAAAATCAATGGCATTAAAGATTGACTTGGTCATAAATATATAGAGCAGCTTTGCTAAAAAAAAGCATGTTGAGAGTCATTCCACGTCGAAGTAATGGGGTTATGGAAAAAGATATCAGGTTTTATCCCCAAAAATTTGAACCTGAGAAATATTATCTCAGAAACGTTTCTCAGATTGTGAAAACCAATTACAGATTATTCTTCCTGTGTAGACATCCCGCTCCATATTTTCGGCAATGTCTCAAAAACGCGAACACTTTTTGAAATGAAATTTGCACACAGGTTATTTTTTGTTGTATACAGTTACTTTCGTGATTACGAGCTCGCATATAACGATGTTCCGGTTAATACGAGGATTTTTGCCGGTCCCAAACTTCCCGTGCGTGTTTCAATGCATTTAAATATGGATTATACGAGCACATAGTAGCGAAAACATGGTTACAACGAGGTAATTTAAATTGGTAATAGCAGTGGAATCGAACTGTTCCAAAGACCAAAGGTAAATGTTCCCTTTAAATTATTTTATCTCATCTGTCGTTTTTGTCTGAAACCAAGGGGGTAACGAAGATGCATTGGCCGATGACAATGTTGTCATACGGTATCAAACGTATCATTCAGAAGCACCAGCCGGCGAGCTCACTTTGTGTTGAAACGAACACCGGATCCAAATATACCTGACATGTGCTGTCAGTTCCAATGTAACGTGCAGTTGGTGATGAGTGTAGAGTAGTAGATCGGGACCCAGTTTCATGGATCTGCTTACCGTAACCAAAGAATCGACGCTTACGGAAACGGAGTCCGCGCTTACGTATTTCACGGGTTAGCAGAGGGAACTTTTGCCTGTGCGTTTACTTCACGTAGCGAGGACACTTTGGTAATTTTGGTGTATCTTGGAACCTTGATGGTGCTTCTGGATTCCTTTTTGTGCATTGTGGTATTTCGGTGCCCATGACCTGTTGGTATTTCGGAGCATGAAGGTCCCTTGTTAGGCATTCTTAGCTAAGTTCAGCGCTTGTACATGTACAACAGTAAGCGAGAATGGTGTTCGTAAGCGCAGAATTCGGCAGTAAGCAGAGCCTTGAGATTGGGCACTGGTGCATTTGAGGTTTTTGAACCAATGCGTTGACCATGTGATGTATTTTCAGGGTTTGTTCAAAATCATTAGTGACATGTTGGCATAAACCTACATGACCTTAAACACGAGACTCAAATTTCCTATATATATATATATACGATTCACTGGTGGGGGAAATGACATTGTGCAATCTCTGTTTAACCAAATTAATGAACGATGGTGTTGTTTTATATACTAATGGTTCATTTGTTTTTCAGTTCAGTAAATTCTACCTAGAAATTATCTTGGAAATGGTGTACACATTTGCTGCCATAAAACAGGGTTGTCAAAATTGAGTTCACACGAATTTAAGGGTTTTCCAAATTGAGTCCAAATTGAATGCCCTGCCCTGATCAGAAATATTTGAGAAGTATGTTTCTAGTGCCTTCAGGTTCATACCTATATGACAGGCTTCAGGCCTGACGTCTTTTCTCACATTGTTTTATACTACTGACAGCTATCCATTGCAAAGTAAGTTTTTATGCTAAAAATTATTTTGAGTAATGGTAAACTGGTCAAACAACGGTATTTTTTTTTCTCACCCGTATGTTGTGTCAATCTGACCCATTTCTGGTAAATTTGACACCGAAGCCGGATCCTAATAATAATACTGATCTGACCCAGATATTCAGGCCCACGGGACCCGTTTCCGAATCAAGTCTGACCCGGTAATATTTTTGAGTTCTTAGTGTGTGGCATATTAGAAAGCTTTCGTGTTTTTGTTTTCGTTTTGAAACATGCAGCATCATCTGCTCAACTCGTTGAAGAAAACAACATCAGTTTCTTTGGGCAAAAATCGGACTATGGAACTTTAATGTCACGCTCATTCACACCTTCCGCTGAACTCTAAAAAATGCCTTTGGTCAACACAATTGATCAATAATTCATGTTACTAAAACCGCTTCAGCTAAATTGAAACTATCAATCACGGACAATGTTTCATCGGATGTTGTTCCATATCTATCAGTCAAGACTTGCTTTCAGAAAACAGCATAACAATTTTCTACTCAGCAGAAATGAGCAGGTAACAGTCACGATTTGTACATGTGACATGTTTTTTTGGCTGGTAACTTTATTGTGGTGAGCATATTTTGTGTGGGCTTAGCTACTCTATGAAATTAGCCCGCTCAATAGAATTGGGCCCTGGTCTTTGACTATCACCACAAGTATACCCTGCCTATAAAGACACTGGACACTATTGGTAATTGTCAGTGACTCACATGGTGTATCTCAACATATGCAAAACAAAAAAAAACTTGTGAACATTTGAGCTCAATCGGTCGTCGAAGTTTCGGGATATAATAATGAAAGAAAAAACACCCTTGTCACACGATGTTGTGTGCTTTCAGATGCTTGATTTCGAGACGTCAAATTCTAAATATGAGGTTTCGAAACCAAATTCGTGGAAAATTACTTCTTTCTCGAAAAATACGTTACTTCAGAGGGGGCCGTTTCTCACAATGTTTTATCCTATCAACCTCGTTACCAAGTAAGGTTTTATGCTGACAATTATTTGGGGTAATAACCAAGTGTCCACTGCCTTTAAGCATGATTGAGTTTGGTGGAATATATTTTCCCAGCCATCGGATATAAGCCGAGTGTGAGTTTATCAAAACGGTTCGTATCAACACAGCCGGCCAGACGGCAAATACGCGGGAGAAACCTAAGACTGTTCAACTTTATTTAACGGCGGAACTGCCATGGAGGGAACGGCGTGTAATGTTCACCGAATTCCTTGCAGAAAGTTAAGTCTCAATAGGATGTGGTGATGTTTCCTAAACAAAACTCGATACTGTTATCATTAAACTGCCCTGTACAGTTATGTGTTACCTTTAAAGGTGGGATTTTAAAAACAAATGAGCCAAAAGTCAAAGATTATAAAATGGTTTCTTACAGGTGGAATAGACTTGATGTAATTGTCAAAAACCAGCCTCACTCTTTGTGTATTCCAACCGACTAGAGTATCCTCACTTGATCCAAACTATGCATTCAGTTATTCTTCCACGCAACCCAAAATGAGGCTTGAAGCACTGGTTAGGCTCCCCTTCAACATTATCTCTACTTTATAATGTATGTACGTCCAGCTTCCGCGCAGTGTCCCAGATACGATACGATATATGCTAGAGGGCTACACCGTGCCCATTCAAGATATCTTCATCCTGAAAACCACCCCCTCGCCCCCCCCCCCCCTTCCCCATGATCCGCACTCGTCCCCTAGGCCAAGTTACAGTGTATATTTCAATGGCAACAAAGTTACTGCCTTTGGCATTTGGTTTAAAAAAGGTGGCATTCATATAATATTCTTGAATCTCATATCGCCCTTTTCGATTTTGTTCTCGTTTTTTTCTTTCTCGTTTTGTTCTGGGGGGTTTCAGGGGTGGTGTTTTTCTGCCTCGTCTTGAGTAGTTCTCTACGTCATGGTCGTCCTGAAAAGACCTTCAAGGGGATTGCCGATGTTATTAAATTAAACCCGATCAGCGGCTGAAACGGCAGGGATTTTATAGAAAAATACAGCCCCTCTGATAAAACTCGCCTATGGCAGAAATGTGTTCCGTAGTCTGACGACCTGCTTTCTGCCCGTCCATTCAAAAAACTGTCTTTCAGTGTTTGATGTTTGTGCCATAATGACTTTAGGTAGAAACGGGTAATTCGAATCAAATTGATATAATGATGTTGTTATTCAAGTTATACTTCAATGCACAAAGGGAAGTGCTTGTTTTTTTGTTTGTGTGTCTGACACTGTGATCTCTGCTGCAGTAAACTGGGCGGCTATCTCGGCAGACTTTTTGGTGCAAACAACAATAATATCAGTTGATTTATTCAGTTCCGTGAGTATTGCCATCTTACTTTAAAATGAACAAATCAGTAAGATATAAGATTGTTGAAACCTATGGTAAGGTGCATCACAGCTACAATCAATGGCAGATGTATACAATACCAACACGAACAGAAGATAATTATATTTGAGTAACTCTTTGCAGATCTTGAATTCGACAAACACAGACACTTTTGTAAAACATCCACAATATTGACGCAGCCCGAGCTTCAAGCAGGGTTTTAAAACGTATACGTGAAGCCATAGCCAATCCAAGTACAGCCCTAAAGCCTTTTCGAAACCATGACTTGTATGGGCCCGGGTTACTCTCCAGCACCCTGCTTGATCTTAAAGCCCTGTACCGAAAGCACTTCCAAGCCTAAAGCCCGAGTTTCGAAAAGAGCAACTTACCTTGAACCAGTGCGGACATCTTGCACATGACCGACCCAAACACCCAAACTTTCATCAAGTGGTTGACTAGCCACGTCCATTCCGATATCAATGCTATAGTGATGTCTGCTACGGCCAGATTCGCCAGGTAGAAGTACGTAGTGGTTCTCATGTGCTTATTGGAAAGTATGATTGTTATCACAATGGTGTTACCCACTACGGTTAACAGGATGATCAGACCCACTGAGATAACTTTGGCCGCAAAGACTGCAGTGTCCACTTCGTAGGACGGCCGCGCGTAGTATGGCTCGGTCGTGGTGGAAAAGTTATCAAAGCCGGTTGAATTCGGGTTATCATCGTTCAAAATGGCGTACTCTGGTCCGCTCGAAACAGTCGCCATTTTTAATTGGCGTAGTTCTAATGAAACTGCAAATGGAAGTCTTGCTGATGCTTGGTTGCCGCCTTGTTGAAGTTAACTGACGCAAGCACTCGGTCACATTTTGATCCCAGTATTTTCACTCATGATTTTAAAGTAGTTTATTCGTGGCGTTCACTCGCAAGGGAAATCACAGAAGCTGTGCAAGAAACGTTCCATTCATCCGGACCAACTCTCCCTCCTATCCCAAGTGACGAGTTCAACTCCAAAGACAACCCGTCACTCTCAACTCAAAACTCCTTACTCTAATAAAACGATCCCTGCAAGGCAAACAAACAAATGTGATAATGGGTTAGCAATTGTACAAGTGTTTTATTTTATGTATGAGGAAATAGCACTCTACGTTCCGAGAAGGGATTAGCACTTCAATTCCGACTAAAACTACATTAAAGTATAGCCTGAATGTGTGCCACATTCAAGAAGTATCAATTTACAAATGCATTGCCCGTCTTTTTTGAAAGCTTTTCCGTAGCTCTCGGAGCTGTAGCAGTAATGTATAGCCCCGCACGGACATTGCCGAGTGTCTATACTTCAGCTAAGAGGGTGATAGACCTGAACAACCGACGCAAAATTAACCCGTCAAAATTAAACTGCTAATAATGCATCTACGTCTGATCACGTCTTCGACCCTATAGCCCTCTGCTAATGCCGTGGGGGTGATCAACGAGATTGCCCGGTGCAGTCCATCCAAGCGCCCGCGCTTACTCCTAGTTATTGATGTTCGTTTCTCTGAACGCCGGATAAAAAAAAGAGATACCATCATTTTTGACAGTTACGACAGACAATCAACACATCTATAAAGACCTATTTACAATATGGAGTGGCAATCATTCACAAAACGATGTCATAATATTACCAAATATGACAGTAGTGAAGTATGCTTTTGCATCGATCGACTCTAACAACAGGAGATGTCAAAATAGTGTGTTTAGGCGTGACATCTCGTACCGTGCACTACGAATGTTGAAAGTTGTTGAAAGTGACTTTAAAAACTGCATACAGCAAAGCGGTGAGAGTTGTAGCCTAAAGCTTCTGAACGCGTAGAGCACGACAGTGAATTTTTGCCTTTGGAATCGATGCGAAACGGGGTTATGACGTGTTGTGTGTGAAACCCCAAAGGAGACACGAGCTACTCGTTCGAATATCCCGCGTCTTAATTCGGCACACAAACTGCTAGCGTTGTGATTGCGATATCGACTCTGAAAATGAAGCCACTATGCGACACCTACCGTAGGTGTTGTTGAAGAGAGTCTGTCCACGCTAAACGTAGTCGTTCATTATACTACGAGTCACCACTCCGCACTAGTTCAAGTAGAATTTCCTTGCGTGCGCACGACCTTGTTTTTGGGGGAGTGAGCGCAATGAGTGAACCGCCAAATCTAGCACGCGGTTTTGTCGACACCTTTATGCTACATTGCGGTTATTGACATTCCTGGCTGTAATGAGGAGATTAGTAAATAATTGGTTGAAGAAAACTATCAAAATCTTACACCTGACCTAAGCTTGGGCTTTAAAGGCTAAAGTATTCCTTTGTTTTTTTTAACCGTTTCGTTGTTTTAATTATATAGATTTCTAGGCCACTAAATTGACTTTTTGTTTTATGATGATTACAAGTAAATGAACAAAGAAATAATATCATCGATCTTCTTGTCGTTCGCTATATCATTTTTGTAATCACTTAATGTTTTTGAGCTTACAAATACTGTGTAGAAATGTCGCCGAATCTGGTTTTAGTATGCTCATTTATTTTTTTAATATATTTTATCAAAGGTATAACTTCCTTTAAGGTTTCAATTAGTCTTAAAAATAGTACTGTTTTACGGTTTTAGAGAAACGGGCTATGTAGGCCTACTAAACAAAACAAAAAACGTCAAGAGAAAGCATCACAAACGAAACGTTGGGGGCGCTGCTAGCTAATTCTTATTTCTAGCTCATTAGCACAAAGTGTGTCGATAAGACTGCACTTCCCAGCAGAACTCAATACCAAATAGCCAAATGTAAAAGACGTGAGTGAAAGTGCACGCTGACCTCAGTGTAGAAAACAGAACCCCAAATTCAATATGGCGTCGACAGAGTGTGACTCTATGCTATTAAACGTTGAGGGCACTGTTGGCAAAATCTTATTTCTCGCTCATAGACCTTTTCGCAAATACCGGGGCGCGCGCGTAAAGCTTGGAATTAGGTGCATTGTGGTCTAGCTGGTATCCAAATTTGATCCATATATATCCCACAATGCACCTCATTCAACAGTCTGCGCTTGCGCATTGGTGGTTGCGATAAGGTCTATTAGCATGGTGTCCATCAGTACCCAAAACGAAATAGCAAGGTGAAAAGTACGTTTATTGGGCCTTATTTAAAGTGCACGCTGTCGTCCTAAGTGTAAAAAACAGAATCCCGATTTCAATGTGGTGTCGACTGAGTATGGCTCTTTATGTTAGGGCTTGGTTTGCTAATTCTTATTGCTAGCTCTACAGCTGTACCCAAAACGAGATTGCCAAATGACAAGTACATAAATAAGAGTGCACGGCGTCCTAATGTGTTGAAAACAGACCCAAGGTTCAATATGGCGTAGACTGAGTATGGCTCTTTATGTTGATGGCTGTGTTTTCTAATTCTTATTTCTAGCTCTACAGCTGTACTTAAAAACGAGATTGCCAAATGACAAGTACGTAAATAAGAGTGCATGGCGTCCTAATGTGTTGAAAACAGACCCCAGATTCAATATGGCGTCGACTGAGTATGGCTCTTTATGTGAGGGTTCTGTTTGCTAATTCTTATTTCTAGCTCTACAGCTGTACCCAAAATGAGATTGCCAAATGACAAGTACATAAATAAGAGTGCATGGCGTCCTAATGTGTTGAAAACAGACCCCAGATTCAATATGGCGTCGACTGAGTATGGCTCATTAAACGTTGAGGGCACTGTTAGCTGGTTCTTATTTTTGGCTAATAAAATAAATTCCACTCAAACGAGAACGCTGATTGTCTTATTCACCCCCATCTTAGGAATTGTACAGTACACGTACACTAAATTCAGTAGAATAACTACCCACTTACGAGCGCCATATTTTATCCCATTCGCCATTACATGACGCAGCTTGCATTTAGTTGTTGTTATTCTAGACACGCAATGCAATGCTTGTGGATGTTTTTTCTTGTCTTGGTTAGACTTTCTTGCCGTGCAAGAAGACCTACAAATAAATTATTGATCAATAAAACAAGTGCTCTTAGAATGGATATTGAGAAGCAAGGAGCGGGTAATTTGACGAGAACCGGTAAGTTAACATCCGTGGAAAAACCACCCGATGGTCGGTGTACAAGTAAATGTTAGTAAGTGTACTTCAGTTCGAATAAGTAGGCCTACTGGACTTCAAGTCATTGCAGAAGCTTGACGCTAAGTTCAGTCAATTTCAGAGATTCAAATTGATTTGTTTTTCGCTTTCTTTAAAGGCACATGACATATTGTTTGGTAATTACTCAAATTATAGAGAATTTTGCTTGGTAACGAGAAACGGGGAGCTGTTGAGAAAATATACCTTCGGTTTTGGAACCTTTCGTTTGTTCTAATATAACTGTCAAGTCAGATAGGCCTACTTCAAGGAGGCAACGAAGGCAATTGCCTCCATGCCCCCTGGTCATTTTCATGGTGCCAATGCTCCAGTAGTAATGTACAACTTCCTCATACGGTGCCCTTTACAGAGGAGAAAATGTCTTGGTGCCCTTGCCCTTTCAAAACCAAAGCATACATGCCTGAACTGTATATAGTTATACAACAAAATAAACCTGTGAAAATTCCATGTTACTGGTCGCGTTTTTGAGATGTAACCGATATAATGTTCACGCAGGGAGCGAAATGTCCACGCAGGTAGACGATGCCTTCCAGAGAAGCGTTTCTTCAGTTCATTTTTGGGGGAAAAGAAGTGATATAATTTTTTTCATTTGCAAAGTACTTCGAAGTGGCATATGTCTCAACATGCGTTTTATCAAAAGCTGTTGTATTTCTTACCACGTAAAGTTGTTATTGCCATTAATGTTCATAGTCATAATACTTAACGTACACAGACCCGTATAGTTTACACTGCAGCCAATAACTGTCACATTATTTTCCGCAGTTATAAGATAGACTGATCAAACTAGGGCAAAACAGAAAAAACCTTTTACCATCATTGTCTAACCCCTTTTGTGACCTGACCACTCAGACCTCAATGTCAATATTAGCCTTATTTGGTAAAACGTATTGTCTTCATGAAATTTGTTTAAGTATAATTCATAAGACCTAGTATGCATCTTTTGAACATGTGCTGGGGATCGGAGTGCACTATTTAAGGTCTAAAATTCTAGGCGTTTTCTCTGGGGTTTTCGCTATCTTTTAGTAATAGCATGGCGAACTCTTTTAGTAATATTGAACAATAGTTCTGCATTAAGAGTACAGTTCACCATCTGGCGTATAACATACTGTGGTTTCCATGCAATGGTGTGGATACAGTATATACAGTGCAGGGGGTGAACAGTGAGCAGAGAGAACAGCTTAGGCTTGCTTAGCGGATCTGGGCTGACTGACACCCTGCTTAAAACTAGCAAGAGATGCACAGTTGATTAGGCCTTCAGGGAGATTGCTCTAGATCCTAAACGCTATCGGGAAAGAATTATGGGTGTTGGTAGAACCCTGTCCAGGGCCCAATTTCATAGAGCTGCTTAAAAGCAGAAACTCTTCCTTAAACAATTCTGCTTAGCAGAAATGAGCAAGATACCAGCCACAAATTGTACACGGTATCTTGGCTGGTAACCCTGTTCTGGTAAGAATAATTCTGAAGTACTTCTTTGTGTAGTTGGACAACCCGGTCAAAGTTCCAATTTCATGGAGCTGCTTAAGCAGAAAATATTGCTTAAAAGATTCTGCTTAGCAGATTTGAGCAGGATACCAGCCACATGATAAATGGTATCTGATGAACTTCTTTTTGTGCTGGTTTCTTTCCCTGCCCTTTCACCTCTGTGGTCCGGGGTTTGAATCCCACCTTGGTCAGGAGCCTTGCATGTGGATAGTGTTTTCAGTCCCTACCTCATTGCGTGGGTTTCCCCCACTTTGGGTTTTCCTCCCACATCAACAACCGAGCATTTTAATCCCCATCCATATTCACCCTGATTGGCACTAAAATAAATAACCAAATACCTAAAACTAAAAATGACTGTCTTGGCCTGTGCACGCCGTGACTGTTGGGATGTGTTTGAGATAATATGATGCTAACTCACAGAGCTGTAATCCTAAAAGTAGCATTTAAAAGTTAAGTTATTATTCAAGGTAAGACGGATAGAGGTTTGAAAATCTCGGATTAATTTCCAATCTTGAATGTTCTCCCTCCTTTCCCTCATGGTCAAACTCTGATGGCACGGAACAATCAACACGACT
The DNA here is from genome assembly GCF_902459465.1 of Asterias rubens. Classification (NCBI taxonomy): domain Eukaryota; kingdom Metazoa; phylum Echinodermata; class Asteroidea; order Forcipulatida; family Asteriidae; genus Asterias; species Asterias rubens. Next base: position 1,707,207 of record NC_047081.1, on the reverse strand, counting down.
ACGGTACGGACAACTTGATCCCCCACCATAATCCACCGCACTTTTCGCATCACACAGGGGTAATTCCAAGACTCGTAGATTAAAAAACCTGACGGCTGAATTAACGTCTAAACGCTACTTGAAGCGTTTCAAGATGCATGGCCATCAAAACCGAAAACGATTCCGGGAATCCCACATTAAATACGTTGACGGCTGAATTAGCGTCTAACATGACACGCAGAGGCCGAGATTGTTGACGGTAATTTGGGCGCGAAGCGTCTCACTTCACGCAAGGGTGAACTGATGGGGAAAATTGATTCGTTGCTCATTGTTGAAGTTACCAAAAGAAAAGTAGAAACAAAGTTAACACGCCATCCGAGTATAATGGAGTGTCAACCATCATTAATTTGGTTTATCTTATACTGTTGAGCACATTATAGGGCCCTTAAACTAGCTATTGTATACTTCTTACCATTCAACCAAAAGAACGCATGGTATAGAAGCAGCAAACTGTTCATTGCCTGACGTTTCGACCAACTCGGCCACGCCCCACAAAACCCAGAAGTTGTATCTCACCAACCCATCTTTACAAAATCATCATACAAATAATTGTTCAACTGGAACTTTCAAAACACACAGGAGATTGATAACCGCCATACACACTTTAGAAGAATATTCAATGTCCCCAATTTTTAGAAAGTTGGAATTTTTTAATACAACCAAAAATGCCAAACTCGTACATGATTCCGAAGACAAGTCGCAGGAAATGCTATGCTAATTTTAACTGGAGGTATTTCATCTAGAGGTATATAAAATGAAATGGGTAATAAATTGGCCTATTTCTTTTTCTCCACATGCCGCTGTTCCTCAGCATCGTCAGGTATGCTGTTTTATTTTCATCTTTACAGTTTATTTATTCCAGTTTGAATCATGAATGACAGTGAGTGCATGATCCCCCTTGTATAGTTAGCGAAATTATACACAACATGTATATTTTGCTAAAAAACTTATCATCACTTGCTACTTAGAATTCAGTGTGCACAAAACTTGACAGTCTGAAGATTTCGCTAATGCAAAATTGCTGGATTAAATCCAAATGGCATTTGTAGATATCATAAAACCTTTTGTGTGGAAAGAATAATTTATAATGAATCAGTCATGATTTTCCTTTATGGGAGACAGTGCGCGAGGTTAAAGGATTTGGGTACATTTTGTAACACAAAACAAAATGTCCACATAACTTACACCGTTTGAAGGCACTGATAGTCTATATCTTAAGTACAGTAATAGTTGCCGAGGTGCTGTAGTTCTTGAGAAAATAATATGTAAAACAATGTTACAAAAATACGTTTTACTTTCTGAAATACTTTTCGTCACCTATAGGACGAAAATTATTTTCGTGACTTTTTTTACTCATTTATTATAAACTACAGCATCTCAGCAAGTAATTATTAAGGGAATTTCTACCATCATTATCTTAAAACTGCGTGAGTTTAATGTAAATCTGTGTACATGGTGTTTTGTGTCTTACAAAAAGTATACCTATAGACCCTTTAAAACTGGAAAGCGAATTAAACATCAAATTGATGTTCAGACGTTGAGTGAGTTTCATAAACATATTTCAATCCATACTGAGTATCAACCATAATACAGAGGAGAAAAGTCTTACGTGGGTGTTTTGTTTATGTAAAACATAATGAAACACTGTCTTCTAATTTTGATTCTGGTTCTGTAAATGAAATTCCCTATCTTCGCCCTCACACTTTAGCAATGAGTAACTTATACAAATCATGTTTCAACTATTTGAGGAATGGCGTACCTTAGAAGTAACAATAAATAAATAACATATGTTACAACTCAACCTGTCATTGAACAGCTACTATGCTATGGGAGTGCCATTTAAAACTGTGTACAATCATTTATTCAATGCGCGTTTATTTAATTTTTTCGTCATTAGTTGTTTTCGTAATTTTTGATTAAAAATAATTAGGCCGCAACATCAAGGTTAAAAAAATACACTTCTGTCGTTGACGGCGTTCGTCTAAATGACAATACTTTGACGTCATTTGTGGGATGTTGAAATAGAGTTGTAACATAAGAAAGGAAGCAAACAGTTGCTAAGCACAACATATTTATGCTTACCAAAATAAGTTTGACAGCCAAAATACCATGTCACGTGTACATAAGTTTATGTCTGATACTGCTCCTTTTTAGCGAGCAGAAAAATGTTTAATAAACATTTTTTTCGTATAGTATAGGTAGCTCTTAGAAATTGTACACTGATCTTTAAACTAACACTCCCGTTGGTGTCACCTATTTAGTTTTAGACTAAAAAATGTGCTTTGTTTCATCGTTGTCCTTTCGTAAACCCCAAACTCTCCACCTCGTGGCAGCTTGTGTACCGTCACCCTGCTATCAACACCTTACTCATTACCCCCCCCCCCCCCCCCAACCATTCAAGCAACACTCATCACCCTCCCCCATCCAACCCACTGGCCCGCCCCTACCATGCCGGCCCTCCACGCATCAGGCCATAGACACATACACAGATTGAGATTGAGAGTCCGTCACACAAAACCCGTTCACTTTAGGAAGTGTTTCCTGAACAAATGTTATCTTAGCTGAGCGTACGATGCCGCAAATTGTCTCAACTTTCAACATGAGCTGGGGAATAAATGAAAGGCTGGCCCTTCTAGTTCGCTGAGAAATGATTAAATGGTTCGCTAAGTTAAAGTGACTATGCAATGTAGAGCTAAAGATACATTCTGACAGGCATTGACTTCACAAGACATAAATAATATTCACTTAAAAAAAACAAGATTGGTAAATTGGAAGAGTACATTAACTGTCGTAGGCAGGGCATGTCTAAGACCAGTATCCTCACGATCACTTGGTGTATCCCAATATACTCGTCAATACCTTTGAACATTTGGGCGAAATTTTGGTCATAGACCTTGCAAGAAAATATGATGTGAAAAACACCGTTGCGAAGAGGTCTGTGCTTTCAGATGACTGAGAAATTGTTCATGCATGAAGCCTTTCTTAGATTCAAAAATATGTGTGAAAAGTTACCTCTTTCTCTAAAACTGCATTACTTCAAAGTGGATCGTTCCTTATGTTTTGTATTATCAGCAGCTCTCTACTGCTCTTTACCAAGTAAGTTTTTATGATGATTAGTTTGTTGAGCATATATACAAAAAAATAACCCAAACAACCACTTTAAAAACTCCCGGGTCGGAACTGATCCGGGTTACGAAACCAAGGCGGCCTTCCTGGGTCAGGCTGACCGGGAACTTTGAATTTTAAAAATGTGGTTTAACTCGGATTCTACGTCAGTTTGACCTCTTTGAGGGTCAGTTTTTTAGTGTGCTAAGAGTTGGATTCTGCGTCAGTTTAATCTAGTTCTTGGTCAAGTTGACACAGATTCCGGGTAATTGTGGGCCATAAATGAGTCAGACTCTACCGGACCCCAAATCTGGGTCAATGAATGTGCATTCAATGCTATTTTAATATCAGTTTAAAGCTGGGTCAAGTTGACACAGATTCTGAGTCATTCTGGCCCATAAATGGGTCAGGTTCAAAGGGTCAATTCTGGGTCAATTCTGGGTCAATGGATGAGTTACTCAATGCTGTTATAACATACAATTCATCAACCAGTGACTTCCAAAGTCGGCAATGCAACATGGCATCTTCGTTTCATGGTTCATCAACTATACTCAAGTTAAGACGAAGCTTCAATCATTCTTAGGACATTTCTTTCATTCCATGTCGGCAACAATCAAACAGAAAATACTAGATCACGAAAACAACAACTGTTTACATGATGGGCTTAACATGTTTCTATTATTGTCTCGCGTTATTAAGTAATCTCGACGCCATAAATCAACACAAATTTATCCATTCGTGGTATTCCAATAAACTGATTAAGACCAACATGTGGAACAAAGTCAAAGGACAAAGATTTAGGAGTTATTGAGCTTTCCATCTTCGACCGATATTGCGATAAAAAGGATACGGGCTGTTAGCGAATGATATAAAGAACATTACATAATTGGTTTTTTTTGCTAACAAAACGGTTTGCTGACATTGTAAGCACTTTATGTATACATCGACCGAAACTGACAAACCTGTAGAAGTTTGAGATCAATTGGCCATATGGAAATAGTGACAACCCGCTATTACAATTTTTTTGCATGACATCGATTCAAAAGAAGAATGAATATAACGCTCACTGAGCGATAAACTCTAAACGGGAAATTAGTTTTATTTATTTATCATCAAATATGACATTTCAGACAGAATTTTTTTCCAGGGAATGTTTTCTACTTTCGTCATCGTAAGACCGAGTAAGTTTAATGTAGATCTATGATCTTAGACGATTTTTTTTCTTATGTAATGTTCGAATCCCACCTTGTTTCAGAGAGTATCGTTGGTTTGAGACGTATTACATTTATTTTCGTTTTTAGATATTTTGGCTTTTGACTCCTAAATCAGGTTTTCGTATTAATCATAAACAGGTCTAAAAATGAAGTATTAGCAATTTGCAAAAGTTTAAATAGGGTTTCTTTTGAGTTAAATTTCGACATGATAATTATTTGTTCATATTTTCACTATAGTTCGTAATATATTGCTGACATGTTTGTGTATTATTTGAGGGTGTCGATGGTGTAGCATAGTAAGTTTCTCATGTCATCCTATAAGTCTGCGATGGGGCATGAACAAAAGATGTCTGTTGAACCATCTTTGCGCAATAATATCCTCGAGCAAGAAATGGTAGCTCTGAAAAGGGTCTATGTTGGTTTCTTGGTTTTTTTTCTCTCTCAATTTTTCGATACACAAGAGCCCTCACTGTGTTTGCTCGATGCTTTTTCTGTCAATGTGAGATATTTGACAAAGGATGCATTAACCCAGATTTTGTGAGGGGTCGGGATGGGGGGGGGGACCTCAATGGGTATTTTGAATGTTCTTGTATTGGTAAGCAGGAAGTGGTGGATTCGTGCTGTAATCTCCGTAGGCCGAGTACGGGGCGTCATGCATTAATTTGTCATGTAAAGAACCATTCATTTGATATGACTCCAGGGATATGGGTTAGTGTTTGGTGCTGGGGGGTTGGGGGAGGGGCGCTTAATGGGATTAGACCCCTATTTTGTATGCAGGAGGGAAAGTGCTATTTGTGATTAGTTGATGAGGAATGATATGTGTAATTAAATGGGTTTGATTGGTAATCAAGTTGAATTTAACAACATTCTGATCGTACAACGGGCTTTGGCCCGTTGTCTGGACATATTCAATCTCTTGGTATATAAACAATGATTCTGAGCATCAGACCATACAGACCGAATCTGTACAGTCTGACCATAGAGGAAGGGCCACTAGAATCCGTGTCAACCTGACTCAGGATCGGAGTCAGAAAACCAGCTCAGGGGTCAACCTGACCTCCAAGGGGTTAGTTACTGAACCTGAATGGGAGCAAATATTGACCCGGTTACAGAGATGGGGTGTACAATCCGAAATAATACAAATGAATATTGTACCCATCACGTGTACGCCTAGCCTCGATTCAAGGCGGTTGTTCGTATAGTACCGACCAGTGTTCGCATATCCGCCATTCCAGGAGGCTGCGTGCAAACCCATTGTGTGTATGCAAAGCCTCCATTCCAGGAGGCTGTTGCGTGTACCCACCTACGTGTACGGTTAGCCTCCTCTCAAGACTTGATGTTCAATTGCGCCCACGTAGTGTGTGCATAGCCTCCACTCAAGAAGGTTGCACCCACCATGTGTACGCATAGCCTCCATTCAAGGAGGTGGTTGGCTCAACAGAGAAGAAGTGCCTATCCCTGTGCTTACCGACTTTGTAACATGCCTGTTTTAAATAATATGAAAATGTCCCCCTAGGTTGTATATACACTCAATCTCTACACGGGAAAAATGGCCAAGTTTCCCCCAGAGAAAACACAGCTGCTCGGACCAAGCCCATCCAAAATTGATAAATAAAGAGCCAGCTGTATTTTCGATGACAGATAGGCTGGAAAATTATCATTTATGATTGATCAAATCCATTTAATTAAACCTTAACAATGTAGCACAATCGAAACGGTTTTTGAAGAACCCGTTCATTAATATTTATTTTAGCCAAAGGTTCGCTTTGTTCGAAAAAGGTTTGAAATAAAATTATTATTATTAGATAAATAATTATGTGTATTTAATAATAATAATACAAAATAATAACCTTGTTTGTATAGCGCTTTTTACTAATCTAAGCGTATACATAATCAAATTAGCAGTATTGTTTTACCAGGACAAAAAAGAATAAGCTGGTTGCAATCTGCTTACAAACCAAAATGGACCTATTATGATAGATTTTGATTTTGCATCGGGGAAAAAGAATATATTTTGGTTTTTACCCATAACGGATGTGTTAGCACTGCAGCTATACTCAGTCCTTTCCCGAGACCTGTGGCAAAACTGGACCTCTTTATGGCAAACGCTTTGTGTTGACCCTTTGACCCTAGCAGAGTCGTTTTCTAGCCATTCGAGAAAGACTGTTAGGGTCAAAACGTCATGCCATTAACTGCTGTTTATTTTACCATTATACATCCCGTATTGATTTTAACCATTTTGTGCACAGTTACCGCACATGCATAAAGAGTTATCTTCACTCATGTAGATTTTGTATTTTTCATTTTTCACACTAAAACACTTCCTAGGCACAATTGGTATCTGTTGGGATTGACCCATTTTTGAGTCAATATGATCCAGAATTTTTGCCAAAATTCCCAAGTGGGTTAAACTGACGCTATATGGTCCAAGGTTGTAAAATAAGTTTACTTTAGTGAAACATTCTGTTGTTCTTTCCTTTGTCTGTTGTACTTACAAGTTTACCATGACACTTAACATGTTTTCTTCTTTTTTGCGGAGCACCCCTGTCTTTAGAATTTCCCTATTGACTTATTTGATCTCCCCTTTTTCGTGTTGTCATTGGTCTCCATAATGCACCGAACTTAAGAACAACAAAGCAATGTCAAAAACCAATCACAGAATTGTTAACTCTTAATACAAAGCAAATCCAACACCAGACCTTCCTTCCTCCAGACTTTTCAACCCCGCAATCTCTCAGATTTACCCGCATTGACCACATCACAAAACTCCATGAATTTCGGTATTACGTTTCCAATGCAGCTTAATATCATATTTGCACATGAATAGCAATTTACGCCGAAGCTCCAATTTGATTTACCCGAAAGGATTTAAGTCGCCAAAAATGCACGCGCATGACAAAAAAAAATTACACCACAACAGCGTCCATAAGTTATTGTCTGTAGTTATAGTAGAATACTCGATCATTTTTATTCTTTGGTGAAGTTGACATGTATTTCATAATTATGCCAATCCAACTGTCTATAATGACCTTCTCTGAGTATTGACTTAAAACTCAATTTTGCAATTCAGGAGTAGTTTACTGGCTCACACGGTCTTAAGACGCAATATTTACGTTTTCAGCGGAGCAGGCTGTATAAACAGGAGGAGTTACTCTAACTCGGGACTACGGCGGGCTTTCCCTTAAATTATTAATTGCTTGTCAGTAGATTTAAAGGACAGTTCACTCCGGAAAACCCCGGACTAGCCTTAAGGACGAATATGTGTATACTAGAATCCAGAGGGGCCTGACCAATTTACGATCAGGTTGACTCATTTCTCGGTCAGGCTGACCTTGAAACTGGTTTTAAAGTTTCGTCTTCTGTACTTTGGTTGTATCTATACTATTGACAATGCCGATGTTGTTCACAAAGGATGCTGGCAGAGTTTTGACCACCCCTCTTCGAACCAAATCACTCACCCCTGTTGATTGACACCCCTCTAAGACGTGTGGTATGGTCCAGCTTAGGATATCAAGGCACTGTATGAGCTGATGAGCTGACCACTGTGTATGGCACATAATGAGCTGGACCATACCACACGTTCTAGAGGGGTACACTGTATTAAGCTATCAGCATGTGCTAACAGTGAACTTCACTGTATGTTTTTTGGTGTGTCCCAACATAATTGTTGTGCATAAAATAACAAACCTGCGAAAATTTGGACTCAATTGGTCATTGCAACTGCAAGAGAATAGTGAAAGAAAAAACACTAATTTTTGTGTGCTTTCAGATGCCGTAAAAGGGATTCAGACCTGAAGTATTTTGTTTTAATATCTCAAGAACTACGTCACTTCGGAGGCAGCTCTTTCTCACAATGTTTGATACTACCAACAGCTCACCACTGCACGTTAGAAAGTCAGTTTTTATGATAATAAGTGTTTTGAGCAATTACCAACAGTGTGCAGTGTCTTTAAACAAGTTGCATGATGCAAATAACGACGGGTTTTTCACTCGAAGTGCCCGCCCGGTATAGCTTTTCAGGTAAAAAAAGGCTCACCAAGGAACCAACAGCTCAAGATTAAAATCTGATCTAAACACGCTCTTGCTTTACTTATACGGACCGTGAAAGGTAATTCTGAAACGAAAGACAAAACCCTTGGATGTGTTATGAATGAAAATAGTACTTTGCATTCACAGCACTAGAGCTTGAATCCATGTGTAGTATTTTTATTTTTTGGGTAAAACTGAATTCGATTCCCTACAGCCGAGTTATTATAAAGGGGTTAACGACAGAACCACTTTACTTGTAGCAAAGGGTTTCCTCAGCTGAGCAACAAAATTTGTATTTTTTTTTCTTTTCTTACATCGAGGCTTTCAAAAGTAAGCATTATTTACTCTGGTCTTTTGTTGCCAAAGGGTGATTGTTATCACGTGACATAACATTCCCGAAGGTGTAAATTACCCTTATACTTTGAAGAAAGAGGGGGTGTGCTGTGCAAGAGTGAAAAACTGTAAAACACCGGAGGTTATCGCGGGAGCGAAAGACCGAATGATGGTGCGTGAAACGAACGCAATAGCTAAATGACGGTTGTATTGAGTAATGCCCGTGGGGCTGTCAGCTCATTTTCACGGCGTGGGTTTTGGCTGAGAGATCGGGGCGAGAATGAAAGTGATACTTTGAGGGACTGGGGCCATCATGTGAGACCGAAGCTAGAGAAAGAGGGGATGTCTTGGGGAAACAGAGAAGACGAAAGAGACAGGGTATAATTGTGTTGATGGAGATAATAAAACGTGTGGAATTAGGTCGAGTTATAAGCGAGGGATACTGCCGTTTTGGTCAGATGCTGGTTTCGGCTTGGAAAGGAAGTTGTATTGTTACACACACTGATATCTTCACTGACCAAACTATCTATTGGAGTTAGTCATTCAGCATTAAAGGGATTGGATACCTTTGGTAATTGAAACCCACTGTTCGTTTCAATCCTTTGTAATTGTAGATATATACCTCAAGAGCAATCTGTGAAAATATCATTTCAAAAGGTCGCAGCCTTTTTGAGACATTGCTGAAAATCTGGAGCTGTTTATGTCCACACAGGAAGACTAATGTGCTATTTATAAACACTATTTGCGGTAACTCTTCTTAGAATCAAATAATTATCGGGGGACTTTTTGTTTGAATATTATGTTATGTACATCATGATGTGTTGTTTTGTTCACTTTGTCAAACATGTGTGAATTTACTGCGAATCTCCGTGTGAAATTATTTTGAGGTCAAAGGTACATAAATGTCAGGATCCGGACACTGTTCAACCTAATCCTGATTTATAAGCGAAATTTTCAAGAACATTTACGTTCAACGTTCGTGTCTTTTTGTTTTCTTCTTTTTTTTGGGGGGGGAGGGGCTGTTTCCGTCAGGATAAAGTTATCAGAAACCAAGAACCCTCACCTAAAACCTTATCCCTACTTCCGTATTGTTCTACGTGTAAACTGATATAGAAAGATCCATGCAAATATTGGTCGACATACAGAAAAGCAAGTTTGCTCTCAGCAGCAGACATCATAAATGAACGCGTGGAACGGAAACGTCAAAATCAGGGGGAAATAATAAGGTTCTGTTTTGCAAACCACTCTCTGCTTGTCTAATTTCGACAACTAAAATCCTTCAGGGCAAAGATGTCCAAGCTGCATTGTCAAAACATGTCTTCTACTCGCGCAAACATGGAGGCGCATTTCGAAAAATAATAATAGGGGCCGGGGCCGGGTGGGTTGAAATTGACGGGATCTTTTGTCAGGAATTAGTGTGCCGAAATGATCCCTTTTGTACGAAAGTTCCTTAATGGAGACCGGACAGACCCTAAGAGGGGTATAATCCACCGAGCTTCTTTGAGCAATTCAAGGGGGGTGAACCCACCTGGAAACGGGTGCGAATTCACGAATCTCTGACAATCACAACCTTTTGTGTATAAGCTATTATACGGATTGATTAATTTGACGGGTGGCTTGTTTTTCAAACAGTTGGCCTCCCTTTTACTCGGCTGGGTGGTTGGATAAGTTGGTTAAATACTTTAAAAGCATCTACCTAAACTAACTGCTGGTTGCAAACAGACCTACTGCATCACGGGGTATTGGCAAACACTTTTAAATACATTACGATACAACGAACATTGATTTGAGTTTATTTATCTGTTATTTAGCTCATAAGGCAGGGGTTTGTCCTTTAGTGTAAAGCAGATTATTTGCAAGTACTCATGCATAGGGATAGACAAACCCCCTTGTTAAGTTAAATTCGGAAGAGATTTATTTGTTTGCCGGAGAAAATCTGATGGGTCGTAAAGGACTTAATCCGTTTTTTCTTTAACCTAGAAAAACTTCAAAATAGATTAATTAGGTGAGCTTGGTGAAGTCATCAACCCTTTAGAAGAAATTGATACACAAGAATTTCGTGGTTGCTATTTAAACTGTGATGCATCAATCCCATAATGATTTATTTAGGATACACATTATACCAGTCAACTTGCCCAAAGCAAAGTCGCCCTCTATAAACATACTTGCCCTTTACAAAGCCGGCTCAATAAACAATCTTGACCCACTCAAAGTCGCCCATGTTATAGGCTACACTTTGCTGGGGCGAGTTGACTGGTTTCCATTTGTTTTAATTCTTGTCCATCGGGGATTTTTGGCATGGCCTACGATGAGAACTGTTTTAAACGAGTAACTTTATAACAGAAACCTTAGAACTGGTTGTGACGCGAATTCTCAGTCCATTTAACCATTTTGCAAAAAGCACATTGCAACAATCCCTTCGGGCGCTGACGTGGTGCCTCCTTCATCAATCGTCCTTAGTCGGCCTTATTCTTTTATATCACCCATAACGTCTCTCACATCTCACAGAAATTACTCCAGACCATATTAACTGAACACAATTCAAAAATAAATACAACAAATCCATAACATAAAGTTATATTAAAGTTGTATAATCGTGTACGAACATGATTCTCATCGTGTACGTACACAAGAAGGGCGGGATTTTGCTTTCATGTGTGGCACTATACGCTTCCGTAGTTTACAGTTTCTTTCAAATTAACATGCTCTTTGTGGTTATTATGGGATTCGAACTGCCTCTAGCCACCTGGCAATCTCGGTGGTCTATAGTTGGTATGACACTGCTCTAGAATTGCAAAGGTCGTGGGTTCGAATCACACCCGAGTAATATGCCTGTGTTTTTCCCCACAGAACTAGGGAAAGTGCTGAGTGTACAGTACTAACACACATCGGTGTATATGGGTAAAAACCAAAATGAATAATTATAGAACAATTTACATATCCTGTATCTGAGGGTTGAAAATATTTCCAGGAAAAAGCCAAACAGAGCGGAAACCAATGCTCGACCAATTCACCCTACTTCAGAGCCCGAGAGAAGTCCTCGTGAAATAATAATCACTACAGCGTCGACAAGTTAGTTTTTTCAATTTGCACCGAACTGACACATGTCATCTATAATGTAAAAGGTTAGATAACAAAGCGCGTGTAAAGCCTAGTGGAAACTCAACGAGGCGATCCCGTTATGTATCCGTGCTTGGCGTGGCTTATTAGGTTTTAGACGTGATGTGCCAACCCTGCCCTGTTTGCAATTCTGTTTTCTGTACATTAGAATTGCAATCCTAAAAAACAACCATTTTTTCAAGAATTTCCTTTTTTAAAGGCAGTGGACACTATTGGTAAATGTCAAAGACTAGCCTTCACAGTTGGTGTATGTCAACGTATGCATAAAATAACAAACCTGTGCAAATTTGAGCTCAATCGGTCACCGAACTTGCGAGATAATAGTAAAGAAAAAAAACACCCTTGTCACACGAAGTTGTGTGCGTTTATGATGGTTGATTTCGAGACCTCAAGTTCTAAATCTGAGGTATCAAAATCAAACTCGTGGAAAATTGCTTCTTTCTCGAAAACTATGGCACTTCAGAGGGTGCTGTTTCTCACAATGTTTTATACCATCAACCTCTCCCCATTACTCGTTACCAAGTAAGGTTTTATGCTAATAAATATTTTGAGTAATTACCAATAGTGTCCACTGCCTTTAAATCGATTAAGAAGAAAACATATTCCTCATTGAAAAGCACTAACGACAGTGGCAATTTTGATGTGCATAAAACAAAATTACGTCCCGTATTGATTGCACAGTCATATACACAGTGATACATCTAAACAAGGCCTTTGAAAAAGACGTAATTGAAATCAGAGAGGAATTAATTACGTGTGTTTGTGTGTGTTTGTAATTACATGTTTAAGGTGATTAGGCATGTAGGTTAACAATGTTGTGTTACTTAAAGTCACTCAAAAATACTCAAAATATTTGTTATAGCAAAGAAACTTACTGGTATAACGACCAATGGAAAGCTGTTGATAGTATAAAACGGCTCCCTCTGAAGTAACGCAGTTTTTGAGAAAGAGGTTTTATTTCTCACTAAAAAAAATGTTAGACATTCATGCCTGAAGCACACAAAGTAATGCAACAATTGTGTTTTTCTCTTGCAAATTCGGTGACTAATTGAGCTCACATTTTCAGGTTTGTTATATTTTGCGTGTGTTGGTACACCAAATGAGAGTACTGGTTTTTGACAATAATCAATAGTGTACACTGTCTTCAAAAGTGGTTGGCAAATGTAGTTTTGGGAATACTCTCGAATTTAAGTGACAGTTTGACCGCTATGACTATAGTGCTGGGTTTCATCAAATTGCTTTTGCAGACTTTGGAGCTCATGCGTGGTAAAATGGGGTTTTACTGATCAAGAGTGGCCTTTAAGGAGTTTGTTTAGCAAAAAGAAACATTCATTTTCTAAGGGGAACATTCATTTGTTGATTTTGACTATGTTGTTTACAATTCTGATCATTTCGAAGTATGTAATTGCAATCAATGACCTTCATGCTTGTTAGGTTGTTGTGATGGGTGTTTACTTGTTTGTTTTTCAACGAGTGATGGTGCGGCCATCATCAGTCGTTTTGGATAACATTGGACGTTACAAGAATTAACCCCGACCTTAATTGAAGAAAAAAAAATCAAATAAAAGAACATTCGAAAAAGTCATTGGAAACAAATTCCTTAGTTATAAAAAAAACTAGATAACACTTTATAATAAAACTAGAAATAAAAAAAATAAATTAAAGTTGCATTTTAATGACTAACTAGTAGTTAATAATTATCTGCACGAGCTTTCGTGGCAACAACTTATCAGATTTAATGAAGAAACACAAAATAAAATTAAACAAATTAAGCCATCTCGAGAAGTATAGTCCAATATGTACAGAAAATAAAATAGTAACGAAAACAATAATGTGAAAAACATAAAAACGAAAACATGTAGATCAAAATCATATAGTACGGTTGACAATATCAAACTTTCTACATCAATTACATGATTTTCTGAAGATTTATCCTGAGTATAAAATTTATGAGTATAAAGTTACCTTATTTTCATAAACAGAAATGTTTTCGCCTCCTCAATGGGGAAAAGAAAATGACATGAAAGCCTTGGATTTCTCAAGCTAGGCCGCTGAACAGTAAGGCCGGACACTCTAGCTGTACGGAATGATATGACAAATTAAACTTTACCGGCAGGCGAGTAAAATAACCACCCTCTTACAATGCCTATCTAGGGCTTGCGTCTGTCAAAAACGGCATCAACATTTACGGGCTTGCTTTCTCGAAATCGAAAAGTCAAAATGACAAGCCGAGGTAAATCTTGTAGATTCGCGAAAACATGCGGATGACTCTAGAGCCACGGGGGTATGGGATGGGATTAGCTGAAATCCAAATGGCCTCTGACGTCAGCTTGACGAGGATTAGATTGATAACATGTAGAGGATCATTTGAAACGTAACATTTAAAGAATGTACACCTTTTTTTTATCTAGAGTAAATGTTTTTTAGTGATGTTCTTACTTTGAGGTAAACAATACAATACAATACATGATTGCTTTTTGGAAGTGGACACTACATCCCATCTTCTGGTTCTTAACGACCGGGACCCAATTTCATAAAGGTGTCGTAGCACATAAAGGAGCATTGCTAGGACTAAGGACCAAGCAAGCCATGTAACCTTGAGGAAGAGTTAAAGGCACTGGACACTATTGACAATTACTCAAAATAATTGTTAGCATAACAACTTACTTTGTAACGAGCAATGGAGAGAGCTGTTGTTAGTATAGAGCAATGTGAGAAACGGCTCCCTCTGAAGAAGTCGTTTTTGAGAAAGAGGTAAAATTCCTCACTCAAATAATAATACGCATCTAAAAGCACACAAAGTAACGCAACACGGGTTTTGTTTTCTGTCATTATTCTCTTGCAAATTCAATGACCAATTGAGCCCAATTTTGCACAGGTTTGTTTTAGTTTAAAGGAATTTGATAGGCAGAACTTTCTTCTAAACAGCTTTATGAAGGTCCACACTTCGTGTAATGTTCAGTGTTTAGGAACTGGGGCCAATTTTACAGAGCTGCTTAAAGCAATCGCACAATATCTGTAAACAGTATTGCCAAAAGGACCACACTTCGTGTATCACAACTTATTTATAAAATAACAAACCTGTGAAAATTTAGGTTCAATCGGTCATCGTTTCGCCGTGTCATGACTTGTGTTTAAAATAAATCCGTTGTTCTCGATATCGAGAATTGATAATTGTTTTGATGTTTTCTCAAAAAGTAAAGCATTTCATGGAATAATATTCTAAGGAAAGTTATTTGTAAGTTATTTGTAAATCTGTGAACTTTTAATGTTTGTTCTGTCCAGAAAGTGTCCAATGACTTTAAGTAAGCAGAGTCAATATTGCATAATATCGTTGTGCTAAAAAGCAGAAATGAGCAGGATACCAGTCGCTAAATGTACATGTGACATGGTAGTTTGGCTGGTAACCGTATCCTGGCAAGCATTATTCTGTTGTGCTCAGCTACTTTTTGTGCTTATAAAGCGACATCAAATTGGGCCAAGGATTTTCCTGAAGTGTATAGTACAACGGAATGTCCACAGACTAACTTGCAACACAGAGCTCTCTGACTGTTTGGTTTGTGTGATTTAAAAAATCGAGTTACAAAGTGTAAGATAATTTCAGGCGCTTGGATGTAAAATCAGATCAACCTCCCTCCCACGGCTGTTGATTATGATATCAGGTTTCCATTTTTAGTTTCATTTTTGATTTTGTGGAATCTGGTTTATGTATCATGTTGCATGGGGGGATGATACATAGTAAAAGTTTGAAATCCCAGTTGTAACGATGTTGTATTCCACACAACGGTGTTGTGTTCCATATAACACATTAACTTTTGTTATTCCAAATGTTTTTGACAAAGTGGTTGATGTGTCGTTCTTGACATGAACTCATTTACACTCTCTCTTTCTCTCTAGTCAACCGAAGTTTTGTGATTTGCACGTTCTTACCTATCCCCAATTAAAGGGGAGGCATTTGGTAACACTCTTGCAATAAAATGTAGCCCGCGTGTACATGATATCGGAGGCTAAATTTAGGTTTGTATTAACATTTAGGTACATGATTGGTATCGGGCTACGTTGGTTTGAGGCTGCATCTACGTTCGGGCTGCATTTAATAGGGCTTATTAAATTATTTAGGCTATTTTAGGGACTACATTCGTGTAAATGGTTTTGACTAAGTTCGCGCATTATTTTAGGTACATGGTTAAAGCCATAGTGGACACTATCGGTAAATGTCAAAGACCAGTCTCCTCACTTGCTGTATCTCAACATATGCATAAAATAACAAACCTGTGAACATTTGAGCTTGATTGGTCGTCGGAGATGCGAGATAACTATGAAAGAAAAAAACACCCTTGTCACACGAAGTTATGTGCTTGATTTCGAGACCTCAAATTATAAACTCGAAATCAAATTCGTGGAAAATTACTTCTTTCTCGAAAACTACTCCACTTCAGAGGGAGCTGTTTCTCACAATGTTTAATACTACCAACCTCTACCCATTACTTGTTACAAGTAAGGTTTTATGCTAATAATTATTTTGAGTAATTACCAATAGTGTCCACTGCCTTTAAGGTCTAAGGTCTACGTTTACGTTCAGGTTACAGTTGGGTACAAAATAAAGGCTTCATTGTCGTTCAGCCTGAACAAAATTTGAATCTGTTTCTCTAAAACCACATACCTTAAAATTTCTCATAATGTGATACATTAGTGGGTAGTTTTTGTTTCTTAAGTTATTTATAAAGCCATACCCCTTTAAGTTCATCTGCACCTGTCAAGGTTACAGACCCCTAATGATAAAAGAATCTTCTTTTGAATGTCGTACTCGTCATCCAAACAAATTCAATTTCATGCTCAGAATCTCTTAGTCATCGTCGATGCGAGTTTTCGATCTAAACTCTGCGTTGGTTTCCGCCGTGTGTTTCAGTCCCTATTTGTGTTAGTCCGGGAAACCTTATTTGCGTATGTTTGGATTGGTGTGAACATGAAAACATACCGCGTCTCGTCATTGATGTGAAATATAAACGTTATAAAGACAGCAATTTAATTTTGATATTCGCGCGTGGCCCCTTTTGTCTGAGTTGGAGTTAGGAAATTAAGAGCATTAAGGAGATACGCTTGAACAACCTCTGATGAAAAACGGAGATATTGCAGAGGTTTGTGTTTTTAACAACAAAATCGAATGTATCTGTTTAATGTGTTCCTGTTCCCTTGGTGGTAATTTGTTTCTGGAGGTGTCGATCTATATAGGTCAACATCTGTGATGTCGCCGCGAGTTTGAGCTCTATTCACATGGGGAGAGGTTGATAGTATAAAACATTGTGAGAAATGGCTCCATCTGAAGTAATGTAGTTTTCGAGAAAGAAGTAATTTTCCACGAATTTGATTTCGAGACCTCAAGTTTAGAATTTGAGGCCTCGAAATCAAGCATAAGAAAGCACACAACTTCGTGTGACATGGGTGTTTTTTTCTTTCATAGTTATCTCGCATCTCCGACGACCAATCAAGCTCAAATTTTCACAGGTTTGTTATTTTATGCATATGTTGAGATACAGCAAGTGAGGAGACTGGTCTTTGACATTTACCGATAGTGTCCACTATGGCTTTAACCATGTACCTAAAATAATGCGCGAACTTAGTCAAAACCATGTACACGAATGTAGTCCCTAAAATAGCCTCAATAATTTAATAAGCCCTATAAAATGCTATTTCATTACTATCTCTCAACTTAGACAACCGATTGAGCTCAATTTTCACAGGTTTGTTATTTTATGCATATGTTGAGATACTTTAAGTGAGAAGACTGGTCTGTCACAATTACCAATAGTGTCCAGTGTCCTTAATACCTTCCACATATTGTTTTAGTTCATCGAAGCAGTGGCTATTTGAATAAGAATTAGTTGAACACTTTTATAATTATGAGATATAAAAACAAGTGAAGGAATGAGTTCTATAGTCGAAACCCCATACCACATGAATCAAAATTGAAAACTTACCTCGAATTGTTTCCCTGTCCTGCCCGATCCAAACTAAGTTCAATGAGCAACACACGGTATAGTTTTCATCCAGAGTCAATATCCCCCCTGAAAGATCCAAAAGGTGAAATTGAAAATCTACAAGTCGAAGAAAGTCAAAAGAACATTACCACCCTACAACTATCATCATCATCATCATCATCATCATGGTCATCCCCAACCGACTAAAAGAACACCCAATATGATATGAATGTGGCCAGGTGTCAACCTCGACCGAGATTATTATTCCGCGTGCCCGGGAGCTCGGGCCGATAGCCAGGGACCCCCTACCGGGGAATATTATTGCTATCTACGGTACCGACTTGCGGACCCGTGACGGTGATTAGCGGTGCTCACTCGTCATGGGAGTGAACGACCAACTGACGCCATTTCTGCTATCGACCAATGTGTAAACTCAAAATGATGGAAGACTCGCTGGTTACTAGTTTTTGATAAAGTATTCTTAACTTTAAGTTTGCTCTACCACTTGGGAGGCAAAGTTTGTTTTCTTTATTTGAAAACATTACTCAATCGATATTGTGTAAGAAATTATAGTGGCTTGAACCACCGCTTAACATCTCGCGAGCTACAAACTGGAAACAGGGTACCAGTGCCGAATTTAAATCGCATATTGGTCTGGTCACTTCTGCCTAGCACTAATGATAAAGTGTTAAGCAGCTTAATTGACCTTCTTGCCATTGAAATGATTGACTCAGACAAGACAGCCGCATATTACCTTTAGCATTTATGAGGCAATATGTAAATGGCTGACCTTTTATCCAGCCAGAATCGGGACTTAGTTCTAGGGACGTCTGGGTGCTAAACGGTTATGGACACTTTTCAAAGATGAAATAGTGGCGGGTATTTTCATACGATGAGTAGTGTATTCCTTACGTTTTTTTTTTGAATGGGAGCGGCAAGACAGCCGCATATTACCTTTAGCATTTATGAGGCATGTAAATGGCTGACCTTTTATCCAGCCAGAATCGGGACTTAGTTTTAGGGACGTCTGGGTGCTAAACGGTTATGGACACTTTTCAAAGATGAAATAGTGGCGGGTATTTTCATACGATGAGTAGTGTATTCCTTTATAAGTGTCCTTTTTTAATGGGAGCGGCAAGATAGCCGCATGTTACGTTTAGCATATGAGGCATGTAAGGACGTCTGTGTGCTTGGTTGTGGACACTTTTCAAAGGTGATAATTAAAGTGGCGCGTGTTCTCATAAAGCTGAGTAAATTTACAGGGATCAATTCTCCGCCCATAAAGCGCAGGCACATGTTAATAAAATGTATATATTGAAGTTAATTATTATGCTAACAAGTATTTTGAGTAATTATACCAATAGTGCCCAGTGCCCTTAAACAAAGCCATGATATGCGGTCCGCCTTTGTGGATGTCTTCGTCAATTCATTCATCGGAACGAAGACGTGGTCTCCCATCATCTTAATTAGTTATAGGGAAACATCTTCAAGACGAATTGTATATTGTCCATCGTTGGTGTATTGTCAGGGGAGACGGTCTCGCTTTGTTATGGCAATTAACTTCATTTGGAAACAACGAGGTTATAAGACTACTTGATTGAATGAGCCAATGAATAGCTTAATCATGTAGTGATTAAAGGCACTGGGCACGGTTGTTAATTATTAAAAATAACTAGTGGCATAAACACTTACTTGGTAACGACCAATACAGAGATGTTGATGGTGTAAATCATTGTAAGAAACGGCTCCCTCTGAATTAACGTAGTTGTTGAGAATGTTCAATGACCAATACCTAAATAACAAGTTGACATTCGCTGTAATGTTCAATGTCCATTATTAATCTAAAAATTTACTGCCATTAACTCCAGTGGAGTTGCCTGCATGAACATGTTTACAAATTAACTTTGTGTTGTTTTACTTCGGTAAGTGTACTTTCTGCCGGTGACCAACCACCTTCCCACTTTTCCCACGTGGTAATAATCGCCCTAGATCCGTCACTAGAGTATGATGTGAATATTGACTTTTTAGTCCTCCTCTCAGCCGCCCCCCCCCCCCCATGGATATGAAGTCATGCTTCATCTCATGCCCACCGTTTTTTGAAATAGGGCTATAGTGCACTCTTAAGTTAAAGGGACTCGTTGCCTTGGAATAAGGCTGGAAATCCTGTTATAATACCTTTAAACTCATTTTTTTTTTTTTTTTGGGGGGAGACAACTTTTGAACTATTTTACTTACCTGTCTAACCCGCACCCAGTACCCTGTTTCAAAAAGCCGTTACAGCACAACAATGCTTATCATAATTCTTTGCTAGCAAAATATGAGTGATTCTTTTTTTTAGTTTTCCAAATTCCGAAATCTACTAAGTTAAGTTGTCAAAGAGCAAATCTACGAAACAAAGTCGACACACACATGCATGGTGTTACTGTAACTTACCGTACAATATTTTTGTTCTTCGTGTTCAATTAGACTATTCAGATCGTGTGTATCGCAATGCATTGAATTAGAGCATTTTGTACTTAATATTGCCTACCGAAACAGGGCATCACGACCCCTTTAGCATTTGAACAGACACAACATCGCATTTACTCATGTTGATATTTGTCTAAATGAAATCTAAGAAGTTTTCTGACACTTATAAGCTCGAAATTGTTTCTTGAAGGCTAGTGATTGTTGATGGCTCATTCCTTGAAGGCAAAACAATGAGTATTATTCCCCTTCCAAACGGCGACGGATATCACTGATTGAATAAAGACTAATTATATCAGGCAAATTAAATGTCTTTCTAATATCGCCCTTTTGTCAAATGCTGGTCTAGTCTCTCCTCAAGTCTGCAGCTATATGGATCTAGGTTAAGTTTCAGGTGTCACTTGTTATTCCTCTATTGACCCGAAGGCCTAGTTTATGACTCTTCTCTCTTCTTAATACTCTTGTCTCACTTAATGTCAAGACAGTGATGGGGTCTGCAGGTGGTGGGGGGGGGGGGGCATGGAGGGAAATGAAAGCCCCGTACTTGTTCGTCTCTTATTGTTTGGCGAGATGGGGTTGTGTAAATGTTATGTCGTGCAGATATATACATTTTGTCTGACAGAAGCAAAAGGCGATAGTTTAGGGGTTGACACAAAAGGGCATTTAGGTAAACTTGTTCTGGCACCATTTCTTAGAGCTGCTGGAAGGGAAAGTAATTTTTATTTATTTTATTTATTTATTTTCGGGGGGGGGGGCTGTTGCTAGAGAACGTCCAATACCCTTTACTGGGGGCTCGAGGTTGATATAGATCGCCCACTGCCCTTCAATGTGGGTTCAAGATTGAATGTGGGCGCGAGGGTGATAGAGACCGTTCATTGGCCTTTAATGAGGTTCTCCATAATGTGAAAACGTATACCCAGGCGCCTGAGTTCACGCTACAGTTGCAGTGTACTCATCTGGGACGCCTTTGTCGGCTTGTCCAACTGCGTGTGCTCACTGGGGGCAATCAAACTCATATAATAGCCATTCCACTGATCTCTACTACACTGACAAGTATACTGATCAGTGAGCCATTGCACATGATGAGTACTTGGTGTAATTCAAACCTGATTTCTCTGACTGTCATCTTCATTGGGTGCGTTCGTTTAGCTTCCCTGGGTCGACCCCGGTGTGTGGCGGTTTTTTTTTCCCCAGGACGAACGTGGGTAATTATCTGCACACCTTCGTCCTGGAAAACAAAACCGTCACACACCGGGGTCGACCCAGGGAAGCTAAACGAACGCACCCACTATGAGCAAGTTCGAGTGGGCACAATGAGTCGACCCGGGCCCAATTTCATGGCTCTGCTTACCGCCGGAAGCGCCGAATTTCTGCGCTAGCCTTGTAAGCGTAGAATGCCTAGTAACGTGAAGTAAGCACGCGCAGAAGCCCAAATTCGCCGCTAACCCGTGAAATACGCTTGCCGTAAGCACAGAATTCCCTGCTTCCGTAAGCGCCGATTCTGTGCTTACGGTAAGCAGAGCCATGAAATTGGGCCCCGGTGGTTGGCTACTGACTAGCAATGTACATGCGCAGCGACGCACCCACTCGAAAGACTCATTTAGAAGTCTAGTCAACCTTCCGCTTTTTCGCTACAGTGTCACTGGTTCTCCTCTGCGCTTTACTTTATGTTAGAATGGAACATGCTGTTGGGACCGGTGAAGAAACCATGGGCTCGAGGCTGGTTCCAAATGGTCGACCACAGTGGTCAACCAATGGTCAACCAGCCTGGGTTCGAGTGCAATGGTCAACCTGTAGTTATCCATTGGGCACACTCGAACTTGCTCCATGTGTAGCCATATTTTGTGGCATACCTTTATGTGCAATAGCACGTAATGACATAGAATATGCCAATGTTTGAGATGGCACCAGACTTTTCGTCTCAAACACTCTGCGCAATAGCACCATGACTAGACTTGGTAACTGTCAAAGACCAGTATTTTCACTAGGTGTATCCCAACATAATGCAAACAGTAACAAATCCGTGATAATTTGGACTCAATTGGCCATCGAAGTTGCAAGAATTTGATGAAAGAAAAAATACCCTTGTTGCACAAAATAATGTTTATTGTGTATACTTTTTGATGTATATAACAAAAGGCTTCAGGCCTGAAGTCTTTTATTATTGATATCCCTTGCTTGTTCTGCAGGCTTTCTAAATACATTCATGTATTTCCACTCCACTGCTTATGTTACACAATAATTACCTGTTCCTGTTTGTTGTGTTGTCATTTAGCCTTCGAGAAAGACTCTGAGGGTCGAAACGTCAGGCGAATTGACTATTTTTTGCTTTTAATATTTGAGTGAGAAATTACCTCTTTCTCAAAAAAAAACTACCTTACTTCAGAGGGATCCGAGTAATTACCAATAGTGTCCAGTGCATCCAAGGATCCTTACAAACATGCTTTGCTACTTGTTATAGGAAAGCACAAAATCAAACTGATGTGATACTTTCCTAGCAAGACGTTATTATACAGCTCAGTTACACCATGTAGAGAAGATGATATGAGTTTTGCTCAGCGAAGACGAAACCCGAGTCAATAACATAATCGATTTTGATCAGACGGATAGTGCCCTGCCCGGGCAATAGTTCGAAATATTTCTAAACGAAAGAACTGCGATATTATTGTTTTATCAACCGAAGGGGTCACCCCTTGTGACTACGGACCAACCAACAAAAGATCTTGATCTATGGCGAAGAAACTCGAGTCAATAACATAATCGAGTTTGATCAGAGGGAAGTATTTGTTCACAAAGTGCCCTGCCCGGGCATTAATTCAAAACATTTCTAACCAAAGAGACAACGGTGATATTTGTTATTGACCGCAGGGGTCACCTATTGTAACTATGGACCAACCAACAAAAGATCTTGAGTCTACGGGATTAGACCTGCGCATAAAAAAACCGCTACAGGGCAAACTGAAGATGAACCGTACTACAATAAGAAACAAAAATCATGGTCTTTATTGCTATGGTTACCGGAGGTTGTATAAAGTACATCCACGCACGGGGTTGGGAAGTGTGAAGGATTCCCGCCTAAAGTATTAACTGATCTGTTTTCTAGCACGACATTGACACGGCTGATGATGTAACGAAAGGTGGAACTGACAGGCTTAATTAATTTTCTTAAAGCTACTTCACATTTTGCGTTGTCTTTATGTGCGTGGCGTTATATGGGGGCATACACGACCTGTCGGCTTACTGTGTGCAAGATCTTGATGTCTTAATAGTGATGGATAGCGCTTATACTTCGCTTTAAAGACACTGGACAGTCTTCTCACTTGGTGTATCTTAACATGCGTACACAAAAACCTGTACAAATTTGAGCTCAATTGGTCGTTGAAGATGCGAGATAATAATGAAAGAAAAAACACCCTTGTCACACGAAGCTGTGTGCTTTCAGACGCTTGATTTCAAGACCTCAAAATCTAATTCTGAAGTATCGAAATCAAACTCGTGGAAAATTACTTCTTTCTCGAAAACTACGTTGCTTCAGAGGGAGCCGTTTCTCACAATGTTTTATACTATCAACAGCTCCCCATCGTTACCAAAACAGTGTCAACTGCATTTAATAGTGATTGCTAGCGCTTAGGCCAATACTTTGCTTTGAATCGCTTACCTGGAAAGAATGTGAGCTGACTTCAATCAAAGGTTAATGTGAAACTCTGTTCAGACGTTGTTTGTTGAGGCAATTTAAAGAGACAGTAAGTAGAAATAAATATGCGGTTCATGATTTGTAGATTTCAAGAAATTTCTGTGGTGTCGTGGCCGAGCGGTTGGATCAGAGCAACGGACTTAAGTTCTGGTGTTTCTGATCAGCAGAGTGTGAGTTCGAGTCCCGGTCGGTTTTTACCG
The DNA here is from genome assembly GCF_902459465.1 of Asterias rubens. Taxonomy (NCBI): domain Eukaryota; kingdom Metazoa; phylum Echinodermata; class Asteroidea; order Forcipulatida; family Asteriidae; genus Asterias; species Asterias rubens. The sequence continues at coordinate 1,683,029 of NC_047081.1, read as the reverse complement.
ATCATTTATAAATTGTTTATCGTAATCCTATGTGAGAGGAAGAGTCGTCGGACCAATCGGGTAGCTATTTTCTGTGCATCAAAATTGCCGCTGTCGCAGTGTTTTTCAGTGAGAAAAAAAATGAAATCCTTCAAATAAAGACCAGGAAAATTATATGAGGATGGCATTTCTATATACTACAGAGTAAAATCGCTTCCGGGTAAATGTTCTTAATATCAAGTCAGGTGTTTTTCATGGGGATAATAGTTAACCTTCCCAGGTTGATCATTGAAGAGACTCTATTGGTTCAGCAATGACTAAGATTCGCTCTCGGAGCACTTATTGTGTATCTTAGTGAGAAACTGATGTGCGAAATCTAGTTACAGGTAGAAACAACACAGATGGCGAGCTAGAGTTAAAGATACAGCCGTGGTCAAACAAGGTTTACTGGTTATTGGATCAGCAATTGGGGACAACTCACCGGGTGTGATAAGTTTGCATAAGGGAAGCAATCGTCCATAGATATGTTTTGTATCGGGAATTCAATGGGAGACTTTGAAACGCTAGGTGGCAGCAGGCTGACGATGTTTTCCGTTGTTTACGCTAAGCATGCATACATTTTTTTTACCAATGGGAGACTTGGAACCCTGTGTGGGCGCAGACTTACAAGGAAAATGTCCATTGTTTACGTAGCTCTGGATATGCGCATCTTTTTTTTATTCAATTAAGTTCACATTTATTTCTATACTGTCAAAACTCAACACAGCATTACAGAGAACCCTTACCAAGAACAATGTAATTACATGGTAAGTCTGGTACCACCTAGCGTCCCAAAATCCCCATTGCAATGATAATGTTTGCGGACGACACGTGACCAGATTCCAGATCATACTGACCCAGTCCGACCTCATCATGACCCGGATCCGGGTCAAGCTCTGACCCGGAAGTGTTTAGAGTGTACCTAAAATGTAACCGTTGTGTACTCTGGAGGTGTTGCGGCCGAGCGGTTAAGAGCAGCGATTTTAAACTCCGGTGTTTCTGTTCAGCAGAGTGTGGGTTCGAGTCCCAGTCGTGATACCATGTGTCCTTAAAGCTAGACATTTAACCATTGATTTGTCTTTCGGATAGGACGTTAAACCGTTGGTCCCGTGTGTTGTGTAACAGGCGTAAAAGAACCCAGTGCAATTCGACCTTGCAGGAAATAATATAATATATAATGTTGAAGCACCTTGAGCGTCACTCAGTGACGCATGTGCGCGTTAAGAAGCCACTTGAATACTATTTCTTCTACCTTTACTTTACAGTAATAGTATTACGTTTTCTATGGCATGGCGAATGACAATGGCCAAGTTATCACTCTAACTGAAATTCAAACACGTCCCTGCCGAACTAATAGATTAAGTTTGATTCAGGTAGATACCAGCACAATTTATCTTTATGGCGTCAAGCCGGGTGTACATCAAAAAGAATTCCACAGCAATGATGGTGAGAAAATAGTAAACTTGACTTAGAAACGACGACACTACCGTGTGTCACTCAACTAATAAGTTTACACCACGGACACGTTATAGTTTGTATTAACTGAAAGTACATCTGCTGGTATATCTGTGTATATAGTATGGGGAACAACTTGTTGTATACCTTGCCTGTAAAGCCCGCCAGTCAAAAACCGAAAGAGGTGCAATTTATCAATATCTCTGCTCGCCGAATACCGTTCTGCAACAAAGGGTCATTTCAGTCAAACCCCGGCATTGTGGACTCCTAAAGAAACCTTATATATCAAGATAAGAAGAAGATCTCTTTGAGATGTCAGTCTTCCTCAACGGGGTCCAAAGTGGCCCTTCTTTTGTTTGGGGACAACGGGTGGCTTCCCCAAGCCGCCACCCCTACTTATTCATGGTTTGACGGTCTTCTTTTACCGTCGAGAGATGCCTTGCTCTATGAGAAAAGCCAACTAAAAGTAATAGGTATTAAGCTATTTCAACCAATATAGTGGTACGTGGAACTGACCACAAAAAATCCCTCACTTAAAAGTAAGGTTCATGCTTAAAGTTTGTGACAACACAAACTAACTTTTGGTCAGAAGTCAAAAAACGTCCAAAAAATGTCATCTTTGAATGGGCAACACTATTTTCATTTGGCAACAGGCTCTTCAAGTTGCAAATCTTAAGATTGTAATAAAATATATGTCAATGGGGCACCAAGGCCAAGGTTGCATGTAACTCTTACAAATTGCATCTAGCTCTGGGCTCCTTGAAAATTAAGACCTGGAACATCGTATTAGATTTATGCTGATTTGGAATGGTTTTCACAAAATGCAAGTTGTCACCGTCAACCAGTATTGACCATTAATGCCAAACAAGATCTTTGCTCACTTTACGCTCATATTGGTCTTTCACACGATGGGCTGCCAACCTGCCACCAGGGGCAAGTTGCCACCTATACCTAAAACAGCCTGGTTACCCCCTTCACAACCCGTTAGAGAGTAGGCATGGGTACCGTCGATTTCACAAAACTCTTCCTAACTCCGGTAAAACTAATCTTATGGGCTTAGGATGAGTCCCAACCCTGCACTGTAGCTTGAGACCTAAAGATTAATCCTAAGTTAGGACGAGATACCCGTCCTAACTCGAGATAAGACGAGTCCTAACTCTTTGTGAAATCGACGGAACACAATACACTCCTCCCGAGTATATACATACAAATTAACAAACAAGCCATTAACCTTTAAATTTGGTGGAGGATACTCTTTTCCAGATGTTTCAGAAACAATTTACATAACACCCGTTACTTGTATTAGTTACAATCAGAATAATGTTGTTTGTCCAATGGTCCTTAGTAACAATTTTATACTTAGAATAAACAGAAGGTCACTAAATGAAAAATGCACATACATCAATCGAATATTTCACTTAGAAAATAAACGTTCATGTTTGCCAAACAATTGCTTTGAAGAGCACTCAGCACTCTCGGTCAGTAAACCACGTTTACTCAAAAACGAATATTTTTTGTTTTGAATACCATTCAAGATCAACACTTCCCATTAACCAGGAGCCCAAAAGTACATGTATATATGCAAAAGCTATTTATAATACCAATACAAATTGCACTGATGACATTTTTCTAAGCAGACGATTTAGGGGCTTAGGGGATTTTTGACAAAGATGAGGCCATGAACGAGTGAGGGATAATGTCGAATGGAATAGCAACCAGCTGTGGAATATGTTTCACCATTATTATGAATGTTGGATGATTTAAGTCGACGTTTCGGTAGTGTCTTCGAGAAAGAAAAAGAACAAAACCAAAAAAAATTCTCTCCAAAAAATCCCCCCCAAAAATAAAACACGGAAGCCACGAGTACGGATAAACAAATATTTGCCATTCCAGATTGCCTAACTAGGCGGGGAAAAAAACGACGTTTCGGTAGCCTGTCATCAAGAAAATTTGATGGGAAAGCTGTTTTTACATTAGTAGAATACAAGCCAATTCTACCATAAAACACAAACTTGTTTCCTTTTCCAAAATACATGCACGTACTGCTGAATGACCGTAGTCGACGTTTCGGTAGGTCTGTCTTCAAGAAAAATGCACTGCGAAACCTGGGATGTTAACATTGACATCATAAGAAACAATCAATTTTTTGTTTTACATCTAGTGTTAAAATAACAAAAATGTTAATGTTTATGCAGAAATTTGTGTTATTTAACCACACTGTGGTGTACATTTTGAATCTTTGTTATATGTCACAACAAGGCGTCAATTTTACTACCCCAGTTTGTGTTCAATGTAGTGGGAACTTCTGGTCTGCATTGCAGAGCCTTTTAAAGGCAGTGGACACTATTGGTAATTGTCAAAGACTAGCCTTCACAGTTGGTGTATCTCAACATATGCATAAAATAACAAACCTGTGAAAATTTGAGCTCAATCGGTCATCGAAGTTGCGAGATAATAATGAAAGAAAAAACACCCTTGTCACACGAAGTTGTGTGCGTTTAGATGGTTGATTTCGAGACCTCAAGTTCTTAATCTGAGGTCTCGAAATCAAAATTCGTGGAAAATTACTTCTTTCTCGGAAACTATGGCACTTCAGAGGGAGCTGTTTCTCACAATGTTGTATACCATCAACCTCTCCCCATTACTAGTCACCAAGAAAGGTTTTATGCTAATAAATATTTTGAGTAATTACCAATAGTGTCCACTGCCTTTAATAAACATTGTCATTATTGGAAAAATACACTCTGCAGAAGTGATTTGTGCCGCGACTTACAAAGGGGACGAAACAACATCTGTTTTGAGAATTTACGTTCATAAACGGTTTGTAAACGAGGCATGAAGTGCAACACTAATATCCCAAGGGTTTTGTTATACGTGAGGATAACAATCACACCCGTACAGGTTAAATCCGTATGTTCGTGTACATTAGTTGGCTTTTGGCTTGTGTGTGCGCCTCCTCCGTACTTTGCTTAGCAAAAGATTAATTTCAAGTTAAGATCAATCTTAGCTCTTTATGGAATCGGACCCTGTGAGCCGATTTCACGAAATGCTAGGATTAATCCTAACTCGGGTTAGGACGAGTAACTCGTCTGCGTAGAATGGGTTCAAGAGTCGAAACGTCTTAGGATACGGAAATTAAAGGAACACGTTGCCTTGGATCGGTCGAGTTGGTCTTTGAAAAGCGTTTGTAACCGTTTGTTAGAAAGATGTTGTAAAAGTAGAATACAATGATCCAAACAATCATGCCTCGAAATTGCACGGTTTTCCTTTTGCCTCGTCGACTAACACGGTCGGCCATTTATGGGAGTCAAATTTTTGACTCCCATAAATGGCCGACCGTGTTAGTTCGCAAAGTAAAAGGAAACCACGCAATTTCGAGGCAAATATTGTGTGGATCATTGTATTCTACTTTAAAAAAATCTTTCCAACCATATACATTTTATAACAAACGCCTGTACAAACGCTTTATATAGACCAACTCGTCCGATCCAAGGCAACGTGTTGCTTTAACTCGTCCTAAGTCATAAGATTAATCCTAAGTTTAGAATAGTTTGATGAGTTGGTCTTACCTTGCAGTGAGAGTTGAATCCACTTTATAAATGTTTCCCCTGCAGCTCAACCACATAGCAAGTGAAACTCAGTGAAAGATATTTTATAAGCACACAATAATTTATCAACTCAAAAATGTTTCACAGAGAAGCCTTGATAGGTGTCAAATCGCAAGACAACCTTGTCACCTGTTGAAGCGAATGTTAAAAGAACGCGACATCTTTTGTTTTTTGTTCCCAGCCTACAGCTACTGAAAACGTTCTGGCAGAAAAACTATGCAGCCTCACTGCACAACATGTAGAGCCTGTAAAAATGTCCCAGCTATAGGACCACACGTCTGGCTCCACGGTGTTCCGTGCGTCGGTGTGCGTAGAGCAAATCGAGTGGCGATTATACACTCATCGGTAAACGGACTCGCAAACCAACTCCCTCTCTCTTCAATGTCGTGTCATCAGACGTCAGGGGTGGACTCACTAACACAATCAAGACTAGGGCTCCCGCCTACTCCATTTTATTTTGAATAATTCAGCTTTCAGGTAGCACTGCGGAGTAAACACCGGGTACACAGTCACCAGCGATACGGTGGCTACGCATTAATAGTTTGCACTCGTGACTGAACCCACACCTTCTGTTTATATCGCCTCTGCACTTGTTAGGGTTAACGCACTCCAGATTCTGTATGAGGGAAACCGTAAAAAAAGAAACTAGTTCAGCAGTCTGTTTTGGAGATCATGATAATAACAATATACTTGTAGTGCGCACATTATGTCCACCCGCTTGGTGTTCAAGGCGCTGCAGTAAAACTAAAAACTAAACGAAAGGAAACAGACACAACAAAATTAGTTCTTGAAAAACTGTGACATAAGATAAGTTTGAGAAGAGATTTGAAATTTGTGGTACAAAGACAATATCTAAGATCACGTGGAGAGAGTCCCAGATGCGTGGCGCAGCTGAAGAAAAATACCTGTCACCCCAGGAGTGTCGAGACTTGGGTTCAATGAGGAGGACAAGCATTCCTTTAAGTTTGAATGTTTTAATTGAATAGTTTGTACAAAACCCATATGGGTCTGTCGTCCTAATTGACTTGCAATATCAATGGAATAGCGTGTAATTTTAGGCCACCTTTAACTTCATACCTACGTTGCAAAGCGTCGTGATCGGCCCATTCTTGTAATCCCAGAATGTCACATTTGCACTAAAACTGTACAAACTCTACTCCCAAACTCTTCTCACAGACACAGCCAGGTTTGATATAAACTTCATTGTAACAATGTGAATTGTTTACTATACCTGGCTAGCATTGCAAAAACTGTTCACTATACTAATTTGACACTTTGAATTATTTCACTCTCATTTTCACTCATGTACTGGCTGGACCTGATGCGAATATGATACCAGGCTTGATCGTCAGGGTTCGATGATTTGAACACCATTGATCGATAATAGTCGATATTAGCAATAATCCCTCTCCTCACACAAGGCTTGAAAAGGGGGATGAGACATTTTCAAGGTTGAGGGGGGATTAAACCTCTTGTGCTATTCGAGGATTAAGAAACGACAAAAGAAACCTGAGTGTAGTTCGATGGTAACGGTAAGATTGTATTGTTATAGCCAGGCCATCGTGAGGCGGTTAAAGCACTAAGCATGCAATTAGGATTTCAACCCAGCAGGTACTTTCTCGTTTACACTGCAAGGAAGTGGGGTGTTCAAATTTACACCAAGGGTGTTGTCATATAGTTGTTATACAGATACCCAAGAGGGAATCCAAATTGACATCCAAACTTCCAGGTGTCAGCCCCACTCCATACTTCAGGGTCCTTGTCCCTGCCCTGACTTCCAGGTTCTAGTCCCCTTTCCAGATTTACAGGTCTTAAGTCCCAAAGGACAAATACCACAATCACGGCAAATAAAGACGGCTGAACGAGTACTGTTGAAACTTGGGTGATTTTATTTACTCTCTCACGTGTGTAACGAACTATTAGACTTGATTCAAGTCCCGTTCTCGTATGAAAGGTCCCCAAGCATATCGCGCCAACTAGCAAACAACCCGTAAGGTGCGCGCTCGCCGTCAAAATGTGGTCCCCAGAATGGACATCAGGCTGGGGTAATGCAGAGCATCACAACACAATAGTTTTCAGGCGATCGCACGGTATTGGGACTTGAGAGTCAAGTCTTACGAACTATTTGCTCTTTTCATCCGTTGCATCTCACAGTTCAGCGGACCGCAATCTCTTGAAGACGCAGTGACTTGAATCAAATAAACCCATGAGTAGGCTGGCGGGATGGACGCCTTTAGTCTAACGGCGTCTCCAGTCCAATCTGCAATTTATGTTGTAGCCTCATTTTGTGAATTACTGTTGGGGGGCACAGTGGGGACTCCTCAGTGTATTGAGGTATTGACGTTGTCGGTGATGGATTGCACAATCCATGTTCTGAATTGGCTATGTTGTAACGGATACTCGAGTTTACCCCTGCGGCCATGCCGTAAGAGGTCATTTACTGGCAACCAGTTCCAGCCAACTTCAAAGAAAAAAGCCATTCCCATTTTAATGTTCATTTTATCTTTCGTGTGGATCGCAAAACATTGTTCGAAAAAATGACCCACAAAAGTGGTGATGGCATCAAATGCTGTTAGTTGCCTCCAAGTTGACCGTAAAAGTTGTTTTGTGTGACAACTTGGTCTTGCTTCAAGACAACCGTGTCAAGTCATGCGCCTCTCTAAATATATGCATGAGTACGTTACCATTCTAACCCAAAACGAGGCCACAGGCGCAGGCGCTGCAAGTGGTACTTTGGTAAAAATTATGACGTCATGCATGAATGAAGAGAGGCATTTATTCTGGTAAGCATTGGTTCAGTTGTGCTTAGCTACTTTTTGTGCTTAAAGTAGCTCGATGAAATTGTGCCCTGTTTTGTTTAACTTTAATGAAGTTGAGATATCATGTGCTTTCGTTATCTTGTCTGGTCCAGTTCATCGGGATGTGTGTTTTTGTCAGGGGAGACAGCCCCAGCTGTTTAAGTAGATCAACATCCCGATGCCTATCACCCACACTTTTATCCGCGTTGATACCAGGTCGACCGGTGGAGGGAGAGGGTGATGAGTCCGCTAGGGGGTGTCAATCGCGTCGATTCCCGGGGATGATTCATCGGTTGGACTCAGCGGGAAGTTCGGGGGAGACGCACTTGGGGAGTGCATCGATGAAGAATGTGATGTTGCGAGATCTGCTAGCTATTCGCGGAGAAGATTCATGTGTTGTTTTTGCAGGCTAGATGGATTCTTAAAAATGTTACAGAATGCTTCATTGGCTTTGAGAGTTTCTGACATGGTACAGAGGGCTGTGCGGCACCTTGTACAGGTTTGGGGCTACATTTAGGTCCGGTCTACATCTAGGTGCATGTTTGGGGCTACATTTAGGTCAGGCTACATTTAGGGCTCGGGCTACATTTGGTGCCGCACAGAGGGCAGTGATGATCGAACTTATCCGTGTATGCATGTTTATGTACCCTACACCCCCCCCCCCCCCCAAACACACACACACACACGCCCACTCAAAGTGTTGGACTGCTACTTTGAAGTCTAGCTTTTTAGTTTCCCAAACCACCCCTTAGTTATGTGTTTTCGTCATTGGAGGAAATCTGTGTTGTTGTTTTTTTTTTATCAAGTAATGAATCACTAGTAATACTGACTGTGTGAATTGTTAAACCGTTTTGGGTTGAAGGAAAAAAATATTACTTTTATTTTGAGCATTAAAAAAACGATTTGGGTAACAAGATGGGCTACCTTCTTGCTATCAAATTTCAAATTCAATTTCCATATTTGGAAAATATCATGGATTCAAAAAATAAAAATTCCATTCGCATGTAAATTTTATTAAAATATTAATTCCAAGGGCGTTATTGAAATTATATTTAAGTATTAAAGATCGAAATCAGTCAACCATACTGATTTTGTCCTTTCGAGAATATCTTAAAGGGAAGGTAGAAATGGTGTTGTTATAAAGACTCACATAATATAGATAACGAAGAGAGAATAAAAAATAACAAAATAGGTAGAAATTAGTGCCAGTTTAACACCTAATGATGTAAATGTTGATACTTGTTTTGATGTGTATAAATGGGACAACAACCTTAACAACAAATGTATTAAAACAACCATTTTTTTTTAGTAAAGTGTAAATGATCACAGTAAAAGATGACAACTATTCAAAAGCAGTTTTGTTTGGCAATTTTCATAGACTAGTGTCCTCACTTGGTGTATCGCAACGTATTTTTATGCCTAAAATAAAATGACCTGCGAAAATTGGTCATCTGAGTGGCAAGAAAATAGTGACAGAAAAAAAGAAGGGAAAAAATGAGCACGGCACAAGAGGTATCACTGGGTGAAAAGGTGCTTTGAGGCCATTCTTGAACATCTGAATTGATTTTGCTGAGCGCAGAAAGACTTAAAATCATTTAATTTGTGGAGCTAATATCAAAGGTATCTACCCTTCCTTTAAGCTAGTTGAAGGTGAATTATTTATTCTGAACCATCCCATAGATGGGAAAATTATCGCACTAAATAAACAGCAATTGTCGTTAGGGGGCTGACAAACTCTATTATCATTTCAGATTTCACCCACCACGTAAATTGCTGCATACCAAACCTGTATCAGCTTCCAAAATTTACCTTACAAGTAGAAAAACAACCATTAAAGTCACCTGGAAGTGGTATTTTTTCAAAATAAAGCTTTTGTCACTAATATATGTGTTTTGATGAGTGGAATGTGAATAAACAGTTAACTAAGGTTTTACAAAATCAGTTCTTATGTTATTTACAAATTTAAGAGCAGACCACGACCCGAGAGGGCGCTGTTCGTGACGTCAATCGAGGCAGACTTTGCCTGTAATGCGTATAGTAAACACAATTGGAAAGTACATGTACGGACCAAGTCGTGAGTTTGTACGTTTCAAAAAAAGATTTTTTTGTGTTTTTTCCGGCAATGCCGACCAGGTGTATTGCTGCTGAATGCAGAAAAAACACTTTTTGAAACGTACCAACTCACGACTTGGACATACATGTACTTTGCACGTGTGTTTACTATACGCATTGCAGGCAAAGTCTGCCTCGATTGACGTCACAAAAGGGGTAGGCGGAGTCAGCCCCCAAACAACTTTATATATTTTTTAAACATATAAATCGTGACAAACAATTACTAAAAAAATTGTGTTATTGTTCGTAAGCATATACTCTTATGTTAGAAAGAAAAAACTTTTATTTCCAGGTGACTTTAAACAAATCCCTCGAGATTTAGCAATAGTTGTAATACTATATATCTAAAAACGCCTGCGTCTTTAGTACCCCTACCTGACGGATTCACTCCTGAAACTAGGGGGCGGGGGGGTGCAAACAAAAACAGTCGAGCAATAATATTTTCCCGCTACGTCAGAAACAATTGGCGGGAGAAATCACAGTGTTAAAACCCAGGGTGATTCGAGCTGGGAGGCTGGTGCCATTCACGGTTTGTTATTCTAATCGCACCTGTGATGCGAAGTACCAGATCCTCGTGGGATGGCATCCAATGGAATAACAATTATTAATTCCGATATAGATTGTAGATGAATACAGAAATGGACACACGGGAACTACACAAATGCCAGCTATACGTCCGTTACTTTTTGAATCAATAGCTATGAGCTTTAAAGGCACTGGACACCATTGATAAATGTCAAAGACCAGTATTCTCACTTGGTGCATCCCTACATTTGCATAAAATAACAACTCTGTGAAAATTTTGATACAACATGATACAACCTGTGCACTTCCAGCAACATCTAGCCCCGATAATCAGAGCAGATTTATTTCTGCACATTAGATTTGCCATCTTCAGACATTATTCCCTGAACTTATTTTTTAGGAATCCCTTTTTTGTTTAACTCGATTTAAAAGAAACAAATTTCCCCTTTGAAAAGCACTACGGCACTGGTCATTTTGGAGTACAGAACAAAAAAATTCCAAGGCGATCAGAGCATACTGAACGAAACAACGAGTGCAAACCAACGGTTCTTTTCAGAACAATCCCAACTCATTTAGAGATTATCATTACATGGTCTTACCGCAAACCTTTGCTATATCAAACGAAATTGCTGCCTGGATGTCAAGATTAAACTAGGTCATCACAGAAGGCGAGGTTTGAATCTTAAACTTGACTTATCCGTTATTCACGGACAATTTAAGAAGAGCTTCCTCTTTGGTATGCATCGATAGGCTCCGATAATAGGTCAATTGCTCTGAACGAAATTTGTTACGGAAATTGTTGGTGAAAAACTGATTGGAATCGTTGGGATTCCGTCGGAAAGTGGTGGAATGTTGTTACACAGCTTAAAGGCACTGGACACTAATGGTATTATTACTCAAAATGTTAGCACAAAAACTTATTTGGTAACGGGTAATTTCGAGCTGTTGATAGTATATAACATTGTGAGAAACGGCTTCCTCTGAAGTAACGTAGTTTGTGAGAAGGTGGTAATTTGTCACTCACTAACCCGACCCCGAAGAATTCTAAGTATCACTACGTGAGGAAAATGTAGACTGCATGGTTAATTTAATAGATGGTAGATTTATGTTACTACCATACCCTATACTCCCGTTTGTAGAAACTCTTCGTTACTCATAAACAAGTAAACTTTATTCTTCTTTTTGAAGTGTGGGACCTTTCCCCTTTAAATATCACAATGTAATTGTCTTCAAGGTGATGTGGCGAATTATTTTTATGCAGCCAATTACACCAGGAACACCGGGCGAACCCCTTTTGTAGACAAAGGATGCTGGCAGAGTTTGGTCCTGCCCCTTCTCACCAAATCACTAACCCCGTTGATTGACACCCCTCTTAGATGAGTGGCATGGTCCAGCTTAGGGTATCATTGCATATGAGCTGACCAGTGTGTACGATGTTGTTAAGACAATGGAAATATTAAAATACATCAGCATGTACCAACGTCCGTCTTTGCAACGAATATATTTTGAAAACATTTGAGCGAATGGTGGTTGACCCAACGGTGAACTAACTGTAACTCATTTGTGACTAATTTGTTTAATTAAAGAGCAAGCCAATAACGGACAACCCTCAGCGTTGATGCAATTAATGTGCATTCAATATGCTCAATTGTCTTGTTAACACAATGAAGTTGGTTTGCTGGACTAAATTGAATTTCCAGCCATGCCACAGCAGTTGTTGAAGCACATATTAACGGTCACAAATTGTCAAAATTAGTTACATAAATTAAGCGTCCAACACAGTCCTAGATGCTTATGATGATCACAGAACGTACTTTAAAGGCACTGGACACCTTTAGTATTTGTCAAAGACCAGTATTCTCATTTGGTGTATCATAATATGTGCATTAATTAACAAATAATATGTGAAAAATGGGACTCAATTGGTCGTCGCAGTTGCAAGGAAATAATCAAGAAAAAGCAACCCTGTTGCACAAAGTCAATGTGTTCTTTCAGATACCTAAAAAGGGCTTCAATACTATGGAATTCTGCTGTATGCTTCCAACCAAGAATTTGTCTAGCCATTAATTTAAGAGTGATTACCAAACGTACACCTTCCCTTTAGCAACTCACAGGCAAATGCTCCAATGAATTCCCAGGATAGCCAACATACATGAGCTCTGCATGTCAGTAAGATTAAATAGCTTTGAACATCATGTTTTCTGATAGATGGGCGACTGTAATTACATAATATATTTGTTTGACTTCTAAAATACAAAACTGTGTCGGTTTTTCAACTCTAGCTGTCTTCAAGCGGCGCGCTATGGGGGACTTTTAAACAGAGCGCGGTGAACAGAATTTTCTAAATTGTCCAACCCCCCGTGCTGGTGTAACGACCCGTTTGGTTAACCTGGTTTTCCGTGCATTTTTACGGCTCAATTTGAATAACTCTTTGGAGATATCCGTGTGTTTTATCGGGGTTTCTATATACCAAGAGTTCATGTTTAGTTAATGCGGTTTCTAGTGGGAGCTTAATCGAGTATAATGCAATAGCTTCTTGGTTAATCAGGATCAACAGAAGTAATTAGGCCTCTGTGAGTGAGTATATGAATGCAAAAAGAGATGCGGATTGGATAAGTCCATTTGTTTACGAGATCATCGCCTTTTTTGCGGCTTTGTTCATTGATGTTGCTGTTGATGTTTTGGTTGTTGTTGCTGCTGCTGCTTTTGCTGTCGTCGTCAGTGTTGTTGTCGTCGTTTCTAATGTCGTTATAGTTGTCATTGTCGTTGTCGTTGCTGCTATAGCTGTCGCTGTCATTATGGGAGACTTTGACAGCAGACTTACCAGGTAAATGTCTGTTGTTTACGTAGTTCTGAGCATGCGCACACTACCGAGAACAATGGATTTTACCTGGTAAGTCTGCTGCCACCAAGCGTCCCAAAAGTCTCCCATTGCTGTCGTTTTATTCAATGCAACTTGTCTTGTTCTTGTTTGATGAGGAAACATTGCCCTGTTACCTTCAGTACTGTCATTTCCCATAGCTTGATGAGATAACTGATATGTCTAATGTTAGACAAATGGCAACCTCAAGTTGTTCTTTTTGATCTGAATGATCTCTTTGATTGAACATAACTATACATAGTGGCAACATACGCCCTCTAATAAAACCCAGTGATTCTTTTCTCGCCCTTTCTCGCAGCAGCGCGTTAACATCATGCATGACATCTTAATCATCGGCTCTCCTGCTTGACTTTACTCTTAGAAAAGAAGAAGAAGAAGATATATTGCCTCGTCTACCTCTGGCGCCATGATCCCCCAGGACGACGCAAGAGGCATTCTTACGATTGTAACATCCAATGCTTGGCTTCGCGCCCAATTAGAAATCTACACCATCTCTATATCTCTCTTTCTTTCTTTCTTTCTTGTTTGTGTTGTTTTACTTGCGGTCAGGTTTTGATGCACGCAACAACTACAGATCGTTGAAGTTCTTCCTCAGTCCTCGTTATGAAACGAAACGACTTTGACATATTGAAATATCAGTTTTACTGAAGACAAGCAGCAATGTCGGTGTTGGTGTTTGGAGTGCCAGGTTACAGAAGGCCTTTTGTCAGTTTTATGACAACGCGTATGAAATGGCCACGCCCACCTGGGCCGAATGTCAATGGGCTCTGATGCTTGAGCACAAAAAGCAGCTAAGCAACAAAGTTCTGCTTACCAGATTAAGGTTACCAGTTAAAACAATCAAAATACGACTGATATCCTGTTATATTTTGCTCAGAAAGAAATATTATCAAGCATCATCTTCTGTGAAAATTCTTATCTCTATGGAAATAAACTGAAATTAAACTGGTAACCTTGCTAATTTTACCAATCTGGAAAAGTGTAGATGTTGTCATTAGATATTTGAAACATCCAATTGGTGGAATGTTGATCTAATCAAAAGGTCTGGGAGATAGATAAAATTATGAGAACATTCTCTCATGCTCAAATATTGTGTACTTAAAGGCACGGGGTAGATTTCACAAAGAGTTTTAACTCGAGTTTAGGAAGAGTTACTCGTCCTATAACTTAGGACTAGCCTTAAGTTTTTGATATCTCCTAGGACTAGTCCTTAGTTAGGATTAGTCTTAACTCTTTGTGAAATCGACCCCTGGACACCTTTGGTAACTGTAAAATACAAGTATTCTCATTTGTTGTATTCCAACATTATGCACAACATAACAATATCTCTGAAAATGTGGTCAATATTGGTCATCGAAGTTGCAAGAGAATAATGAAAGAAAAACACCCTAGGAGCCCACATTTTCACTCGTTCTGCAAATGTTGGGATACACCAAGTGAGGATACTGGTCGTCTGACATTACCAAAAGTCCACACCCCGCCTAGCCAATACTCAAGGTGTTATTACAGCCCGCTTAAAAAGTACTTTTCGTAACAACGGTTTTGTTTTTGCTACATGGGTCTGTCTACTGGGATTTGCAATGTGTACTAAGCTGGTGTGCAAGGATAAAATTTTAAAATAATTGTTATTTTGGAAAGAACGTTGTACTTCACGCTAATGCTAATGACGGTAATTCTTGTCCACAAAGCTTCCAAATTGCAGACGATAACTTTGACAATACGCGTGGGTATTAGATTTGCCGCCAAAAAATAAAGTCTTGCGTTATTCCATGCTCGTTTCCGGGAAAACAATATGTCTAGGTTTAGTCTGGTTTACGGTATTCCAGACAGATCAAACATCATTAAAATTGGAAAGGTTACTGTTTGTTTACTTATTACAAATCCGCACTCTAAAATGTCGTTACATAAACCACTCTTTCTGAAGTAAGGTAGTTTTCGAGGAAGAAGTAATGTTCCACGAATTTTATTGTAAAACCTCAGATTTAGAATTTGAGGTCTCCAAATCAAGCATATAAAAGCACACAACTTTGTGTGACAGAGGTTTTTTTTTCTTTCATTATTATCTCGCAACTTTGATGACCGATTGAGCTCAAATTTTCACAGGTTTGTAATTGTATGCATAATGTTGAGATACACTAAGTGAGAAGACTGGTCTTTGACAATTACCAATAGTGTCCAGTGTCTTTAAGTCTCGCGAGTAATCGAATACAAGAAAGTACTCGAACAATGGATACTTTCATTCAATGAAATCAAATCCCACTTTTGGTAATTACTCAAAATAATTGTGGGTATACAAACGTATTTGGTTACGAGCAATGGGCAGCTATTGACAGTATAAACAGCTCCCTCTAAACTGGTGAGTTTTTTTAAGAAGTATGTTATGTCTCAGTCTTAATTTTCACAGATTTGTTGTTTTATGCATAAGTTTGGATACACCAAGTGAGAATACTGGTCTTTGACATTAACTAAAGGTTTCCAATGCCTTTAAGTGTATATATATACAACCTTTTCGGTGCCGAATGCACTGAATGTGTATTGCTCTATAATTCCAACCATCGACTCAGTTTGGAAAAACAAAACAAAAGGTGTGCTTAATCAAACCAAGTACATCCTCTCCACTCTTCTAAGGAATTCATAGGGCCAGGTATCCCCTTCGGAGAAAATTAAATTAGCGAGCGTGGAGCGGATACAATTCCCCCGAGGATGGATGGCCGGAACCCCGGGCGGACCGACCCACTGGTCACGAGCTAACTCCTGAGATTAAATTTTTTTTTTTCCACGGCCGTGCGGGCAAATGATATTAGCCTTGTGCCAAATTAGGATTTAATTGCGTGAAATCACCAATGAAGGGATTACTGGATTGGTTATCACGGAGCAGGTGGATGGGTGGAGACGGGGGGGGGGGGGCTAAGGCTATATGTTCTGTTAGGACAATTGTATCTTTGAGAAAGAGTTTTTACAAATTTCCCACTAAAGGAATGCATACGTTTGGTAATTGAAACCTGTCCAAAAGAATAATCTGCAATGGAAAAGACAATCTGAGAAACATTACTTTTAGTCCCGCTTCTCATATTCAAATTCGTTGGGATAAGGAGTGATATTTGTGTCCATAACCGCAGTACTTCAAAGTAAAAAAATTCTCAAAATGCAATGTTATCCTTTCCAAAGCTGTTGTACTTCTTACCACGTAAGTTTTTATTGACATTATTTTCATTACCATTATCAGCAGAGTGTGGGTTCGAGTCCTCCTCGAGGCCCACCTGACACGGCCTCGTTTCATAGACCCCCCCCCCCCCTACGATCTCCTCAGTAATTGCAGTTGTAAATCTGAAATAACTGCAGCTTTGACTTGACCCTATACCGTCTTTTAATCAAAATATGTTTTATTCCATAAGCTCGTGTGTTTCTGATCTGTGTGGGTTCTGGTCCCAGTCTTGACACTTGAATGTGTCTCGTAGCCATACATGACCTCACTACACCTTATAAGCATCTTTAGTTTGGTCAAAACGCAATGGAAAAGAGAATAAAACTGACCTCCTTCGATCATTTAAAACGAAAAGGTACTCAACAAATTGTGTCTCCGTGATACAAAATTATGCGTCCGTTTCCGCAGGGGTGATCCCCCCCCCCCCCTCGAAACGCGACCTTCAACGGTGGTGGACGGAGATACCAACTCGGCGCCAAGTCGCTCTTCTCACCTCATTGCGGAACTTTGATGGAATTGGGAAAATGATTTCACAGCCATTCTATCTCACTGAAAGATGACAGAGACCATGCAAGGTTAAGTCATTATTCAAGGACGTGCGAGAATCTCGGGCAGTTATAAAAATTTGTTAGTATTTTTCATTTAAATTTTTTTTTGAGGCGGAGCGCTTTGATTCGATACTGTGTCAGTCTACTGTGAAAGTCGTATTAACTTGTGTCGTGCATGGACGAGTGGTCTAGTTCACTGAGCCCAAGCTTTGGTGTTGTCAGCAGCAGTGGGTTCGAATCTCGGTCATGACACTTGTGCCCTTGAGCAAGGCACCTAACCCTATTCTTCTTAAAAAGTTGGGAAGGTAGTGCAGTTACTTTTAATAACTAACCAACAAGTTTGTTGGCGTGTCCTGGTCGAGCGTCGTTGTTTAAAGGACCCAAGCTCTAGTGTTGTCAGTAGCAGAGTGTAGGTTCGAATCCTGGTCAAGGCACCTGTGCCCTTGAGCGAGGCACTTGGCCATACTTGCTACCATGCCAGGCGCCTACATTCCAACAGACTGTGAAGGGGGCAACCAAACCTTGTTTCAGCTTGCCCTTGTGGCAGTTGATTTGGGTCGACAATTCAAATCGTTTGAGTGTATAGCCCCACCCTGAAGTGGCCGTAGGGCCTTGTGATGATAGGGAATATCTCATTTGTTGTTTAAAGACATTGGACACTTTCGGTAAACAGTATTGTCCAAAGGCCCACACTTCGTGTATCGCAACTTATATATAAAATAGCAAACCTGTGAAAATTTAGGCTCAATCGGTCATTGGAGTTGGGAGAAAATAACGGGAAAACCCACCTTTGTTTCCGCACGTTTCGCCGTGTCATGGCGTGTTTAAAATAAATCCGTAATTCTCGATATCGAGAATTGATAATTGTTTGAATGTTTTCTCAAAAAGTAAAGCATTTCGTGGAATAATATTTCAATAGAAGTCTTTCACCATTACCTTCTGTAAACCCGGTAAGTTATTTGTAAATCTGTGAACTTTTATTATTATTTTTTCTGTTCCGAAAGTGTCCAAAGGCTTTTAAGTTAAAAGGTAAAAGTGTCATCTACAAGGCGGCACAACCAAAAGTCCAAAATATTTGTATTCCAAACCCTCCCCATCACCTCGAGGTTCCACGAGTCCTTTACCATTACCTTTTTTGCCATTTCGGGTTCCTTTGATCTTTGGCTTCACCCCTCAGAGACGGTAATTGGAATTTGATGGCGATATTAATTTTTGTCATAGCGGCAATTTTCTAATCTCACAGCCTCTTTGACTTTCACTTTCATAGCCAACACACCATCGGATGCTGACCATAAATTGTACATCTTATATACTCCCGGGCACTGTCCTTGCAGCTATCTTACGAGGAAATCATATTTTCTTTAAGGAAGGGAGTTATCTTCCAAGATATTTGTGCATGGTTTTTGGCCCATTTCTACGGAGTGTTTTTTAAAGAGACATTATGTGAAGAACAAAATCGGTGAAAAATCTTGGCTTGACAAAAACAAAATCCTCGTTCATTTTTTTTCTCAAAGCGCTATGTACAAAAACAAAGCTACATGAAAGACGAAAGTCATTAGCAAAACAATGTGAAAGGGTTAAGAAAATACATGCAGCCATAGATAGAAAGAAAGAAAAAGGTTTCGGAACTGTGACTGCAATCCTATATAAATGTAAATATGTAGAGTGAAACTAACCAGCGAAAGTTTCATTTCAAAAGGCATGGTTGCGTTTTGAGTAACTCGGAGCGAATGTGTCCACGCAGATTACACAATCTGAACAATTTTTCTGAAAGTTAAATTTTGTTTATAGGTGGATAAAAACTGATATATTTTTTCCCATAGGCCTAATCACATTACTTCTGAATGAAATAATTCTCCAAATGCTTTACCGAAGCTGCGGTACTCAATTTCTTATGATGTTGTCATTAATTATTGTTTGAGTGATCACCATGCGTTTACCTTCCGCTTTCAGTCGAAGGATTGTCCTCTTATCTATAAAAGTTATCTTTCAATAGAAAATCTTCTTTTTTACAATTTGCACCCTTTCTCTTTCAAACACCTGACAGTCGTTGTGTGACATTATTCTTTAATGGATGATACCTTTGGCACGTTTGAGTACAATATGTCAATAAAACGTTGTTTATCTGACAGGAATTGTGAAGATGATTAGATAAGGATACATAAAGTGACTTCCGGACAGATTTTTTTCCCGGAATATGACTTTCTTAATTTGACATTTACGAAACTAAAGGAAGTGTTTTGCGTGTGAGTAGATTATCCTGCACTCGCTCGACGTTTTTTTGTTTATTTGTCTCCAGTTGTTGCACTTATAACACTCTTTTTTTTGTAGCCACCCTCATCTTTGTGCTAAACTTCCAACTCCCAGAGGGCACAAAATAATCCCAGACAAAACATGTTTGAGTTGGGAGTTCTTTTAAAAGCATTAAACGATTAAAACCCTTGCCATCCTCCCCCTTAAAAGGGTCAACATGTCTTGTGTCAAAGCTTTAAAGGCACTAGGACACTATTGGTAAATACTAAAAAAATAACTGTTAGCTTTAAGATTTACTTGACAACAAGCAATTGAGAGCTGTTGATAGTGTATAAAACATTGTGATATACGGATCGCTCTGAAGTAACGTAGATTTTTATATAAAAAAGTGGTTTCGTACTAAAGTATTTGAGTTTAAAAATCAAGCATGAAAGCACACAACTTCGTGTGCAAAAGGTGTTTTTTCTTCCATTACTCGCAACTTCGACGACGAATTGAGTTCATATTTCTACAGGTTTGTTGATTTCGGCATATGTTGAGATACACCAAGTGAGAAGACCGGCCTTGTGGGGCAATTCCACCAACTGGGCCGATGAATTGAGGTTTATGCATAGTTTAACCCAGATACTTTTGCCTTGTCTAAAATACAGTTTGAACTAACACTCTATGACTCGAATAACCGCGGGGAAACTGGGTAACAATTAGCGCGGTAGAATGACACAAAAGCACAGCCATTCTCAAGTCCCCAAACGCCCCCCCCCCCCCCCCCCCCCACACACACACACACACACTTCTTTCACCAGGTGCAATGATAATTTGGGCGGGAAAAACCTCAAAGTCAAAACAGCCGCGTATTTAATGTGATTTGCTCATCTAATATTTCTTCCAACGACCATAATTGCTCTGGAACGGATCCGTGGATCCCTGTGGATGGGGGAAAGATTGGCGGTTTTTTAAGTTATGTAATGAGGCAGGGATGCCAGGAACTTGCGGCTGGTTTCTTTTTTGTTTCTTGTCCTTTTTCTTCTTCTTCCTCGTCTTCTAACTGTTTTAGAAAGTTCACTGGTGGTGTTTTATCATTCAAGTTGTTCATTTTTAAAATGTCTTGCCTTTATGTAGGTTCTCCTCCTGTATTTTATTTTAGTTGTTCATGTGTGTTTAACAGCGATCGGTTAATCATTTCCTTTTTATTGTTCATTGATTAATGTTTATTGCTTTTAAATGTTGCAGTGTATAATTGACGTAATTAAGCCATTGGCTACATGTTTAATTTTAATAAACCATCAACAATAAAATTGTAAAAAATAAGAATAATAATAATATAGTCACACAATTTGCGATTCTGCATGCTGTTTTGGAACCCGTTTGCAGAAGAAAAATATTTCGAAACCATGTAAAATAAGGTCAAACCTTTGTTTTATTTTCACCTGGAAGAATTCCAAGTCCAAGTTCTCTTTCCAGATCCATAGAAGACAAGACAAGAGACAAGACAAGACAAGACTTCCGTTTCAATCTCACTTTCATTGAAAGCCATCTAACCTCATGCAAGAACAAGGATTTACACGACCCAAACGAAATGTAAGAGGGGAAATATGGTAAATAATTCCCTCATAGAATTCAGCCAGCCCTAGCAGCTGTTTTGGAATCGAATTAATTTCGACTTGTTGTCCTAAGGCACGATCAGCCTCGACGGTTTCGCAAAGGGCCTTCCTTTTGTAATGATTTAGATAGATATTTAGAGAGAGAGAGAAGGGATGGAGAAAAAGGCGGAAGAGGACACGGCTAATGTAGTTTAAAGCAGATTAGACGGCCAGCTCTCTTCTGCTTCTGTACTTTCAAACAGGGAATTCTGTCACTTTAGTCCGCCATTACAGACAACCGTCTGTAGTTGGACAGCGGTTTTTTCTCTCTCTTTCGTGATGAGCCAGTATTCTTCGCAGACGGGTGATGGGAAGGTTTCGGTAATAACTTGTGGAAGCCGGGACGAATAACAAAAACATCGGATCGATTAGACTGCATTGATTTGTGGGGTTTGATTAAGCAGTGTTGGGAGAGGGGGACGTTTATAAGAATGTAGAGTAAAGTGCTGTGAAAACAGATCATGTAATAAGAAAGTGTTCTATAAAAAAGGGAAATGGCTTTCGGGGGTTTGGGGAAGCGTGTGATCGATTTTTCTATTTGAAGGGCTGAGCGTAGAGGTATGGTGCAAGTGGTTCTTATTATTTGTTTGTTAAATATATTTCATTTGAATTACAATTGTCTAGCTTTCCGAAACCAGAAGCAATGGAAAAAATATACTTATTGGAAGTGAGTCATCGCTAAATAACAGTTTAAAATGGTTCAAGATTGTAAGCCGTTCTGTATAGGGAACATCCATTCAAACCAGTGGTGTACCTACGCGATATGTCCGTGCCCCCCCCCCCCCCCGATTTATTGAGATTAATAGATTGTCAATTGTTTAAAAAAAATGCAAATACAAATTATAATAAAATTTACTACAACAACAACAACAACAACAACAACTAAACCATTAAACTCGCTGTAGAAACCTCAGCCATTAGCCACTCCCGTTCGAGAAAGGGTCTCTGATGTGTTGCTATTTGCTAGCAAGATTGTGAACTTCTGCTTACCGATTTTGCTAAGCACGGTTGTGAAAATGTGGTGCAGCTATTCGGATATTAATATAGCCGATGTGGCGTGCGTTAACCCACTTGCATTGTCAAGTGACGAAAATGTTACAAGAGAAGCCGGTATCATTAAGTGAAAAGTTACACGATGATCGCATAAGTAGCGGGGACACGTGCACCTTGCACGCCGTGAAACGACACCGTCAAGTAGTACACTCGACTCCTCTGGACATGGTTTATGTTTCCACTGCGTGGTGTACGGCAACGTAAGCATGACCAGCGGTCAGCGCGTTGACCCCGGCCCCGCTAGCTTGAATGCAGCCCAACTCCTCCCATTCCCATCCAGTAACAATACCCTGTTTCTCCAGAAGACGATCAGAGAAAACTGGTCGAAACGTTGAGTTGAAACCTATACGTTTCTTCTCAGAACCATAACACCCCAACTCTGTAAGAGATTATCATTATTTTAACCATGCAAAGTTTCAAATCCTACTTAAAATCCTCTTGTCCTTTCCCAGAATATTACTCTAATAAAGTTCCACTCTCTTGTAACTTGAGTTTGTCATTTTTGCCAGGGCTGAGATGAGCGGTCATCAAGTGCAGCTTCAGCCAATGATACTGACCGTTCAGGCCAACTGGCCCTGCGGTCTTTATTTGTAATGTAATCCATTCTGGCTGACTCGAGCTTCGCTGACTCTCAGCAGTTCTACTGATTCAATATTCAGCGTCATAACTGCACTTGAAATATTGGTGTTGAAAATAACCGTAATTGTACCGTTAAGATCTTTGGTAATGATAATTCACTCCCAATGTATTATACTTTATTTGAAAACTCATTATCTGACTGAGAGGAGCTTTTTTGTCTCAGATTTTATAAAGATAATATTTACTATTTAGGGACATAATGACCGGTCAACGAAATTGTTAATGACCGCCTTTCGTAAATTTGCGACTCATCCGTAATTATTGTAGGTGTTGATATTACACGGTCCGAAAGGAGGGCATTAGTATGCACTGATATTGATAATGACTGGTCAGTAGCAGGAATAATGCATTGCTCGGTCGTTTGGTGTAGTCTCACTTTCTCCCAACCACTCAAATTATTGCCTTTGATTGTTTTAGGTGTTTGTAATTTGCGCAGTTGTGTATTGCGTGAGTTTAATGAAGGTCAACTGCAAATCCTTAATGATCGACACTCGCCTTAACAGGTCATTAAAACCTGTTAGTCCCTTAATTTATAAAGCTGCTGAGCACCGAATCGTGTATTGCTGCTAAAAAATAAAATTCTCCTTGCAAATGGTACAGCTATAGGTCACCGGTTGAACTTATTACATAAACTTTACATGTAAGGTATCACGGCTGATGTCGTGTTGGCTGTTGGCCCCTGCTAAGCACAACCACAGTTTTGCTTACCCAGAGTAAGATAACCAGCCAAAATAGCATTCCTCTTGTACCACCTCTGGCTGGTGTAATGCTAATTGTTGCTTAGTAGAAAAAAGCTGTTACACGGAGCAGATTTTTGACATATTTTGATCATCACCGAGCCGGCCCACTGATTGCCCAGGATTGCACTCTTACTAGCCTCCGCTCGTGCAGAAAGGTATCTGTTCTAATTATCAAGGGTGTTTCATTCTCCCGGTCAGTTACACCCAACACTATTTACCTTCTTGAGTGGAGACTAACTGTAATTTATTCATGATTATTTTTCGCTTCGGATGTCACGCTCCAATCAGTGCGGCAGACCGTGGAAATGTATTCCGAATTATTTGAATAGACACTCTAAAATCACGCTCTTTATTCTTATAATGGCATGGTTTGGTTGAAAAAGATAGCACTCATTTTAAAGGCAGTGGACACTATTGTAATTGTCAAAGACTAGCCTTCACAGTTGGTGTATCTCAACATATGCATAAAATAACAAACCTGTGAAAATTTGAGCTCAATCGGTCATCGAACTTGCGAGATAATAATGAAAGAAAAAACACCCTTGTCACACGAAGTTGTGTGCGTTTAGATGGTTGATTTCGAGACCTCAAGTTCTAAACTTGAGGTCTTGAAATCAAATTCGTGGAAAATTACTTCTTTCTCGAAAACTATGGCACTTCAGAGGGAGCTGTTTCTCACAATGTTTTATACCATCAACCTCTCCCCAATTACTCGTCACCAAGAAAGGTTTTATGGTAATAATTATTTTGAGTAATTACCAATAGTGTCCACTGCCTTTAAAGGTAGGGTTTTACTCCAAAATTAGCGTCTTAGCAATTTACTTTTAAAGTAAAGCACTGCAGCTAATATGATAATGTATAGCATTAATTGACAATTTTCTTTACAAGAATGTGGTTTTACAGAGACTTGGAATAGACTCCCTAATATGCACTTTTACCTTATAACTACATGGCTTGAATTGGATGGTTATTCATTTTAAAGCCATTATACTCTTTCGGTACAGAAAAAAAAAGTGCACAGATTTAAAAAATAATTTACAGGGTTTACAGAAGGTAATGGTGAAAGACTTCTCTTGAAATATTGTTCCGTGAAATGCTTGACTTTTTGAGAAAACATTAAATTAATATCAATTCTCGATAGCGAGAATTACGGATTTATTTTAAACACATGTCATGACACGCCCGAAACGTGCGGAAACAAGAGTGGGTTTTCCCGTTATTTTCTCCCGACTCCGATGACCGATTGAGCCTAAATTTTCACAGGTTTGTTTTTTATATATAAGTTGTGATACACGAAGTGTGGGACTTGGACAATACTGTTTACTGATAGTGTATAATGGCTTTAAAGGCAAGGTATACCTTTGGTAATTATTCCAAAAATTATTGACCATAGCAAAATGTAATTTAAACTGCCTCTAGCTACCGGGCAATCTTGGTGGTCTAGTTGGCGAGACATCTACTCTAGAATGGCCGTAAGTTGTTTTCACAAGACTCGGGAAAGTACTGAACAGCAGTGCTTAAAGGCAGTGGCGTGTTTGGTAATTGTCAAAGACCAGTCTTCTCACATGGTGTACCAATTACCAATAGTGTCCACTGCCTTTAAAACCCATTCGTGATAAGGATAAAACGAACTAAATTTTATTCCCCTGGTATGAAGCGCTGCCGCTAATGATAATGTATGACATTTTAACAATTTCCTTCAATGGAACGTGGTTTTACACAAAGGATTCAAATAGACTTCAATCTGAAAAACATTTGAAAAGCGTTTCATGCAAGAAACGTTTCACAGTTTGTGTATTCAGTGGATTGTTCTCCATGCGTGGACGTAACAGCTCCAGATTTTCGGCGATATTATCTACACAAAAAACAGGGTGATGTATAGAAATGTCTCCTACAATATGGTAGTGGACTTCGGAACAGAACATAAGTTAGAAAAAATCGTGCAGAACTTGAGGGACGAGACAAACAAGCACAGGTAAATCATAAATTGCTTTTAGGAAATGGAAAAGTTCAACAAATACGCGACGAGGGTTAGGGGAATGTCTATCAGTCGACCCGTAGATACTTCCTTGAAAATGGAGATCATTTACATTTAGTCCGAAAAAACCGACAAAACAGCTAATAAAAAACCCACAGTTGTCTGGAATTTTGTCTATATTAAACATAAACTGTCTAGGAGTTGTTACGGGGAAGAATAAACTATGTTTCCGATCAGATTTCGTATCTATTCAGGAAAAAAGAGAAGCATTTTACAAAGAAGGCCCCCATAGACGGGTCTTTTTCTAAGAGAGAATATTTGTGCTGATTAAAGTTATTCACTCCAGTGAAATTCAATCCATTCCATTCTTTGGAATAAAATGTGATCATTCCGATGCCTTTGCCTTGAGAAAAGAAAATTCATTAAGACAACAGTCATGCTCGGAAAAAGGGGTCGTAACTCTTTTACGCGGAAAAACAATAAAGAAGTCTGATGCAACACTTGGCGCTTTATACACTCTCGGTAAAGTAGGGGCGTGTGGACGTGATCGCTGTCGTGCTCTCATAATTGGTGAGCCACGCGATGATCGTAAATTTGGATGTCAAGAATACCTTATCCAAGATCATTCCATACAACATATTTTGTGCAAATTGTTTGTGATGGTTTTGGGTCGAGAGGTCTCCTACTTCTTCGATCATATTACATACTTTTTTTAAATCATGGAATAATATTTTATATTCAGTATATATCCTTGAATGACTGGCGCCTCCCATACGGTTTTTCACTGTTGATTTACCAACCGGTACATCAATCACGTGAGTGGTCATGCGTACTCAATGAGATGGGATGATCAGGGTTTCGCAAGAGGGCGCTGTTGATAGCCGTTATGTTGAGAGAGTTGTGATAACTTGAGACTATTTAGAAGCAATTTTTGAAGCAACAAACTCGTGTGTGCACACTTAGACTAAACTAAAGATTGGGTTGTTGTGTGGATGACGCATTCCTAAGACATCTAAAACCACACAGTCCTATGCAACTTTTAATGTTGTTTTTTCGTTCGTTATTTTTTTGCAATTTCGATGACTAGATTTAGCAATAATGTTCATAGTGTTTGCTACTGTTTTCCCCCTTGCTTGCTGCACGTAAGCGGCGAATCGTGATCGTAAGCGCAGAATTCCGCGGTAAGCAGAGCCATGAAATTGGGCCCAGATGGATTCAGGGCTTACAATATTACCAATTTTGACAACAAAAGTATAGGCCTATATATAGATTGTATAGGAAAATCTGATGGGTCTTGGGGGAAAAAGAACGCACTTTTCCCTAAAAGCGAACATAGCATTTTACCCTCCAATCAAGTGATTGTCTGTGTGTTCCATTTCCTTAAGATACAAATAACTATCAACATTACTTTTTCTCAGAAGTAAAGGAGATTGATCAGCCACCCACGGAAGAACACATAAGGTTGCCCTTTCGCGAACAATAAAATCACTCACTGGGGATACTTTATTTAGATGCGTAATCAAGCCACACAACAATACTCATGAAACCCGGGTATAACGAATTTCTAAAACGATCTACGTCGCCAAATAAACACACAGTTTTTGAACGAGCATTGACCCAATACCTATAATGTAAAAACGTATGGTTTTATTTGCTCTGCTGAAATTGTTTTTGTCCTGTGTTTTTACGTTGTAGACCTCTATGTTTTTACCTTCTGAAACAGTTCCTTTCCGGTTTCATTGATGCTATTTTAATATCAAAGTAGAACATTGCATCTGTGGGCAAAATATGATTGTCAACCAATCTTTGAAATGTACCCACAGAGGCTCGCATGGTAATCGTTTATTGGAACGCAACCACCCGTAGCACTAGTCTCATCTACATATTTTCAAACAGTATTCTCATGAACATATTCCTAACAGTAGCACTAGTCTCATTGACACACTATTCCCAACAAAAGAACTGTCTATTTCAACTGGACGTTTCGATCATCAGTATGCTCTGATCGTTCTGTGGAGAATGCTGCTGGAACTTTGTTTGAGCCTGCGACTCTCGCATATTTTTATTGCCATAGCATTCTCGTCATTATGAACTCCACATTTTTTAAGAGTTTCAGGCAAGAATCGATTCTGAGTGGACGTGTAACAGTATCTTCTTATTTTTCCCCCTCCCCTGTACAATGATTATTTACATGTTTTGTCTGTTATGGGCAATTTGAAACTGCGAGGCAACCATCGATCATGTTCGTTGAAGCGAGCCGTGAGTTGTTTGCTAATGATTACAGAGTGGCCATTTTGTTTTGTTGAACATACCTTAGAACATACCTTGAAGGCTAAACTATCACCTACAGTTGATTTGATGAGAAGTGTGGCAGGGAACGGGGCTTGCTTGCCCATTAAAACTCGAAATTGAGCTGAAGGGCCAATAAATTAAACCATATCATCACTAATTAAGTCATTTTTGTCATAGTGTTAGGATTGAGGGTTATATTCCTTGATATCCTAGAATGGACCAGAGGGGGTCAGGTCCCAGATTGCTTTTTTTTATTATTTTTTTTTTTTTTAAGAATTCTTTTCAAATATATCTTGGATGGTAGCCCTTTATCAATGGCTCGCAGGGATAAATTCAGCGTGTTGCCATGCCACGCTCTTTTAGGGAAAAAAACTTTTGCACAATACTAATAAAAAGATTCATTATGTACTGTATTCAAACAAGGAACATGACCAAGGTTTCTTACAGAAATTGTAACAGATTTATTGTGTATGTTTGGTAATTGGAACCCTGTTTCTTTCAATCATAATTTTATATTATATCAGATGTTCAGGCCATACAGAACACACACAAAAGTCACAAGTTTGGGTTTGGGCAGGAAGGACGGTTGTTTGTTCAGCTTTTGTGCCATTCATGTGAGCCATCCTGGTACGTCATTTAACTGTTATATCAAGATCCCATGCTAATATCAAACGATACCAATCCTTCCAAGTTCCGCTGTGGTGACTACCTCGTTCCCCGGTGATCTTTAAAGCTAAGCTGTAGCGACAACCTCGTTCCCTTGTGTTTTTAGCCCAGAAAAGAGAGTCTGTTGCTACTACTGATAAATAAATATCTGTTGATACCCAAGCTCTATAAAATGGTAACTACAAATCTGAAATATTGACCGGTGAATTTGCATAATTGACCGTTGCTTAAAACAACACAGGGCTACGATACCTGTGCGTTTGTGTTTACAAAGACGCTTTATTACAATATTGACACTACGGTGTCCCCAATGAGACCATCACATCAAGGTAAATTTCTATTTCGTAAACAAACATCTGATCAAGTTGATAAAGTTGACATGGTTCTCAAAAAAATAAATAATAGCAAGAGACCGAGAAGGCCAGTGTGTTTTCGTGGGACCACGCTCCTATGTCAACACGTATGCTGGCTAAATTTAACCATATAGAAATGACCACGGCAGGATGTCGTACGTCCCGGGCAGTTAAAATATACCTTAATCATGCTGCCTCTATCTTGGTCAAGTTCCTCGGATCAAATAACAACAATGACTGCTTATAATCATTTTGCAAATAGGGACCAGACTATTTTGTTCTTCCAGCCTCGGTTTCGTAACATTGATGTCAATAATGAGAAATTCAAGTTGGCTGCACCATGACAACGGTCTATAGAGATCAATGAGCCACACGAACTCTTTGGTAGGAGTTACGTCGCCGCATTGTACACTGGTAAACTACAGCTCATTTTGGGCCAGGTGATATCTTGCCTCTGTGCACCTAGACTTGATTCAAGTCCCATTCACGTGTGAGAGGTCCCTAAGCATATCGCGCCAACTACACTTCTAGCAAACAATCTGTACAGCAGTGCGCGCTCGCCATCAAAATGTGGTCCCGGAACAGTTAGGGGATTGTACTTTTTATGTGATGACACGGGATTGGGACTTGAGTCAAGTCTACTGTGCACCACACACGGCTGCACTGTGTACCACCAGTGTACAATGCGGCGACGCACCTCCTTCCAAAGGGTTCGCGTGGCTCATTGATATCTATAGACCGTTGTCATGGTGCAGGAGGGGATTGTATTCGTTTTCTGGTGATGACACGGGGTTGGGACTTGAGTCAAGTCTACTGTGCGCCACACACGGTTGCACTGTCTCGCTGCAACTCCCCAACCACCCAACATGGACACAAACCATACCACCCGTTAGTTCAGCTGCACAGACCTTGCATATAAATGGCAATATATCTGTCGATACACCAGATTACGCGTCTAATTCTGTATGCAAATAGCTGGCAATTTAGACAGGTTCCCTCCCTCTCCACCTGCATATAAACAAAATACTGCAGAGCTTGACGACTGTTTGTTCACGGTTTGTCTAACACAGAGTTGAGAGCCAACTCTAATTTGAGAGAGAAATTACTTCTTTCTCAAAAACTACGTTACTTCTGAGGGAGTCGTTTCTCACAAAGATTTTTTCTACTATCAATAGCTCGCTATTGCTAGGACAATTAACAATTATTTAATATAAAAAACTGCAGAGCTTGACTACTGTTTGTTCACGGTTTGTCTAACCTAGAGTTGAGAGCCAACTCTAATTTGAGTGAGAAATTACCTCTTTCTCAAAAGCTACGTGACTTCGTGAGGGAGTCGTTTCTAACAATGTTTTATACTATCGACGGCTCTCTATAAACAGTTGAGTAATTAAGTGCCCGGTGCCTTTAAAGGAATGGTCCTTTGGTAATTACTCCATAAACTTACGACTGCTAAAACTGTCTCAGCTCCCTTGTGAGTATGCAACCCGGGATTTGCCATGCACAATATCAACCTTTACCCTCGCAGGTATAGCCGACCGTTTATACACCTGGTTGGAGAGAAGCAATTCTGGTAAAGTATCCTGCTCACGGAGCACAAGTGTCACGACCGGGACCCAAATCCACACTCCGACGACTTAACCACCAGAACTTGAATTCGATGCTCTAAACCAATCGGCCATGACACCCTAAACTATTTGTTGAGTAGAAAGTTTTCTGCGAAAGTGTGTATTCACTCATTGCTGTACATGAAGAGAGCCATAACATAAGAATATCAGAATTTGCTGAGACATAAAACAGCCGTACAACAAAAGCTCAAATCTCGCTTTTGAATTCCCATAAGGAGGAGAATTTTGAAACAGCAGTTGAAAGGTCTGATCGACCGAACGGTGAAAAAATCGAATCTTTTTTTACGCGCGTTGTTTGTCTTTTGTAAATAGGCCTCATTCACATTGGGTGCAA
Organism: Asterias rubens; assembly: GCF_902459465.1. Lineage (NCBI taxonomy): Eukaryota > Metazoa > Echinodermata > Asteroidea > Forcipulatida > Asteriidae > Asterias > Asterias rubens. The sequence continues at coordinate 1,652,306 of NC_047081.1, read as the reverse complement.
ATACAGCAATAATCAACGTGTTTTAAAACGTAAACGAAGCGTATCGTTGTTTTCATCAAAGATCTGGCCAACATTAAAAGGTTGAACAAAAAAGGGTCATTAGTATTGGACCCATGTTCAGTAACTATTGACAGTCTGTGATACATCTAAGTGTTTTACGTGCAGTTTTCACTGTATGCTATGGGAGTTTATGTTAGTGGTGCATCCATAATGTTACCTCTTTCATTATGGCGTCAATGTGTTCGAAATAGTGATGAGGGCACACGAATACCACTTGCTGCACACCTTAAAAGTACCGATGGACACTATTGGTAGTTACTTAAAACAAATAATATATGCAAAAAAACTGACCTGGTAACGAGCAATTAGGAATGAAACACGGCCTCCTTCTGAAGTAACGGAGTTTTTAAGAAAGAGGTAATTTGCCACTCATATAACAAAATACTTCAGGCCCGAGACCTTTTAGTATTCATCTGAAAGCACATAATTATGTGCTACAAGAGTTTTTTTCTTTCATTACTCTCTTGGAACAGTTTTGATGACCACTTGAGTACAAATTTTTCACAGATTCGTTATTTTATGCATTTTATGATTTTATATCAAGTGAGAATACTGGTCTTTGACTATTACCAAACGTGTCCAGTGCCTTTAACTCTTCCATTATGACATCAATTTGCTCGAATGGGTGATTAGGGCACACGAATACCAATTGACGCCCGCCCTCAAGAAGCTTCATTGCTAACCTGACCACGGATATACAGTGCCTCTGGCGTGAATGATACCTCCAACCCATTGAGGTTCATGCATTATGTAGCATGAATGCCCAACCCTCGAGCTTTGTGAGGGTGTCCAATCCACCCTCGAAGACTAAATGAACCAGACGAGATTGCAGGAGAGCTTTATGAATATTGAGAATGTAGAGAGCCTATTGAGGGTTAAAGTGGGAATGTCAAGGTACTGATGTACACAATCTGGTGCGTTTAGGTTCTTGATTGCGTGAGGTTTAAAAATGTACCCTCAAGACAGTTTGAGGCGAGAATGCAGCTGTGGGTTCGATTGGACTTGTTTGAGGGTTAGTGTACTTTATCATCCATTTTGGATGTATCTTTCGTACACTTGAAGTCCTGGCAAAAAACAACACTTGAAGTCTGATGCTAAAAATACAAAAGAGCCTTATTATTCAGTCATTGCGGTACCTCTTGTACTTCAAGCCATAGATTAGCCGCAGTACCTCTCCAATATATTCAGTGAACATGCAGGAGGCATATGAGTTATTTCAAGCCATAGATTAACCACAGTACCTCTTCAATACGGTGAACATACAGGAGGCATAAAATATGAGTTATTTCAAGCCAAAGATTAGCCGCAGTACCCCTTCAATACGGTGAACATTCAGGAGGCACTCACACTCAAACACACACGATTCATGAAGCTAACGTACTACGCTACGGTGTGGAAACGCAATATTGACCGATTGACACGTATCACACTAAAGATTAAACCAATATTATTAATTGCATTTTGTTTGGATTACTGGTTTGTTGATCAAATCCAAACTGAACCAGACACTTGGCTTGGGTTTAACCACTATCCAACGTACGTCCCGCGGAATTTCCAATAATTATGTGAGTATTTTTTAAATTACCTACATATTATATCAATAAAAAATTGCATCAAATCAGCTAAAAATTATAATGTTAATCCTGCTTGAATTTTTTTTATGATAATCTTGATTCAATACTAAGAGATTAATCCATTAATTTGAGTCCTAAGAGGATTGGTAATGGATGGGGATTGTCGCCACGAGAGGGGGTATTCAGAGGTGTTTGTGATGACGGACACCACGTCTGAGGAAAGTTAGGGTAGTGGAGCGGTATAGGCTACTAGCACTGTGAATGGCATGGATGTGATTTTTTTGTTTTCAAATTTTTTTAAGATGAAAGTGTATGTTTGTGGAGAATCCCAAAACTCACAAACCCGGCATGTATGGATTTGCGAGCCTGTGTCATTTTAGCACCAATGGGAGTATCATATTCTTCCTATTGTTATTATTTTTTTAAGGCATAATGGCAGTAAAAGGCCACTGGTCCAAGATATCCCCAGATCAAATTACAAATTCAATAGCAAGTTTTGGTATAATTATTTTTCCTCAATGTAAACTGACAACGTAAAATTCAACTAAAAATGGAAACTGAGCATTTTGAACGTTTTCACATTTTCCCATAGATCAATACAGCGCTAGGGTCTTATTCCGGTAGGGGTAATGTACACTTTCACCCTGAAATTTAATCTTCAATAAAATTGAGGTGAGAAAACAAACATTTCTTTATAATTGTTTGATTTACTTAGGGACACAATTCCAGTTGGGTTAGGTTACGTTTCATTTCTCCGGAATGTATTGATGAACTATATATTTGCCAAATGACAGATTGTATAGTTTGGGGACATGGCATTACGTTGTGTACATGAAGCCCCTACCAACGGCCACATCGCAAGTATCTTCAAATCAATTCATTTCACTTCTAATCAATATTAGTTTATATTATAAAATTACATCACCACATAAAAAGTCAAAGACTAAGGGAATTTATTAACAATAAAATTACATTACAAATATTTATATACATGTATAGTATGTTAAATACAATATTGAACAGATTACTTGAGTGTGAACATTATTTCGAGGTATAATTATTCGAGAGATTAAAATATCATTTCGAGGGCACAAAATAATCTGTTATGTTTATATTTTGTAGCCTTTTCAATTATTGTTTCTCAACAGAGAAAGTGTTCACCAACCATGGTACTTAAAGGAACACGTTGCCTTGGATCGGACGAGTTGGTCCATAAAAAGCGTTTGTAGCCGTTTTTTGTATAAATGCATATGGTTGGACAGATGTTTTAAAAGTAGAATACAATGATCTACACAAATTTGCCTCGAAATTGCGTGGTTTTCCTTTTACTGTGCGAACTAACACGGTTGGCCATTTAAATGGCTGACCGTGTTAGTCGAAGAGGTAAAAGGAAACCCGTGCAATTTCGAGGCATGTTTGTGTGGATCATTGTATTCTACTTTTACAACATCTTTCCAACCATATGCATTTCATAACAAACGGTTACGAACGCTTTTTAAAGACCAACTCGTCTGATCCAAGGCAATGCCTTTCCCTTTAGCTCAAATTTCTTTGTACATAATTCGGGTACAGTCTGATGTTTACCAAGGTAGAACATGTTTGTTCCGGGGAGGGTTTTCCCCCTTTTTATGCATCTGTGTGTTTACCAACCGACTCGAGACATGCATTTGTCCTCGGACGTTGGGTTGAATCACAGATCGACTGTCGAAACTTGTTTAGATGTGCCATCCATCCAGGACTACCCTCAAGTGCGCAAGAGTCCATTTGGGACGTTATACCCAAACCCTGTCATTTTGACAACTGGCATTGCTCATCCCAATAGTCATATAATGAGAGATAAACTTTCGTATAGAATTAAAGGCAGTGGACACTATTGGTAGTAACTCAAAATAATTACCAGCATAAAACCTCACTTGGTAACGAGCAACGGGGAGAGGTTGATAGTAAAAAAACATTGTGAGAAACGGCTCCCTCTGAAGTGACGTAGTTTTGGAAATAAGTTATTCTCCACGAATTTGGTTTCGAGACCTCAAGTTTAGAATTAGTCTCGAAATCAAGCATCTGAAAACACAAAACTTCGTGTGACAATAGTGTTTTTTATTTTTTCTTTCATAGCTATCTCGCAACTCCGACGACCAATCGAGCCTCAGGTTTGTTATTTTATGCATATGTTGAGATACACTAAGTGAGAAGATCTTTGACAATTACCAAAGTGTCTTTAAATCGATCGAACTGTTCCCAAAAGCAAAGGTATACTCAACTTTCCCTTTACTAGATCTCTTAAGCTGACAGCAATGATCCAAGAATCTAAGAAATCAAAAGTGCAGTGGTAACAATGGAACTCCGTAGGGGGATAGGGGGGGGGGAGATCTCATTTAATTACGGAGGCCTTTGGGGACATTGTTTTATTGTTTAGTTTCCTGTCAACAGTGTATAATTGCAAACATTAAGAATTTTACAAATTGTGTTCGACTCTAAAGGTTGCCCTCAGTAGTTCTGGCTGAAAGCTTTTTGAGAGAGTGGGAAGACTGGTCTTTGACAATAACCAAAGGGCCCGGTGCCTTTAAACCAGAGGCAACAGATACAAGTTTTTATTTTGATGTTTTGCCCTTCGAGACTTATCTCATGTTCACACAAAAACGCCACCAGACTAATTTCAACTGTAGCTTTTAACAAAGTTTGAAGTGAAGTATACCAATAGGTTGTAGTGATTGTTTATTCCTGTAATATAGATTGTACACGATGTAACTAAACTGTTACAAATTTATTTCAAAACGATGAACTTTTTCAGATATCGCCACTGTTATGTTTCTCAGATTCAAATTTTTGGGATAACAACTGAATTTTTTTTTCATGACCACATTACAAAATTCCGTACAGTGTGTTTAAATGCCGCTGAAAATTGTGCATTATCATGGTCTTTCACCGTTATTCACACGACAAGTTCAACCCGGGTTTGAACAAACAAAAACAAAACATGTGACTACTTTGTCAGGTCTGCCAATCCTGTATAATACGTTTAACGTATATGAACAATAACAATTATATTCTAAATTTTGAATTCCTTGTAAACAACGAGAAATATAGCAGAAAGAATGTATTCACACAATCAAATGTTAGCGCTCACTTTCGCTCCCCATAGACGACCGCACGATTATAATACGCAAACAAAATTACTTGGTCACTATTCAACATGAAATGAGGCAATAGTTGTTTATAATACGTAACAAGTCTAGAGCAAGCTAGTCGAAGCGTTGAGACCAATTTCAGAACTGACTCCGCGGCAGTACAGTTAATTACGATCCTATAAGCTAAAGTAGTAGACCAGTCTAATTTCTATACCATCCGCCCTGGTAATAGTTAAAAAGCAGGACAGTTCTTTTCAGAACTGAGAAGTCTCCCGAACCTCCGATTATCTACTCCACGGCAGTAGAATATAAAAGCAAGACAGTTCCCTAAGAACAACTCTACCTGGCAAGTAGATACACACAGGGTGTTACCGCAAACCAAATACATTGATACCTCACCATGCAATGCCTCAAATCCTATATACGTAACAAGTCATTGCGCTTCAAAATGTTCAAGAAAATAACGAAAGAGTTCTGTACGTACCTGTTTTATTAAAGTCCTTTCTTCTCCGCGGATATGGCCACTATAATCAGGCGAATATCCTTTAAAGGTTAAGAAGAAGAAGAATTTCCCAAGTTTCACTTGGAAATTTATTTAGTTTCTACGAATGTCGAACCGGGTGTGCTTATTTGACTCGTAAGATAATGTGATCATGTACTTACTGCTCCGACGTTGATTACAGATCCGTCAATTTAGGTTTTCCTGCCCGAAAAAAAGAGCACATCTTCTCTCGCGGTGGTTTGCTCCGCATACCTAAACATGAATGGAATGCGGTGATCGAACAACCACCAAGATTTTGTGAGCTCCTCGTCCGAATTTTGAAAGTTCCTCGGGTGAACCATGAAGGTAGAAATACTTTAATTTTTGTTTATATATCTATTACATGACTATCTCTAGCCTTGTTTTGTCACTAGTCTAGTTAATGCAGCTGCAGAAAACCGAAAGAATTGAGCCCGAAATAATGAAGAAACATACACATGTCGGTGACGAAACCTTTTCATATACGCATGAGGTCGCTTTCTAAGAAAGGGCGTATTTTCTTTGCAAGCAATATGTCAAAGCGACTGTTTGATTTATTGTGTCACGAAAAACTGATACACTTGCAAACTTCAATTTTCTCATCAAGATTTTGTTCCGTTGAGGCAGTGTTTTTTTTGTCAGTGACAAGGTTGTATTATTGTTTTCGATCTGTTGTGAGGACTCCCCGGACCTCGGCCATTATTTGCTCTTTTCTTGAAAATTCCATGAAATGTTGTTGACGCTGTGATGATGGTAATATATGTTGTTGTATAGATTCATTGCGCTCTTTATAGCTTTGTATTATTCGAAATGATAGAGAGTAAAGATTTTTGTTCAAATACTTAATCATGTAATAATCCCTTTTCGGCCGAGGTTGGTTTAATCTCGACGTTTCCACAAGGGTACTTACTCTCTATGACGTCACCAGGAGACTCAAAATGATGTTTAGCTGTTCCATTGTGGGTTGGGGCAAGTTATGTAAAGGTTATTATTACGTAATACTGCATCTTTTATGACATAAAAGCTCATGTAAGGCAATAAAATAAAACAGCAAAAACATTTTTTTTTAATTTAAATATCGCCTTACATTACGAAGCCGGACGGCCATCTCTAAATGGAGGCAACAAGATTTGGGCTATCAAACCACATCAACTGCCACCAAGGGTAGGCTTACGTTGCCACCTACTCCTGGGGCTGAAACAGGGTGACCTTCTTCCCAGTGGATAAGAATGAAGACATGGGTATCATCCATTATAGACGATGTGACCTATGTTTACATTCAAACCGCCCTCTGTTGACAAAACACTATATACGTCATGTTTCGCCGGGCACTGAGTTGCGTAGTCATAGTAAGATTGCGTACACTTTCTAGCTGGCTGCCAAAACACAAAGGTTTTGCCCGGCGGTATGCGCGCGAATCATGTTATGGTTTTCGTGTGACGTCAGAGGTCACATCGTCTATAGGAACCATTGACTGGTAAAGCAGAATGCACTAACCTTCCAAACTTGTTTACGAAGCAATAATTATTGTTATAAAGTGCCTTGGTTAAGAGCACGTCATGACCGGGATTCGAACCCACACTGCTGCTGACATGAGCTTGGGTCCGGTGAGTTCGCTCGGCCACGACACACCATGTGACTGGTGTTTCAATCTGCACTTGCATTCAATCACAAGTCAGAAACCTTCCTGCCAAACAACGAGGCGTTCCTGTTTTTCTTGTATGTTAAAACCGTCAAGGATTTTATAGAGCAAGTTAAGTGTTATCTTGTTGGGATCCCAAAAACAAAACAACGAAAAAAATGTGGTCGATTGAGCTGTTGATAAATTCCAATGGAAATAATGTGACGTCATGTTATACATGACAACTTTACGTCTGCCGAAAATACCCATAAAGCCACTCCACCCCCCCCCCCCCAAAAAAAAAAGGGGGGAGGCAACAGAAAAAAAACGACTAGGAGTCCTGAATTAGACCGTAAAATGGGTCACCGATGCCCCCTTGAAGAAATCGTCTGAACCCCCCACAAATTGAAGGCCTCTGCATCGGATCGCTACATTTTCCCCCGTCCCTGGGACGAGGTAGCCGATGGTAGGTTGATACATACGTGCGTAACTATTCAGCCCCTTATTGGGACACCTGCGTGTAACTAAGTGTAAAGATAACACATTAAAAAATCATCGATATGGTCGTGTGTTGTCTGAAGAGGGTGAAGGGGAAAAAACATGACGAGCCAGAATTTCTATTAGCCTTTTTTGAGGTGTGGCGGACATTATAAACGAGTGCACTGTTTGGTTTGACTATACAGACAACTATATACACGAACCCAACAGTGTAACATGAATATGTCAACCATAATATCTCAAAATGGCTTACTGCAACGTCACAGCACGAGTTTTTGCCAACCTATACGGGAAGATATAATTTCAAATTACTCCGTGCTGACGTATTACACTTTCTTTAGTGTAAAAATCGGGACATACCACCAAAAAATACTAATAATAATTGTGTTTAGAGATAATATTCATGAACAGCCATTATGACTAGCAACTAATTGGCTTTTAATGAAGTTTCATCACTGAACACAATTTTTTGTTTTGTTGTGGTTTATCCCGATTTTATACTAAAATGTATTTAACAACAACATGAAATGTTCGAGTTTATTGTGTGTATTTATTCAGTGTTATAATTATTCTCGGGGAGGGGTGATTTCAGTGAGGAGATTGGTAAAGGTGGTTGTCAGTTGGGGAGTAGCTTTGTAAACGAAGGCCTACATGTTCCATTTGTTACTAAATGACAATCAAAATAATCAACAGCTACTTAAGGAGTCTTTGTTTCATCACTTTATTCAGATGAAGATTACATCAATTCTTTCTTCAACCCTCAAAAACATTTAAAAATGTACCCGTTCAGTTTCCCTTGAAGATACATCTATTGTGCATAATTGTACCAATATGAACTTTATTATCAGTGAGCCTTCAGTTTAAAAACTGATCATTAATTTTCAACATTACCAATCATCTCCTCGCCGAAAACATCCCTCCCAAGAACTATTATAACCCTGAATAAATACACACAATAAACTCGATATTTCATGTTGATGTAATACATTTTAATATAAAATTGGGGTATATCAAAAAATACAAAAATTGTGTTTAGAGAAAATACTACATGAAAAGCCAAGTTAGAATCACAATGTACTATGCTGCTCAATTTTATAAAGCCAGTGGTCATAAAAATGTGTTAAGCACATAACTAAATTGCTCAGCTGAAACAGAATACCTGCCAAAAGTCCAAATGATAAACATTGGTGTCACTGGTGCCCTTGTCCTTTATGCTTGGTAAAATAAAATGTCAAACGATGCTTTTGCTCTGTGCAAGTGAACTAAGCTTGAAATCACAAAAAGCACTAAGCCATAGAAGTATCTTGTTTACCTGAAAACACAGGTTAGCCTACCAGCCAAAAGTCAATACGGTTTACAATACATTGGTGCCATCCAACTAAATTTTCCTAAGCGAAAGAAATTGCTAAGCAGTGTTTTCTGCTAAGCACCTTATGGAATTGGGCTCTGGTCACTTCCCTTTGCAAGGAAAACAAAAATGAAGCATCGAGGGAGGCAATGTGGCTTGTGTACGTTAATCAAATGTTTAATTTGCCAATTATGTTTATTGATGTCAACGATGAATTAAAATAATGTAACTTCCACAAGTTGTGGAAGAATGATAACGTCATAACAAGTTTACTAAGCCTCCAATTCTTAAATGGTTTTGACTGTTTTGTTCTCTGCTAACGATTGAAAGTTTGAAATTTATATTTTTTAAAAACGTCTTTAAAAAAGATTTCTAGTACAAAAGAAGTGCATAGTTATAATAACAAATAATTGAATGTATTTTTTTAAAGACTGGTCCGGTTATTATAGAAGAGGGCGCCCTCTTTATAGATCTGCAAGTCTTCAAGCTATGATATACTTAATAAGGGCTCATGGTTTTTGTAACTCACTGTCATATAAAATCTGAACAATTAAATTGAGCATCCTCACAGACACATAATTGTATGTCTGGATTTTGGGTGTTTTTTTTTTAGAATGGTGAAAGGGCGCCCTCTCTTTCTTGATGTACACGTCTTCCAAAAATCAATGTACATGTGTATGTACTGTACGTGTGGTACACAAGCGTGCATAGTTTATTTTTGTAGAACTGTTTCGAGCAGTGTCCGTCCTGTACAAAATTACATTCACTAGTTGTTTTTCTTTCTCTACCAAGTATTGTTTAAGTTACAGCGAATTAAAGGTAAACTATAACATTAATCAATCCATGAAATGAGCAAAATGCGGTTACAAAATCATTTCACACACAACACAAAATTCGACTTTCCTCTAATAAAAAATATTTAAAATTTTGATTTCTTTTGGAAATAAACAAGACCATCTCTAGCAGAGATTGAGGAGGGGGCAAACTTCGTCTGGTTTGACGTAGCTGTCAATCACCTTCAGCACCAGGCCGTTCAACATACGGGCTACCTCAGTCTTGCACTGTGGGAAATCAAATAAATAAATAATCAATAAAAAATAGAGATACCACAGGAGTGTCAATGAAAGAAATTGTAATAATTGTTTTCCATTTTATTTGTCGGTGTCCCAGTGCATTCTGTTCATCATGAAAGCAAAATATTACTGAGCGATACTTTTTACCGCTAGGTGGCAGCAGACTTATCGGTTAAAGGAGTTGTAGGCCTATGTAAATAACTAGAAATGAACTTTACCTCAGCAACAGTAGTTGGTGGGAGTTTGTTGCAGATACCATTGGCTACTCTCATCAGCTTCTCCTCGAACGATCCCTGAATCATCACAGAGAGCAGAAGAATAGCATTATAATTTATTCATATATTCAAATAGTACTTAAATCAAACAGAGAAACGCGCAAACTAGCCATCGGTGGCAACTTCGAATTTTAACGGTCGTGATGAGGTTAAAAAATACCGGTGCATTATTGCTTACATTCCAAGGTTTGCTCAGTCTTGCAAAAGAGTAACTCCAACTTCAGAAACTATTTCAGGTCAGTTACCTGTAACCATGTAGGTCTACCTCCATGAGCAAGTTCGAGTGTGCACAATGGTTAACTAAAGGTTGACCATTTTGACTCGAACCCAGGCTGGTCGACCATTGGTTGACTACTGTGGTCGACAATTTGGAACCAGCCTCGAGCCCATGGTTTCTTCACTGGTCCAAACAGCATGTTCCATTCTAGCATGTGTTAAGCGCAGAGAGGAACCAGTGACACTTTAGCGAAAAGGTGGAAAGTTGACTAGACTCGTTCGGGTGAGTATTGTAATGAACATGCTTTGTGATGCATTTCAAGCTCCTTTTGTTATAGTGTTTAAACACATGTTCTGGCTCTGTATTGGCCTGCAATGAATGTGTATTGTTGCGCCAGACGGGGGTACAATGTAGTCAGTTATGTCATTTATTTATCATTCCCACCGCTGCCACAAAAATCTGTAACGGATCAACCCTGCATATCTGTTTCCATTTTTGAGTAGTTATTTTGTCGCTGAGTTTAGCAAGTGGTTCCCCTCCCTTTCTGGCGGATGCAGGGTTGATCCGCTACAGTATGTCACTGCGCATGTGCGTTGCTAGTCTGTGGTCGACCACTGGTGGACTAAATGTGCGCACTCGAACTTGCTACATGATGTAGCTACTAAAGAGGGCCTGAACCCTGGTCATTTCACCATGATAAAGAATTCAAACATGGATGATACCAGATAATAATTGTGTCTTTGATTTTGTTGATGTCGAAGCGAAGGAGCATGAAAGTTAAGTTTCTTACCGCACGTTCCAACAGGTAGCTTTGGAGAAGATCAACACCGTATGTGCACGAGTCACACTGCCAGTTGTTCTTCACCTGAAATATAACACAACAACAATTACACATTGATCAGGGGTCGATTTCACAAAGGTAGTCCTATAACTTTAGGACAAGTCCTAGGCAATGCTAAGAGATATGACCAGTCCTAAGTTAGAACCAGTAACTCATCCTAACTTAGGACTGTTCCTATCTCTTAGCATTGCCTAGGACTAGTCCTAAGTTAGGACTACCTTTGTGAAATCCACCCCAGTGGTGACAGTAAAGGCACTGGAAACTATTGGTAATATTGCCAAAGACCAGTCTTCTCACTTGGTTTGTCCCAACAATATGCATGAAATAACAAACCTGTGAAAATTTGGACTCAATTGGTCGTCGAAGTTGTGAGATAATAATGACAGAGATAACACCCTTTCAGATGCCAGATATCAAGTCAGGCTTTTATTGTTTTGAGTGAGAAATTACCTCGTTCTCAAAAACTATTGCTTCAGAGAGAGCCGTTACTCATAATGTGTAATACTATCAACAGGCTACAGCTCCCCATTGCTTGTTACCAAGTGAGCATTTATGCTAACCTTATGTTGAGTAATTACCAAAAGTGTCCATGCCATTAAAGCTAGAGACCAGTCTTCTCAATTGGAGACTTTCTGGGACAATAGAGGGCAGCAGACTTACCGGGTAAATCCATTGTTCTCAGAACTATGCGCATGTTCAGAACTACGTAAACAATGGAAATTTACCCGGTATGTCTGCTGCCGCCTAGCGTTGGAAAGTCTCCTATTGGTGTATCGCAACATTATGCATCAATTAAAAAACCTGTGAAAATTTGAACGCGATCGGTTGTCGGAGTTGCGAGATAACTATGAACGAAAAAAACACCCTTGTCACACGAAGTTGTGTGCTTTCAGATGCTTGATTTCGAGACCTCACGTTCTAAACTTGAGGTCTCGAAATCAAATTCGTGGAAATTTACTTCTTTCTCCAAAACTACGTCACTTCAGAGGGAGCCGTTTCTCACACTGTTTTATTTAAGTAAGGTTTTATGCTAATAATTATTTTGAGTAATTACCAATAGGGTCCACTGTCTTTAAATAAAACGTTAAAGAGCATTATTATGGTGTACTGTGCACGTTTAGCGTATTGCGAAAACGAGAAAACAGCTCGAACAAAGACAATAACTAGTTTTTTTCACACAAATTGGATCTACTTTCATATAAAAATGTGCTTATATTCATATACAATTTATTGAAAACACCACCATGTAGGCTAAATGGATTAAATTTTTTGACAGAACCACAATTTCAATTTTGATTAATCATATTATGTTAAAATTAAAATTGAAACACAATTCAAACTTGGGACGTGATTTTTTTTTTTTTTTTTTTAACATCATCTAGTGGCACTCACTCCCGATTTGGGACAAGTATTTTGAACAATAATGAAGGTCACATTGTTACATTGTTTATTTACCTCGGGTTCAAGTTCACCTTCGACATCATATGGGAACCCGTTGTCCAGATCGCCTACAAAAACAATAGCATGGAGCTATAAGTCAGTTTAACATTATTTATTAAAATGCACTGGTCATTTTCCGCAAGGATAAAGACAAGTCCCTGCTGGCAGGTCCAGTGCATGATTCCATTGGATACAATGGCATTGGATAAACGTGCACCCATTATGCCCAACGGGACACTACTGTCAAGTCCGCAATAGAATTTGACTGCGTATCTCTATGTGAAAATAATGAGGTCAAAGGTTAACACACACGCCAGTTTTTGATGCCGGTCTCTGGCGTTATTCACGAGCCTCGAAGTGTGACGTCAGATGTTCAGGCTAGAGACATCATTGCCGAAACTCTGGTGCGGTTTAGATCAAAAATGTTCTGAGAGGTGGGGATTTCACAAAGAACTAAGGCTAGTCTTATTTTACAAAGAACTAAGGCTAGTCTTATCTCGAGTTAGGACGAGTTACTCGTCCTAACTTGGGACTAACCTGTAACTTGTAATATATCATAGGACTATACTAGTCTTAAATTAGGACTTGCCCTAACTTTTATGTGAAATCGACCCCTGGCTAGATAAAGTGAAGTAACAATAAGTCTATTAAAACAAAATACAAAGTAAGAAGGCAATATTGGATCAAGAGAGGGCGCTAGTTATTCACTCGTGTAGGTTTAGGCATTCAACTTACCGGTATTGATTGTGTTGATAACCACAGATCTCCGACCCCTTGGTACGATGCACACTAACCTCTTAAGGTTAGGAGGTGCATTTCGGCAAAAATCTGGCTTGGCAAACATCACAATAAGGAACATGTTAATAATATATGGATCCAGGCTACTGGGGAGAGATAGGGGATAAATTTCCGATAAAGGGAACAGTCGGAGCGGGAAAAGATGGCGGCGGTAAGTTTTATGTATACATGTAGAATGTTATCAATCATTTGCCCTCTTATAGAACTGTCTGGCATGAAGGTCCTAGGTTTTGGTATTCATGATGCTACTAATAAAACTGCTCCCACTCTTAAATCCCTCAAACGTAAGGATTATGGGACTCGCTATTGAGTGAAAAGTGTGTAAGTATATTTAACTGCCTTTTGGGTTTAAATTGGACTATGTCTGGTAATGGTTTGTTCCCTTATTCAATATTGTTCACAAATACAACTGTTGTCTGTTCCTTGGGGTCCTTACCAGACAAGCAATGTTTTTTGAGAACCCCCATCCGCCACATGCATAATTGTTTACTCCTATATTTTTCTTCTTAGTTTTCTTCAACATAATGGTATTGCTATCTAACCTTTATAAAGCTGATTGTGTCTTTGCTGTTATTTTATAGTTTGCATGGTGTGTGTCATGCAAATATTGTGCATATTAAGAGCTGTATACATGCATGCCAAATTCCGAGATTCTTGTGGTTATGTTATGTGAACTCTCCCGTGTGATTAACGTTACACAATCTACGTTCCACATACAAAGAATACTAAGCAGGCTGAAACGGGACTTTAAAAGAGATCGGGAATAAGTATTGAGGCTAAATTCTCAGGCGCATTCATTGTCATTTAAAGGCTCTGGACACCTTTGATAATTGACAAAAATTAGTATTCCCACTCAGTGTATCCCAACGTATGGATAATCTTTGAACATTTTTTACTCAATTGGTCATCAAAGTAGAAAGAGAATAACAGGTAAGGAACAACAACCTTGTTGCATAAGGAGACTTTGTGGTGACACAAGGTGGCAGCAGACTTACCAGGTATATCCCTTGTTCTTAGAAATGTGAGCATGCTCAGACTGACAAAAACAATGTAAAAACTACCCGGTAAGTCTGCTGCCACCTAGCGTTCAAAAGTCACCCATTGATGATGTTTACCTGCCACTTGGTACGGGTTTTTCCCCAGGAAGCCCTCTGGAAGCCCTGGTGTGGATGGTTTCTTTGGTGGATATGGTTTCTTGGGGTGGATGACTTTCGGGTTGGGGACAAAGGGCAAGGTTGGGCGAGGGGTTTCCGGGCGAGGGGTTTCCGGTTCGGGCATCGGTTCGGAAGTTTTGGTGGGTTTCTGCGGTGGAGACATGGGGTCAAGTGGTCCGGTTGGTCTGGTGTGATGACCTCCCCAGTGAGATGGGCGTGGCCAGACGGGGCGCATTGAGCCCGGGAGCCACCACCTCGTGACAGAAGGGCGGGGTCTACTGACGGGACCGTGTCCATGGTGTCTGCCGTAGTGGTACTCTTGGTACTGGTGGTTGTGGTGAAATCCACCATGGGTGCTGTTCCGATCATGCTCACGGTGGGTGCTGTTCCGATCGTGCTCACGGTGGGGGTGATCTCTAGGTGCTGGCTCGCTGTCCGGACGGGGTCGGGGACGGGGCCTGAACCGACCGGGTTTAAATAAATCCATGTCTGGGAGGATGTCGTCGAAGATTCCGCTCAAGGAGTCCAGTGGGTCCACTTCAAAACCGGGACAAAGGCCAATGGCTACGCATGTCTGGTTGTTCTATTCAAGAAAAAGGAAACGACGAGTGGCTTAATTTTTAAAATGAGACAAACCTTCGAAGAGTGTGTCCTTAACTGTCTGGGTAATAATGTTCCTACTATTTTGCTTTTGCCATAACCGACAGCGGTTACTGGCGAACAAAAAAAGATACAAGAAGAACCGGTTGACTTGTAAGTCAATTGTAGGATATTGTAGTACTGCTATGATGTTTGTTGGCCCCTGTCTTCTTTTGATTCGTTTATCAAATGTTTTGGGCAAAGTTTGCACTTTGAAATGGTTAATCGTTCAGCAAACAAATTATGAATAGTTGACGTTAAATAGCTTCTTTTCTTGTATTATTAAAACAACATTAAAACTTGTAAAAGGCGCCCTGGTGGCTTTGCCACTGGACTCACGCACGTGGTCTTCCCTTCCAATCGCTTGGGATTGCGGTTCCACTAAGCTGTCCAAGCCACGAACACCTTGAAAAAAAGGATAGAGTTCAGTGTGCTTGACTGCTCGGCTACGACACAGAAATCATTGTTGCTTTAAGACATGTGTCAGGACCGGGACTTGAACACACCTTCTGCCGACCAGACACACCGGTGTTTGAGTCCGGTGCTCTTAACCGATTGGGTTATTTGACATGCATTCAAATGGTCGTTCCTCGCTTACGGACACAAGTGCCAATACCGGGACTCTTTTAAGAGTCGAACAGAAACACCGGAGCTTGCGTCCGGTGTGCTTTACCACTCGGCCACGACACACTAGACTTGACTCAAGTCCTAATCCCGTGCCACCGCCAGAAAACTATTGTATTGTGATGCTCTGCATTTCCCAAACCTGTTCCGCATTCTGGAGACCACATCTTGACGGCGAGCTCGGCGCGGTTTCTTACACGAGCACGGGACTTGAATCAAGTCTACGACGCTCCATACTTACGAGGTACTGTTTGGCCAGGGCTTTGACTTCAGCGCTGTATTGCTCAACTAGCTGAGTGCACTCTGCTGCCACGGGGGTCATGCCGCAAACCTCTTTCAACAAAGCCGTTACCTCATCCTAAAAAGACGGGAAAAGAAAGAGAGAAAAATCTTGAAAATTTACCACTTTACAGAAAAACAATCATTTTAAAAGGAGGACAGTATGCTTCGTTTTTGAAAGCGCAAGGGGCACGAAGGCATGTGCTCCTTGGTTAACGTTCACTCTATGACTTGAAAATTGTAAATTTCTACTGGAGCATTTTAAGGCACCAGGGCAATGCCAAGGGGCAGAAGGCATTGACAGTTGATTTCGTTAATACCTCCGTGAAGTAGTAGGTCTGAATTGGTCCTTAAGAATGAGCTCATAGCTTCAGCTTTCTATGCTGAAAATTTTACAAACCCGCTGTGCCTGTGTTTGTGTGGAATGTGTGGAACTTATGCACGTACAGTCAACCCTCGTTGTAAATAGGTTCTGCTTAGAGTACATTCAAAGTCTGAAGTCCTAAATCTCATTTCTTTAGCCCGGTTTGTTTATCAGAAATGGAAAGGTCTATGCCCCATTTCGAATCCACGGCTTCGGCTTCGGCTTCGGGCTCCGTTCTCTCGTCTGAAGCGCTGACCACCTACACGCAAAGCACGCGCAATTTTACAAACAAACGCGCGGGACCATGCTAGCCCGAGCTGAATCCAAAGCCGTGGTTTCGAAAAGGGCCTATCATATACACAGCTCTGTGCCATAGAGTTACATCTGTGTATGTTGAATGGCGTTGAACACTTACCAAAACTTGATCAGTGATCAGCTCTGTGTACAGAGCTTCGACAATCTCGTCACAGGCTTGGCATAGGTAGTCATTACCAAGGGAGTGTCTCATCACTGTATCATGAAGAAGATACAGAATACATTTTATTATTTCCAGTTGTCTAATAGTAATAATAATAATATTAATAATATAGAAGTCTTATAATAGCGCACGTATCTACCAAACAAGGTACTCAAGGCGCAGAGTATAATATACAAACTCTCAGAAAGATTGCAGTGATAGATTCTGCGACCCAATAATTATGTAGCACCATTATTTACATTGTGCTACGGCACATTTAGCACCCACAGCCAGGATCACCGGGCGAACCCCTTCTCTTTCGCGATAAGTGCCTAGGTTATTTTACATGCGGTACACAACACATGGGACCAACGGTTTTACGTCCCATCCGGACGAAGCAATGGCTAAGTCTCTTGCTTAAGGACACAAGTGTCATGCCAGGGTTTCGAACCCCTACTAGCTTTGCGCAAAGAAATATCCCGTTAAAGGCAGTGGACACTATATTTGGTAGTTACTCCAAATAATTGGGGTTGTAGGTCAACTCATTCCTCGTCACTCTACTAAATCCAATAAAGGGTTTCAGATAAAATAATGGTGAATAAATGGCGAATAATTGTTGTTTCAAATCTCCACAAATAACTCGTTGTTAAAATTATTTTTAACAAAACTTTCATCAAAGCGATGTGCCCTCCAGACCATGCCAACAATGACAAACATGTATATAAGTATATAGTATAAAATATAGAAAAAGTATGAATTATGACAAAAAGGAGATGATAAAATATTATAGAACACTACTTTAATACTTTAATAAGGCATGAAACACTTAACTGACAAAAGGTTACGAATTTTTACGTGGATTGTCAAGACTCCTGCAACCAAAACTATTAAGAACGAACTTACAGATTTTGTCCACTCCATGAGTCTTGATAACCCTCCGGAATAACTTGACAAAGCGATCGAAGGGGTGCATTCCTAGACGGCTATCCACCTCAGTTTGCCCGGCAGTGCACAGGGTGATTTCAGCACAGATCTCATCTGGGGTCTTCATAAATAGAAACGAACAATTTTAATGCATCGATGGCAAAAAAAAAATGAATAAAACGCCCACTGGGCGATAAATTCAAAACGCAGAATAAGATTATTTGTTTCTCATCAAATATGAAACTTCAGACAGAAATATTTCAAGGGATGTTTTCTACTATATCATAATTAGACCGTGGAAGTCTTATGTATATCTGTGATCTTCAAGATTTTTGTTTCTTACCAATTTTGTAACGTTCCTTTGAAAGTAAATTTTCCGGCATTTGGGACGTTGGAGAGGGTAAGGCCATTTTTCATTTTGGAAAGGGCACTTCCATTGGAAAATCATTAAGTCTATGGGAGACTTTGAAACGATAGGTGGCAGCAGACTTACCAGGTAAATTTCCATTGTTTACGTACTTCTGAGCGTGCGCACATTACTGAGTACAATGGATTTTACCTGGTAAGTCTGCTGCCACCAAGTGTCCCGAAAGTCTTCCATTATGTTTTTATCCCTTACCGAATTCTCCAAGAAGTCAATGATGTATGGCGTCCAACCATCCACGTATTCTTTGCATGTGGCGGCGTACTCAGCGGGAAGATCAGCACAAAGTGAATCCAGGAAAGCGACGATCTAAAATTTTGCAGAGGGAAAAATAAACAACATTGAAGCAATATCAGAGCTGGAATATTACAGTTTTGTATGTGTACTATATTATCAGTACTCGTACCCGCTGCTTGGTGCTTGTACTTTAAGACACTGGACACTATTGGTAATTGCCAAAGACTAGTCTTCACAGTTGGTGTATCTCAACGTACATATTTTTTTATGCATAAAATGACAAACCTGTGAAAATTTTAGCTCTTTAATTTTAGCTATTAATGAAAGAAAAATATACCCATGGCGCACCATGGTCACACGAAGTTGTGTGCTTTCAGATGCTTGATTTTTAGGCCTCAAAATCTAAATCTGAAGTCTCGAAATCAAATTCGTTGAAAATTAGGGCGTCACTTCAGAGGGAGCTGTTATGGGTCTAGAGACGAACCTTGGAGGAGTCGTTTCCCAACAGTTTTTGCAGGTCAGCAACGACAAACTTGCAGACCTCGCAGACGACTGGGTTCTCTCGCAACGTCGTCGTGACGTCATCCTCCCTTATCAAGTCTGGATATTCAACCTCTACGTCACCCTCGACTACTTCCGTTGGGGTTGGCTCCACACGCGGCCTTACGGGGCGCTCGAACCCGGGCTTTCTACGGTGCTCAAAGCCGAGTTTTCCGGGGTAGTCAAAGTCACGCTTCGAACCCGGGAAGTCCAACGGTCGCTTCCCGTGAGCACCGCGAGCACGAAATGAAAGACCTACAGAAAAAAATGGCAATGATAACAAATGAATGAGGTTTTAAACACACGACTGCCTCTTCTTCTTCTTCTATTTTAAAGGGGCAGGTTTGGTACTTCACGGGAGGCGTTTGCCTCCATGCCCTTGGTCATTGCCTTGATGCCTTTGAAATGCTCCCGAGTAGAAATTGTGTCAATTTCCTCATAAGGTGACTTTTACCGAGGAGAAATGCCCTGTTGCCCTTGCCCTTGTTAAGACGGTACTTTCGATTCGTAAATTTAAAAACTCGCAAGACTCTATTGGCAAAGGGTTTTATTGTCTACTGTATTCTACTTCCTCCAGAGGGGGAAAACAGACCATGCATACCACAGGATTTGTTTTCGTCCGTGCACTAAAGGTTCACAAAAGCAACGCAACCTTTTGCAAGGTTCTAAAACAATGGAACCCAATACCTTCCCAAAGAATGGAATGAAACGCCAGGAGCATGGACAAATTACTCATAAGCCGCTCCCAAGGGGGAATTCGTAAATTAAAAAAAACAAGGTTGTGAATGGTTGTTATTGTTAATGAAAACGGCTGTTCTTTGTTGACGTGTGTAGTAAATTGACGATAGTTGGATGGTTTAAGATAGCAAGAGCGCACCAAGGTCAACAGACCGTCAACAGACCGTCAACAGACCGTCAACAGACCGTCAACAGACCGTCAACAGACCGTCAACAGACCGTCAACAGCCCGTCAACAAACCATTGGTGCTCTGTTCTGAAGGTCCTGCCTCGTGGGTTGGTCAGAGGGTAGTAGTCTTGAAATCAAGTCGGTAATTGTTAAGCGCGGTGTGGTCACGGGGAGGGTGTCATGCAATTGTGTCCGCCATGCTATACTGTCCGCTCCGGACACTTTTGCATAATTATGCAATCGTGTCCAGGGCTATGCAAAAACCGTCTGGTGGACATGTACATGAGACTGTACATGTATGTGCCTGCGTAAGCGAGCGTGCATGCACTGAACCTACGTATAAATGCAGCATGAATATTCACGTATTATGATTGCAGTGAATACCCCGTGTCATCATTCACATGCACTTAGTTAGCTCGGAAAAAATGGCAAAGGTGTTCCGTCGACCAAGGGCGTTTAATTTACTGCAAGGACGGTTTTGCACGGGGGCGGACACATCTGCATTATGCAGCAGCGTCCGGGCGGACACAATTGCGTATGCAGCAGCGTCCGGGCGGACACGATTGCATATGAAAAACCGATCCTCGATCCCAGTATGTGTGTGAGTCAGTGGCTGCCACGTGCTACCTACGACCGTTACATGAAAGTATAATCGCATTGTGACTGCTACATGAATGGCAGGTGTTTGTAATAGGCAGTGCCTAACGACTCGTCATCAAGTCTAGTCAGAGAGGGTGCAACCCACAAACTTCAAAAGCATACGCTGCAAAATGCTGAACATTCAAAAACACACGAAAACAATTAGGAAGTCTCATAGCTTTTCACAGTAAGAGAAGTATTTACTCTTGAAATTTGAACCTCTGCTCGACTTGATATGGGGAGTCCCATCACATGGAGCTTTTCTCCCTACAAATGTCATTTTGAAATGAACAAATTATTGATCGCGGCTCCACGAAGCTGTCCAAACCAGGAACCTTGAGAAATGCCAACTTTTCTTTATAGATTCCTGCCTGTATTCTTTCCTACATAGTTTATAAGTTATAATGAATGCAGGAAACTGACCAGGGTTCATCTGGAATTAAGTCAATATTTGTTCAAAACCGAAACAATACAAGGAAGTGCAACACAGGCACAGGGATGTATTGAGTCACATGACTCGACCAAAGGTCATGGAGGAAACACATTCACGACCTTTTTAAAGGGCATGTATTCATATATCGTTTCAATAAGCGGACTAATTCACCTCTTTGGTTTCCGGACACAAACGCTGGTGTTTCTGATCGGCAGAGTGTATCTCGTGTGTCGTCTGGAAGTTCTCGGGATGATTCAAAACACATTGTTCTAGTTTGAATCACCCTTCCTCAAGGCTTCACAAAGTACACCCACTCCCAATGCTGGACCAGCAGAGGGCCATTGCGATTCAAATTAAAAACAATAGATTGCGCAACCTTGCAACATTGCTAACCTACAAATAAATATAGCTGCTGATGAGAACGTTGAGGACAAATGTTTTATTTTATGCCGTGACAACACAGAAACAAGAAACAGCTGAACAAGTTGTTTTGTATGTGCCCCCCCTCCCCCACCCCCTTTAAAAGGTAAATGCAAGCTTGGTGAACGGCTGGAAATTAATGGCAATACAAACCTACGTGACTGGTAAAGTGCTATTCACGCGACAGCAATTTAACTTGGGTCCCTTGCTTAATTTTGACAGTAGAATCAGTTATTGTCCGTTCACACAAAGTACATTAATAAAATTACAACCACGCTACAATAATAGCAAGGGACCCTTGCTAAATTGCTCTCGTGCGAAAGGGGCTGAAGTTCCATACAGTTTCCCCTGAAACGTCGAGTTCTTTTCATAACCAACCTTCTCCTCCCATAACTAACGCAGATAACCCGAGATCCCTTTACACGTCACAAAATCAACAAACAGTCGTTGATATCACAGCCGTAGGGGCTATGCCAGTTTTGTTTCGAAGAAATTAGTCAACACTTCAGCACTTATCGTCAGGTTCAATGCATTGCATTACATTTCTCATGTGATAATTCAAAGCAAACAGTTGTTTTCTTGGAAAGATTTAAGCCAGATAACTAGTTATGAGAGAGGAGACTTGGCATATTTTAAGCCTTTGCATGGAGGCACCTTCATACTTTTAACTATATCTGCTGATATTTACTTGACGATTTAATATGTAGTTCAGAGATAATCATCTGTAATCAATGATTTGGGTTAACCATGTAGTCCCTTCACTGCGTTCATATGATCATAATAGAAAGGACAGATGATATACATGTACATTTTGGTAAACTGCTGCCCTGTGATCACCACACTGAGCAAAGGGGGACTTTTGGGATGCTAAAATTAAGCAAGGGACCCAAGTTAAATTGCTGTCGTGTGAATAGCACTTTCAGTTGTTGTTGCTTTTCTCCGAGGACACTAAATATCAATTTCTCCACCCCTCGATTCCCAGGGAGTGTGCTTGTTACATAATAAAGAAGGTTGTTAGTCTCCCCTCAATGAGTTATTACCTAATTCCCCCAGAGACCCAACCAACAAGGCCCCCGGGGGCAGAGTTAGAATACCTGGGTAGTTCCTTCTTTAATTTCCTCCTTAACCTCGAACCAACTGTTGAGGTATTTATTTATTATTATCAGCTGGTACGCCTTCTGGCATACTTTAGTTTGATAAGTAAGGAACAGGACAACGCCAGATGCGATAAACACTCGCCCCTGGATTGTAAAATAATAACTCTGACCCAAGGTTGGAGTTCCTTTGTCTTTCAAAAACCATATGCATAAGGATCTCAACCTCGGCAAGACGTACGTACAATGTAAATAAGGCCCTCAAAATATTCTACTTTAGACTGATTTGAGAATCCAAGAAAAGTGATAATTTTTTTTTTTTTACACTCTGAAATTGGGCCCTAATCAGCTCATAATAACATCAAAAAGCACCCTACAGGATGGACTGGACTGACTCTAGAGGGGGGGGGCATTAACATGGCAGAGTAGCAGGACAAAACTCTGCCAGCATATCCATTGTGTACAAAATCGCTCCGTTTACGTATATGTAAAATTTGTGTCGTCACTTTGGTAGACCATGGAGGGAGAAATATTAATTATAATTTTCTTCCGCATTTGGTAGACGAACTAAGTTTTATGGTTTTAAAAACAAAAGTGTAATATGCAAACAAAATAAGCTTCATAATCAGGTGTACGTCTAGCTAAATACAATACTGCTAGAACTATGGGGTGCGTTCCTCGAGACGATAGCGGAACAAACCTCCTCGTAGTTCTAGGCACCTGTACCTGGGTTTAAACTTTTTTTTATCATCCATAAAAAGGTTAACCTTCGACATTCAACATGCACCACACATCAGCACAGCTGCGCAATAGATTTGGCCTCTTTCCACTATCTCTCAAACTTCGCGGAAACGGATCAATTGTGACACTTGACCCCCCCCCCCCCACGAGTGTGATTTTCTTTTTTCACCCACCACCTGAACCCATGATCTAGGGATCGACTGGATCATCATATTGTGGTCTTTTTTGACCGAGTTTGAAAATAGTTTAAACAGATGCACGTATGTTTAAAGTTCTACTTAGTACTGGCTCCGAAAGGTATAGAATAGTTAATATAGGTTTTGTTTTAATCTGGATTTCGACCAATCTTTACAGATAATATCCCGATAGCTGAACGGATTTCTAATTGTTCTACAATCCCAACACTAGTTTAATAATAGCCTGACGTTTCGACCATAGCAGAGTCTGTCTCGAGGGCTTAAAGACAAACATGAACATTAAATACATGCATTGAGAAGCACATTACAGACAAATCATCCGGTTTTCAAACATAACCACACTGCCAAATAGAGAGACTTCACATTGGACATTTTGCATAGGCTACATTGCTCCCAACTAGCTACATGCAAAGTTGGTCCATGGACGTACCTTGGCCAAAGAAAAGTTAGAACCAATCAATAATGAACAAAGGAACATAGACGTCAACAACAACAACAACCCATTTAATGTGTTCTCTGTGTGTCCAGAGCTTCCTTGCTCTATGGTCTGAGAATAAAACACTGCCGCTGAACATGCAACTGCACTTCTAATGACTAATCGACTTCCTGGTGAAATAGCAACAATTATTAAAAGCCTACTCCATTATTTGAAATATTATACAGGAATAAAATAACAAACTTACCACATCCCAAAAGGGAGAAGAGAAAAATTGTTGTTATCACATAAGACCCCATGATGGCAGGACCTGATTAAGCTAGAACAATGTCTGGTCCGTGCTTTTATACGTTTTTAGTGCTCTGTCCACTCACTGGTCCCCATCCAGCAAGCTGAGCGTGGTAACACTTCCTGTACATGTAGCCCATGTACATATACATTCGTAGGAAACATGAGAAGGTCGTGCCTTAAAGCTCAACAGCCAATCAGAGTTCAGTACTTTCCCAAAGCTCCTGTAACTAAGCAGTACAGTGACACGCGCAAATGACGTCATTACAACACTAAAGGTACTCACTTGTTAGGCGTAAAAATGGGGTTGAGGGACTTTGCAAATGAGGTATCATTGCAAATTGGTTTGAGCATGTTGAGGTAACACCACGTGTGTGTGAGGTGTACACATTCAAACCGGGGACCTATAACAACAGTTGGGAAACGTGTACAAGATCAATGGGGAGCTGTTGGCATAAAGGTCACTATTGCAAAAAAACAAATTGTAAACAAAAGAGGGAAAGTAGGAGGTCCCCACGGTTGCAGGCGCGTGTACAAACTTGGGAGTATATGTTGGGTATCAGGCCTGATACTTCACGTAGGAAACGTAGGCGACTGCCTCCATGCCCCCTGGTTATTATTGCCTTGGTGCCCTTAAAATGCTCAGCAAACAAAATTCCTCACTGGGTGCCCTTTACCCTTTACCAAGGAGAAAATGCCTTGGTGACATTGCCCTTTCAAAAATGAAGCTACTGGCCTACGGGTTCGAGTATGTTCTTTTCAAAACTTGTTTTTAATTCTGTTTTCGGAATTCGATGTACCTCAGGAGGCGTTAACGTGACCGGGTGTTCACCAAGGCTTTTTATGATATCGCACCATACACCTTACGATGTGTGTGTTTACCAGGGTGTTTATTTTGTGGTCAGTTAAGCCGGCTTAACTCGAGATGTACCTGATAAAGTTTGATGAGATAAATATTGTCGTATTGTTCTTTGGTGTTAAGTGTGTGGTGGACTTTATTGATGGGGGATTTGAGTCATTGCATGGTGAGGTATCAATGTTGGTTTGCGGCAACACCGTGTGTATCGACTTGCCAGGTAGAGTTTGTTCTTTAGATAAGTGTCATATAATATTATTTTATCGATTAGTGTCCAGTGACGGGTCTGTTCTTACGGAAATAATGACCGGCAAAGACCGTCATCAGGCAACGCTCTGCCGCTGCCATGTTTTTTAGCTCAATGTTTTAACTCAACCTTTTGAAGAAAACCTTATGTCCATGGGTAGCTGTGCTTTAGTTGGGAGGGGGCAGCTCCTCATGCGTGACGTAATCATCAGTTCGAGCTTTACTTGTTTAATTTCTTCCATCTTTCTCTGTAGTTCATTGTGTTTGGTAGATATTCGAATCTGAATCCGGTATCCTCCAACATTGCTCTATGCCTCCATCAAGTGGTCAAGGTCTTCTTTTGGCGTCCTCTGGTGTTTTTTTTTTTGCCATGGGTGGGTTTCTACAGTGGAACATCCCCAGTGAGTGCCTGATCTTTGCTATGCCAGCAATGACTAGCAAACCGCATTCTTTGTTGTCAAATGGATTTGCTGATTCCTGAAAGTGTCCCATATAAATCTTTGATCGTATGATGCTGTATGTGATTGCTGCCTTTTATCGGCACCTGTATCAGCCTCGTTGCAAAAAGGACCCTTCCATTTTACGAAGTCGAGTTTTAGGGATGAAGCAATTTCGCCAAGCAGTGCCCGTACCTTTAAAGTCTTCAGGTCTCCTGTAATGTCAAGGGAACTGACGTCACGCACCTGCCCATGAACTTGCCTCAATACACTCAGCGAAGGTCATAACACGACACGAGAACTTCTCCCAGCACGCGATGGTATCACGTCTGTAGTCGGTCAGGTAGCACACGGGTGCACCCCACTTTTTAGTACTGCCATAGCTCCATAGTACTCCCATACCATATAGTGGAAAATGTTAGATGTTCAAAAATAATTGTTACATTTTTGGTTTTCCTCCATGTATAAGTCAACACAATGAAACCGAGGCTGAGAGTAAAAATAAACTAAGGTCACTAACAAAATCGAATGACTTTCAACATAAACTTCACTAGAAAGAGATGATATAAAAACATGTAAATATACCAATGCGTTTCTCTGCCATGGTGAAAGCGAGTAGTGGGCCCTGCATTCAACTTGAACCCCTTTTTGTCTTGACCAGTTCTTGGAAGAGAAGGCTGAAGAGATGACAAACCAGCGTGGGGGAGAACGTGTTGAATGAGGGGGGTCGGGTCACCGTATCGCATCAACCCGGACTTGGTTTTGTTTTTGTTTTTACTGTTCCCAGTTCTTCGAAACCTTTGGAAAGCAAGTGCCAAACATCTGAGTAACACTGTATGAGTCAACAGGATGTAATCTGTCCTCACTCTAGCCCCCCCCCCCCCCCATATCCACCCGGGTATAACTCATCTAAAAGCCCCAACAATTTATTTCACACGACATCATTAAAACGAAGGTCCCTTGCTTAATTTTAACATGGCTACTAAATTGTACTACTCCTGGTGTCAAAGGACAATAATGTTTATACTGTCCATAAAGGATGGCATACTTGAGACAATTTCACAAGGGACCGTGGACAGTCCAACACTGGGTTGTCCTTTCACACGAAGTGCAACTTGTAAAACGTTACAACCATGCTCAAATTAAACAAGGGACCTCTGCTAAATTGCTGTCGTATGAAGATGGCTCTATACCAATTCTTCGACAGATGTTTTCAGTGACCATAAAGAACGGCAAATTTGAGATTTCACAGGGGAATTTGAATAGTTTAAACATAAAGATGCGCCCTCTTTTCACCATAATATAAATGGTTGATAACAAAAACAGAAAGTTCAATATCCATAAAGGTTTCCCCTCTGTGTTTTGGTTTTGACGACTACCCTTCCAAAGACCAGTCCTTTTGAAACCTTTGAAAATCCAGTGCCAAGCATCTACAATTTACCATCACTCTGCATCATGTTGGCCAGAGGGGGGTCGGGTCACTGTTTAACCCCATCAACCGTTCCCAGACTTGGTGTTTCCAAAATGCTAGTTCTTTGACAAGAATGTTTTATACTGTCCACACAGAACGGCAAATTTGAGATTTCGCAAGGGAACTTGTTTAGTTCAAACATAAAGATATGCCCCCTTTAAATCAACATTTGATGTGAAAAAACACCTGTCCAGAAAGTACAATGCTCCATAAAGGTCTTGTGACTCTTTTGTTAATAGCAGTTCTTCGAAACCTTTGGTTGGAAATGCAGTGCCAGACATCTGACCAACACTGTATCATCATTTTACCTCATGGTGCTTTCATGGTAACAGAAGCAGTTGTCGGCGGTTTCGTTAAAAACAAATTACAAGATTTTATCCGCACAATTTTTCTAGAGATGGTAAAATAATCAGTTAGGGAAGAGTGATTTCAATAATGGTGGTACAACTTTCAATTGAAAATAAATTAATTTCTAGTCTGATAAATGTTTCATGTCAACTGTCGACTTTCTGCTTTATGGATCGGCTGTAATGAAGTCTCACTTTTCTATTTGATTTGAAAAGTTCATTTCACCATTTAAAGACACTGGACACCTTTGGTAATTGTCAAAGACCATTCTCATTGGTGTATCTCAACATATGCATACAATAATAAACATGTGAAAATTTGAAATCAATTGGTCGTCGAAGTTGCAAGAGAATAATGGAAGCAAAACACCCTTTTCACTCAAGTTGTGTGCTTTCAGATGCTTGACTTCGAGACTTCAGTTATCCCGCTTATATTTGCTCATCAGAAAAATTGTTAATCATTATTTTCTGCTTCGGCAGCTCTATTAAAAATATAGCAACAGAGTTATTGTTTGACATGTACTATACGATACAAACTCGAACGATGTACGACTAGAAAAACAAAAACATATTGGAAAAACACCATATGTTGTTCGCACTACACAAAGGTCATGCCATGCATGCATGAGCTAAACTAATATCATATTTCACAAATGTTTCTCTTCATTATGGTAATAATCATAATATCAGTTAGAGCAAACAATACTACTGCATGACAATTGTCTTACGATGACTACTTAAATGTTCCTGTCTGGTGGCAACAATGTTGGTTTGAAACTGTCTTGATGACAAAGACTCCATTTGTTAAAAAGGTAGGAATTAATTTGTTGTTTTTATAATGTAGAAAATTAGGATTTAGATCAACGAGCAATGCATGCAGTGCATTTTGAAGCGTGACAAATAACATGGCGGGCAACTCAGCACGAAACAATACCATTCCGGCCATTGTTGTATGTTCATTTTTATTGATTATTGAGTTTATTTAACATTTTGTTTTTGCTTGTACAGGCTAAATTTAACTAAATATTATTTTGCTTAACAGTTTTATGCTAAGCAAAAATGAGCAAGATACCAGTCACACGGGTAAAATTGTATATGATTTTGGCTGGTGACCTTATATCTTGTATACATTATTTTTGTTCTGCTCACCAGCCACGTTTTGTCACTAGAAATGAATGACATCAGGGCACTGAACCTTATTTCATATAGAGTTGCTGAACACAGCAAATTGCTTAACGGTTTTCTGCTAAGCAGAAATGAGCAGGGTCACCAGTCACTGATGGTATGTGGAATGGTCTTTTTGGCTGATTTCTCTAATAAATGCCAGCACATGTTTCTTGTGTTCAGCTATTTCTTGGGCTTATATACATGCAGCTGTATTTGAAATTGCCTCGGCCCAACAAGGAAGTATCAGCGCATTTTCTTTTCTCAGATTCATGGATCAAATAAAACGGACCTTTATATTCTCAGCCGTACTGTCTTTTTCCTGTTGAAACAATGCCAAGCCAAACCGAGATTTAAAGGGAAAAGTAATTTGTTGTTGGTATTTAAAAATTAACCAAACACTGTACAATATTTGGGGGGGGGGGGACACATGGAAACTTGTGTAGCGTATAAACTAATCGCTATTAGGATTTTATATTCTGCTTGTGGTTGTCGTTGTTCTTTTAAACCAGAACCTCCCCACCCCCCACCCTCCAAAAAAGAATCAAACAGCAACAAAAATACTTCGCATACTTCAAAATATAAATATTTTATGTAATAAATAACTGAACTGTTTATCTGTTTCCCAGTTTCTACAGCTGCAGCTGCTAGCTGGTCCTATTTGTTTTGACGATAAAGTAAATATTTGAGGTGCATAAACGCTGTGCCATTTGTAGTATGCTGCATTAAGGAAACTTAAGGAAACGTAATAGCTATCAAACAACTTTACAGGCAGGTTATCTTTGGTATTGTCTTGTCAAAGACCATTATTTTCACTTAGTGTATCCAATGTTGATAAAACCTGTGAAGATTTGGGCTCGATTGATGTTTAGTATGTAGTTGGAAGCTGGACTAAAATCTAAAATGAAAGAAAGCACTCGTGTTACATATTGTGTGCATTCAGCTTGAGAAGGGCTTCATTGCCTGAATCTCAGATTCAAATTATTGGGCGACAATCTCTAAAACTACATTACTTCAAAGGGAGTTGTGTTGTAGTAGTATCAGCAGCTCTTTAGTTAAAGGGCGCCCTCCATTGATATTGTTAGGGGTTGATGAACGTGTACAATTCTCCTCTTGTACTGAAGTACCCCGCCTCTTAAAATCCTTTCATGAATTCATGGGCTCCAACACACAATGGGTGCGTTCGTTTAGCTTCCTTGGGTCGACCCCGGTGTGTGGCGTTTTTTTTTTTTTTACAGGACGAACGTGTGCAGATAATTACCCACGTTCGTCCTAGAAAAAACAACCGCCACACATCGGGGTTGACCCAGGGAAGCTAAACGAACGCACCCAATGGAGACACAGTAGGAGGACAACACTCCCCCATATCGAGCACCAAATACAACAAGACTTTTAAATACTTTTTGCCAAATAGTCATAACATTCACTTTTCAATAATTAGTCGGCGCCATAGTACAGCATAGAGTAATGGTTATATAGCATGTAGCTCCATTGTGCACCTGGTTGAGGACGTGGAAATTTATACACGTATCCACCAGTATAAAAAAAAGGCCGATTGAAAATGGTTCGGTGAATCCATTATCACAAAATGACAGTTAGTTGTCGATTCTATACACAACAATCTAAGCGACCATATGTGGTGTGTTCACGCGTACCATTCTTACTGCAGTATTCACCATGTAGAGATCTACCACAGTTCTGGGGTATTTTGCAGCAATCGAGGCTTTCAGTCAAGAACCGGATTCACTATAGTTGTGGAGGCAATACCTTTTGAAGTTGCGTGAGTTGACTTGTTTACATTTGCTCAATTTTGTTCGATATTTATCACACCATAACATTCTCTCTCGTCATGACGTACTGTGGTTTTTGTTTGCACTGTTCTATTGTACACGGCTTAAATCGACAACTTTGAAAATGTTGACATGGCAATATGAAATGGCTAATTCGACCATGTTATTCACTATGGCGTCATGGCCATGGAAATAGAACGAATTTTCTTTCTCCCGTTACTATGAAGTGTCGGTCTTTTGACGTTTGTTTGCCTAAAACTATAGCTGGTCTATGGTCTATGTAGAAAGTGGGTCAACACGATTGCTACACCCTGTGTTCCGGGTCCCCTTTATGTTCCAACTCAATGTTCCGATGACCTTATTGTATTTTTCGTAGCCCTAACCTTAACCCTTACTCTAATACCCTATGGCATGCCCTAACCATAGTGAACAAAACACATGGGGTTTTACCTTTCGGGACATGTGGGGGTCGGAACAATAATATGGCTTTTGCAAACATGTAGTTAAAGGGACACGTTGCCTTGGTTCAGTGAGTTGGTCTATGAAAAGCGTTTAAAACCGTTTGTAATAAAAATGCATAAAACAAAATTAATTGTTGGAAAGATGTTTTAAAAGTAGAACATAATGATCCACACAAATATGCCTCGAACATACACGGCACGCCGTTTTGTGGTCTCCACAAAATTGCCGATGTCGCATGCAATTATGTTCTCTATGCAATACTATCCGGAGGACATTGTTGCATATGCAATCATGTCCGCCGGACGGTTTTGCATATGCAGTTGTGTCCTCCCCGTGCAAAACCGTCCTTGTGCAAAACCGTCCTTGCAGTAAATTAAACGCCCTTTGTCAACAGAACACGGTCGCCATTGTTGTACAAGATGGACAATTTTCAATAATCGACCGTTTGGTATGTTGGGCAACCATAAAATACGCGAGTAATGCTGCATTTACTTTAGGTTCAGTGCATGCACGCTCGCCTATGCGCGCATATACATGTACAGTCATGCACATGTACATGAAAAAGTGTCCGGAGCGGACACTATTGCATGGCGGACACAATTGCACCTGACACAGACCGTGTTAGTTTGCAAAATAAAAGTAAAACCGTAGACGGGTGGCCCGTCTATGGACAGCCAAAATAATAAAGTTATGTAGAGTTAAGAAGACGCGTTAGATAAGGAGTTGGACCATTTCTCTACAGTCCAGTTTTACAGTGAAGTTCAGTTTAGGCTTTGCTGAGCCCCGAGTTTGGTGAACCTCAAGAGGCAGCAGATGAAGTTTCTGAAGATGGATTTAGATGAGGTTTGAGTATTGCTCACTCAGCTGCAATCTGAGCAAGTCCCTGAGAATCAGAACATTCTATCCTGGTTTATTGATTTCAGACTATGTGGGTTAATTAATACAGGTGCATGATAACTTGTTGCTAAACTAAGTCGTCATTGCTCGAGTTATTTATATATAAAAACAAGAATGGTCTGTTAACAATACAAATGCCCCGCTGAGTTTGGAATGGCTACACCAAGTCCTTTTCTTAGCCATAATGAGCTTAATATTTTACTGAGGGGTCCAAAAAACAATAGGCTTCTGGGGGATCCCATGACCAATCCACAAACCAAGCTTGGAGTTGGTTCGCCAAGTCCTTCTTGAGATATCGCTCGGACACACACGGAAGGACAAGGCAAACGCTATATGCCCCTTCGGCTGGCTTCGCCGGCAGGGCATAAAAAAAGATTTATGTTATGCTGGTAGGTAGATGTTGAAAAACAGTCTAGACAAATATAGATGGTGACAAACGTGTCATGATTATTTGTTAACAGTAGGCATGATACATAACTCCTTATATGATGCCTTCTTATCATAAAAAGGTTTCAACCACCAACCAGCGGCGAATAATATGGTAAAATTTGAGGGAAGGGTACGCCATTTTGTTTTATAGTGGCAACTACTGGCTATCAATTTAAACATTTGCATTTCTCTTAAAGAGGCAGGTTCGTCGTCACATAGAGCGTTTTGTATCACAGCGCCCTCTGTCGTTCATCATTTAAAGGGAGAATGTATTTTGCGGTTTTCGTTGTTGCTGCTGTAATAAAAACAAAATATCATTTGCGTGGATGCTGAAACATGCCATGGCGATGACGACGAGCAAGCTTTCTCCTTGTATGATGCATTAAAGGCAGTGGACACTATTGGTAATTGCTCAAAATAATTATTGGCATAAAACCTTACTTGGTAAAGAGTAATGGGGAGAGGATGATAGTATAAAACATTGTGAGAAACGGCTCCCTCCTAAGTGACGTAGTTTTCGAGAAAGAAGTAATTTTCCACGAATTTGATTTCGAGACCTCAAGTTTAGAACTTGAGGTCTCGAAATCAAGCATCTGAAAGCACACAACTTCGTGTGACAGGGGTGTTTTTTCTTTCATAGTTATATCGCAACTCCGACGACCGATCGCGCTAAAATTTTAACACGTTTATTATTTATGCATATGTTGAGATACACCAAGTGAGAAGACTGGTCTTTGACAATTACCAATAGTGTCCACTGGCTGTAATTAATTCAACTCACAAGTTTGTTTCCGTACTGTCAAAAACACAGCATGACAGAATGCAATGTAATAGCGAACAGAGTAGTAAGGTTTGCACAGTCAAAGAAAAGCTCAAGAAAAGGAGAGTTGCTCCAAAACGGATCGATACACAGAATCAGTTCATGACGTAGGTACATCACCTGAGATTGGTTTCGGTTTACCTCCCCCCCCCCCCCCCCCCCACTGTCTTTTTCGTTACCTATCCAAGATGAATGCTATCTGGTTTTGAACGTATTCATTGTCGGCTATATCATTTATTCGTTTGTTGTGCCCGAGTTTAACAAACATGTGTTCAAACGTGCATTAAATTTGTAACAAATACAGATAATATTACCAGTTATTTTTTAAAATTTACAAATGGAAAACACTGTAAAATAGGTTTGTGATAGGGTTGAGTGGCCAAGTTATAAACAACATCATTAATATTTGCACAGTTACCGTGACAGTGATACAGCCAATTTGGTTGGTTGGTTTTGTGGGTTTTTTTTAGTGTGTTTTTTTCGCCATTTGCTGTTTTTATTTGTGTGTATATGGTGAATATGTACACCGAGTAAGCATACTGGTCTTCTACAATAATTATTACCAAAGTATATCTGCTTTTAAGCTAATCCTACCAGCACATTCAACTATCAAGCCTTCATATAAAACATGAGCTTGAAATCTGAAACCTGAACAACATGTATGGTGTCCGACTAGTAAGTGTAAACTGACTATTCACGTTCTTTCCATGCTCAAACAGTAAAGGTCAAAATTATCATCATCGGGTTTATTCTACTGTTCACAGACGCATAGCAACGCCGGGTATTGTACTGTACATCGGCCATTGAGTGGACAACTCGTCTTCGGAATACCAGCTTCATTGTAAACGCTTCCGCGTACTGCCATTTTGTTGCCATTCAAAAGAACGTGTATGAAGTACAGCGTGGATTTACACTGACATTTTAATATTTTGGACTATGGTTGATGCATGGAGGTTCCTCATCCATCCACATTTTGATGAGTGTGGCCTCTGCAATCGCTCGCCTGCAAAATTAACGCACAGTCGTGTGTAGACTTGAACTCAAGTCTGAGACTGGTTTATTAACCAGTCAAGTAAGGTGAGAGTTTATTGTGTTTTTCCGGATGAAATATTTGTGGTGATAGAATGAGTGTCAAGCCACAGGAACTTAAGGCGTTGGAGAACATCCCGTTGGTTGGTAGTCAATTCCTAACTGCGGATCATGGCGGTACGGGGTCATCTCCGGAAAACGGCAGGAAAGGAGACTACGACGACCGTGCTCACGAACCGGACCATCCGCTCCACAGGCGAGCGATCACGCACATCCTATTCTTCGAGACGTTCATATCAATCGCTTTTCTGGGCGTTCGGGAGGCCATTGTTCTGTACTGTATCAATGTGCTGTTTTATGTCGATGGGGGCGCCCCGAAGATGATAGACGTGTATGCAGCCGTTGTGCCGTGCCTGCCAGTCTTCGGGGGTATACTGGCCGATGTTCTCGCTGGGAGTTTCCGGATGATCAAGATTGGAGCCTTCACTACTTTAGCAGGTTTGTTTTCTGTTCCTGTCTTTACGAATCACTAGCTTACGAAACTATATCCATTTTCATTTATAATATCAATTTATTAGACGATTTCCATGATGCCCTGTGCATTTTTGTTATGTCTTTTCAATGTTTGTCAAATAAATTGCTATTTATTGCAATCTTGTCAAGTAGGAATGCTCAGTATGTTCAAGTGATCCTTGTTTCTAGGTGATTTATTTCATAATGGGGTTTCAATGTATTTGAGGGCTCCCAGGACACCCTGTTCATTTTTGTAATGTCTTTTCAATGTTTTGTCAAATTTGTATTCCTATTTACTGTCATCTTTGTAACAAATATATTCATGTACCCCCGTACTGCGGTGTAAATTTTTTACAATTGTTGTACCCTGTTGTGCTGTCAGGTTTTAATTTGTTTTTAATATAAATGAATGAAGACAAATCTATCTATCTAGAACTATCTACCAACAATTTTTTGTTTTTGGCAGGTGTGCTTCTCTTAACGTTAGATGTGGTCCCATTCGAGAATTGGTACGCTCGAACCATCTCCATCCAGGCGAAGAGGGGTGTCTTTCTCGTCGGTTTTACGGCGATGTTTCTTGGCTATGGCTGCTACGGAGCGAACGTTGGGCCGTTTGCTGCCCGTCAAGTTGAACAGGCTGGAGAGAAGGCTGTCAGGACGCTGTTTCATTGGTAGGTCAAGGGTCGTGTCAAAGGTCAAATACATATTTCAAGCTATGATGTGGTAGTTATGTTTAATTGTTTCGTTGTTGCTTGCTCGATGGCGAAGATTTTGAAGCGCGTTATTTGTTTGTTAAATCAAACCGTGTGTTGTTTCTTACAAGCCATTTGTTTGCTGTTGCAAGATGTTTGTTTGTTGTTCAAAATGTTTATTTTTTATTTTTTTAACAAGCCCTTTGACGTTTGTTACTCCTATGTTTGTTGATTGAAACCCATTGTTGTTTGTTGTTTGTTGCAAGCAGTTGTTGTTGTTGTTTTTGTTTGTTGTTTGTTACAAACCTATTTTCTTTTTTGCTTTGTCTGTTTTACAAGCTCATTGGTAATGGGTGCTGCAGTTCAGAAAAGAAGAAAAAACTTAATTTTTTCTTAAAAGCCCATCATTCTGAAATGCATTGTTGAAAACAAGTTGAGAAAAAAACATCTCACTAACTACTATTTTCTCTACCAATAAATAAACCACCATTATTTTACTTGTAGGTTCTACTGGTCTACCACGTTTGGTCTGGCCGTATCTCTACCCATTGCAGACTACGTAGAGAGGGCCTTCAACTTCGGTGTCGGCTTTGGAGTCCTTTCCGCATTACTAATCATTGGCATCATCGTGTTAATGTCTCTGAGACACGACTACGTCGAGATTCCGCCTCAGAGTAAGTTATGCCCTATAGACATATCACGCTGTCACTATCTTGGTCGTGTTCCCCGTTTCCATAGCAGTAATGAATGCTAACATTCATTGCGCAAACTTGGCACCAGACTATTATTTCGTCCAGACTCAGTTTGGTTACAATGAGTTGGAATGTCAGTATATTGGAGATCAATGGTTGGAATTGGGTAAAATCAAGAGGGCCACACAGTGGTAAAGCTCTCTAGTCTGGTATCCTGCCTTTATACGCAAACATACTGACAGGTATTGGCTTTATATGTACAAAAATGTACATCAAAATTTACTACGAGTCTCCAGAACCAAAGCCATGTGTATGATGCAAGGTCAAAGGTGATTATGTGCGTGTGCTCAACAGCAGATCTCTGGCGTACACGTGCCTCGAAGTGTGACGTCAGACGTTCACACTAGTCCTGCCATAGACAGCGGTCCCCTGATTCGATATATACATTCAATATCATTCTCTCAAACATTCATGCAATTTTTGTCTAATGTCGGTTTTCTTCCTACTCCCAATCATAACTCAGTCATCTCAGCGATTACCCACAGAAAAATATCTCCTCCTTCAGTAATTAAATATAAAATGATAATTAATACACTTAATTTTGCTTGAATTCACAATCTTTAGGAGATGCCCTCACAAATGTTGTCAGGATAATCTTCCAAAGTCTCAAGAATCGATTTTCAAGCAAAGAAGTCACGGACGACAAACAGAAACCGAAAGGCACGCTCGATCACTCCAAGCAAGAATTTGGCGGGAGTTTTTCCCGCCTAAAGGTCGACGAAGTGAAGCATCTGCTGAAGACACTACCTGCTTTTCATACAGTTACAATCTACGCCGTTGTTTATTTTTTTGTAAGTAGTGCCCTCTTTTATTTACTTTATGAAAAAGGAAAATGTTTTACGAATTGCCTTTGATTCACTTTTATATTGCCACACGAAACCCCTTGTTAGTATTGGTTGAAATGACACTGGACATATTTGGTAATAATATTGTCAAAGACCAGTCTTTTCACTTGGTGTATCTTAACATGCAAACCCTACTATTTATTTTTTATTTTGACGCATGTGCAGATCATTGAAACATACTTAGAGCAGTACAAGAGGCTCAATCCATACTTCGGCGAAATCGGCAATTCGGGCATGATGCCCAACGTGTTTTACCCGGTGTACGGCTCCGTGGTTGTGCTGGTTCTCACACCAGTCTTATGCTACACCTACCCATGGCTGCAGAGAAAAGGCTTCAAAATTACCCCATTAAGGAGGATTGGTAAGTGAAGCAATCTGCGAGTGAATCCACGGCTTCGGCTCCAGGTTTGTCTCAGGCTAGCTTGGCCCCGCGGTTATTTTGACAATGCACGTGCTTTACGAATATACGTGCTCAGGGCTTCAGACGGGAGAATGTAGCCTAAAGGGCCTAGATAAAACAAACATTTTTATTTGCGATGATGTAACAATTTGTCTGACCGCGTGAGGGCGTGTGTGGACCTTTACGGATGCACCACGCTAGTAACTCACGTGCTGCAACCAAGGCTAAAATGCTATATATTCAAAAAAAGTTTTAAAAAATAATTCAACTAGTTTTGTTCACAACAAGTTTCTCTTCTTCGCATCATCTATAGGAGTCGGTATTTTCTTCTCCGTTCTCTCCGTCGTCTCAGCGAGCCTGGTGGAGTTCCGACGCAAGGACGTAATGAGCCTCGACGGCGGGACATTTAACTTGACAGACACAGTAACCGGTGACGTGTACAGGGCGTCGACCCTGCACTGCGGCTCGCAACTCCCGCAGTTCACGTTCAGCGGAGTCGCCGAAGCTTTCATCCGAGTGGCTGGTAAGTTTCACTCAGCTAGAATTTGTATTAGCCTAGCCTGAGCAATTTCATAGGGCTGCTTTAAGGCAGTGGACACTATTGGTAACTACTCAAAGTAATTATTATCTTCAAACCTTTCTTGATTACGAGTAATGGGGAGAGGTTGGTAGTATAAAACATTGTGATAAACAGCTCCCTCTGAAGTGACGTAGTTTTCGAGAAAGAAGTAATTTTCCACGAATTTGATTTCGAGATTTCATAATAATAAAATACTGCTTATACTGATGTTGTCAGCAGGTAGTGGGTTCTGATCATTATCCTGACACTTGTGCCTTTGGTTAAGGCACCATTTTTGCTTCGTGAAAAGTTTGGGAGGTAGTGCACTCTGTTCTACCAGCCTGGACAAATTTCTTTGCTAAGACTGCAACTGGAACTATAGATGAAGAGCGCCCTCGCGTGGCAGAGAAGCCTATTTTTTAAAAAAAATTTTGATATCCAACAGCGGATAGCCGCCACTTACAGGAATCATTAAAAACTGTGTATAAATATAAATATTTTGCGTACATACATGCTTTTTTTTCAATCTAATTATAATAATAAAATAAATGGGGTCCACAAGTTATGTTTTAGAGAAAGTTTTTTGACGCTTGCATATCATTATTTCATTACCATTCTTTGATTATTCCTATACACTAGGATTGGAGTTTGCCTATTTGGAAGGACCGGATAATCTGAAGGGACTGTCGACGGGGCTGTACATCCTCATGTCGGGGGTCGGTAGCTACATATTGGCGAGGATCCTCGTGCTTATTGTTAATGCATTATCGACAGGTAAATAATCGAACTATTGGGATTTGAGGCATTGCATGGTGAGGTATCAATGTATATTTGGTTTGCGGTAACACCATCTTCTTGCCAGGTAGGGTTTGTTCTTGGAGAACTGTAGATACACACATGGTGTTACCGCAAACCAAATTTGCACACTTGAATTATTGTTATAAGAATTAAAACTTGGCAGTGTATCAAAACAAAACAGTCCACTCCGCTGATCCGAAATCAGAGCTCGAGTCTATGGCAAATTACTACATGTTCGCTCTAGAGTCGTGCGAACCAAAAGTACATGAACAGTTTGATGTCTGACACTGTTAGGGGCGACTGGACGCGCTAGAAGATCGACTGTTGCAATCGGAATGACTCTTGAGGAGGGCCTTGGTTTAAGACGTCGATCTTGTCATGAGCCGAGCCGCGCCATTGTAAATATTAAGTGGTCGCATGTCTGAAACCAACACGGATTCGGGTCTACCAAAAGTCGCTCCTAATCTATTTTGGTTAGGTATTTCTAGACTGTATCCGAATTGACAGCACTTCAATTGTATCTTGTATGAATGATGGTCAACATCACTTTCGAAAACTTTAAATAAAAATGACAAAACTGTTTTTTGTTTTTGTCTGCCCGCAGCAAGCCCTTGGTATGTGTCGGAAATAAACGACGGACACATGGAGTACTTCTATTTGATTCTGGCTGGTGTCCTGCTCTTCGATATGCTATATCTCTACCTCATATCCAGAAATTACGACTATGCTCACTGGCGTGAACGTGCTGCACAGGAGGGAGGCTACCCAGGGAACGAGGCAGTCACACCGGGCTACTCACGGGTTGCGGAAACCAGTTCAGGAAGTGATGCCGATGCCTCACCGACACGAAACATTGAGGGCGCTCCAAAATAAAACAAAATGGCAGACTATAATGTGCAATGGGCTATATAACTGGGGACTTTTGGGACGCTAGGTGGCAGTATAAATCAGTTTAGGAAATTTATGCCGATGCCTCACCATCACGAAACGTTGAGGGCGCTCCAAAGTGAAATTAATGGCAGACTACTAATGTGCAATGAGCTTTAATTTGGGTAACGTTGCATGCCCAGAACTACGTAAAATTTTTTATTTAAAAAAACTCCAACACAATCAGCCATTTTTGTCTGTCTCTCAAACAATCATAGTAACCAAAACGAGGTTGTGGTAATAGAGCATAGACCTTTTCGCAAATACCCATTGCGCAAGCGTCAACTGTTCAAACTTGATCGCTAGCTAGACCAGCATGCACCTCATGCCACGCCTAACGCGCGCGTACCAAGTATTTACGATAAGTCAATGGTAACCTCTTGCTTAAGTTGACCAATATTAATTTGAACATTAATTTGTCACTATCCTTGTATTTATTTAAGTTAACAGTTTTTTGAACACCTTTCTGGCTATGAAATATAATTATTATGTTTTTCATAAAAACAAGAACCCTTACTAATTATTTGTTATGATATTAACTATAATTTGTAAATGGTGAAAAGAATAAACAAACATACAATTTAATTATGTTAACAAACGGAGCTATACTATTTCCCAAGTGTGAAATTTATTGGTGTCCACAGAAAACTGAAAAAGAAATAGGCCTATTAAAATGGCACAGGTTCGAATCTTATCATTGTTTCATTATTCCGTGAGTCTGTATGCACTTGACTTGTGATTACGAAAGTCACCCTCATCGAAAACAAGTATTACGCGACGGGCTCTGTAATATTTGCGGTTTGTGGCAAGAGAGAGCGCCCTCTTGCGTTGACAATACACGTGTATTATTGTACTTTGTGCCCCCCCCCCCCCTTAAGATATGTTGGATGCTCCAGTCGTCCAGGGTCTATCCATGACCGCCGGGATGGGCTAATCGGCTTGCATAGATTCTTGTTCAGGAAATAATAATGTTATGAGTGCAGTGCTATTTCTACAGGGGTGCAGTGTGATGCGTGATGGGACTGAGCATTGTCTGGATAGACCAATGAGCGTGCTTGATACGTTTGCCCATCCCCAGCGCATTTGGTTATGAGGCAAGGCGCTGGGGACGAGCGAAGGATATCAAGGTCCTCAACCCACAGGTCATTGAACTCTTGAGAAAACAGTGAGATCAATAGTATGCGCTGTGAATTATAGTGCTACCGGCCCTCAATACATGTAAATCACATTTTAAACTATTAAAATCACACACATACTAGTTCACACGGAACTCCATTTTTCAAACATTGAATTTTTCTCCATTTTTCTCCATTGTCAACTCGACATAATTTATTGCAAACAAAAAAAGTTATATATACATACATTTCATCATTGGTAAAGATATATAAAATAAATTTAAGGCACAATTATAACATACTTTTTATAGCATTATTTTGTCGGCCTCCTATAACAGAGGCGTGCAAGTATCGCGTGTTTTCAGCATTGGTCCGTGAATATGCGAGATTTTGGTTCATTCTCACTTTAAGTAATGTATGTCACCCCATACTGTATTGTTAAAGGAAGTAGGGGGTTATTTGGGGGAAAATTTAAGTCGATCTTTCAAGGCACTGGACACTATTGGTAGTTGCTCAAAAACTGACTTCTTGGTAACGAGCAATGGAGAGCTGTTGGTTGATAGTAAAAACATTGTGAGAAACGGCTCCCTCTGAAGTAACGTAATTTTTGTGAAGAAAAAAAATTCTCACTCAAGTAATATTTGCATTGATTTAGAGACCTCAGCTAAGGTCTCGAAATCAAGCATCTGAGAGAACAAAACTTGTGCGACAAGGTTTTTTTTCTTCCGTTATTCGCTCGCAACTTCGACGACCAATTGAGTTCAAATTTTCATAGGTTTACTATTGCATGCATAATTGTGGTTCCCTTGTTAATACATCAAAGATGGCGGCCGATGACGCGTATTGCAAACCATCTATTAAAGGGAAGGTATATGCCTCGTGTTTCAAACAGCTGCTGAATAAATTTGATTCATATTTCATAATTCAAAAAACATGTCTTAAAATGTTTCTGTTTCTGCTAGCGCTTTGTTGGGTACCTTTTGGTAGATACGTGCGCAATATCAGACTGTATAAATGTTTAATTGGTGGTAATAGTGTTTTGTTTGTCTATTGGTTTGTTCTCTGCATGGATGCAAAGCATTGCATACCATGGTCTCAAATTTGAACACCCCAGTTTTTACTATGATATATATATTAATTATTAAAATCAAGTACTTAAAATATTAATAAATAATGCTTAAAACTCCATACGGTATATAACATCAAAAAAAAATTGATAAAAACAAAAAACCGACACTTTTCTTTCAAATCAAGCGGTTTGTGCGTGTCTATAACTTGTTCTTTATAATAAAAACCCGATAATACTACATGTATGTTATTACACTCCATTGTAGTACTATTACTAAAATATAATATAGGATACCAACATATAATATAAGATATAGTTCACCAATGTTTGGTACGTTGTCGTGTATAGTCCATAGACTTATCGTATAGTGTTTCCGTGAATGCCTCAGAGGGAGCCCGACTGTTCCTATTCCGTTCAGTCTAACTGTTCATCTTGAAATCCCCGCCCCCTTCCCACCCAGACCAACTGTTAGAGTCGTAGAAGGCAAGAAAGGTGGGTTAAAAACTAGACATTTCGAAAGGTATTGCTTTAATAATACGGTGGGAAAAGGTTATTTTGTTTCTATGGAAAGCCGTGCCCGAATAAGGCATCTGTGAAATTATTAGAATAGAAGAAAGTTCCCGCTTAAATTTAGAATCAAATTTTGAAGCATTTGCTTCATTGCACATTGCCCAATTGCGGCATAGAAAGTACATGTACTGCTTATTTTCTGTGCTAAGCAGATACGAGCAGGGTACCAACCATGCAGCCTCAAAATGTACATGACGTGTGACATGTAGTAAACTTTGCTATAACCCTTTTCTGCTTAGCCTAATTTTAGCTCCTTTTTGAAAATCAGCTCTTTGAAATAGGCACCAATTCGGACACGGCTAACAAAATAAAATATGCTCGTCTGGTTGGTGCGGCCATTTTGTATTTTCACCAACTGAAAATTCGGAGGTTTTTAAGGCGAGGTTGAAATTTTAAAACATAAACAAAGACCATCATGTCCAGTTTAATGGAAGACGTTTTAGACACTTTAGGTGGCAACAGATTTACCTAATGCACTGAGACTTTAGACTTACGTACACACTGGACACTTGGGCTTATTCTGCTGCCACCTAGCGTTCAAAATATTCAAACAAAATTGGTTTACTCTAAACATGAAAACAGCGGCTCAAACTTAATATCAACATTGAAAAACGTTGGTCTTAAATTTAAAATAAATGTCAATTAAAAGTGAAAAATTAAAACTTAAACTTGTGGTTAATCATTTTGGTAAAATAAAACAACTGAACCGCAGCACCAGATAACATACATTAATGGCATAATACATCGTTGGCTTAAAAGAGTATAAAACAATCGTTAAAATTTCTTTTCTATATAAACATGAAACATCATTAAACGTATTATGTAGGACATTATCTTTTTAAAACGTCGTACGTTTTCGAAAAAAGGGTTCACAAACTTTAAAAAGTTCGTTTGTGGTGGATAGTTTTGTATATTAATGCAAATCGCTAACATTGTTATAACTCCACTGAATTTGCTATGGGGTTAACAATTCTTAAGTGCTTTTAACGCTGCATACGAAACCGGGACCTGAAAACAAAAGAGGTCCACGTGCATACGACCACACAGTGTTTTTAACGTGTTGAACAAAGGAATGTCAACAGAGTGTGTACGGAACACAATGTTGTGTGTGTTCGTATAATGTGTATGAATCAGACTGGTATGAATGCGTTGGGAAACCATTGGGTTTGTAAGACCAGTGAAAGACAGGGCACCAGTCTAGCGGGTCCACAGTAAACGTGTAATCAGACTGGTATGATTGCGTTGGACAACCATTTTGGTCTGTTAAACGAGTGAAAGACAGGGCACCAGTCTAAGGGGTCCACAGTAACCGTATAATGTCTGTAATATAATTAACGCTACCTCGGGTCTGGGGACGGGCCGCGGACAGCCCTCCGTCTACGACTCTTCCATCGCACCGAACGCAGTCGGACTCTGGCGCTGTACACCCCAAACTTTGCAGATATTTTCCTGGACAGAAGCGTGAGTTCCAAAGAGCTGAGACTCATGCACATGGAGGTGAAACAGAGTCCGAAGAAAGAGTATAGAAAGGAGAAGACCAACCCGGCGTGGACGTTCTGCGGGAGGAAGACAAGGTCTCCAAAACCAATCGTGCTGAGGGAGATGAAACAGTAGTAGAACCCATCCAGGAAAGTCCACATTTGCATGGCGGCAAAACACCCCGCGCCAAATATGAGATAGATGAGTAAAAGCAGCAGCGCCAGCCATATCGGAATGCTCAGCATTGCGATATCGGCTTCTGAGATCCGGGCGAATTCGCCGATGGTGCTGCGTCTGTCCGTCACGCCAGTGCGTTGGCGGAACCTACTCATCTTCTTCTCTTCGTCCGAATCCATGACGTCATCGTCGCTGACGACGTCATCATCGTCGACGGAATCACCCGAGTCCATTGTTTCACCACCGGCCACGTCAACACTGACTGAGTACGGCTGGCGCTTCGGTGAGCACTCGGTGGAGTTTGAGCTGGACGACGCCACACCCGAATCGGTCGCGGCCCGGTCTCGGTATTCCCTGTCGTAGTCG
Source organism: Asterias rubens (assembly GCF_902459465.1). NCBI lineage: Eukaryota > Metazoa > Echinodermata > Asteroidea > Forcipulatida > Asteriidae > Asterias > Asterias rubens. The sequence goes on along the minus strand of NC_047081.1, from coordinate 1,607,906 downwards.
GTATGCCGAAGTTCGTGGTCCAGATCACTAGAGTCGCTACGAGTCCTTTCCTGGATGTGGTTTGGCAAGCGACCGTTCTGCCGGACGGGCTGTGCTCGGAAGCTGACCACACCGGGCGCTGAGGTGCGCCGGTCGGTACCTCCTCTCATCACCGACGGCCGGTTCGACTCACGCCCGGTCGAGTTTCTCAGGCAATAAATATCCTCCAAAGATTTCGATTTACTTCTCGATAATACTGCGTGTGTATTCGGCATCTTATCGACCATTCCTTTCCTTCTTTTTCTCCTGCTGCTTCCAACAGCCGTCGACCGTCCGTTGTCGACATTTGGGTCTACAACATGTTCACTTTGCAAGTACTGGCCACATTTCTCACATTTCATTGAGTCAACGACTATTTCATGTACGTCCGAACCTTCCCCTGTTCCGTCTGGTGTCACTATTGTTTCGCTACTATCAACAGTCCTTACGGGGTTTTCCTCCTCCAAGCTCTCATCGACCACTACCGTTATTTCCTCGCAATCTACGGCAGGGTTACCGGCAATCTCCGCTGCTAGAAACTCCGTACCCTGCCTGCCGCTCATCGCAGTGTCATCTTTTGGTGTTCTTTTTGGACAAACAGCATCCTCTTCCGGCGATAGATTCTGATACACAAACACATCATCGTCCGTTGCACTCACACTGTCGTCATAGTTTAAATCCACACCCGGTTTCGTTATTTCCCCACATTCTGAAACACTTTGATCGCCAGTACCTCCAAATGGTACCTCGGTGGTTTGAGGAGCGGTTGCTATTAAATGTGTATCTTTATCAGAACCGTGAGGTTCAGTGTCTTGATGAGCCTCATTAAAGCAGCCAGTACTCGAACCTCCGTACTCGCTGTTCGCCTGCTGCTGTTGCTCGAGGTACAGACTCCCCAACCCGTACTTGGCGTAATCCTTGGTACCCCTCATCTCAACCTCACGATCGCCTCTTGTGGTATCAGCCTCACACGACTCCTCGTCGAGTGTTGACATTGCAATGTTGATGTGAACCTCTGGGATGTTGAACCGCGTATTGACCACATCGCTAATATGAGGAGTACCTCTCCCTGAGGTTTCATTGTTCTTATCCTCAGCATCATCGTCCTCACATCTGGAATCTTTGGAGTCAGCGTCTTCCCCTTTCTTTTTCTTCCTCCTTTTGCATCGCTGACAAAAGATGTATTTCCCCTTCCGGAAGGCGATGACGGCAATTTTGGTCCAGCGGGCGAACTTATTTCCTGTAGGGAGGAGAAAGAATACGATGTAATTACGTTTTTTTTTTTTTTTTTTTTTACTTTTTGAGGGGGGTGGGGGGCTGGGGTAAGCAAGGAAGTCGCCAGACACACAAGGCTTGAAGGTCCCTTCAAGGTGTGGGCTTCAAATCAACTATTTTTCCAGGGGCCGTTGCCACCATGATCATGGCTGAGACAGGGTTACCCCCTTTACTGTGTTCTCGCATAGTCAAATATTGAAACCATGAAACCAATTATTATTGTGATACACCAGTAGAACCTTCGTATCTTTCTTGGTAATTCTGCCTGTAAATAAATTATCAATTCATTGACCCCCCCCCAAAAAAAAAAAAAAACAACAACAACAACAACAACAACAACAACAACAACAACAACAACAACAACAACAATCGATGATCCTTCGTTTAGTACACATTCAGGAATAATTACTCAGAGGTTGCTATGGTTTGGAATCATTTTTTGTAAGTTTGTTTCTGCAACTCTACGGTTCAAAACCACCCCAAACTATTAGAGATTATCATATACATGGTGTATACCGCAAACCTTACTATATCGTAATTCCACCATGCAAAGTTTCAAATCCTACTTTCTGTATATCAATGCATGAGATTTATTCTGCACAAAATTGATTTGTATACTTGCCTATATCGGTTATAAACAACAACATCAGGGGTATCCCAATCACTGCATAGAAAATGGCGAACATTCGTCCGAGGGGCGACAGTGGCGTGACATTGCCATAACCTGAAGTAAACAAAATATAAGAAAACCATGTTAGTTATAGTATGGCATACTCTTGTTTTTGCTGTTCCCATCTGTCAAATGTCATTGATTGCAATATCAATTTCTAATGGCGCGTTTTAATATAATTTTATCAATGTGGTTTGATACATCAGTGCCCTGGTCATTGGGCCAATAACATTCTTGCAAACAATTCTCAGCTCCCCGGGAAGCGAACTTTTTTTTCCAAACGACATTGCAATATTTTTTTCCCTCTGCCGCTGTGATTGGCTTTTCCCGTCAAAATTACGTCATAATGAAATTGGCCTGTTATTTTACCAAAATCATTGCAATGTCGTTTGGGGAAGGGGAAAAAATAGCCCCGGGAGGTATAGAGCCCCTGGCTGCTGTGGCGCTCAGTGGCTTTTCCGTACACCATATCAACATCTACCCACGCACGTACCCATTTATAGCCACATTAATAGTGACGTGTCTTGATTCGAACCCACGGGATTCGAACCCACACCCCGATGAATAAAACACCAGAACTTAAATTCGATGCTCTAAACCATGACGCCCTATTTAGTCGAGTTCACCTTTGGGAGTAGATGTCCTAAACGTATTGTACAATGTAGTGCACAATTTATAACCGACGCAGCGTTTAGGTTTACATGGCTATGCAATATAGCGGCCAAAAAGGCAACCGTGGCAGATGCCAGTGTAGTCACACGTTAAGTTGGTCCAATCAGTCAATAGACCGATTCGGTCATTACAGCACATACTGATACTGCTCAAAATGAAGTGTTAATGATTAATTCATTCACAAACACCATAGTGATTGGTGCTTAAAGAGAGGGTGATAAGTTTCTAACAGTCCAGTTTCCTCACTTGGTGTATCCCATTTTTATGCAAAAGATAACCAACCTGAGATCCCTCAAAGTCAAATCTGAGAAACGTTTCTGTCAGATATGTTTCTCAGATTGTGTATTCCGAAGTAAACAAATATTGACTGCTTCGAGTGCGTTGTTTAAAACTATGACTCCCGAGGTGATCCCCGGAGCATTCTATTTTCCCGAGGCGAAGCTGGGGGAAAATAGAACGCTCCGGGGATCACCGAGGGAGTCATAGTTTTAACCATTGCACGAGTAAAGGCAGTCAATATTTGTTTTTTAGTAAACGACGTATACGGAAAACCGTTCAATATAACGAAAACCGTTGGTATAGTGTCCAGTGTCTTTAATACAAAATTAAGAACACTTAAAGGCACTGTACACGTTTGGTAATATTGTCAAAGACCAGTGTTCTCACTTGATGTATCCCATTATATGCATACAATAACAAGCCTGTGAAAATTTGGGCTCAATTGGTCATCGAAGTTGCGAGAAAACGATATAAAAAACCACCCTTATTGGACGAACTCGTGTGCTTTCAGATAGAAATAAAAGACTTTTAGCTAGAAGTCCATTATTTTAGTGAGAACTTACCTCTTTCTCAAAAATTACATTACTTCAGAGGGAGTCGTTTCCCACAATGTTTTATACTATCAAAAGCTCTCCAATCTCGTCATAAGTTAATATTTGTTTTGAGTAATTACCCAACTTGTACCTTCCCTTTAAACACCTCCTTACCTATTGTTGATATGATGGTAAAGCTGCAGTAGTAAGAGTGAATCCACGACCACACTCGCCCTTCCTGTATCTCTAAGTAAATTGGCGGGAACCTCACAAGTTTTTGCTCCCAAATTTTAAGGAGATCCACATGGCATGTTTCGTTTCCCGAGCAAGTGTTCAACTCGGCTGACAAATTGTGCCGCAGTGACTCCATCAGGTTCCACTGCTCTACTTCTCTGGCTGCCTCCATCCACATGAAACAGAACGCTCCGATGCAGAGGTAGGATTGAATGAAGAGGAATAGACCGAAGGATGAGGACATGACTCTCTTTATGAACCTCCAGGCGGGGTTACCGGTTGGTTTAGAGAAACTGGGCCGGCCTTGCGCCATACTGCTACGGGCCATCGAAGCCTGTCTGAGGTACAACCCCGGACCGATGGGGAGAATATTACTCGCATCCCGGAGTGGTGGCGTGGATTCCAAACTACCGGATCGGGAGTGGCTCATCTGATCGGTGCCTCCGGAGCTCCCGACGGTAGTCCGACGGGAACGAGAGCTCATGCCACTGACCGTGGAGAAACGCTTCTTCCCCGGGTGGGCCCACGGTGGGGTCTCGAGGTAGTACGAGCCGATTTCGTTCTCGTCGGCTTCGTCCGCCGCATTACGCGCATTGTGGGATTGTTGGAAAAACATGGTTGTTTTGGGGTGAACTATCCTACTCAAATCAATTCTACTTTCCTTTTGAAAGCCCACACATTTTCAGCCGAAATATCTAACACAAATCTGATGACTTCAAATATTTATCCACGGCTTACATTCCTCTGAAAAGTTATTTGTAAAATAACTTTGACAGGCTTAAAATATTTAGTGTCTCCAAATCCGTTCAAAAAAGTCATGTACTTCCTCACGATACTTTCTCCCTTTTTGAGGTAAAACAGGCAATTTATGAGCGTGTACTCCAATTCACTTTCTTGCAAACGTCCTCACTAGCTTTGCTCCCAATCGGCAGAAGAAGTTGCAGACGAGTTTTCAAACTATCTTTTATCATTCCATTTAGCGTGTGACGTTGTTGGTCTGATAACCAAGAAATATAGATCCTTAGGTAAGCGTAATTCCATCCGATAATGAAGTCCCCCTTTAGTTGTCAATGTTTTACGCGTGTTCCCCCTCCTGAGTCAACTCGACATACTGATTTTTAAAGTTGGTTAGTTCTCCTTAATCTAAGCTCCAGTAACATATGACGACAGCATGAATTTGATGACGTTTTGAAGGCTTATCGAAAGCGATGTCCAGACTTGTTTATTTTCCTACCTTGGGCAAAAAGTTAACATAAAGATATGACCTCCTTGTTGAATACAATGTCAATTTAGTGCGATGGCGATTTCGCTTCGTCATTCCCTGGTTATAGTTTCCAAGTGTCTCGTCGCGTTCTCGTTGAAAGGGTCTTGAAGAATGCTCGACTAGTTCCCTATAAGTTTGCCGACATTATTACAGTATATTCCACATGATGAGTGTGCCTTGGTCAGTCAAGACGTCAGCCAAACTTGTTACGCAACATTACGTTGTGTTTATAGTTTGTACGAACTCCGATGACGAGCGAAGTTGATGCTCTTCTAGAACCAGACCAATGCGACCAATTATTGGCGGGTGTACGAAACACAGTTTTCACCGGATGTCACTGACCAGAGTCGCATAATTACGCTATGAATACAAGTTTTTTAGACTTGGTTAATGATGGTGTTAGTTTGTTTCTTGTACTGTGGATGTATCAGTTGCCAACAACCAGTCGTTCGTTTCGTCAATGGCGAACCTACATGAAAGAAAAATAAGAAACGCCGATCAATAATGCTCGTTTTAATCCGCCCATACAAGCAAAATGTACAACACAAAGAAGTGAGCGTGGGGCCTGGGTGTTTATTATTATTCATGCACTTTGGTCACAGTACGGGGACGGAAGGCGAGCGGCCATCTTGGGTTCTTAAAACCCATTCAAGTGTAAACAAGTTGAGGTGACCGAAACGAGGCTGAATTGGGAGTAGTCTGGCCCCTCTAGTCACATGAGAGTGAGTTACTCTTACTGGGTATAAATGGGATAAGAAGACAAGGACAGATGGAACTTTTACACATGCTTTGGGTGACGGAGTACGAAGTACCAGACTGGAATGTTGCCCGTGGAACCCTTGGTGTGTGGGAAGGGTTAGGGAGGGGAGAGGGAGGGGGGGGGGGACAAGTGCCCCAAAAAAGTGAAATATGATGTGTGAAATGTGGTTCATTTATGTGTCAGATGTGAACTTTTTGTTTCCCCAAATGTTAAATTAAAGTCCTTGTCCAAAATGTGAATTGTATTGTGTCCGAAAATATGAAATTAATCGTGCCCCAAAAGGTGAAATGTATCGTGTCACAAAGCTTGAAATTTATTGTGTCCCGAATTGTGATTTTTTTGAAATTGAGATGTCAAATGTTTATGTTTTTGGGTCTAAAGGTATAAATGTTTAGGTCCCAAAGTATGAAATTTATTGTGTCCAAAAGTATTAAATTGATTGTGTCTCAAACTGTGAATGTTATTTTGTCCCAAAATATGAATTGTTATTGTGTCAAAATGTGAAAAATGTGTGTCCCAAAGTCAAAATAACGAGGCACAGAAACCATAGAACAAGTTATAAACTGCAAGGATGTGTAATAGTTTCGAAAGCTTAAAATTACCGACGTCATTATTGTTGGTTCGGGGCATAGTTACAACCAATGAAGAGCACAAATATGTGTATTTGTGTTTAAAATGTGTTTTGAATTGCAACTGCATCTAGCTATTGATGATTTTTAGTGCGTAGGCCTATGCTTATTTCAAAACAATAGTTATTGGGGAAAAAACTGAGGAAGTTCATAATGTTCATGTTTTGTTAACGTGGCGTTTATATAATCAAATAAATTAATAATAACAATGTTGAACTAGGGCGCCATGGCTGTCAATAATGACACTCCTTGCGCGAAAAGCAAGAACTCTGCTAATTGAAGTTTTTTCATTGAAAGCAAAACAAACAAAAAACAAAAAAAAGCAAATAAAAGGAAATTTCTTATAAGAGATGAATGAGTAACCTGTCAATGTCCATTATTTTTGTTTATATCTTGCAAAGAGAACTTTCTTCGAGATGGGTTTAAGGCCTTAGCGTTAACCGCTATACAACAACAGCTTGGGATGGTGATTGGCTCATCGACGACTGTTGCATTTCGCCAATCAACTCTAACTCAAATAGTATTTAAATAAGAACTTTTCAATTTCAACACTTTGCGCTCACTTATGTTATTCTCTTTTTGCCCGGTGCATTGTCTTCGGGTGTACGATTTTAAAAAAAAATTATAAAAAACGCTCGTTCGAATAAGGGCAGTAAAAAAATGTAATGAGGCAAGGTTTGGACATACATCAGCCGTCGTACTCGATCGATTACACTTTTGAGTTTACCTTATGAATGATTGAGGGCGTTAGACAAAGAGATTAAGAATTACCCCCTCAAGCGATCGATATATCGCCATGGTGTGGCTACATCTAATGTCGGCTTGTTACACATCGCCCACACTACGGTGTTATTTGAACGGGGTCGATGGTAAAGTCATCGGTTTCGCTTGGTGGTCGATAAATTCAAGATGGCGGTGTTTACTGTTTTAGTCCAGTTGAGTCATTTGAGTTGGACCCAGTCGTATCTTAATATAATAATGCAATGCATTTATATCGCGTTCTATACACAGTGCCTCATAAGCTGTGAAATTATGTGAGTTTTGAGTTGGCGCTTGAAGGTCGCACGCAGTAGACGATGCTTTCCTAATAAGCCTTTATGAGATATGGCGGACACAGTGCTACAACACTTTAAGGTTTGGGTAAATTTGTGGGTATATTCCCAAACCAAACGGTACACTCGTAACACGTCAGCCATACCTCAAAAAGGCTTATAGACTGAGCATATGTTGTTAATTAGTATCACATTTTACATAAGTGATTTACAACATAAGTGATTTTAACAACATAAGTGATTTTCAAGGTCATAAATTACATTACACTAAAATAATGGACAAAACAAAATCTCCCTGCGTAAAACTCCATAAGGTTGGGCCCACGATGGTCCCATAAGTTTAAATTAATTAATAGTGATGCGAGACTTGCACAGTCTATGGTACACGGTTGTTCCACAATCTAAGGGCAACAACATGAACTGAACAGTAGCCATCATTCAGAAACATAATAATAGTAGCAACATGCAACTTGTTGTAATGTTCCTACGCTCAAATGTTGCACATTAGTTCAAATTGAGGATACAAATCTAACTAAATTTGTAAATATACGGTAGATGAGTCTTGCGTACTCTCTAAATGTAAAAGAGTGAAAAACACCACTCTTTACATTTCGAGCTGTCCCTCATATGGCTCTTCAAAAAGAGTGGTGGTTATTTCACTCTTTTAGAGGGGTTTCACTCCAGGACAGAGTGAAAAATCACTCAAAAATATGCAAACTTCAATCTAAAAGAGTGGAAGACCACTCGAAAAGGAGTTGTCCTTCATATGGCTCTTCAAAGAGTGCTTTTTCACTCTTTTACATTAAAGGCAGTGGACACTATTGGTAATTACTCAAAATAATTATCATCATAAAACCTTTCTTGATTGCGAGTAATGGGGAGAGGTATAAAACATTGTGGGAAATTTGAGCTCAATCGGTCGTCGAAGATGCGAGAAAATACTGAAAGAAAAAACTGCTCACTCGATAAATCATGGTGCATTTTTTTTTGTTATGCTTACGCACATTCTTATCCGACATTAAACACAAAAATGTGCTTACCGGTAAACAGCTTTATGAAATCGGGCCCAGGTCGTCGTCTTGTGTTTTGATTTTATTTTGTATAGTAATTATTTGCCCTGTTTGTAACCCCTCTCAAATCATTTCAGTGATTGTAGTTGAAGTTTATTTGACAAGGAAGGGTATAGACACCTGTGTGCACCATGTGAATTATTATGTTAATCCAGTCTGGGGAAACATCTGTAGTCACGTCGATGACAATTGACTAAAACTAATTATGTGGAACAAATTATAACAGAAGACTGCGGTAACTCAACAGCGGGCAGGGTTTTTATTGACGCTAGATTTTTTTAATTTTTTTATCTACCATTGTATTCGTTTAATATTTGCGTCATGGCGCACGTGAACTTAATTTTTAATAGATTGAAATAACATTTACTTTTTTAAAGGAACATTGCAGAATTGGAGAGAAAACACATCGTGAAGATCACAGAGTGGCATAAAACTTATATGGTCTAAGAAAAGTAATGATATAATTGAAAACACACCTTGAAATATTTCTGTCTGGAAGGTCGTATTTGATGAGAAATAAATGAAACTAATTACCCGTTCGGAGTTTATCGCTCAGTGAGCGTTGTATTAATTTACGGATTTGCTTTGTCATGCAACATGTGTAATCAGTTTTTCACTATTTTTCTCGTGACTCAGATGGCCGATCGATCTCAAACTTCTACATGTCTGCAGCTTATGTGTTTGGTGGAATACATAAAGTGATTACAATGCCAGTAACTGTTTTGTTATAGCGAAAACCAAGTATGTAATGTTCATTTAAAACTGTTCAATAAAACAAATTGTAAACTGCATTGCGTGTCCATTGCGTGTTTCCCTCCATTGATGTCCATGCAAAAAGAATAGTATACACATAATGAATGTTTATGAGTGCAATGGTGCGAATATGTTCATGAGTTGAAAGATGGAATGTTCTATTCAACGAGGCGGAGCCATCCAAGTAGATCTTTGTAATTTTGATTGAAAGATACAACTTTCAAAACAATCAATTTCAACTGTAGAAGCCGAATGCTAGTAATTTTACTATGCCTTCTTGCAGTAACACCTGCTGCGTTACCAAAGACACGCGCACGCAGTGATGTTTTTACTCAGCTTTTTCGTTCCATCCGAAAAGTACCATTGCACGCTGCCAGCGTGCAATGGTACTTTTCGGATGGAACGAAAAAGCACGGTGAGTGACTCAGCGTGCAATGGTACTTTTATTTGCTATCACGTGACGGACGATCCTCCAATCAAATGGCAAGGATCTGCTTGGGTGTTATATAAAATGTTCTATTCAACGAGGCGGAGCCGAGTTGAATGGAACATTCCAGCTTTCAACGAATGAACATATTCGCACCATTGCACGAATGAAAAACATTCATTATTTGTTTTATATAACATCCAAGTAGAACTTTGTCATTTTGATTGAAAGAAACAACTTTCAAAACAAACAATTTCAACTGTAGAAGCCGAATGCTAGTAATTTTATTATGCCTTCTTGCAGTAACACCTGCTGCGTTACCAAAGACACGCGCACGCAGTGATGTTTTTACTCAGCTTTTTCGTTCCATCCGAAAAGTACCATTGCACGCTGGCAGCGTGCCAGCGTGCAATGGTACTTTTCGGATGGAACGAAAAAGCACGGCGAGTGACTCAGCGTGCAATGGTACTTTTATTTGCTATCACGTGACGGACAATCCTCCAATCAAATGGCAAGGATCTGCTTGGGTGTTATATAATCCCCACTAACGAATACACAATCTGAGAAACGTAACTAACAGTAACGCTTCTCGGGTTCCATTTATGGCAATTGGGGGGGGGGGCTTGTGTGTGAACTTTCTTTCGGTTTTGTTTCAAAACTTCATAACAATATCAGTAGACAACCGTGGAACAATGTTGTTCTGTCGCAAGTGAAATATTTTTCAAAACTTAATCAATATACATTTGAATGTGCTTATTTTACTTCATGGGGAATACAAAATATGATCAAATAAATTTGTTGAGGATGTGTTGAATGTTTTGAAATAAGTTCGAAAAGACTGGCAACAAATACATTTACTTGGGTTGTTTAATACCTTAGGAAAGGTTGTATATTTACACACAACGAGGCAGGGCATACTTTTGGTATCCTCGTTTGGTGCACCCAGCGTGCATAAAATAGCAAACCTGTGAAAGTTCGGGCTCACTTTGTCTTCGAAGTTGCATGAAAATAATGAAAGAAAATTCACACGTGTTGTCTAGAACTGCGTTCTTTTTGGATGGCTTCATGTCTGAAGCCTTTCTCAAATTCTAATTTTTAATACGCAACACCTTTGTTGCGTAGAAATGTATGCTTTCAGATACCTGCTGAGAAAGGCTTCATGCCTGAAGCCATTTAAATGATGTGGACACTATTGGTAATTACTCAAAATTATTATTAGCACAAAACCTTATTTGGTGACTAGTAATGGGGAGAGGTTGATGGTATAAAACATCGAGAGATATGGTTCCCTCTGAAGTGACATAGTTTTCAAGAAAGAAGTAGTTTTCCAGGAATTTGATTTCGATACCTCAGGTTTAGAATATTGAGGTCTCGAAATCAACCATCTAAACGCACACAACTTTGTGTGGCAAGGGTGCTTTTTCTTTCATTATTATCGCGCAACTTCGATGACCAATCAAGCTCAAATTTACAGGGTTGTCATTTTATGCATATGTTGAGATTCACCAAGTGAGAAGACTGGTCTTTGAGTGTCCAGTGTCTTTAACCAAACTTGTGCAATATTTGTTTACCTCTTTCGCTAGAACTGTATTGCTTCAAAGGGGGGCGTTTCTAACAATTAACAGCTCTCCTGTGCTCTATACCGAGTACGTTTTTATGGTAATTAATATTTTTTAGTAATTACCAAAAGGTATACTTACCAAAGAAGCACCATCCCCTTAAAAATGTGATCATTTAAAACGCTAGATCCAATTTGCAGCGTATTAGATCCGAAAACCTATTTGAATTTCAAATAGCTATTCCTAAAGTTTGGAGTGGTTACAAACTATCAAAGGGAGCCGTTTCTCACAATGTTTTATACTATCTAACAGCCCTCATTACTCATTACCAACGAAGTTTCTACGCTAACAATTATTTTGAGTTCTTACCAATATAGTGTTCAGCGCCTTTAAACGAATCTGCCACAAGTATTGAGTTTTAAAAAAAATATGTGATTTTCACACTTTGTTTTAACACGTGTTTTACCGCAACATCACACAATCACAATGCGAGTTAAAGCACGATCAATTGAATTTTGCATTGCACCTAAAGGTGTGTTACTGATATTTAGAGCTTCCGTTTAACATTGAACAGCCGTTCATCCGCTCATCGGGAAAGTTGAATGTAGTCATTGCAACTTTAAAGTAAATTCATATTTTCAATTTTGTTTAGAAGTTGCATGCAGTCTGATAAAATGAGTTTGAGTTTGGTCATTTTCATATTTTAATAACAAGGTGTCAGAACTTGGCTTTAAAGAAAAACGCTCAATAAGATTAGGTTAAATAGGGTGCGTTCGTTTAGCTTCCCTGGGTCGACCCTGGTGTGTGGCGGATTTTTTTCCCAGGACAAGTGTGTGCAGATAATTACCCACGTTCGTCCTGGTAAAAAAAAACCGCCACGCACCGGGGTCGACCCAGGGAAGCTAAACGAACGCACCCATAGATGCAGTATACCCTCTGCTAAAACATAGGATTCTAACTGCCTCTGTAGCTACCGGGCAACCTCGGTAGTCTAGTTGGCAAGACACTGCTCTAGAGTTGCAGAGGTCGTGGGTTCGAATCCCACCCGAGTAATATGCCTGTAACAGAGCTGACATAAGTACTGAGTATGCTCACATCGGTAAAGTTAAGATAGATGTGTTGACGTCACCTTTTTGTTGTGAACACAAATCAACGAAACTTAACATTTTTTTAACTTATTTTTTAAAGGTCAATGACGTGCAGGGGCGTCATTACGTCTTAAAAGATTGGGGGACATAACGTTAACGGCGTGGTGTCCGGGCCCGATTATAAGGTCCCGGGGAAATTTTGCATTTTAGATGCCGCCCTGTGATGCAATCTAGTGTCAATTTTGAGGGGGGGGGGGATAATGCCCATGGTTGGACACAAGGTTTCGTCTTACACAGTGCAAAACTTGGGCTTCATGATAAAGGTAGTCAAAAAGATGGGGGACATTTGATATTGTGTCCCCATCCTCAAAAAGATGGGGGGACGTGTCCCCCTGCCCCCCCCCCCCCCCCCCCCAATGGACGCCAATGGTCTGTGGGGTAGTGGGTGTTCCGGCAGCTTCGATATACTGAAATTGTACAATAATTATAAATATAAATTAATTAATTGACTTCATAAATTAATTGACGTTGGTTCTAATCACCAATTTCCCTTTAAAAAGTACGCTCGTACACGCGTCACTAATTTGCATAGTTTATGCAAACTAGCAGGTAATAGCACCATCGGGGTAATTATAATTTATGTCAATTAGGATGGGTGAATATTTACACATTCATGAGATATACAAATTGCAGAAAGCATGTATGGTGCTAATTAATGATAAACTGTAGGAACAAAAAGGACTGCACGTGACCCTTAAAAGGTCATATAAGTAAGAACAGTGCTTACAGGAACACGTTGCCTTGGATCGGTCGAATTGGTCTTTGAAAAGCGTTTGTAACCGTTTGTTATAAAATGCATTTGGGTCGAAAGATGTTGTAAAAGTAGAATACAATGATCCACACAAACACGCCTCGAAATTGCACGGTTTTCCTTTTACCTCGACGACAAACACGGTCGGCCAGTTACGGATGTCAAATTTGTTGACTCCCATAAATGGCAGGCCGTGTTGGTTCTCAAATTAAAGGGAAAACCACGCAATTTCGAGGCACCGTTGTTCTGGAGTGCGTTTTGGCGACCCCAACACTCGATTGAGATGTACTTCAGAATAACTACGGGTGTTATCTTGATATGCCAAACTGACCAAAATGACGCGATGCACTTAATTCCATTACAGTAACCTACAACACTTGTTATATATAACTCCTCAAAGAAACGTTTTTGGTGGTGTCTCGGAAAAATAAACCCGAAGTTAAATGTTGGCGGGGGGGGGGGGGGGTTATGTTCGTAACCCCCCCCCCCCCCCCCAACAACAAAAAAACAGATTTTTTTAAAATAATACTAAACATTCACAGAAAATAGTAAACTAGTAAAAAAAAATTATTTATGGTTGACCTGTACGACATTTTAAGAATAATATTGTGTGATATTTCAACCAACCTTATTTAATTGAATTTAATTTAATTATTGAATTGAATAATCACCTAAAGTATAATTCCCCAGTGATATAATGTGCTTCAAAACTCCTCAATCGTCGTACCAATGGATACATTATAGAAAGTAATTATACCCACTGCGGCCCAGTCAAAATGTATTGGTTTCCATAGTGTAACAAATTGCCATGTGCAAACAATGGAGGAAATTATTGATACAGAAAATAATGGTCTACTCACCGTAAAGTGCTTTTCATTTCATTAAAACAAGTCTCCTTTTTCCATCCTTCGGGTTTGAGTCCGGTGTGGAAGTCTTAATGATAAATCCCATAGCAGACGACATTGTAAGTTTTTGCGGACACTCGTAATGCACATTTTGTGTCACTGCTATCCGTGTAGCCACAGTTAGTACGAAAACTATACTATATACATCAATGACTATAGCTGAGCTGTGTGTGACAATGGGCGCTGGCAACAAAATGCTGGTTTTATGCAAATGAATTACAATGAATCTAATACAGAAGTTTACACGGGGAATATTACAAAAATGCGGGTATGTTTTTCCTGCTAACGATTCAAATCCCACATACCTTGGTTGTCTAATGTTTGTCTTAGTCATTGTGTGCAATAATACAACACTATGGGTGTTGTTAAGGGGGTTTTTGGTCTGACCTCATTAATTTTGATGTTAATCAGTCATGAATTCGCGTTCAACTTTCAGGTACTTTTTTTCTTTCTTTTTTTTCAAAATAAAAGTCAACATCATAATGTCAAGGCCAAAACAAATTGGGAAAAATACAGGTGTTCTGATGTATTAGTGGGCTTTATTCTAAACTCTCTTTGATGAATCGATTGTATACATGTCAACAGTAATGCCAATGTTGTGCTTATGTGCTTAGTGTCTATATGGTAGCCTTATCTGACTGTTGTTTTGATACTGGCACCCAGGCATTCTCTAAAAGGCGGTGGACACTATTGGTAGTTACTCAAAAGTAATTATTAGCATAAAACCTAACTTAACGAGTAAGATCGAATTTGGTAGTATAAAACATTGTGAGAAACGGCTCCCTATGAAGTGGAGTAGTTTTCGAGAAAGAAGTAATTTTCCACGAATTTGATTTCGAGACCTCAGTGAACTTGAGGTCTCGAAATCAAGCATCTGAAAGCACACAACTCCGTGTGACAAGTGTTTTTGTTTCGTCATTATTATCGCGCATGACCGATTGAGCTCAAATTTTCAGCTCAGTTTACTAAAGATGAAACTGGTATTAATTAGGGTATGTGGCAAGGTCAGGGAGGTATCCCTTTTCTTTTCTTGGGCTCTCAAATCTGTCTGCAATAGAATATTGTGGAGGGTCTACCAAATACGTTTAAGGCCGATGCTATATTTTCTATAGGTTGGGGTTCACCCCTCCCTGTCTGAAGTGTCATAGTTCACTCATTCGACTGTTCAAAGCATATTGACCTTGTGACCTTGTGGTGTCATAGGTCATATTGGCTTTCCGGTGTTTACCGTCTTTCCCAAACCGTGAAAGGGCTGCACGGAGTGTCCCGTGACCGTCCACTGCAAACGGAATGTTGTTTGCGTTTCACCAGGAAGTTCTGAGTAATCTGACACAAAAAACATTGTATAAACGAGAAAATCTGATTTATTAATTGCATTCACTATTGCATTCGGTAAAAGAAATGTAACAAAATACACAACATCATAAACAACGACGACCATTGAAACACAGTTGGGTACTTTAACATTAACTCTGTGTTTATGGTGTCCAGAAAACCAGTAAGGAGTTTTCACCGTGTTTTTATGTATAATATTTTTCCAAGAAGTGCCGCTACCAGCAACTTTCGTCTCAATAACGACGAGTTATCTGTCATAATGCTCTAAAATTTAACTATACTATCATGTGTCAAATTTTCTCGACAATTTCATACTGCATAAGATCTCAACCAGATTACATGACTTTCAAAAAACAATTCCCGACTCACAAAACAAATTTAGCCAACATTTTTTACAGGTTTATAGAAAAGTTTGCGGTAACACCATGTAATAACAATCTCTCAATGAGTTGGGGTGGTTCTGAAAAGAACCGTTGGATAAAAGAACCGTTGGATTGAGTTAATCCAACGGTTCTTTTCAGAACCACCCCAACTCATTGAGAGATTGTTATTACATGGTGTTACCGCAAACTTTTCTATATCTTACTTCCACCATGCAAAGTTTCAAATCCTACTTTTACAGGTTTGTTATTTGTTATTGATCACACACAACATGGACACTGTCTGCGATTTATATTTCTGCCCCCCATCCTTCAAAGGCACTGGACACGCTTAGCAATTACTCAAAATAATTAGCTTTAAAAATCATTCATTGGTAGCGAGCAACAGGGAGCCGTTGATAGTATAAAGCAGTGGGTAGAAACGGCTCCCTCTGAAGTAACGTAGTTTTTAAGAAAGAGGTACATGTATTTTATCTGGGACCCATTTTGTTTCTTGTGTTAGTTAATGATGCATCAGTTGGAGGTTGTGGGCGGTGGAAGTATGTGGATGATCTTACTTTAGGTGAAGTTGTCAAGTATGATCAACAATCCTCTATACAAGATCACCTTGATAACTTATCTACCTGGTGTAAAAGTAATGATGTGCTCCCAAAACCTGAGAAATGTTGCACAATGACGATATCTTTTTTGAAGCGCGATGTACCTCAAACTTCGGTTTCTCTCAATTCGATAAATCTCAGGTGTGCAACTTCAATTAAATTGCTTGGTGTGACTGTTCAAAACAACTTAAAATGGGACATACACATTGCGGAAGTTGTTTCTAAGGCATCCCGTAGGTTGTACACTTTGTGCGTACTACGTAAATCCAAAGTACCTACTACAGACATGGTGGCAGTTTATACTTGTTATATTAGACCTGTTCTGGAATACGCTAGTCAAGTTTGGCACAGCTCTATTACTGAGCGCCAGGTTATTGCTGTTGAAAATGTTCAGAAACGTGCCGCCCGCATTATTCTTGGCCTTCAATATAAGTCCTATACCATGGCACTTGAATTACTGGGCATCTCATCACTCAAGTCTAGAAGAGAAGACCTTTTTATAAAGTTTGGTAAGAACTTACTTGGATCCTCTAAGTTTAGGAACATGCTCCCCCCGGAAAAAAACTACTACACGTGATAGAGTACTTCGAGCCAGCACAGTAACCGGGCTTCACATTCCCAAGTGTCGTACTGAAAGGTACAAACGATCCACTATTCCTGCTCTTGCCCGCATTTTGTGAACTTCTGGCCAAATCCCCTCGGCTTAAAATATCTATCTTCTTTTTTTATAGTAATGGATGGTTTAATTGTAAATTGCCTTTTTTTTTAAATTGTTATTACCAAATGTGTTCTTGCCAACTGGGATTTGCCATTTCTTTTTTTTTTGCCATGTAGCGACTCCTAGTCTCATTAGTAATCATTGCTGCAACTTTAATGACAATTATATTGGTTTTTCTAAGTGAGCGATGGTTGGTTTTCTAATCTTATCAAATTGTTTTTGTGCTCTTTTTAAGTTTATACATTTATATATTTTGTTTTTATATATATATAATAGTAATGTTTTTCAATGGCTTTTTTGTAAACTGTGCATTTCGGCTTTTTAGCCGCTGTATTGCAGTGTTTTAATAAATAAACCATGAATAATAATAATAATAATAATCTTAAATATTTAAATCTGAGGAGGCTTCAGACCTGGAGCACTTTCTCATGCATCTAAAAGCACACACTCGTGTGCAACAATGAGGTATTTTTTCTCCAAAACTTTCTTGTAATAGCCATCTGAGTTCAAAATTATACAGGTTTGTTATTGTTTGTACATGTTGGTATACTCAAAGTGACAATACTGGTCTTTGACAATATTACCAAGTACCCACAGAGCCTTTAGGTCCAAATTTTCACAGCTTTGTTATTTCATGTGTGGTTGATCACACAAAACATAAACACTGTCTGATGATTTGTATTCCATTCCTTTACGTATGATATTTGGTGCGAACTCCAAGCTGTAAACGCAGGTCGCTTTTTGTTTTACACAAAGGTGTGTGTATGACATGATTTCCAACAATAGAGATTAAAGGAACACGTTGCCTTGGATCGGTCGAGTTGGTCTTTGAAAATCGTTCTGTAACCGTTTGTTGTAAATGTATATGGCTAGAAAGATATTGTTAAAGTAGAATACAATGATCTACACAAATATGCATCGAAATTGCATGTTTTCTTTTTACCCTGTCGACTAACACGGTCGGCCATATATGGGAGTCAAAATTTTGACTCCCATAAATGGCCGACCGTGATAGTTCGCGACGTAAAAGGAAAACCGTGCAGTTTCGTGTGATACTTGTGTGGATCATTATATTCTACTTTTAAAACATCTTTCTAACCATATGCATTTCATAACAAACGGTTTCAAACGCTTTTTATAGACCAACTCGTCCGATCCAAGACAACGTGTTCCTTTAATTTCAATTGACCTACTTTCATCTATATGAACATTATTAATTAAAAGATACATCTCCATTCATTCAGAATATTTTTAGTTGCTAGACTTGTGGACGATATTCTTGCGAGACTGCTGGCCCCCGCGAGACTACTGCTCTCGCACTGTGCAGTCTCACATCGGGTGCGTTCGCTTAGCTTCCCCGGGTCGACCCCGGTGTGTGGCGTTTTGTTTTTCCAGGACGAACGTGTGCAGATAATTACCCACGTTCGTCCTGGAAAAAAACGCCACACACCGGGGTCGACCTAGGGAAGCTAAAAGAACGCATCCTTAATTGGGCGGGGCGTCCAAAGCGTTCTTATCAAAAGTGTTGGAGTGTCGCGGCAGTCAATACATTACAAAAAGGATATCACGTGACGAGTGCTCCACAAATCAAATGACAAGGATGATTTCTGGGAAAATCTACTGTCTATTTAGTGAAACCTGCTTTTAAACAATTTTCGTGCTCTATCATTGATTCAGTATAGATAGTTCACACGACAGAAATTGTTGTTATACAACAAATCTTTTGTACATTAGTTGATGATACAAACGTGTGATTTAATTTGCATAATATCTGAATGTAGTGCTATTGCAGGTGAGAAGTGTAGGTAGAATAAAAAGCAATTTCTATTTTTTTCAAAATGGCTGCGAAAGATTGGGGGCAGGGTGGTACCTAGTGTAACAGTATGTAAATGGTTAATTTGTTGGTTAATCTATTGACTAAACTAATAACTGTGTCTTGTACCCAGAAGTACACGAATGAAAACTAATGTATTGTATTTGGACGCGCATGCTGTAGGCCGCACTTATCTAAACAATATTCAACTGGTTTGGGTGATATTATGCATTTTTTGTTAACTATTGTTCTGATCAATACTGGCCTTAATCCCAGATAATCCATTTTTTTGTCGCTTTCAAACCTTTTTAATCAATCAAATTAATGTTTGTTTCCTTTTCCATTTTCGGCAACAGTTGTTTTAAATTAACGATCTCTCATAGCTAGTGTCAAGTCTTTCTGGGCAATCCGACGACTGTTCCATGCTACGAGGATTCCTCTGCTTGCGTCGGCCGTCCCTTTGGAGCTGCTGGCCCAACTCGATGCACTGTGTGCACGCCCCGAATTGTTCTGAGACGTGAAGAGCCGTCGGGTCTAGTTGTTCATCCTCCTCGCCCTCTTCGTTGTTGAGATGCTTGCTTAGGGTTGGCATGGAAACATCGTTTGGCGCAATTTCAGTGTTGTTGTTGTTGTTGTTGCCTGGCATCGGACGATACCAGAGATCACATGACACTGACCGGAAGCCCAAGCCGAAATCTGACGTCACAATGTCGTCAGCACTTGGGAGAGCAGACAACCCACTGCATTTGCTTTGACCGTTGAGGAACCCTAACCCCGGACAGAACCGGTATCCACTCTTCGCAGTGAGATTCTGCACACATTCCAGGACACTCTTGCGCCAGACTGTTGAATCGCCACCAGCAGACAGTGCCTCTACCGCCCCCAACGTCCTGTTCGCGGCCTGAAACATGACCATACCTTCTGGGGATACCAAGATTCTCGCGGGGTGACATGGAGAGATTGGTGCCATTTTGACCTCTCCGTTTCCTATACCTGGATAAAGGGTCCCCTCCCGTCTGGTGACCTCAAGATACTCCTGTCCCTCAGCAGCCAGAGGGCGGTATGCCAGGTCGGGGAAGATGCAATCTACGATCTCCTTGACGAAAGCGACACCAACGTTGGGGGTAAATTTATGCAATACTGGTGGCACAGGGAAAAAGCGACTTGAAAAATAGCCACTTCTTTGATCAGTTTGTCCTGAGTGGTGTCCGTTCCTGTGAGGAACCGGATCCGGTTCTTCCCTCGCAAACCCGTTCCTGTGAACAGCCGGATGGGGCATGGTCAAATGGGAGACTTTGGGTGTGGCTAAATTCAACGGGTAGTTAGAACTGTCTTGTATGCCTTGGTTCTGCACCCCAGAGCTGTGCTGTTTGTTTGCGTCACCGGTCTCGTGATGAGATGTAAAATCATAATAGATTTGTTGGTGCTCTTTTGGTGGGTCACTCCTTGTCACTAAGTCTAACGGGCCGTGATTGGTGGGTTGTTGGTAAAGTGCGCTGACCTCATTATGACCCCGGAAACCATTGGTTGCCTCTTGTTGTTGCTGGTGGTTTACCGTAGTTGTCTTAACCTCCGGTCTTGCTCCACGGGCACCGCGGCCGCGACTGCGCCCTCTACCGCGCGGTTTGCCGTTAGCTCGCCCGGCTGTTCCCACTCCACGGGGGCGAACTAAACCGGCTTTCAGTAAGTTCATGTGCAGGTGATTGTACATCACTGTCCCCTCCCCACACTCTCGGATCAGCTGCCTGAATTTCTTCATTATAATTGAATTGTCTTTTACATCAATGTTATAATAAATATTGCACCTTCAATCGATTTAAATACAGTTGCAGGAAACAGACTTGTTTCATGTTTCTCTAATTTGCAGATCCACATTTTGCTTTTGAGTGTGGAGTCCAATATTGCAGACTGGGCTGGATGGGCCGCACGACGTGCTGCCCTCTGTCGCCCATATTTTGATTATCACACGCATAAATCTGAAATGAACAAAAAAACAAACGAAACTACAATTATTATGTTTCAAAATCTATCTTTTCCCCCTTCTTTTTCGTCTTATTCTGAAATCCCATTTTTTTTTTCCATTATAGAAGCCACTCCTATATATATATATATATATAGACTCTTCCGGTCTGAAATTCGAAAAAATTAATTCAATTGGTCGTCGAAGTTGCGAGAGAACAATGGAAGAAAAAAAACACCCTTGTCGCACAAGTTGTGTGCTTTCAGATGCTTGATTTCGAGACCTCATCAGCTGGTATGACTTCTTTCTCAAAAAACTACGTTACTTCAGAGGGAGCCGTTTCTCACAATGTTTTATATTATCAACAGCTCTCCATTGCTCATTACCTAGTAAGCTGTTGTGTTAACAATTATTTTGAGCAATTACCAATAGTGTCTACTGCCTTTAAGTCAATAAAAATCTTAATAAAAATCAGTAAACAAAATGGTGGAACAAAATGAAAAACAAAAATGAAAATTTTCTTATACAAATTATTTACAATCTCGACCGTCAGTGACCATCGCTCTGTGTTTAAGACATAGACATAATCTTACTTGATGTTACAGCAATAATAACATCAACATTTTTCTCACAGTGTGTGAGTATAGTCACATCACGTGACCGAATTCTTACCCTCGCAACTATTTTTCCCCTCATCTAAAAATAGTCGGCGCATTATTTAGTCCAGGGCTAATATTTGGAATATCTCAATGGCTAGAAATTGCTCACATTATTTCGTTGGGCAGATGATTTTTTTTTTATTATACTTATCCGAAAACATTTTTATGCCTGGCTAGATGTTTATAATCATAAACTTGTATTGAAAATAATGGGAAACCAAAATCTTTTGAACAATATTGACGCTACATGTATATTGAAAATTATAGATGCAATGTTGATTAATTTAGTTTTATAGATTAAATGTTAATTTTTTGAAACGAAGAAATTACGAAATAATGATCTTTTTATCTGTGAATATTACTACCCATGTATTGATTTACCAATTAATTTGTGTTTAGCGAGGACCGATTACACACAACACACAATAATGGGTGTTTTTAGATGATTATCTGAATTTTCAAAAGCACTTTTATTTGAATAACGGTACTATTTACCATGTATTTTGTCTAATTTTCTAATTAACAAAATAATAATATGATGCACATTTCGGAAGTCCGGCTCTCATTTGCAGTGTTTTCTTTCGTTCGCAATTTGTGTCGCCGTTGAAGGCAATTTATTGTTGTATCTGTTTATGGTAATATCGATTTTGAAAAATTTCACACCATCATCGAAATGATTCATTAATAATTATAATTTAAATGGTTGGCTTCGAATAATACATTTCACTTTCAATAGCGAAAAAAGTACGGTTTAATTTGTCATACTTCTCCGAATAATAATAATCAAAATGATCCAAAACCATACAATAATTGCACGTAAGATTTACACAAAACATTTTTATGGTAAATATTAATTATGAAATAATTAAGCTTTAAATTTACCTTTTCCGAAGTGCGAAGTTGTCTCTCTGCCGATGCGCTCTCTCAAAGAGTGACGTGGGCTGTTTTTACCTAACAACCGCCAAGCCACCGTAAAGTTGCACCGTCCAAAACTTCTTTAGTACCCCCTAAGGACCAACGAAACACCTCACTGCAAGAAATCGAAAAATCCTCCTTCAACATCAGAATGCCAACCCAGCCGTTCATCTGAAAACTCCACAACCAAATGAAGCCTTTATATTTTTCTGTTCATCTATGTATTTAATTTTCGAGTATGATGATGAAGGTTGATATGTATAATCATAATAATAATATTCCATGCCGGCATGATAGGATAGCCAAATAAAGACAAACTGTCTTTAGGTTTGGTTGACGGGAGGCATTCTCGATTTTGCACAGCGGGGATGAACTCTGGAGGCCATACGCGTAGAAAAAGTCGCGTGCGAGAAATTCCTCTGCTCCGTCAAAGCTGTCATAAAGTAAGCTCACCTAAGCTGGCAATTATTTGTTCGTTTAAGTCGAGGAATGATCATCATGAGTGAATTATAATCATCTTTGATGATGAAATCTTCTACTGTCAAGTGGTATTAGTTTCATGATGAAATGAGGGTATACTGACGATGATGACATCAATTGCAATTGTGGCACTTCACTCCAATCTATGCCACACCTTCTACGATGCCCAGCCCTTGGGGAGCTGTGCTGCCTAGAAGACCTGCGGCAGCAAACAAGAAGGCTGTGAGATGTGCCCAATCTTGGTCCGAACATTTGAAGAGTAGATGGTGGACTCGAAAGAATAATCTGTGTTTTGTGTGTGTCTTCCCCATTAAAACCAATATGTGTGACAGAAGACAACCCTCCCCCGTGTATCTCACTCGTCGCCACTTGTACAGAAAAAAACCAATGAAGAACACAATAGGAGGGGAACCTCATACCACAATCGAGCTCAAAATAAAACAGACTAATACTAATAGATGGGCCGATCTTTCATAGCAGAAAATACTGCTTAGCAAATTTTCTTTTGTATAAAAAAAAAAAACAAACAAACGTGGGGCACCAGTCGCAATACTATAAACTTTATGGCATGTTGGCTGGTAACCGGTTTTTGATTAGCAAGATTTGGCTTGGCTTAGCAGGTTGCTTACAAGCTTTATGAAATTGGGCCCTGGTTACCAGGGCAAAATAGTCTGGGAGCTCTTTGTTAGGAGAATCAGTATTAGTATCGTTATTGCAGACCAGGAACGCGACCAATAAGTGTCTGCGAAAGATTTACACGTTGACATCAATATTGTCGTGTGAGTAATCCTAGACGCTTCAAAATAAAAAACTGACACACCTCCCACGGGAAGAACATCTCACACGGGGTAAGAGAACGAAGTTGTTGAAAAGTACTCCGAATTATCACAAAATGGGAGGGATCGGAAAGTTAATCCCAAAGGATTGTTAGAGACCAATCTACCTCTTAGATTTAAAATGCTTAGGATTTATTTTTATATCTGAAAATTGATTGGTCCCTAATGAACATTTGGATGACTTTTGAATCCCTCCCATCAACGCCGAATTCTGACTTGCTGTAAGAGCCTTTCCAGAGAACTGTCAGTCATCTGTCCAGTTACCTTGCCACATGAAGGAGCCCCCAAATTTAAATAACCCTCCGCCCCCCCCCCCCCCCCGCGCATCCCGATTCTTATTGGTCAAAGTAACTGGTAGTGATCCTCCTATAACCCATAATGTGTCTGAAACAATTACATTTTGACAAGTTGGCTGGTGAAGAACGTAAGGGCATTGTACATAGGCCCTTTTCGAATCCACGGCTTCGGCTTTGGATTTGGCTTCAGGCTCCGTCCTCTCGTCTGAAGCCCGAATCACGTAGAGCATTAGGCTACATACGCAAAAGCACTCCCAAAATCAAACAACTGCACGTACAAGTTTGGCCTGAGCCGAATCTGGAGCCTAGAAGCCGTGGTTTCGAAAAGGGTCTTAGTGTGAGTGTCTTTTTAAATAGACGTCTGAGGAGTTGGGTTTGGACACAGAGGAAGCAGGTCTCATGTTATAAATCAGAGGGCAATTTCCCCATTGGCTATGCACCCAGTGTCTCGCGTATTTCCTGGATCAAGCCTGCCATTTCCGTTCCACTTATTCAATTGTTTCCGTTTTGTCACTGGATGTGGGATTCGGGGGGAGTGAAGCTTCTTTTTTTAGTCAAAAATGCGGTAAGAAATCATTCCCAGTAGAGAATATGAGTCTGGTGCATACTTGCTATGACATTTTGTTTAAGCTTGAGGATTCTTTAAACATTGTTATTATGATGGCAGCTTGGTTCCCGAGCTCTGTAAAAAATATCATGCATAATTACTCGGGAAGGATTCGAACCCATGACCTTTGTCATTATAGACCTTATCGCAAATACCAATGCACAAGCGCAGACTGTTGAATGAGGTGCATTGTGGGATATAATATGGATCAAATTTGGATACCAGCTAGACCACAATGCACCTAATTCCAAGCTTTACGCGCACGCCCCGGTATTTGCGAAAAGGTCTATGAAGCTATGGAGCATGACAGGACGCAATTTCATAAAGCTTGTAAGCACAATCGTTATAAGCATAAAAGTATTGCAGAAACATGCTATCAGCTGAAATAACGTTAAGTTTATATTGTTTTGACTGATGCCCCTCTTAAGTTTTGCTTAGCAGAGAAATGTGTCACTGTTTGACAGTTTTATGAAAGGTAAAGTAAATTAATGAAAATTTGATATTAACTGGCAAACATTTTTCATTTTTTCCCCTGAAATTTAGGGTACAGAAACACAGGGACTAGAAACTATGGATGGGGCAAAAGGCTATTTATATGCCAACAAAATTAAATGTACCGATTGAGAGTTATTATTTTGTCATTCGTTTCAGCAGTTTTCAAAGTAGATTATGGATTTTTTTTTCTAATAACCTACACACTACCAACAGGTGTCGCCCTTCATCTCAATTTCCTGCCAACTTAGGGAGTCAATCGAATAGGCGGCGCTTCAACTACTCGTTGAACTACACTTCCGCAACACCCATGCAGAAAAGTTATGTAGGTAGTTCATGTGCGGGCAACATTGCTGGAATTCATGCCATGATAGCCTGGTATTTGCGGTGAAAGTGCTCTGGAAAATAGTCGCCAGCTCGAGTGACGTGGGGGCCAAATCTCTGGAATAAACCAGGGCCAGTTTTGCCTTCAAAATCACACATTTTGGAGGGGCATAAAACCTGGTTTTTATACAAGTTTCCGTTTATTTCACCGTGCAGAGCTGGAAACTCTACGGGGCGGACCCACCCATAAACACGGCAGGACGATTGTTGTACGTTGGTCCACTCGGAGCTTCGTCGTGTAGTGAAACTTCATTTTTGTTCCCAGAGTTGAGAGCGATTTAAAGGGACAATGCCGGCGGATAAGATGTTCAATATAACAATCCCTGGTCCAGGGCCATGGGGATTTCGTCTTGCTGGTGGTAGAGATTTTAACACTCCACTATACATCTCCAAGGTAAGATTTATTTTATTAATTTTCAATTTGTTTTCTTCAGTGAATTGAAAGTGAAAGGTACACGATCAGAATGTCGAGATTTTACAGCAAACGATTTGGTTGCTGGCTATGTACTGCCCTTTGTCTTTAGTGTACCATTATGCTTGGAATAAATGTCCCTAAATAATTAACAGTGATAATTAATTTTTGTTTCCAACAAATGCAGTCACTTTGTGAATTGTCTCCCTTATTTACACTAATTTTAGAACACAACTTTTCATTGGTTACAAGTGTGTTTTGAAGTAAACATGAATTGTGCCACGCCTCCTATCCTACCAACCTAGCTCCTACCTTTAACCAACCAAAACCCCATTCTCCATATTATACTACAGAAATTTAAATTTCATTCTTTGCATGTGTAGGTCTGTCAAATCAATACAAAAAACCCAGGATGTTAAACTTTTAAAAACTTTTGTTAATTGGCAAAATAAAATGGAGAAAGAGGGTTCTCTAAACTTTGGGCCTATAATTAAAACAAATCTTTTAAAATCTCCTTGGAAAAATTTCCGCTCGACGCTACCATTTTCTTAATTTTTTTTCCTTCTTTTTTTTCTATTCAATTCTGCCCTTTTTTCTGGATACAATGTACATGCGGTAAACCTTCTTGTTTATAAGTATAAATAAAACTCAGTGTAATTTGAGTTAATATAATTTATGGCGGATAAGTTAATGGTGTCAAGCAGAAAATTTGCCCATAGAGCCTCTACAGTACTGCGTTCTCCCTAAATAGTGTTTCACTGGCCAAATGCCAGTTCAAACCCCTGTCAAAATTCTCTCCAAAGCATCCCTATTCATTTGAAAATGGACTATTGAAAAAGCAAACAAACTAATGAAATGACATGCTAACTGGTCACATGCTGAAAATAAATAAAAGGGCTAACCCTGCCATACAATTGTGTAATGAACCCAGATGCAATACACACAGTGGAAAGAATTAAGTTGTACACTTTTGGCAATTTTTCATGCTTGTTAGTTTTTCAAAACAAGCTTCGTTTTCAGAAAGCGTGGTAAGGCTACTCTGTATTCTACAAACATTCCTTTCAATTGTTATGTTAATGATGAGCCTGAATTATTTCCAGCTGGTTTGGTGACTCAGACTCCGAGTTGTAACAACAGAATGAATACATCTTGTCTCTCCATGGTCTAACATTTATAACAGAAGAATGTCAATGAATGTCTGACAAACACAGGAGCCAAGCTCCATGCTATGGTTGTTGATGAAATTTTGTAAACAACAGGGCTTGAGTTTGTGGTGGGAAATACTCATTACCACTATCATGGAATAATCTAGTTTATTGCTCCATGGTAGACATAACAATGTTCACATGATAAGTGACTTGAAAGAAAGTCACTGTAATTTGTAAAACATAATAAGGCCTTGCATGTTTGTTGAGAGAGCTACTTCTTTTACCAAAACCCTCTCCCCAAAGTATTGCTTCAAAAACATTTGCTTGGATTAATCATTCAATAATGCATAATAATCATACAGGGAAACTCCCCCCCCCCCCCCCCACCACCCAAAAAAAAGGAATCCTGAAAACAAGGATTCACTTTTGCCGACACAAAATTTGAAGTGTTTGGGCTCATCTTCCACTGTTTTATTCGCCTTTCAATTCCCTTGCATTTTGTGAGCAGGCTGTAGGCGACTGCTAAGGTCAAATTCTGAAATAATATACCCACACAAACTGTCCATACTGTCTGCGAGTAAATTCTCGTTTACTGTCCCTACCTCTGTCACATTTGAAAGCTCTTGAACTCCTGTCGACCTCGGATTAGAATAAACACAAAATATTGATCCATTCTGGGTGTCTGTGTGTATAATATTTCATTCTACTGGTACATGCTTTGCTTCGTCATGCAGTGCACCACTCACTAAAAAATAGACTTGTTTACAATCTGTGTACGAATGTCCTTGAAACCACTCAAAAAGAATATTCACAATAGTGGTGACTTTTACCACACACTGCTCATAGTTAGTTTATCACCATGAAAAGTTTCATCCTACTCTGTCCTTGAAACGGTTTTAAGGTCCATTATGTGACACTTTTCACATAGGCCTATGTACACAGAATGTTAAACCCATCCAGAATAGAAATGTCTCTATAGAAGCCGGGATCGCACTCGCTACAATGACCAAAACATAAACCATAATTACTTTAACATTAAATGGGAGACTTTCAGAATTGCAATTGTTTTAAAGGTAGGCCTATCATTCAGGATTTGTTTTGTGAGGTATGGCAGGCCACAATACTATGTCTCTATAGTTTGGGAAGCTTGTCTTTAATATTCAAGCCAAACAGTGCACTCCAACATGTATTGTCCACCATATCTCACACTCCCTTGATTGCCTTGGTGCCCTTTAAATATTCAGGTAGCCAGTTTTAAATGCAACCATTTTCCATTCCAATATAAACTCCAAGTTTCCAATTCAGAGCCCCTTTGTCTAAAACAAAATATCAGTGATACGTACGCTTCAGAGATTGTCTGTGATAAAATCCTCATTATGTTTCATATTTGATTTTGCCTAACACCCAGTCGGGGCCCAATGCCAGCAGCTGTTGTCCAACGCAATATTGCAATTATTCAACCATTGTTGTCGATATTAAAAAAGAAAAAAATGAACACAAGCTGTGACCCAGTTGAAATGAAGTATTTAATTTCGTTACCTGGCGTTGAAATTGCATCAGCATAAAAAGTGCCTTATCCCCCTTGTGTGTGGGGATAAATATTAACTTGCGGACAATTGTTGACTCTTAAATAGATTAAAATCAAGGGTCAATATTGTTTTTCCAGGGTCTGGAATTTGAAAAGGTGTAGGCCAGGAGTATGGGCCACCCTCAAAACAAGCCCTGCTGCCCACCAAAAAGGAGTAGAACAGGCCTTGATTTTCATCTTTGAGAGGGCAGGGTTGTTTTTCATTTTGTAAAGAGCACCTTCATTGAAAAATTTATTATCAGTATAGTCTATTGGAAACTTGTGAAAGGGCACCTGCCAAGACTAGGGCAAAAGGAGCCCATTTTGCAAAGGGCACTTCCACTGGAAAATTCAGGTCTATCAAAAACTTTTGAAGGGTCACCAAAAAAAGGCCAAGACTAGGGCAATGGGGGCAACGGCCCCAAATTTAACACAGGACTGCAGTCCTGAGGTCACTGACCTGGGGCCAGTGACCTCGGGATTGGTGGTCTTGTGTTAAATTCAATTGACTAAACGTACCTCACACTTATTGTGTACTATCTTTACTGTTGCGTATTAAAGCCTAAGACAAGGATTAGGTCCCATAATTCAAATGTAGTCCCACATTCCTTGCACAAATACTGTATGTTAGAGTGATGGATGCGCTCTGCTTCTAAAGTGCTTTTTCAGATAAAAAGAGTTTACAACATATTAGTACATTTTAAACTTGTATTGTAGAAAGCTCTTTCTCATTATCTGGTCTTGTAATTGTAAACTAAATGCTGACCAGAAAATATTGTAACTTACAAGCCAAGGCTGTGGTATTGTGGATTTCCCCCCTAAATTCTAGCCCTGCATAGCCTCATGGAGCAATAATAGCCTGAAGGTTCAGGGAGGCTATTGCCTCTGGTGCCCTGGTCTTGGCCTTGGTGCCATTGAATAAAGTTTCCCCGTAGACTTTACGATTTTCCAATAGAAATGCCCTTTACATAATGAAAATAACCTTGCCCTCTTCTAGATGAAATTCCAGGCCTGCCATGTACCAGCAATTAAGCGATGCTCTGCCAGTATGGCGTATTCATTACAGTTCAATGCTAAATTTACAGGCACTGCAGCCCATTTCACGAAACACTTGGATTAATCCTAACGTAGGATGGGTTCAATGCGTCCTAAGTCATAAGATTAAGTTATGAAGAGATTGGTGAAATTGTCAGCCGGACTACCGTGTCCACACTGCCTGAGATTGCCAATGATTAGGCCTACCATGGAGGAAGATGGGCCTACCCACAGCTGTTTACATTGTTCATTTCACATTTCAGTACAATCTCTGGCAATCTAATTTGATTAAACTTCAGGAATTTTATCAGTCATTTAAGCCAGCTATAATATCCTATTACATCCCCCTACTCATGATACAACTACTGGAACAGTAGTTTTACATTTCCATTCCAGAAATGAGGATTAGGAATGATAGGCATTGTACAATGTTATCACCAATCGCATTTACACTGGTCCAGTGCTTTGATCCAGCTCAACGCCTGGAATTACACACTTGTACATTGTAGTTGTAGGCCACAAACATTGCCCCTGCTCTTGGCCTTGGTGCCCTTCAAAAAATTCCCAATGACTTGAAGAATTCCCAATGGAAGTGCCCTTTGCAAAATGAAACGGCCTTGCCCTTTCAACATGTTCAAATATGAAATTCCAGGCCTGCTGAGCTCTAATCCCCATCTTTGATTTCAGCAGTCACACAAAAAACACTTGCAAAAACCCTGCCATTCCTAGCAAAGTCAGAAATGACCATGTTTGTGGAATCCACTTTTCTGGATCTGATCCACCATTTCAAATTGGCCCTGGTCTACACGTCTTAATTTACTTTCCTTGCAACCATGGAGCAATCGTGGAGGAAGCTCCATGCTTGCACATGACACAGTCTGTTTGTTGTGGGCTGGTTTACAGATTGTTACAAATTAACATGGTGACATAACAGTCTCAAAACCTTCAGCCTCATTAAAATCCCAAATTCATTCATACACCCAACTTCAAATTACTTCTCAAAGTCTGTATGCTCTTCACAATTAATTGTCACCACGCTCTGATCTGTTGTGTACACATGTTAGCCTTGAAATTTGTGCCAGTTATATTGGCGGAGATAACAACTGGGTCGTAAATCCATTACAGCATTAGGAAGATTGTTACTGATTGGATTGGTGTTGCCAGTTAGGAAGACATTATTATCTCTGGATTAATTGTGTTTAAAGGTTGGGGGTGAAGGGGGAGCTTTTTTTTATTTAGTGAGCGTGTGTCTATAACGAAAGCCCTGTATAGACCAGCCATTATCATGTTGTCACGATCTTGGTCATGTTCCCCGTCTCCAATACCAGTAATGAATGCTAACATTCATTGCGCAAACATGACACCAGACTATTATTTCGTTCAGCCTCAGTTTGGTTACAATAAGTTGGAATGGTGTAAAATCAAGATGGCCACACCATGTTACAGGCCTATAGCACTGTACCCTGACAGAACTTTCACTGGAAAAAAACCAAAACAGGATTGAGTTTTCAGTTTTAGAACTCCCTTTTGCAAGATGCAAATCTCTTACTCCATTTTGGCAAGGAACACAGGGCCTCTTGTAATGGCCCTTGTTCCCTTCAAAAGCTCCCAGTATTGGGGGTTAACCTTTTCAGGTTCACCGCATGATCCCTTGTCAATTCAGTGTTGTTGAATAGAGTGTTTTTCAGTGCCTATGGGGGAGTTGTTGGGGTCCAACAATGCTTTTGCTCTGGGTATTTTTTTATCCAGGGAGTGGCATTGGGTACTGTGTAGTACCATGGTAGTACCAAAATGAATGGATTGAATAATTTGACCAGGATGTTCTATAACTTTGAAGGGTTTTGATACCTTTTGTAGATCAAGTTTTTGGCCTTGACATGAATCCCTACTCCATATGAATGAAGACAGAATATAATTTACCTGTAGAAGTTTCAGCTTCATTTTTGAGAAAAAAATGAAAGTCATAGATCAATGTTTTCAGGAGAGTCACGAAAATCTGTTGTACATGCTAAAATAGATGTTTTTAGGGTTATGGTTTATAGTGTTTAGGTTGGGGTTAGGAGTAGGTTAGGGTAAATCACAAAAATACTAAGCAATGATCAAACAAAAAGAGTCGCTGAGATGCACTGTGGGTAAAGACAGCCTAAGTTTCCATAAATTTATAATATTAATCTTTAACCTTTGCCCTATGACCTCTCACAGGTGACCCCTGGTGGTAAGGCAGCCAACTGCAGTATCCTTCCCAACGATTGCGTTCTTTCAATCAATGGCATGGAGACGGAAAAACTGACGCATCTTGACGCTCAGAGCCACATCAAGGGTGCCACCGGAAACCTCAACCTGAAACTTCAGAGGTATAAATTGCTAATTTTATTTTCATAAAAGGCACTGAGGTTGACAAAGAGTTGGGACTACGATGTAGTTCCTAACAATAATAATGTGGTCGAAAAACAGAGTCGTAAATTCCCTATTATAACTGGAGCAATGTTTACTTTTCCTACAGCTCCAAGCTTTCGCTTGTCATTCTATCACCACCACCAGTGTAGACTGTTTACACAGTGAAAACTATTTTACTTGTACTCTTCCAAATTTATGTCACTGTAAATTTAAGAGGTGTCCATGACAGAAGAAAGGATTTCATTGTTGTTTTTTATTGGAGAGAGAAGTTGTGGGTTAAATCCATACCAATCCTGTTTGTTTTCAATAAAAATCACAACTAAATTATAAACACCCAGAACCAATCCCAGAAAGAAATATTTTTGTCTGAAGACTACAGTTCATTGTCCACGAAATGGCATTGATACCCCTTAGATCACTGGTGTTTAGTTTAGTTGACTAAATTAAAAAAGCCCGATTTGAAAGTGCTCAAGTCCCTGACAAACTAAACTAAACTGTGAACATTTTGCCATTATCTCAAAAACATGACCCCAGAGTTTTATGGAATTTTAAAAGGGGCGTTTGTAGGGCTCGTTTACATATGGGAACCTATAGAGGATGTAGATTAAGTAACTCTTCCAAAAGTGTGCCTTCCCTTTAAAGGCACTGGACACCTTTTGTAATTGTCAAAGACAAGTAATTCTTACTTGGTGTATCCCAACATGCATAAAATAACAACCCTGTGAAAAGTTGAACTCAACTGGTAACTGAAAATGCAAGAGAATAATGAAAGATAAGCATCCCTTCACTTCAGAGGGAGCCGTTTCTCAAAATGTATTAGACTACATCAACAGCACTCCTACCAGTGCCTTTTAGAGGAGTTCTTGTCTCAGGGTTGTCTCTTTAAATTCTGCCCTAGTTGGTACCCACCCTTGTCCTGGTACCCACTGTGTCTAAGATTGACAATACTCTCCTGCATGACCCCAACGACAATATATCAGACAAGCAATTCAATTGATACCGCCTAACCATTTATGGTTGTGGCAGACAGTCTCACAGCCTCAGCATACCAGTGAGTCTGAATTCATCTTAAAGGAACATTACAGAATTGGTTTTGCTAGCGAAATTGCTGGCAGTGTAAGCACTTTATGTAATCCACCATAAAATATACATAAACTGACAAACCTGTAGAAGTTTGAGATCGATCGGCCATCTAGGTCACGAGAGAACAGTGAAAAACCGATCACAAATTTTGCATTGCATCGATGCCAAAACATAATTGACTAAAACGCTCACTGAGCAATAAACTCCAAACGCGAAAGATTATTTATTTCTCATCAAATATGAAATTTCAGAGAGAAATATTTCAAGGGATGTTTTCTACTATCATCATCATTAGACCGTTTAAGTTTTATGTAAACATGTGATCTTCACGGTTTTTGTTTCTTACCAACTCTGTAACGTTCCTTTAAAGAAGAGAAAGGTTTCAGACCTGTTATAACACAGGATTGGTAGAGCTGACAAAAAAGTCCTGTAGAATGTTCTAATGATTTGTGTGAACCATTATATACATGACATAACAAACCTGTGAAAATTTGAGCTTGAGTACAGACGCGCAGAGGCAAAAATTTCCTTCTAACGTGTTAAGAAGCTACCAGCAGAACAAAATCATGCTCAATTTCATAGAGCTGATAAACCAGAATTCATTGCTTTTAACAATTTTCCGCATAGCAGAAATGAGCTGCTTACCGGCAACACAAATTGTACGCAACAGGCTATTTTGGGTGGCAACCTAAATGTGCTAAGCATAATTGCTGAGCAACCTTTTGTGCTTAATTAGCTCTATTAAAAATTAATTGGGCCCAGGGTTAAATTTCATAGAGCTGCTTAAGACAGAAAATAATGCTTATAAAATCCCTGCTTAGCATTAATGAGTAATGAGTAGGTTACCAGTCAAAAATGACAGGGTATTTTGGGTAGTAACCAGCAAACTGCTAAGCTTATAAATGTAGGTGCTTATTTTTGCGCTTCAAAAACAGCTCCATGAAATTGGGCCCAGGTCATTTCCATCTCACTTGATCAGTGATAAATACACGGATCACATTGCACTGTTTGATCTCTCTTGCTAAATTTAGACTGGTAAAATAATAAGGTACAAGGAATGCCGAAAATGTCCTTTATCTAGTCTCAATATCAGACAAAAAGAGAACGTCAAACCATTCTTCCTCCATGGTCAAACTAAGGTGAAGGATGTGGGGGTGTTAGGAAAAATGAAAAATGAGTTATAGCTCCAAAATACCTTGCAGGAAAAGTTGAAGCATGAAAAGTTGGAGTGCCTTGGTTTGATACCTTTTGTAGATCAAGTAGTGACATTAATCCCCTCATCATAAACCTAGGTGGACGTCTGTGTTTTGTGTCACACAAAAAGTACCCAAACCATTTTTATGAGCCCTCTACATGATAAGCTACTTTTTATTAGAATGCGATATTGCGGAAAGGTTTGTCTGAAATATTTTCCCCTTTTATTGCAAGTCACATCTTTGTCATTGAGGAAGGCCATAGAAACTCCGTTTTGCTTCTCCCCCCCCCCACCCCCCCCCCCCCCAAAAAAGGACCTCTTTAGAACTGGAGCTTGACAGAGGTTTAGATCATGCGTAATGAAACATAACACTAACCATACTGGAAATGTGGATAACAGAATAAAAAGCTGTTGAATTTGCATGTATCAGGAAGAGGTGGATCCTGTTTTATGTAACAGTAACTCGACTATTTCCGCCTGATGTGGGTGAACTGGGTTTTATACATTATAGGCTTCTGTTACAAGGTAATGGTGTAGAAATGATCGGTGATGAAAGAGCAACCACGGACAAACTATTTGAATTGTTTAATGAAATGTTTTAAAAGGGAAAGTGTGTCTTTGTTTTCATGGGAGAGTAAGTGATTCTATGGTCTGTTTTTTAAATAAACACACATCCGACCAACTAGTTCAAATTTCATCAAAAACATGTAGCACTCATGCTTTCAGTGTCCTGAGTAAACATTTTTGCCTGAAAAGCCCTCTTTTCAACTCTTGTGGCAGTGCGACAATTATCATTTGTTCTAAAGCTATTTTTCTGAAGGCTTAATACCAGTCCCTAAGCGATCTGTCCGTGTGTGAAAGAGTTACAGGCACTGGACAATGGATAATTACTCACTTACTTACTTGGTAACGAGCAAGAGCTGTTGATAGTATAAAACATTGTGAGAAACGACTCCCGCTGAAGTAACACAGTTTTTGAGAAAGAGGTAATTTCTCACTCAAATGCCTTTTTTTAGGCATCTGAAAGCACACAAATTTGTGCAACAAGTTTTTTTTTTTCTTGTCCAAATGTTCACAGCTTTGTTATTTTTATGCATTTATGTGTGGAAACACCAAGAGAGAATACTGGTCTTTTACAATTACCAAAGGTGTCCACCGCTTTAAAAACACAAATCTTTATTGTAAATGATGTCTTCAGTAACAAATTACATTGAATCAAACAAGAATAATTTACAGAAGTAGTCTCATATGAGTCATAACAATCGGTGAATTTTATTCCCTGTAAATTCCCATTGATTTGTTGAAGGAATGACAGCTATTGTCTTAACTCATCCCTCAGGAATGTTGATTGGTCATCCCCAGTCATGACTCATGTTATTAGCCAATGTACAATAAAAGCAACCTCCCCCCCCCCAATGACCACAATCAGACCATTCATAAATCTCACCCATTAAGCACTGGAAATTAAAGAGTGAGAGTTTGTAGATAAGTCCAAACAGATGTTCTCTTAAATGTCCTTGGTAAAATGTTGTTTTTTTTTTAAATTTTTATCAAGTAGGCTAATAAGCTACAAGGGAAACTGAGTGGGTACCAGGCCAGATACTTGCCTTGGTGCCCTTGAAATGATCCAGTAGAGATATACAATTTCCTCATAGGGTGCCTTTTACCAAAAGAGAACTACAACTTTCAATGTGGAGACTGTTTGCCCTGTTGCCTATGTCACCAAATCAGTTTACCAATGGTTCTCTCATTTGCACACTCAAATTGGCAACGCATGTAAACTGTCAACAAATGTGTGTTTTGCTCATTCAAACACGTTCAGTAACATACCAAGTGTGACCGACAGGATCCGGAAATAGGGTTTCCCAGTGCGATTGGTAATTGAATAAAAGTGTTTCACACTCAAAGCATGTCTGCATTTAAAAAAAAGAAAAAAAGATAGGTACGTGTATACACTTATCTGTATCCTCATTACCAGGGGTTTCACACCATTTAAATTGTTGTGAGGTTAGAGACTTTATTTGGGTTAAACAAAAAAACAATTTACTAGAGTGGGATTTGTACCAATGAGTCGACCTCCAGATTAACGTGCCGACGCTCTACCAACTGAGCTTTCTAGACCTATGTTTGCAGTCTCCCTATTTTTGTCAATCTTTGTTCGATGGAGACTTGTAATTTTGTCTTCAACTCCAAAGCACTCCATCTATTGGAAAATGGGTACATTGCAGAACTGAATTTGACCTTGGAGCTCAGTTGCCTCTAATTCTAAAAAGGGCGACCAAAATCAGTACAGGGTGACCGAAATATCCCCCACTCTGTCTGACAATAAGGGGTAAATTGTAAAGCTGGTGACAGAATCTTTTCATATGAATTCCCATAAAAGGTTAGTGTCTGTGACGTTACACACCAATGCACACTACTACATAAGGCGACATGTACATAACGTAAATTTCATCCATAAACATCGTTCGTGTTTTTGATTCGGTTCACTGTAATTGTACATTTCATTTTTCAAGGCGAGCTTGACTCATCCTTTACTGCTTGGGTATTCAGTTTTAGTCAGTCGTTCCGCGGCCGATGACGATATCACTTTAGATTATAATCTCTTTATGAAGACTCTTGTGCCCACGCTTCGTCAATGTGTAAAAGAAAAAGAAAAAAGGAGAAGTGACTCACGACAGATAGTTGGGATGTCAAATACTGAGGCAAAAAATAATTAAAGGGAGGTACACCTTTGGTAATATTCCGGAAATTTTAAGGCACTGGACACTATTGGTAATTACTCAAAATAATTGTCAGCATAAAAACTTACTCGATAACAAGCAATGGAGAGCTGTTGATAGTATAAAACATTGTTAGAAACGGCTCCCTCTAAAGTAATGTAGTTTTTGTTTAAGAGGTAATTTTTCATACTCTATTATTAAAAGACTTCAAGCTTGAAGCCTTTTATTAGGCATCTGAAAGCACACAAATTTATTAAACAACTTGGGTGTTTTTTTTTTCTTTTATTATTCTCTTGCAATTGACCAATTGAGGCCAAATTTTCACAGGTTTGTTATTCTACAGGGCCCAATTTATGGCTCTGCTTATCGTAAGCACAGAATCGGCGCTTACAGTAAGCACAGAATCGGCGCTTACGGAAGCAGGGAATTCTGTACTTATGGCAAGCGTATTTCACGGGTTAGCGACGAATTTGGGCTTCTGCGCGTGCGTACTTCACGTTACTAGGCATTCTACGCTTACAAGGCTAGCGCAGAAATTCGGCGCTTGCACGTAAGCGGGGAATCGTGATCGTAAGCGCAGAATTCGGCGGTAAGCAGAGCCATGAAGTTGGGCCCTGGTCTGGTGTATATTTAATGTGCACATTCAAATGATAATGCTGTGGGGGTTTTCCTGTGAAAGGAAAACAGACTTCCTTCTGTTGTAATCCAACCTTGTTGTTACACTCTAGTTTATTGCTCCATGGTTACACTAACACAGATTGACCAGACCCACACAAAACCACAGACTAGAAACCACACTCTGGAAGCATGGGTGGAAATAAGGTATTTGTTTGGAGAAGGGAATGGCTTGATGATCCAAGATGATGTCATGTTGAAACAATGAGGCCTTTAACCTCAACATAAACAGGAGCACCTGGTGGTAGTCTAGTCTTGCTCTCAAGACCTTAGCCAAGTCTTGTTATTGACCAGCTCTACTAATCTTGCTCTCAAAACCTTAGTCTAGTCTTGCTCTCAAGACCTTAACCGAGTCTTGTTATTGACCAACTCTATACCTTAGCCTAATCTTGCTCGCAGAACCTTAGTCTAGTCTTGCTCTTAAGACCTTAGCCTTGTCTTTTTATTGACCAGCTCAATTGGGTTTTTCCCCCAATTTGGAGCCTTGATGGTCGTGCTTCTTCAACAGATTATTATACCACGTAGTTCAAGAGTGGAAAGGTTTAAGCTTAGACCATAGAGAAAGGGCTGACAGAGATTAGACCTTGCTCCATGGTAAGACCAAGCACTTACACCACACTGTGTGGATGGTGTTGGAATTCCTAAAGTAAAAGCAGCTTGGAATGTGTACATAATGCCCTGGTATAGCCATACCACAAACTGACAACCCAGCTGACCTTGAGTTCAATTCCAAGTTACATAAAGTTTGACCTTGGGGTCAGCATCTTATCATTACTCTAAAGGGCCAACCTTGGTCTAAAGGGGCAACCATAGAGGAAACATTCGTTGGATATGTCTTGGCATAATCATTCCATGTTTTATCAAGAAGGTAACTCTGCTTGGGTTGAGGTGGGGGCCATTAACTGTTTTTTGCTAAAATTATTAAAACTTTTTTTTTTTTTTTTTTTTTTTGAGAAAAATTATTAACAATTTAAAATAGAATCTAGAAATGAGGGAAAACCCTGACCTGAGTAGAAACCATATTCAGCTGCACATTTGACTGGTATTGTTTCTTTCTTTTTAATTTTGCCTGTATTTAATCAACATTATGGTCACAAATTTTTGT
This sequence comes from Asterias rubens, assembly GCF_902459465.1. Lineage (NCBI taxonomy): Eukaryota > Metazoa > Echinodermata > Asteroidea > Forcipulatida > Asteriidae > Asterias > Asterias rubens. Next base: position 1,569,093 of record NC_047081.1, on the reverse strand, counting down.
TTATCTATGACCATGCCTTAAACTTGAATCGCTCTCTTTTGTTTGCCATCATCAGAACAGTCTTTCAAGAAAGAATTGGAATCCTAAACCATGGAGTTTCATGAATAAAAAGTTCTGCATACCACACCTAAGGCCTTCGGCAATCAGAGAATTCATAGCCCATTGTGTCGCTTTTGGTTCTAAATCCTGCCATGTATAGAAAAGTAGTTGATGGTCTGTTCCATTCAATTTACAGGGGTGAGGCAACTCTTTGGAAGCCAAAGATCAACAGGGACGAGACGGATGCTGCAGTCACTAGTGTGTCACTACACGCCAATAAACAGGCAAGTCCATTTTATTACCCCTATTCCAAGGAGGGACTTTTGCTCAATATCACGATTTTGCAGCCTTAAAAGAGCAAGGGAAATGTCAAAATTTTCTGATGTGCTTATTTTCCAATAGACCTTAAATGCACATGATGTCATTTGGGTAGGGCATCCTCTCCAAGAGGTCAAAAGGGGGTTCAATGCCAAATCATGTGCACGACACATACGAATCTGTTTCCATTGTTCTCAAGCATGCTTTGCAAAGAAAATCAAAAGATTGTCCAAAGTATAATTTAACTTTTTCAAAAAGTATCAAATTACTTTGTAAAAAGTTTGACTTTTTAAAAGTGATTCAATTGAAAACAGCTTCATATATTTCTTGAAGTTGAGAGTTTTGGCTGGGAGTTGACCATCTTTTTGAAAATATTCTTTGCAACAAACCTTTTTCACACTGCAGACTTTCAATCATCCTGGCTCGGGACACAATGCAACGGCCAAGCCTTTTGCAGCGAGTCCAGGTCCCGGCGCTGGGATGGGTCGAGCCACGGTGGTCCACAAGCAATTCAACTCTCCCGTCGGGATCTACTCATCTGAGAACATCGCAGACAGCTTCAAGGGCCAGACGGAAGGAATGATTGCTGGACGTGTTGGAGGGTGAGTATGGAGTTAGTACCTTCCAACCCTTTCACCAAGTCACTTCTCCAAATCCCCTCTTCCAATTCCCACCCCAATTCCCCTCCCCCTAGACGCCTTCCCCATCCCCCTCTCAAACAATACCCTACCTAAGACCCACTCCTCCCAAACTCCCCAAAACGCCTCACCAGCCTCCTCCCTTAGGCCCCCTCCACAGCCCCCCCTCTTTCAAGCCCTTATCCCATCCCCCTCCCCAAGCTTCCTTCCCCATCCTCCTTTCAAATCTCTCGCTCTTGATCCCTAACCAAGACACCTCAAACTCCCCCTCCCCCGCCCCTCCTGAATCCCCTCCCCAAGGCTTCTCCTAAAACTCCCTCCCAAATCCCCAACCCCCTCCCAGATCTACCATTGCAAGCCTCCCCATCAAAGCCCTCTGCACCACACCCTCTTCCAAACCCCTACCGCATCCTCCACCCTAACCCGCTCCTCCAAGCCCCCTGCCCCACCCCTTCTTACAAGCCCCTCTCCTGTCTCCCTCCCAAGCTGCCTTCCAAATCCCCCATCCCCCTCCAGATCCCCCTCTAAACACCTCACCTCCCAATCCCCCTCCCAGTCCCTGCCAAGTCCCCCTACAACCCCCCTAATCCTTTCCCAAATCCCCTCCTGCAAGCCCCCTTCACCACCCCGGCTTCTAATTCCCTTCCCAGCCCCTCCCTTCCCCAAGACCCCTCCCTTCCCCAAGACCCCTCCCTTCCCCAAGACCCCTCCCCCAAAAGACCTTGCAAATCCCCAAAACCCCTCCCAATCCACCCAAATCAAACAACCCATCAACACATAATCTGACAAACAATTCTACACATTTCTCATAGTGATATGCCAGCGTCCACGCCAGTGTACGGCCATGCCGCCAAGCCTTACACCCCTACCTACCAGGAGCCACCCTCCTACAGCCACGGCCAGGCCCCTGCCCAGTACATCGACCGAGGTGATGATGAGGAGATGAGGTACGGTGGGTACATCAACCCCGGTTCCCAGTCTCGCTCCTTCAAGATGCTGCAGAGCATGACCGCTGAAGAGGAGGCGGCAATGGGTAAGGTCCCAAATTAAAAAATTCCTTGGGGGAGGTTTTAATTTTTCAGAATTTCATCAAAGATTTGTAGATGTGAACAAGCTACCAATTGCGAGTAAATCTATAGTCTTTCATTTTGTCTGTTTGTGGCGTGTCATGGCCGACCGGACTCGGGCTCTGGTGTGTCTGATCAGCAGAGCTTGGGTTTGAGTCTCGGACTTAAAACTTGTGGCCTTAAAAAATGTTTAGTTTGGGGGTGAATTTTTTTTTATGAGAGATTGCCCAACATCACAAGGCTATACATCCACATCAAGGGGAAGGCTATGCTTAAACTGATTTGGGCTGACAACCTAAATCAACTGCCACCAGGGGCACGTTGCCACATACTCCTGGGGTTTACCCTCTTAAAAGTCTTTAAGGATGTACGCATGGGTTAGGCCCTCTCACTTAATCCTTTCTAGTAAAGTTTTAAGCGAGAAGCGAGGGTCCAGATAATACCACAAAGTGTGCAAAAAAGTTTCGTATAAATTTAGGGTTTCAAATAATTATCCTAGATACTGACTAGCAACATTTCAAGGTAAAAAAAAACACCTTTTTCTTCCCACAAAAAAATTGATCCATCAGGCATCACCACTGGCATTCCAGCTTGTTCCTGACGACAAGCAGAGCATATTGTTTGAAACACCGAGACCAAACCGGCTCTTTTCAGAGCCAACACTCCCTCAAAAGAAAATTATCACATGGTTGTTTCCGCAAGTTTACTGTTATTTATAGTTTTCTTAGGATTACTCTTTCCTTTGGCGAGATGGTACCCTCATGTTGTCCTATCATCAATCCTGTCCATGTTTTAGTCTGTTCCTCTGGCATCACTGTTGGCAGCTGTATTAGCGGATCCTAGTGGGGTTTTATCTCGGCTTAAGAGGCTTGCTGAACCAGCTTCGAACATTCCAGCGCCGAATTCCTTTGGATATGGCACTAGCCTCAGGCAAAAAAAAAAAACAGATAAAGATAGTAAATTGCCACTGAGGTTTTGAATTATGAATCTTTATTAAAGGGTCTATGTACTTTTTGTAGGACAAAAAACACAATGTCCACAGATTTACACTAAACTTACACAGCTTGAAGATAATGATAGTAGAAAGCTTCCCTGAAACAATTACGTGCTGAGGTTCTGTAGTTTTGGGGAAATGAGTAAATCAATGTCATGAAAATTCTTTTAAGCATTTAAAAACGTATTTTCATGACATTGTTTTACACATTTCTCAAAAACTACAGCACCTCAGTAAGAAATATTTGAAGGGAAGCTTTCCACTATCATTATCTTCAAACCCTGTAAGTTTAATGTAAATCTATGGACATTTTGAAAAAGAACCCAAATCCTTTAAACAACATATCAAAGGCGCAGTTGTAGTAAGCCCAGATAAGAAACACGCAAGGATGTCTGGTTTAAAATAAAAATAATTCAGGATGGACAGGATCCAGTTATATCAAACTAATCGGCAGACAATTTTGTAATATTATATATCAACGTAACTTCTTTATGAAATAATTTCAATAACTTTCTTATTTTTCATCTGTGCCCGTAACACTGAAAAAACTGTGCACACTTTTTTGTGGTAGGCAATTCCATCTTTATAAAACTAGAAATCTGCATGTGCTTTTTCGAACTTGTCTGTTTACTCGTGCTCTATCTTTTGGCCTTGCTCGTCAATTTCCGTTGAAGATCCTAGTAAAAGATAGTGTAAATTTAGTGTAAAGGTTAGTAGAAAGGTTAGTGTAAATATTAGTGAAATGTTAGTGTAAAGGTTAGTGTAAATGTTAGTGTATCAATAAGTTTAAAAGTTAGGGTAAAGGTTTAGTGTAAAGGTTAGTGTAACAGTAAGTTTAAAGGTTAGGGTAAAGGTTTAGTGTAAAGGTTAGTGTAAAGGTTAGTGTAAAGGTTAGTGTAACAGTAAGTTTAAAGGTTAGGGTGATGGTTTAGTGTAAAAGTTAGCGTAACCTATAGTGTACATGTAAGTGCACATTGGTTCTAGAGGTAATTTCCTGTCAAGACATAAACCTTGAATAACTATAATATGATGTTCTCATTTTGTCTCTTTACAGATGCTCCACCACAGGGTGTAAGAAGTGTCAAAGCACCTACCGCATCACCCCATGCTGTGTCCAGACCAGCACCCACGCTACCCATGTGCTTCAGGTGCAACTTAGGAATAGTGTAAGTTTTTAACCCTCATACCGCAACCCGTCAAGATCTCAACCCAGTGAATCAGTGAATGAACCATGACTCCTCCCCCCCCCCTGAAAAACAAGAGTTGATGGTAAATGTGTGTCTAAAAGCCATTGGACACTTTCGGTAAACAGTATTGTCCAAAGCCCACACTTCGTGTATCACAACTTATATATAAAATAACAAACCTGTGAAAATTTAGGCTCAATTGGTCATCGGAGTCGGGAGAAAATAACGGGAAAACCCACCCTTGTGTCCGCATGTTTCGCCATGTCATGACATGTGTTTAAAATAAATAGGTAATTCTCGATATCGAGAATTTATATTGTTTTAATGTTTTCTTAAAAAGTAAAGCATTTCATGGAATAATATTTCAAGAGAAGTCTTTCACCATTACCTTCTGTAAACCCTGTAAGTTATTTGTAAATCTGTGAACTTTTAATTTCTTTTCTGTTCCGAAAGTGTCCAATGGCTTTCAAGCTCTGTTCAATTGAGGACAGTTTAGCAAAAAAGCCTTGTGAAAGCTTGTTAAATAATCGCAAGTGACAGACAACCAGGGCCCATTACTCAAGGACTGGCGCTCTCGGGAAATGGCCTTAAGATTCCTTAAGTCTGGAAATAGAAAAAAGATGAACCTTGCCCACTGGGAAAGCCTTCGTAAAGCAACCTCCAGATGAGCATTCCCTGTTACCATTGTGGCATACTTATTCATTCAAAACTGTGTATGGGTGTTCACTGTCTCTTATGCAACTATGCAAAAGCGTGCCCCAAATCATGTGGCGTAGCGACTGTCGATTTAGTCGTGAGGAATTCAAATTTAAGCTGTGATCAAGCCCGTCATTGTGCCGTCAATTTTCAAAATTGAAGCAAATTTTGATGTCACATGGCTCTTTTGGCAGCGAATGTTTCGCAGGAGTTGAACACATTTCAACAATTGTGAATTATTTGATGCGATTGTATGATGTCAAAATTTGCATCGCATTTGCAGGAAGTATGAACAAGGCTTATTATGCAATTGGCTTTCATGCTGTAACCATTTTACTTTATCAATAATCAGTTTTATTTTTAGTCAATAAATACTTCTTCCTTTTTGCAGTGGACCAGTCCTGAAAGCCAAAGATAAGACTCTCCACCCAGAGTGCTTCATCTGTTACATGTGCGACGGCCCTCTCAAGAACAAGGGTAAGATCCTATTAATGTATCCCTCTCGTCCGATTTCATTTCATTATGTGGCGTGTCGTGGCAGAGCAGTCTAGTTCACTGGATCCATGCCCTGGTGCTGTCAGCAGCAGAGTTTGGATTCGGATCCCGGTCAGGACAATAGGAGACTTTCCAACGCTAGGTGGCAGCAGACATACCGGGTAAATTTCCATTGTTTACGTAGTTCTGAACATGCGCATAATTCTGAGAACAATGGATTTACCCGGTAAGTCTGCTGCCCTCTATCGTCCCAGAAAGTCTCCCATTGTGTCCTTGAGAAAGGTAAACCATAATTGCTTCAAAAAAGATGGAAGGTACATGTAGTTCATTCTGCTCTACCAACCAGCCATCGGTTTCACCAAACTCTTCCAAACTAAGATTGATCTTAGGACTTAGGACGAGTTAAAATCTGTATCCAAAGAGGTTAGGACACATTTCACCCATCCTAAGTTAGGATGAGTTACTCGTCCTAACTCGAGATAGGATTAATCCTTGCGTTTTGTGAATGCGGCTGCAGGCCCCTAATGGATGACACCCATGCCTACATCCTTACGGTCAGTGAAGGGGTACACCCTGTAATCAGCCCCAGGAGTTGGTGGCAACGTGCCCCTGGTGGCAGTTTGGGTCGATAGCCCAAATCAGTTAAGTGAAGTCCTCATCTTGAAGTGGTCGTCAAGCCTTATGAGTTGGGCGATACATAAAATAAAAACTTCACTGCCAAGCAGTGAGTTCTCTTAATTGGTCACAACATTTTGACTAAACCTGCAGTACTTGGCCCTTCTCAGAGCCAACACTACTCACAAAAGAGATTTGTTTCATGGTGTCACGGCAAACCTTATTTTGGCCATATCCGAAATAGCAGCTATAGCTATGACTGTTTCTAAGGGTGTTGCTAAGGACGTTCTATACTTCAACGCACAATGACAAGGAAATCTAGCCAAAGCCGTAGCTGTCGTTTACGACACGGTCTTAGCCTGCTCTAGTCATCGTCAGGAGACTGAAGAGTATTTTAGTGTGTCATTTTGGTTTTTATTCTATCTCATTTTTTCCCCCGCCACCTCAGGATTCTTCACTGTTCAAGGGAAGGAGTACTGCCACAACTGTGAGAGGCAAGCACGTATGGACGCATCAGCTGGGTAAGACAGATTACATTGTATAACATCAACAGCGCCCATCTTTGTCTTGTTTCATTCTGAAGTACACTAGTTGATACTGATATCTGATGGCACCAGACTAGCATTCTTTTAGCAGTGGTCCTCTGGCCAAGTGCTAGTGGAAAAGCCTGATGCCTAGCAACATGGAGTATGCACACAAACAACCACAAATTCCCTGATCCCCCCCCCCCCAAAAAAAATACAATCAATAACCATGTTGTCACTTCAAGAGAATAGTCTGGTCCCAGTCATTGGAGGATGAAACAGTAGTTATCTCATTGCTGATGGTGGGAACTACAAGTAGACAAAGATGGCCGCTCTGTTGTTAAATTTTTGCCTTTTCATTCTATGGCTCTTTTCCAAACCATGGCTTCGGCTTTGGATTCGCCTTGAGGCTCAGTTCTCTCGTCTGAAGCCCTGAGCGCGTATATGCAAAGCACGCACAATTGTCAAAACAACCGGCGGGGCCAAGCTAGCCAGAGCCTAATCCAAAGCTGAATCCGTCGTTTCGAAAAGGGCCAAGGTTACAAACTGCTTAATTTGTATTACTGTTGTACCCTTGATTCTGTTTGGGTATCTTGGTGGTTGAGTTAGTTATATACCCAAGTTTCAACAGCTTCAAAAGCATTAATTTGGGGGTTTGAGTGCAACTCCAGTTAGCTTTGGATTGAACCAATTTTGATGCAATACTGCTGTTTGGTTCCCCCTTCCGTCTTGGATTACATCGTTGGGGTCAAACCTGACTGTCGAACGGAATCGTCAACAATCCAGAAAGTGGGTTCGAATCCTGGTCGCGTCGCTGGTCATTACTTCATGTACTTCTAATAAAATTGACGTCTTTTATAGCGCCGTTATTCACGAAAGTGCTCATGGCGCTTGCTCCAATTAATAAGTCCTTCTGGTGAGTAATTCGAAGCCTGCTTGTGTTGATTGTGGATGTGCTACATGTACAATGGATGCTCGATGGATTAAAACTTACTTCACATCCCGTAAAAAAGTTCAAGATACTGGAAATAATCAGTTCTTACGTACGTGTTGATCTCATCCGAAGGTGTCCCAAAACACTCAAGAGATGTGTTTTGCCTCAACCTTACTGGTAAAGAAACCAAGACCCTTATGGGTTCTCTTCTTTAAGGGCGTCTGCCCTATTTCAACGGGTCACCAACTCAGACACAGTTGGTTCCCTGTAGTCTACAAAGATGGCATTCATTTCAGCTAGTGCCCTACAACCAAGGGATACAACATTCCTGCATAATTTTAACATTAATACTCCAGTTTACCAGCTCAGACACACCTGGTTTGCTGAAGTAAAAATAAATAAAAAATAAGGCATTCGATTATCAGTTTAGACAGTTGGTACCCTGCCATGGATAAGTATTTATCACATACAGTTCTTGGTACCTTTGTCACGGTAACCACGTAACGAACCCAGTCAGGTTATCACGCAGCGAGAGAAATTGTCAGCTATAAGACCGGGGTCGACCATAAAAAAAGAGAAAATTAAGTAATTTTTTGGAGGCCGTCTTTAGATCGGCTGCAGAGGAGGAATTTGGCAGTTGTTGAAAACATCCTCTTGGTGTGGGGGATAATTTTTGTCGACGGAGGATCTCAGGAATCTCAGTCAGCTCCATGAGAAGAAAGCACAAGAGGCGTTGAATGTTGCTTGCTATTAAGGGACTGGCCCTTTCTGCCAGAGACCTGGGACAGTTAGGCTGTCACTTTTCATGTTTTAAAAGTAGAATTGTTTTTTTTTTTTTTTTTTTTTTTTTTTACCCATACACCGATGTGTGTTAGCACTGTATACTCAGTACTTTCCCGAGTCCTGTGAAAAAATATCACAGGCATGTTACTCGGGTGGGATTCGAACCCACGACCCTCGAAAAGTAGAATTATAATGATCCAAACAAAAATGCCTCAAAACTTTCAGTTTTCCTTATACATTTTGAACTGACACGTAACACGGCACGCCATTTTGTGGAGTCAAGTATTTTACTTTTGATTTTACCTAGCTATGCCTAGTCTCTTTACTAAAGGATACCTTCCCTTTAAAGTTAATTATATGTTTGACCTCAGAGTGTCAGTTTGGGAATGTCGTGCATACATATGTCAAAGATGAATCATCCGTTAAAAATATCTCCTGCCATTTCTTAATCATCGGAGTGTAAATCCCCCCAATGTGTTTTTACAAGACCTTAAATTAAGTCTGGGTCACTATACACTTCAAGGCAGACCAGACTATACAAATACAGGGATTTCTTAAAGGGAGGGTATACCTTTGGTAATTACTCCAAATATTAATGGCTATGGAAACTTAATTGGAAAGAGAAGCACTGCAGCTGTTGATGTTAAACATCTTGAGAAATGATTTTCTTTAAAGGGATGTTGTTTTATGGAGAGGGATACAAAAAACATTTTTGATCTGAGAAACTTTTCTGCAAGAAAACAAAAGTCCTGAAGATTTCTGCATGAAACCAACTGTCCTGAAGACTTGTTTTGTCGGAAGCATTTTAGGGATGTGATATATTTGTATAACCGATCGAAAAAGAGTGCCAGTGTTTTTTTTTTTCTCCCAACCTTTTTTTTTTAAAGATCAATAAAAATAAAAAATAAATAAAAAAATAAATAAAAAAGGTTAAAACAATTATATAACCCCCAGATTGCAGAGAAGGGTTTTTAAAACCAAAAATAAATCGTGATATTGGGCTTCGTGCTCGCTATTTTTCGAGCTTGCATGCAAGTTTCGCGCTTTGTGCTCAGAATGGTTTAGATTTTTTTCCTCAACAGCCTATCACATCCCTGAGTATTGACTCTTAGGTGAGAAACTTGTTTCCAAATCGTGGATTCTTATTTCAATTTGCCAGATCAAAATAAGAATGTTTATATGAAAGTAAACAGTAGTCCTAAACCGAAAGGATCATTTGATGCTTTGCCATAAAATTAGTTGAAACTTAAAGAGGCAGATGATGTGGCGTGTTTATTAAAACTCATACATTGGAATGTTCTCTTAAAAAAATCATAATGCTGTAACCAATATTCAGCTGAATGTAGACGATAACAAAACATTCTCTTACTTCGACAAATAAGATTAAGCTTGTTTATTTCTTCCTTGTCGCTGGTGAACTTTTAAACTGCTGGATCTTTCCAAATTGTTTTCAAGGCACTGAACACGTTTGGTAATTGTTAAGGACTAGTGGTCTGACTCGGTGTATCCCAACTATGGATAAAATAATAAACATGTGAAAGTGTTCGCTTTATTAGACATCGAAGTTCCCTGAAAATAATGAACGAAAGAAAAAAACCCTTGTTCAATTTTTTTTTTCACTTTAGGATGTCTGATGAGAGAAAGGCTCTGGCCTGAAGTCTTTCTCAGATTCAAATTTTTAAGTTAAGTTAAAGATAGTTTGTCCTTGTTGAGCCCTTTTAGGAGCGGGGTAAGAGGGTGCATGCTGTGATTGCTACAGATACCTCGATGACCTTTGACCCTGGAATGAAAAGATGTTTTAAACAAGACCAAACTTCACTCTTTGTGCTGACTCTCTCCCCTTCTGCCCTCTATCGGCAGGAATTGGTAAAGCTGCCTGTGCTGGTTCAGGGGCCCCTTCATCCAATCAGCAACAAGCTGGAACACAAAGCGACCAATCAGAAGGAGAGAGAGTCAGCCAAAAGAGGGAGCTTATGCAAAACAGTTGCCACTGGCATTTATTGCTATGCTGATTCAGGGGCCTTTCTGCCCAATCACAAGGAGGCAACATCCAAAGGAGCCAATCAAATCGACCCAGAGTCAGAAAATGAGTGTGTTTGTGCAAAAGAGCTGCTGATTGGCCACAAAGTTTTCCTAAGTCAATGACATTCTAGAGTACTGCTGTGATTTATTTATTTATTAAAGAATATTTATCAAACCTATGCAATAAGTAGGCCTATGTATTCAGAATAGTTGGGTAACAATTTAGTCACAAAAACCTTGAAGTGCCTTGAGATGTATGTTTTATAGTGGTAGATGAATGAAGCTTGGGTACAAGACCAAGATAGTAATATTTTATAATATTTTGTCCTGCAATTGTACAGACTAGAGTCTTTGAAATGACAGACAATCTCAAGTTCTGAAGAATTTTCTATGTCTCTCGGAGAATAAAATGTTATAGAAACATGAAGCGTGGACTTTCCATGGTGAGAGTTTTGACTTTAACCCAAGTTCAAAGGGAATACCGAAAGATCGTGGCTCAGAAAGTATTTAAGGAATTCATGGTTGACAGTTGCATAGAGCTTAAAGGGGCAGTACAGATTTGAAGATGACAATATTTCGATTTTGTTAAAAATTAATCGTCAGAAGATAAAATTGATTTGAGAATTGTTTCTGTGGCTCTTTATTACGAGGTCGCAATTTCATATATGTTACCAGTTAAAAATTGTATTTATTTAGCCGTATCGCTTTACTGGTTCCCTTTTATTTTACATGAAGATTGAGAGATAAATTACCAGCTGTGTTCTAGCATTGTCAGGTTTTAAAGGGACTTCACAATCTTGGTTCAATTCCTAAAATTAAAATAAATGACACGTTGCCTTGGATTAGGTGCTTTTGGCTTGGGCTAAAACCATTTTTGTATTCAATGAAAAAAGTCCGAGCAATATAACTTTAAACCAAGACAAATACACTCCTTAGATGCCCTGGGGTCGGTTTCATGAAGGTAACTTAAGGACTAGTCCCAGGAATATATAGGAGTTATATACTTAAGTCTAGTCCTAAGTTGGGACCAGTAGCTCATCCTGACTCTAGATAAGACTAGTCTTCACTCTTTGTGAAATCCACCCCTGGTCGCCCCAAACCCACAGCCTTAATAGATCGCTCATCTTTAAATCTGACAAGCTGGGTATCTCAAATACCGGTCACCAGTGATACTTAATCGGTACCACGCATGTGCGGAGAGGTTCTGTAAATGCCAGAAGTCAAGGAGGAATGTTTGTCGCTTGGCGATGATGGTCGACCGATTCAGGAACCATGCCCAGTCTGATTTCTACATCGTCTGGTGATAGAACTCAGTCTCCGTCCAAGTTATTTATTTTTTAATCGTATCCGATTTCAACCCCCTCTTAAAATATTTAATTTTCTGAGAAAAGACGTTTACATGTTTGTAGTGGATCGTGTGTGTTGTATGGTGCTACTGTCACAAAACGTAAGTTGTCTTTGACTTTTTATTTGTGTGTCTGATTTTGTATGCTTTGTCAATTTATAGTCTTGCCTCAAAAAAAAAATTGCCACATTGTTGCCATATTTGCATAATGTATACTTCTAGCAATTTTGATGAAGAAAAAGAAGAAGAAAATCACTGAAACTTTTTGGATTTCAGAAAAATATTGTTGGTATCTGTTTAATTTTGAGTGGAGACAACCAGTGCTGCGGAGCTGAGAAAGGAAATTTTGTTTTGATTTGTTTTCCCGGAAGATTCTTAAAACTCTGAATTTGAAATCATGCCAAAAATTCAACAGTTGTACTGCCCTCATGGGGATAGAGTATGCGTGACATAGGTGTAGTACACTGGTTTATGTACAGCAGTTCATGTAGATAATAATGCAGCACCGTTAATACAGGAAACCAGTGCAGTGGCCATTTTGTTTTTGGAAAAGTGGTAACCATACTTTTACCCTTTAGTTAAATACAATGCCAGCTGGTACACTGTCTGTGACAGGACATTTGACCTTTTGTCATGTGACCTTTTGAAAGGTTATGCTCAATCTTCTAATTGTCAACCAATATCTTTCATGGAAGAATGTAAATTGATTCCAAGGTTTTGTTTTTGCGCAGTCTTCCAGTCTGAAATTCAAAAGTAATAGACAATTTGTTTGTGACTGAAGTTTATTGCAGATGCTCTTCAACAAGTGATATTTTGTGTCACTTTGGTAATATATTGTACCTTCTCTGGGAGACCATGGTTTTTGTGTGGATTCTGTGCCTATTCTCTGTCTTAAAGGGAAGGTATACATTTGGTAAACATTCATCAAATTAATGGCAATAACAACTTTTGGTTTATTATAGAAGCCCACAGCAGCTTTCGATAGTATAAAGCATTTGGAGAAAAATTTCACTTTGAAGTTATGTGGTTCTGTAAAAAGATATCTGTTTTAAGGCCCAAAATTTGAACCTGAGAAGAAACGTTTCTCAGATTGTGTATTCCTACTGCGGATTGTTCTTCCCGGTGGACATATTCGCTTCGGATTTTTTTTTTTGGGGGGGGGGGTATCTCAATTAATGACCACCTTTTGAAATGAAATTTGCACATGTTAGATTTGTTATACATCTACTATTGTATGGGATAAATACAATTGCACTGTTCCAAAAACCAGGCATATACCTTCCCTTAGGAAATCATAGGAAATCAACCAAAGTTTTGTCATAGGAATAGTTTGAAGTTGAAACTCTTACAGTTTATGAAATATAGAGTATTGTAACACCATAATAGAAGGTATTATCATATACCTATAACAATATAGTATTTATAATATGTAGAAAGATATTTATGGTATCTATGTATATCTTTTTTTATAGAAAAATAGCTCATAAGGTTTTTTAACTATTTATTTTAAGTGTGCAATTTTAAACCGGGTTGTTCCTAATACTTACTCTTATTGAGTAAACTCAAACATATGTAACATTTGTGTGTGTGACTTCCCATAAAAATATTTAATTTTAAAATGCTCCACAATACTTGAACATGTATGACTATGACCACATCCGAGTTTTGGAGAAATTAAATGGACTGTTGAATTTGTGGAAATAATGTTTTTGTTTCTTGGCAAGTTTGTATCCAGCTGCCACCATTTTTGTCATGTTCCCTGTATACGACTGTACATTTGTAGTTGTAAATGTCACTTCATGAAAGGGGACCAGACTGATTTGTCTTCAAGCTTCATGCTTATTTGCTGGCCATTGGTGTTATCGTATTGCCTCATGATCTCAGGGTAGTTGTTGACTTTGGTCCATCAGACTTTTTGCTGTCGGCTTCCAGGGCTCAAACTTGGATGATTATCTAATGCATTCCAGGGAGTAGGGCTGAGTGAAGATTTGCAAAAGCCAGGCTACCCTGGAACTCCTTCTTCCTGGTACTCTGTCTCAATTTGATGAATCGCCACTTGTGTCCGCCAATCCATCGGAGGACTAGGTTTTGTCTACTCAACGATTCTGCAAGCTCTGCTTCAAACTGAACAGTCAAAGCTTACGGCCGAACCGGGATTCGAACCCACAACTTTCCAACACCTCTTATTACATCAAATCCCACCAAGATATCAAAGATAGTTTCCGCCGGGTTTTGTCCTCTGTGAACGGGCATTTGTATCAGTTTCTATTTTATTTCAACAGCCAAACCAGGATTCGAACCTACAACTTTCCAAAAACCTCATAAATATTACCTAAAATATCTCAACCACCAAGATACCAAGACATAGTTACCACTTTCCTATTGGGACGGGCATTTGTATCGGTTTGTTTTCTATTCCAGCAGCAGCCCATCATACACCAACGGCTCTTCGTCCCAACCGACCACGGCGCAGCACCACAGCGCTCCCCCTGCCGCAAAACCCTACAGCGCACCCCCTCCTCCTGCCACACAACACTACAAACCATCCCAGCCGCCAGCTCAACAACACTACAAACCATCCCAGCCGCCAGCTCAACAACACTACAGTGCACCCCAGGACAAGTAAGTTATCAATCATCTTTTTTTTTCATTATTAAAACTAAAAGAAACCAATCATAATCTCTCCCCTTTCGCTGATCAAATAAACAACAAAATGGAAGCTGCGCACTTATGGGTCATATCTCAGGTCGTGGCTGATAACGTCCTTCCATCTTTGTTTAATGGTTTATTACTAGAAGGTCGTTTGTGAGGTCATTTGTTTTAGGGTCATATTTTGAAGGCTTATTTTAAAATGACCATTCTAAAAGGTCACACCTTAAATGCTTATTTCAAAATAGCCTTTAAACTCTAAATAATGACCTTGAAAACAACCTTTTGAAAACGACCCACAGATCGTAAAAGCAACTTTCTTACATCAGCACCAATTTTACGTCAGTACCATTTTCGCAGCATCTGGCTATGAAGAATTATTTCATTTCATTGAGCTGCTCATTAAATTTGTTGCGCAAAACATTTCTCGCCATGGTGTAAAAATCTCTCACCATCTTGGCTCCATTTGAAAATATTATTGCCACAAATTCATATACTGACGTCTAATGCTGACGATCATTTACATAATATGCACTAAAACCCTCATGCATATCTAGGGCTAACACTTAAAAACAAAACACACAAACCCAGAAAAGTAAATCACAAATTCATTATTTTGTAACCAACATTTTGCAAAATCTAATAAAAGCTAACCAGCTTTTACCAATAACACCCAAAAGCAAATTTCCTTAGTAGGACTTCAAAAGGATTGTATAGTTTGGTGTTTTTATGACGTGAAAAGTATCTGCTTCAAGTAGATGTTCATTTCAAAAGGAGTGTTTAAAGCAACTATTGCTGCACAACTATACATTACAAGCAAATGACGATAACGCTTTACATCGTGAACAGCATCTGCTTTAAGTTGGTCTTTCATCAAGAGCAGCAGTAAGACTAGAATCCCCTACTTTATTCTGAGTTGTCACATTTAAGGTCAGGGGAGATTCCTTCGGTGTTGTCTAAGGGTTGTTACTTTGCTGAATCCCGCAAACAGCAGCCAGCTGGTGTGGACGGAATCTTGATACATGTAAAGGATTGCTCGTCCCTATTTGTGTCCATTTCCAAATGTCAGATGTTTCGCGTCAAATTTTCCTTTCGAACAGCAAAGAAAACTCGGCAGTGCCGATTTTTATTAGGGCTGTAGTTTTGATTCTGGCACTCTCTACTTCAGGGAAAAAATTAACTTCATGTCGAACGGGAACATAAACAAGAAAAGTAGAAAATATATGTTGATAAAAAAGGGCATTGCATATGGTATTGTCCTTGCAAGCTTGTAATAGTAGACTTGACTTTAGGTGGTGCTTTTGAAAATGTAGGTGTTGAATAATTCATTAGCTGATGCTAGTGTGATATCTACGGATAATTAATCTTCTAAAAGAATAGAAGGCTTCATGAGTTCGGCCAGCGACTACCAGCAACGCTCCATGGAAAAAAAGTCTCACGAAATCTTTGTCAGAATCGTCGTCAAGTATCGCTGAATGGTGATCCATGGCTGCTAGTTGACAAAATCTTCCCTCCCTTTAAAACCTTCCCCCCTAAAAAGGAATGGTATGCTCCGTTTTCCTTAGTTATGTCTTGAACCAAGCCTTCCCTATTTATTTTTATTGTTTTTTAAGCTGAAAGTGAAAGTAGTCAGACTATAACAGCATTTTTCTGTGCCGTGAGAGGACAAGATTCTTGCTCTGAATAAAAATTGAAAACAGATGCATCCCAACTTTTACTCCTACGTGTATGAATTTCAATGTTCTTTTTTTTGTTATAATTTGCACGAAATGAAAATGTGTAGGTCTTTAAATATTTTTTAGGGGAAATCCCTCAAGCTGACCCAAGTAAATTTTTATTAACCAAACTGAATTTTGAATATTAACTATTCGGAGGTTAAATTATTTCAGAATGTCTGTTGAAATGTTCAGAACTGTTTTGCTGAAGTCGGTTTTTTAACATCATAGTCTACAATTGCCTTTTAATTGCCTTTTAATTAGCTGTTTATTAGTTTAGATAAGTAGGAAATAACTCAAGTAGTCGTTCCACCTTTAATTCTTCTCTGAATTCTTACTTCCCAGGTCTTGGACAATTATAAAACTTGTAATGAAAATTTGAAACGTAAGAGTAGAGTGTTTGTAGCTCATATGCACATTTTTTTCCCCAAACATTTTGTCTTTTAAATGATCATAATATTTATGAATTGTTGAAATGTTTATGTGTGGTTTCTATACATAGTTAAACACAAATACTGAGTCTTAGTCTTGTATAGAATGCAAAATTTGGGCGGGAAGTTCGGTGTTATATTTGTTTATCGTTCCCTTGTCCGTTGTCTGTATTTTTAGCACGAACACAGGCTGGTAGTAGTTGTAGAACGATTATTTCTATTTAATACAAAATAATGGAAACAGTGTTCTAGAAATGTCTGTGCAGCTGTATTGAAAGGGGGAGCATGAACGCATTTGGAATCGTGTGGAGCCAGTCATGTGACATTCCTGCTATGCCGAAGATATCATACCACGCTACCGGGGATCGACTCAAAAAAATTCAAGTGGAAAAATTGTGCACAGGTCCAATGTCAAAGAGCTGTTTAGGCTCAAAATCTGGCGAAGCACAACAAAATTATATGCCTACCAAAATGAGGTTACCAGGCAAACTACTGTGTCACATATACAATTTGTGACTGGTATCCTGCTCATTTCTGCGTGGCAGACAGTTGTTAAGCAATGTTATTTTCTTAGCAGCTCTTTAAAATTGGGCCCTGTTCTCGACAAAGTTTTATTTTCAAGTTGGGTGATTAAAAAGCTGTGTGATTCGTTTTTAGTTCCACTGTTTCTATTGGTGTAGCTTTTTCTTTAAGGACGCTTTTCAAGTCCAGGCCTTAGGTAGGAGGCAAAACAGTGCCCTCTACTGTCTAGTGTATTATGTGTTCATATTGTATCCGTAATAGTTTATTATAGACCCTTGTCAGGCTGCCATCTTGTTGTCACATGTAAATCAATGAAACCCAAACTGAGGCTGGGAGTGGCAGATAGTCTGGTACCATTTTGGAGTAATGCATATATGCAAATTGTCATCTGTTCACTTAGAGAACATGACCAATATGATGGTAGCTTTATATGGGGTTGTCTGAAAGGGAAGGTACAATATATTATGATTTATTGATCACTTGGTGTAGACTTGATCATTGCAAAATGACCTCTCTCCGGTTAAACTGTGCGATATAAAGTTGCCTATACTTTTTTTGGAGCAAACAACCTATTTTATAGACACTTGCTGAGATTTATCATAGTTGTCAATATTAGTTTTTACAATTCTCTCGAAACTGGTTTCGCTAGCTAGTCGCTGAAAAAAGGTTAAGGTCAAAAATCTGAAACTGTCCACGCAGATGTGTTGTGGAATAAGCTGTTGCAAGCAACTTACCAACCAAAAGAACCTAGGGTACAAATGCACACAAAATATTTAACCTGACGTTTCGAGCCTTGCAAGGTCTTTTATCTTTTCATACAGAGATTTGTTGGGTCAATCCCTTGCATGTTAAGTGCAGCCAGCATAACTCGCATTCTTAGAATGTTCGCATGGCGCACCTAATTCAAGGCATAGGACAGATCCCGGGCTGCAAAAAAAGCAAACCCTGGTTGGAAGCGTTGTATTTGATTATGAGCTGAATGAGTGTGCCATGTGTTTTGTCTCATCGATCTTTTATGTTTAACCGAGAGGGAAGATTTTTTTTAATGGGTTGGTACAGTATTGGTTATGAGCAAAATTACAAGTCACTGAGTAAGTAATTGCTCAATATTTTAAAACAAACTTCCGTAAGAATTTTGTTGCTTTTTAAAAATATTTTTATATAAATTTTATTTTAGAGAAAATAGAATTAGCTGTTGCAAATAACTTACCAACCAAATGGACCGAGAGTATAAATGCAAAAAATAGTTAATGGCCTAGGATCGAAACGTCAGGCCATTAAGTACTTTTTGCAATTTTATTTTAGAACGTACAATTTTATTTTTTACATTTTTAGAAAATGAGAGAATAGCCCCTAAAAAGCGGCCTCTTTAAGGAATTTCCAATTTCTATCAAAGGATTTAAAAGAATTATCTTCCCCAAAATTATATCAGCTTTCTTAATATTCTGTGTATTTAGAAAATGAAACAACAAACATTTGGTTTTAAATTGTACTGAATGCTTCAGAGAGACTTATTATACATGTATGAGTGTGAAGGGGAATGACCTATAAATTGTTGGCTTCGTGAAATTCATTGCTATTCACTTGTCAAAAAAGACAACATTTTGAGCATTTATTTTATTTTTTATTTTTTTATATTTTTATGCAAGTCGCCCAAAACAAGGCTAAAAGCCACTCTAGGTTAAGGGCTACAAGGAAGAAAACATAGACATGCAGAAACTCAGTGGAGCTGGAGGTAGGAATTGACATTCCTCTTAAAAGATGGAAGATAAATTCTTATCAATTTGAATAGTCTGGGCATCCTTTATAATGTGATTTGGAAGAGTGTTCTCTTCTTTTATCAGTTGGCACCACTACTGTGGTGACTTGTTTTTGAACTACCCATGTTGTACCATCCTATAGTTCTAAACCTTTTTCACTGCTTCATCGTCGTGTGTTTTAAGACGACCCAGGCATCCAAGGCCGCCTCCTCTCGTCAGTCCACCAGTGGTCAGACCGCCCATCGGGATGTTTAACTTTAAGTCTAGGTACACGGCACCACAGAGGGAGGATCCCAACGCCATCATCGCAAGGGCCCTTATGCAGAATCCAGATGCAGTCAAGACGTATGTTGAGATGGGGATAAGTTGTTAAGGGTGGGGAGGGGAAGGGGTGAGGGGTGACTTGGTGGGGTGAGGGTTGACTGGGTGGAGAGGAGTGTAGGGGAAGCATGAATTGGTTAAGTTCGGAGCACAAAATCGTTGTTGAGATAGGATAAGTTCTTGGGGAGGAGTTATTAGGTGGGAGGGGAGAGGACTGGAAAAGAAAGGATAGGGTGAGGGGTGACTGGGTGAAAAGGGTTTAGGGGGTTGAATTAATGGGTAAAGGGAGAGTTTGGAAGATGTTTGTTGAGGTGAGATAATTTCTTTGGCTAGAGGTAGGAGGGGATATGGTGAGGGTTGACTTGGTGGAATGGGGACAAACTGCGGGAGGTAGCATTACTTGGGTGGACAGGGTTGCAGGGGTAGCATAAATGGGTGAAGGGGAGGTTTGAACTCAAGACATTTGTTGAGATGGGATAAGTTCTTAGGAGCAAGGGGAGGGGCAGGGATTTGGGTGAGAGTTGACTGGGTTGAGTTAGGGTTAACTGGGTGGAGATGTTTGTATGGATGGTGAAGGTGAGGGTTTGGAATAGATGTATGGCGAGAGGGGATAAGTTCTTAGGGGTGGAGTAGGGAGGGGATAGAGTGAGGGTTGACTGGGTGGAACGAGGGCAAACTTGGTTGAGTTAGGGTGAACTGTGGGAGAGGGTTGTAGGGGTAGCATGAGTGGGTAAAGAAGATGGTTTGGAAGATGCTTGATGAGATGGGATAAGTTCTTAGGGGTGTAGACAGGAAGTGATGAGGGTTTACTGGGTAGAGTAGGGGTAAACTGGGTGGAGAAGTTTGAATTGTATGGGGTAAAATGAATTGGTGAAGGGGGAATGTTTGAAAGATGTTTAGTGGGGATGGGTTGACTGGGTGGAATCAATGGTTGATGAGGATAACTGGGATCTTAAGATGTGAAAGGGTGGGAGGGGAAAGGGTTGCAGGGGCAAAAACCTGTTTTTAATCACCTCAACTTTTATGAAAGTAGATTTTAATGTCATTTATTTAATTTTGTACAAGTTCTTGCTAAGATATTAGTGCATACTTTATCCTCCCTGGCTTGAATCATTTTAACTTTCATGAAAGTAGATTTTAAATTGATCACTTACTTTTTTTATAAATTTCTAGTTGCTAAAATGATTGATGCCTACTTTATCCTCCCTCACAGATGTCAGGGTGTCGTTCCAGTATTCACAGTAGATAACACGGTAAAACATGAAATGCCCACTGGGCCACAGAGCCCCACAAGTCCAGGAATGAACTTTCCCCGGGAGCCAGGGTAACTGATTTACACCCCAAATTACTCCAATTTGTTGTCTTTGATTGAGTGTTGTCGTTTTGGGTTGGGAATGTTTCTCACATTAAAAGTTGTTCATTTCCTTTTTAGAGATCATGAACTTTAACCTTGTCTTTGGGGACTAAGTGAGCAGTCAATCTTATCGTTCAATCAAATACTCAATGTTATTATCCAATCACAAACAAGTAGACTAATTTAAAACAACATTACTTCCTACTTTAGACTGATTTCTGATGTTGTTGCCCCATGAACAAATCAAGAAAAAACTGTCTAAATACATACTCTCTCGGCCCTTAAATTCTCCTAATTTATTTCTAAGGACCAAATGTTATGCCTGTCAAAGACAATGTGAGATTGGTTGAAATATCTCAGCCAATCAGAAATCTAAACAATTGAAGATCAAACATTGAGATTAATAACAGCAAATCTGATTGGTGACATTTTTTTACTGATTAGAACAAAGTATATAACCAATAAAAAAGTGTATATAACTAGCTAAGTTATTCAGCCAATCAAAAACCAGCTTGCATTTTTGACACCTACTGAAAGCACTCACTTGATTGGCTGTCTATTTTTGTACTTGATAGAAGTACAGTCATCACCTTCAAAGAAACAATGTGATTGGTTAGAAGTTGACATTGACAATGTAACAAGCTTCCTGATTGGCTGCCCACCATACTCCCTTCAGATGTCCATTATACGTGTATACATTTTGTAGCATGCATTAGTTTGAATTTTTAGTGTCATAATTAATAGTTTTCATCATGTTTGGTTAATCACTTTTTGTAATTATACATAGTCTGTATGAAACACATTGCATTTTTTGAATAAATAATTTTTCAGCACTGTTGTGTCTCAAAGTCATTTTATAGCATGGATAAAACAAGACCCAACCATATCGTCAAGTAATAACTTCATTGCGTAGAATAAATCACCATGTAGAATTTACAACCATTATTAAGTCATCTTTCTGTAGTCATTAGCGATATCAAAAATAAATATTTGTAGTTTTGTTCAATTCTGAAGATTATGGCTGCAGTTGTTGGCATTTGGAGACTTTGTTGACACTTGGTTGCAGCAGACTTACTAGGTGAATTTATTGTTCTTGGTAATGTGCGAATGATCGCATTAACTATCACAATGGAGATAAACTTTGGATGTCTGCTGCCATCTTGCGTCCAAAAGTCTCCCATTGGTCAACCCAAAGATTTGCTAAGCACAGAAAAATCTTGCTTAGCAAAGAACAGGCTACCAGCCAAAGTAATGTATAGTTTACATCTTTGGGATTGGTTCCCTGACTTTTCTTATGCTTATCAAAGAACTTCACCAAGTATTGTTCTCCTAACTTTGACCCAAGCCATTTTCATTCAGAAATCTTCACAAGTTTATTTTTATAATTGTGCGGTTATAGACACAATAGCAAAATTACCTCTTTTGAAGAAAGGTGTTTCAAAAACCTTATGTATAAATCTTAAGTGTTTTTGTGTAATTATCACACAACAGTTGGTTGAGATATGACTGGGCCTTGGTGATTTTGTCTTAACAGTAAGGCCATATAAAAAAAATATTGTTGATCGTCCATTTTTTTTGCGGATGGGGGAGGGAGGGATATTTTTTTTTTTTTTTCAAGTTTTGTTGACATGCCAAACTAATATGAAATCAAGAATAAAGAAATCATCACAATCACTATAAAACAGAGGGTTTGTGTGTTTTTGATGTTTTCAATAGTTTTGTCAAACAAATTTAACTCCTAGATGACATTTTCTGTAAACTTTTCCAAACAACTGAGCACAGTGTAGCCCAAGTAAATAATTATTTGAAGAATCGTTCTTGCTTTGCCAACATGAATAAAAACCTTCTTTAAACATCTTTTCAAACCTGTACATTTTGAAAAAAATATCACCTGAAAAATCTGGGCAGTAAAAGTATAAAGAGATATCCAGACATGGAGTAAAAAATAAATAAAATGGGGTCGGGCTGTTTTGAGCGGTCGGGCGGGGACGATCAACAATTTTTTTTTTATGTGGCCTAATGGGTGTATTTTAAATATATGTGTGGCAAAGTTGATTGTGTCGTTGTTATTTAAACGTTATTGTTTAATTGTTTCCACCAATGGATTTTTCCATCAAAGTTTAGTTGTCGATCGATGCAATGGAGTGTGTATCTTGTCTATTTTATACAAACATGGACGCCTTTGTTGTGTGTCTTAGCATATTTATATACCCTGCTTTATGTTTGTGCCCGTATAAATATTTGCCCCCTAAAGTAAATGAGATTTTGTAAAAGATCATAAGAACATGGAGGTAGAAGACTTGGCTTGTACAGTGTGCTGATCAACATTGTACAACATGTTTGCAAGTCTTTACGTTTTACCAAATATATTTGTGCCATTTCTACAACCACTTTTCCTTCACATTAAAGCCATTGGACCCTTTCGGTAAACAGTATTGTCCAAGGCCCACACTTCGTGTACCACAACTTCTATATCAAATAACAAACCTGTGAAAATTTAGGCTCAATTGCTCATCGGAGTCGGGAGAAAATAACGGGAAAACCCACCCTTGGTTTCCGCGCGTTTCGCCGTGTCATGACATGTGTTTAAAATAAATCCGTAATTCTCGTTAACGAGAATTGATATCGTTTTGCTGTTTTCTCAAAAAGTAAAGCATTTCATGGAATAATATTTCAAGAGAAGTCTTTCACCACTATCTTCTGTAAACCATGTAAGTTATTTGTAAATCTGTGAACTTTTTGGGTTTTTTTCTGAACCGAAAGGGTCCAATGGCTTTAAAGTAAGAACAGTAGTCAAAGCAAAGAATCACAAGAACTAATGGTTCATTGTGTGGTATACAAACAAGGGGTAAAACAAAATTGGCTGTTAAGTGGCTCTATGAAATTGAAGTAGGGCCCAGGTTAGCAGTTGAAGTGCCGAAAGATAAACAAAATTTTCTAGAAAATCGGCCCAAGTATGAAAGGGACTTACATGTATGTATTCTGGACTTTGACAAAGGAATCTAAAGTAAAAATTAAAATTAGCGTAAAGTATTATTTTTGCTGAAATAGGTTTAAAGAGTTAGTCGTAATTAATATTAAGAAAAAGGTAAAGAAAATTATAGTTTATCGTATTTTGGGGTAGCAGAAGTCTTTATCTTAAACTCCTGGTTTAGACCGCTGTCATGGGGGCGGCCATTTTGTCAGTACACACGAGTAAACATAAATCATGGACATGTGTACAATTTTGGTTACCAGAAAACGGTCACCAGCCAAGATACCATTTCAGATGTACAATTTTGTATTGGTTTCCTGCTGAAATGATGGTGAGAAATTTAAGTGGTATTAGACTTGTTTCAGTCCGAAATCCAGGAGCCAATTTCAAATCTGCTTAGCAAACATATCTGCTTAGCAAAATTGAGCAGGAAACCATTCACAAATTGTACGTGCGAATTGGTATCTTGGCTGGTAATTTATTTCTGTTAACCAAAATTGTTTTGTGCTTGGCTTCTTTGTTAGCGCTATTGTGTTTCTATTTTGTTAGCGCTATTGACACAAGACTTCTGGTACTTCTTAATGCATAAAATATTTATTTAGTTAGTCAGTCTTGAAAAAAAGCGTGTAAGTAGGGTATATAAATATTCACTTCAAATCCATTGGTGGTTTTGTAATTGCTGTACTAATAGACTCGTTTGGCGTTGCTATTAACGCAATCTGAATGTCCGATAACAGTGTGGTTTGAGCATGAGTTGTTGAATGTTGATGCGAATAATATT
Source organism: Asterias rubens (assembly GCF_902459465.1). Taxonomy (NCBI): domain Eukaryota; kingdom Metazoa; phylum Echinodermata; class Asteroidea; order Forcipulatida; family Asteriidae; genus Asterias; species Asterias rubens. The sequence goes on along the minus strand of NC_047081.1, from coordinate 1,544,929 downwards.
TTGTTTTTTTGTGCATGGCAAGAATTCCACCCTGTTTTCCCTGTTAACGCAGCCTGTTGAGTTATATCTAGCAGCCTACGTCACATGCAAAGAAACAAACAAATGGACAAGTGTCACATAGTCACAAGTTTAACTGTCGGTATTTTGTAATTGAAACTGTATTTTGGAAGACACAACTCATCGTTATCTTCAAGAAATATATCATATCTATAACAGGATTGGTAGAGCTGACATAATTAGTCGCAGACAGTGTTTATGTTTTGTGTGATCAACCATATACTTGAAAATTTTGGCTTAATATCTGTTGTTTCAGTTAGGAGAATATAGTATTAAACCATGCCCACTTTTAATATTTTATCTTGTTGTCTTTAAAGGAACACATTGCCTTGGATCGGTCGAGTTGGTCTTTGAAAAGCGTTTGTAACCATTTGTTATCAAATGCATATGATTAGAAAGAGACTTTAAAAGTAGAATACAATAATCCACACAAGTATCACTCGAAAATGCGTGGTTTTCCTTTTACCTCGTCGACTAACACGGTCAGCCATTTATGGGAGTCAGATTTTTGACTCCCATAAATGGTTGTTGCATTTGTTTAGGTTTTCAGATACAGTTTTCTCGACAATGACTGTGTTTTTAGAGGAAAATAATTCACCGAAAAAAAGTGGTTCTGAAAAAATTGCATTATTAGGTTCTGAAGACACTTAAATCTGAGGAAAAGTGCCTTTTTCTTTTACTTTTAAAATTAATGTTCAATCAGTTACGGTAGTATTTTACCGCATTGTTTTGTGGGAAGATTCATGGATGCCTGAACAAGATTTGACCTTGAACTCTTACTGCTTGAACAAAGTTTTGTATCTCAAGTTTTTGTTTTATCTCAAATAGAGTTGTATCTAAAATAAGGTCATATCTCTAATGAGGACATATCTCTAATGAGGTCATATCTCAACTAAGGTCGTATCTCAAATAGAATGGTATCTCAACTATTAGGGTCATATCCCAAATGGGATCGTAACTCAACTTGGGTCATATCTTAAATGCAGGGTATTATTTTGGTACTTGTCAAAGACCAGTATCATCACTCGATGTATTCCAAAATATGCATAAAGTGCTACAATCTTTTCACTCATCAATGTGCAAATGAAGTTAATATTTTATTATATTTTTTTTTTTGCCTACTCAAGCGAACATTCAGTTTGTATATAATCAGTAAACTACAGCTAGATTTCATAAATTGTGAGCAGGGGGCATAATATGAAGAAAAAAAAATCAACTATTCAGCACATATAACGTAATTTTAAATCCTGATGGCTCAGAGGAGTGTAGGGGCAGACCATGTTCTGCTGAATAAATTTGTTCTTCTGTAAAATACAATGATGCAAAAGTAAACATACATATTGATTGTCAACATTGTAAGCGATCTTTTTGTGTCAATGTTTAGCTTTTGAAACCAGCATTTTACCTGTCACTGTTTTCTTAGGTCTGCTTTTAAGTCCACAACTTTGCTAAGCATGGAAAATGCTACATGGTAACCACATCACATTGCCAATGCTGTAACTAGCATTGGTTGGCTTGTGCCTTAAGCGCTCGCCTTTCACCAAGGTGGCCCTGGTTCGATACCCTGCCAGGGCCATATGTGGGTTGCGTTGTGCATTGGTTCTCTGCTGTGCCACAAGGGTTTTTCAGACCATCAGGTTGTGCTCCGTGGTCATAATGGGTTGTTGTAGCCGCGTCCTTCGCATTTTAGCTCTTAGCTGCGAGTAAGGATGATTAGCCTCCCAAATTATTATTATTACTATTTTCGTTGTATCGATGTATATAGCATTATCAATGCTGTAACTAGCATTACCAATGCTGTAACTAGCATTACCAATGCTTTAACTAGCATTACACGTACCAATGCTTTAACTAGCATTACCAATGCTTTAACTAGCATTACCAATGCTTTAACTAGCATTACCAATGCTTTAACTAGCATTACCAATGCTTTAACTAGCATTACCAATGCTTTAACTAGCATTACCAAAGCTTTAACTATCGTTACCAATGTGTAACTATAGCATCACCAATGTGTAACTATAGCATCACCAACAATGTAACCAATGCTGTAACTCGCATCATCATACCATTTCTGTATATTAGCGTAATCAACTCTGTAACTATAGTCTTATAAACAATTAACTATTTCTAGGCATTTGTTTGTGTTGTCTATTGAGCATGTTTATCTTGTTTTTGTTTGTCACTTTACTGATGTTCACCACATATTAAGTTGTGTTGTAATTTTACCAACTGAAGTAACTTTGAGTTACCTACTTTTCCTGTATTTACAAACTAAGCTTAGGAACTAGACTTAGCAAACTGCATGAACTCTGTATTCTTTTAGTCACTAATTTTGAAGTATGTCAGTTACAAAAAGTGAGACGTTTTTACATACACTTCAGGGGATTTGGGGTTTAAACAAAATGGTTTCAATTGCCTTTTAAAAGATACAAATAAAAATCCAAGCATTTTTTCGTATGCAGATACTGTTTTTTTGTTTTTTATGAATTAAAAATTGGATTGTGCCAAAATTTTGTACAAGAGCAGGAGTTGAACATTCGACCTCCGGGTTAACATCTCATTTTTTTGTTCTGACTGAAAACGTGCGTAATATTTACTTTCTGTAGCATTCAGACATCATGATTTACTTTTTAAAATGTCAGAAAATATTTTATTTACCATATGTAACTTCTTAACTTTTTACACATTATTTGCCTTTGCATTTACCCTTCATATCCACTTATAAAATTAGACAAACTAACCTTATTTTTTCTAACTGTAGCTTACTTTGCTAATTTCATTTACTAATATTTTTGTGAAGTTGTTTTTGATTTGACAGTTTTTGATGTGCCATTTTGAATTGATGAGCTGAGTTTGAATCCAGCTTTTTTTTAAAGATATTTTGTAAAATGTGTTTAGTAATATGTGCTCACTCCAGTCGCAAATAAACCCCCACCTTTATTTACTCTCTTCACTCTCTTGTCCGAGTGGTGTAAGTTTCCTTTCTTTTGAGAGTGAAAGTAAATCTGTGTCACTCTTTTTGCGTGAAATTGGAAGTACCTTTCATTCACTCTGAAATGGGTTGTCCGCCATATTGCTCTTTGCAAGATAGGTATGGCGGACAAAACAATTGAGGTTTTTTTCTTCTTCAATTTTTTACATTTACGCATGAGTGTGAACACCATTGTAAATTCTTGTCCTGGTTTTCATTTGTTCTGGAGTGAGCACTATTGCAACTGTTTTATTCAATCTGTATTTCTATTAATTTTTTTCCTCCCCTTGCCTTTGGCCTCGGTTTTCCCAACACAACTTTTCCCTTGTTCTTTCATATATTTCCCTTTTCCCTCCAAACAGTTTTCTTTTCCCTTCCAAACAATTCCCTTTATCCATCCAAATATTTCCCTTTTCCCGTCCAACCTTTTCCCATGTCCCATCCGGATCATTTTCCTTCTCCCATCTAAACATTTAAATTGACCCATCCAAACAATTCCCTTTCCCATCGTAACCTTCCCATTTTCCATCCAAAGTTTGTCCCCTTCTCATTTTCAAGATTTCTTGCTTATTCCCTTGAGTAGTCAAATACTTTTTTTTTATTAAGAGAAGAAACAAAGATTTCTTACCAATCCATCAAGACCTTTAAGAAGTTAGAAGTAGGGTGAGATCGTTGGGAAAAATGTTCCGAAGAAACACAAGCACATATATCATCTAATCCCAGCTCCAGGCAATACAAGCCTTCATCCTGCTCTATAAATGTCAACTCAAATTAATAAAAGTACCATTACACCGTGTCCGACACACGCAGGCTTTGACTTTTACGATAAACCTTCCCAGTGAATATAATCATTTACCCTTAGTCTGGTACCCCGCGGCAGTAGAAGTGATTAGTCTATATAAGTCAGAGATATTTAGCGGCAAGCTCGACGTAGCTCCGACAGGGGTTTGATTTATAAAAAGCAATCGCATCTTTTGAAATCCATACACTAGGCCTCTCCTCCTTGAGCAAACAAGGCAAGAAACTGCTCTGGACAGATAAGTAGTAATTGGCAGCTGGTCCTACTTTCTTTTTCCCCCCATCCTCTCACCTTCTTGACCTGTCGACCTTACCACCACAAACCTCCCATCCACAACCAACTCACCCAAGCTTCTATACGCCTTCAACCGTGGACCTCCTATTGTCCCTCTTTGGTTTATACTCCTTCCCCCTCCTCTAACTCTCCGACTCCACTATCAACCCGATCGCAAAATGAGCACTACCTACCCTCTAGTCACCTTTTGATAGGCCCACCCCTAATCTTCCATCCATGGCCCCATTTCATTCTCTGCTTAATGAGTTGTACGCTTACGATCATCAAGCGCAGATTTTTGCGTCTACAGAGCTGTATATGTGAATGATGCCTAGTAACGTTGCTTGCGCATTGACAAACAAATATTCTCTGCAAATCCACAAATATTCCCTGCTAATCCACAAATATTCCCTGCTAATCCACAAATATTCCCTGCTAATCCACAAATATTCCCTGCTAATCCACAAATATTCCCTGTTAATCAACAAATATTCCCTGCTAATCCACAAATATTCCCTGCTAATCCACAAATAGTCCCTGCTAACCCACAAATATTCCCTGCTAATCCACAAATATTCCCTGCTAATCCACAAATATTCCCTGCTAATCCATGCAATACACTTGGTGTAAGCGTGGAACTCCCTGCTTCCCTTCACTGAAGGTAAGCGGAGCCATGAAATTGGGCCAAGCAGGCCCACCCCTAACCTCATCCATAATATCCTTGCTATTCAGGCCCCCCCCCATTGCTCCCATCCGTCCTACCAGCCAGCCACTACCACCCCTCACCCCTGCCCACCAACCCCTCCCTTCCTCTTGGTCCAACTGACTGTTAATATATTTCACAGTGTGTTTGTGTTTTTATATTTTTCTTACTACTCACTTCTTTTACCGCACCCCTACCCACCAAAACCTCACCCCTACCCACCAAAACCTCACCCCTACCCACCAAAACCTCACCCCTACCCACCAAAACCTCACCCCTACCCACCAACCTCACCCCTACCCAACAAAACCTCACCCCTACCCACCAACCTCACCCCTACCCACTATACCCACTACCCCCCGTAGCCCTACCCTCCAACCTCCCTCAACATTTACCCTCCCTCCCTCTCCACTGGCTGTTAATATATTTCACGGTGTGTTTGTGTTTTTATATTTTTCTTACTACTCACTTCTTTTACCACAGTGCTCCTGATGACGGGGTGAAGGTGATGTTCCTGCCCAGTTCTGCTGGGTAATTAACACAGTTTCTGCGACTACTTATCGCTATTTTATCGATAATAATATTGTCTTTGTTTATCAGTGTGTAAATGTGGAATGTCTGTGGCCAGCGGCCTAAATGTTTTGAATTTTGCCTTTCGCCATCATAAGCTAAAGCTGTGTTCCTATTGGAGTTTTGGTTTTAAGTATCGGATTTTTAGTGTAGAATGACAAAATTGAATCCAATAGAGATGCGTGGTAAACTGACGAAAGAAGTCGCAAAAGATTTTGGTGCAGCCAAAGCAAAAACAATTATTGGTGAAAGGCAAAAACAGTTATTGGTGAAAGGCAAAAACAATTATTTGTGATGCAAGAATTTTTAAGTATTAATCCTTTATTTGTATTACATAAATTAAATCAGACTTGTGAAGAAATTTTGTGATTCTATGTTTATAATTTATATATCTGTATATTTTTTTGCTGTCTTCTATTCTTTAACTTTGTTTGTCAAAGTTAAAAGAACAAGTTTAAGGTTGTAGTTGTTTTGTGTTTTTTTATTTTGAAAGTGTTTACACAGGTACATTTATGTTATCAAATATTATAATTTGTAGTTTAGAAAGTTGTGTTTTTTGTTCGATATTTTTATATTTGTCTGTGGCAAAGTTGTGTGTATGAGATCTATATATTTTTTTCATTTGTGACTGTGACTTGTACCAGTTGAATTTCTATTTCAAAAGTTTTAACTCATTTTAAATTTCAGATTTTCAGACTTTCAGAATGTGTTCCATGATTTTCATGTTTTTCAATCTCTTGTTATTGCTTTAAATTGTTTAAGTTCTGCATGACTTCTGTTTCCTTTGGACAAACCAAATTCGCGATTATGTTTCGATGAAGTCGGATTTCAAATTTATGGTCTGTACACTTTTGTAGGGAGAAATATTTTATTCCTGAATTTTGATGACATTCAATCAATTAGGTGTTCAGGTTAGCGAAGTGGTATCTTTCCCCGTCTTCCACCTCTAGGGCCCTGGTTCGAATCCCATCAGGGCTCTATGTGGATTTGGTTTTCAGTCCCTACCTGACTGTGTGGGTTTCCTCTGGAATAATTCTCCAGGGTTTTCCTCCTACATTTAAAACTGAAACTTCCTTGCCTTCTCTCCATGGGTTCTTGGCTAGTACGTGACTTAAGCCCGGTTCGTATTTCCTGCAAATGCGATGCGAATGCGATTTGAATGTTGACGTCACAAATTCGCAACGGATAATTCGCAGCAGTTAAACTCTGCTCAACTCACTTGCGAATATTGGTGCGCAAAGGAGGGTTGTGACGTCAAATTCACGTCTGATTCGCTTCGCATTCACATTCGCAGGAAGTATGAACCGGGCTTAAGGTCACTTTTCTGAGAATCCTTGGTTTCACAACCAGAATAAATGAAATAAAATAAACTTTCTTTGAAAGGGATATCAATTATACTAATGTGACTAATTTTTTTCTGAAAACTTTTCTCCCATTTTGTTTTTCGCAGCAAGCAAACTCCCAGTCAGATTGCAACTCAGGCACGCAGCAACCCGGTACCCCGCGCCATGAGCCAACCACCACCACGGGCCCCAGGTAAGGGACTTCGAGCTCCGTAATCAGTTTCTTGTAACCCTGTAAGCAAAAAAAAATGCTAAGCACAGAAAAGTCTTGCTTAGCAGAAACAGGTTACCAGCTGACATTCCGTAAAGTTTACATTGTTGCAACTGGTGCTCCACTCAATTTATTTAGGGGTGGGTTCTTCAAGGATTCGCTTAACAATCTTTCTGCTTTTTGAGATTGGGTTGTAGGCCAAATTTCATAGTAAACACTGTTAAGCATTACTCTACTGTGCTAAGCACATTTTTGTGCTAACATGCTTTATTAAATTGGGCACAGGCATGAAACAGAAAGATACATAATTTCCTTAACAAACCATGTGTCTACTTTGATAATAAATAACAATATAAAAGAGACATAACATCCTAGTCTTCACTTTGTTGACTTTGGGCCATACAACTCTACACATCATTCCCAGCATGTTTACTGTACGTTGGAGAATGATACAGTGATTGACCCCTGGGCCAGTTTACAATGAGGTCTAATTTTAGTCCCCTGTCTGAACAGGGCCATAGAAGACAAGTGCAATAAACTCAGGGCTATAATCCATGGTTTAATCTCTTTAACAGTTGCCTAGCGTTCAGCCGAATGAGTAAACCATTAACCATAGGTGTGTCACTTCCTGTCAGTGTTAAATCCTATGGGTGAAGCCGGACGCAACAGTTGCATTCCAGTCGTCGTTGTTTCAATATTTTTGTGATTGATCTAATCCCTACTCTCCAGGCCCACCTCCTCCGCCCCCAACGTTTTCCAGGGCGCCCCAGCAGCATAGCCGCGCTCCGATGGCCAACCAGCCCAGGCAGCAGCAGCATGCCCCACAGCAGCGTGCCCCACAGCAGCGTGCCCAACAGCAGCAGCATGCCCAGACACCGGCAGCTGGGGGTGGACCATCGGCGGGACGTACGCCAATGTGTGACGGATGCGACAGCATCATCAGGTGAGATTTACCTACAGGCAATACTAAGGTTAACCATGGTCACAGAAATCTGGCCTTCTACACCTTTGGTAATTGTCAAAGACCAGTATATTCTCACTTGATGTATCCAGACATACCCATAGAATAAAAAATCTGTGAAAGTTTGGACTCCATTAGTCATCAAAGTTGCAAGAGAATAATGAAAGAAAAAAACGCCCTTGTTGCACAAATTTGTGTGCTTTCAGATGCCCTTTTTGTAGTAATAAAAGACTTCGGGCCTAAAGTATTTAAATATTTGCTTTCTCGAAATCTCTGTTACTTCAGAGGGAGCCAACAGCTTTCCATTGCTCGTTACCAAGTACATGTAAGTTGTTATGCTTACAAAGTTCTATTTTGAGTAATTACCAATAGTGTCCAGTGCCTTTAATGAAGAGTTCAAGGGGTCTCTAGCCACAGACACTAAGGATTTAGAATTTTACAAAATAATGACGGTAAAATCTTCTTCACCAGGGGCGCGTTCGTCTCCGCCGTAGGCCGCAACTGGCATCCTGAGCATTTCGTCTGCGTCCACTGCCACGAGAACCTGTCCAATCAGGGCTTCATGGAGCAGAACGGGAAAGTCTACTGCGAAAAAGACTTCAACAACCTGTACGCTCCAAAGTGTGCCATCTGCCATAGGAGTATCTCCCAAGGGGTGAGAATTTACAAGGGCATTAGTGTTTGATATGTGACCTAGAAGGGTATTTATGTGGCCGAAGACTTTTATTTACTAGTACACCAAAAGGGAAAACTGACTGCCCAATGAAACAAACTGAAAATCCCAGCTTGCAGAAACTTATTTTTTATCATCTCTTAAAACCTTTCCCCCTACAAATATTTTTATATCTGGTGGTTTTCTTTCTCGTTCTCAGGGATGCGTCCAAGCGATGGGGAGCACCTACCATCAGGACTGCTTCCTGTGCCATCATTGCAACGAGCCAATAACCGGAACTGCGTTCCACATCAGTGAGGGTAAACCCTACTGCAAGAAGGGTAAGAAGACAGTTGTGACAGCACTGGAGGAACAGAAACCCCCCCCCCCCCCAAAAAAAAAAAAAAAAAAAAAAAAAAAAAAAACATGTGCAAATGAGTGGGATGCAAGTTGTTAACATTAATTACCCTTTTTTTTCTTGTTTGGAAAGAATTTTCCAAGAGTACTGTCAGAGGTCTTAAATTTTGTGAAGTGTATCATAAAAAGGGTCTTAAAAAGTCTTAAATTTTACTTTTTAAGGGCACTGGAAAATATTGGTAATTACTCAAATAAAATTGTTAGCATAAAAACTTACTTGGTAATGAGCAATGGAGAGCTGTTGATAGTACAAAACATTGTGAGAAGTGGCTCCCTCTGAAGTAACATAGTTTTTGAGAAAGCTTCAGCTGAAGCCTTTTATTAGGCATCTGAAAGCTCACAAAGTCGTGCAACAATGGTGTTTTTTCTCTCATTCTCTTGCAACCTCGATGACCAATTTGGCCCAAATTTTCTCAGGTTTGTTATTTTATGCATAGGTTGGGATACACCAATAGGGGCCTACTGGTCTACAATTACCAAAGGTGTCCAGGGGTCGATTTCACAATAAGTTACCCGTCCTAAGTTAGGACTAGTCCTACGAGATATACAAATTGCATGGATAGTCCTAAGTTAGGACTAGTCCTAGGAGATATGCAAATTGCATGGATAGTCCTAAGTTAGGACGAGTAACTGGTCCTAACTCGAGATAAGACTAGTCCTAACTCTTTGTGAAATCCACCCCTGTGCCTTTAAAGTGTGCAGATACCCTACTCACCACTCAATCGGGACATGCAAAGTATGAGTTTTTGTTTTCTCTGATTACAGACTACCAGGCGTTGTTCTCTGTCCGTTGCGCTGGATGTAATTACCCAGTAGAGCCTGGAGATGCGTGGGTGGAGGCACTGAAGAAACAATGGCACTCAACGTGCTTCAATTGCTCTAATCCGGTAAGGAAAAATCACTCTTCAAATATCACTTTCCTTTCTCTATGAGTTTCATCTCTATGTCAGGTCAGGGCCCAATTTCATAGAGCTGCTAAGCACAAAAATTTGCTAAGCATGAAATTTCTTCCTTGATAAAAACAAGATTACCATCAAAATGTCCACGTGATTTTCAGGATAAGCAAACAACAGCTAAATACCAGTAACAAGCAATATGCAACAAATGGAAATTTGGATGGTAATCCTGTTTAGATCAAGGAAGACATTTCATGCTTAGCAATTTTTTGTGCTTAGCAGCGCTATAAAATTGGGCCCAGGACAACTCGCGGATAACAACCGCCCAGGACAAGCTTTTCTACACAACGATAAGTCACCTTGTTTGAAATTGGGTGTTGGAGAAAACATGGAAGAAATCACAGTGCCTAGAGTTACATTTGATAACAAACCACAGAGACTAAGATCGCTATCTGCTGGGAAAACAAGTAGAGGTCTCTATTTGTCTCACTTAAAAAAAAATAAAATACATGTTTCAGTTAAGTACAATAACTTCCAAACCTCAAGTTTGTTCATACTACATTTAATCAGCCAGTCAAACCTCAGAGTGCTTGGTGGGGCTGCTTAAGCACAGGGCATGTCCCTAGTGCATCGCAGACCTTTCTGCAAGTAAAATCATTTCTTTATAGAAGTACAATCTGACATCGGAGAATCGTTATCCGACTTTCTGTTCTGGATTAGTTTTGACAAGACCCCTAAGCAGGGAACCAGTCACAACCAATGTATTTTATATGCCCTTTTTTCAGGTAACCTGCTTTTGCTTAGCAGGATTTTAGCGCCGTGTGAATTTGTTTGCTTTATAGCTTAAATGACATTTGGCGCTGATGTGTTGGATTATTTGTTCATTCTTTTCCCTACGTTTATTTTCTTTTTTTCAGTCATGTGGTACTCCACTAGAAGGACAAGCCTTCTATGCCGACCGAGGCCAGCCGTACTGCAAGCACCATGCACCATAGATTCCTGTAAAAATGCCTATCAGAAGAGGCGCGGCCTCGGGTCACTACACAATATGGAGCAGCTTAGGGTGTGAGAGGAGTTTTTTTTAGTAACATGGGGAGTTAAGGTTTTCTTTGGATTTGGGGGTTGTTGGGGGAGAATTCTTCTTGTTTTTGCACTATTGACGAGTGTCAAACGTTAATATGGAATGGGGAGAGGTTTTTTTTCAAGATCCCTGAATTGGGATTTGTTTATATCCCCAATTGGATATGTTGACCGATGTGGGTAAGGTGTATTCAAATCGAGGTAGTTTGGGTGACTTTCTTAGAATGATCACCCAGAAGTTCCTTGATTGGGTTATCTGGTATCCATTGGAGGAGAGGGTTCCAATGGGGTTAAAAGTATACCTCAATCTGGGTATAAGTATATCCAATTGGGATAGTGTGTTTGACTGACTAAGGCAGAAGCCATTACAGCATACAAACATACCCGATTGGGAACCATTTATATCCTTATTGGTAGGAGAGGGTTCCAATTGGGGTAAAAGTATACACCATTATGGGTATATGGTATACCCAAATATGGGTATAAGTGTACCCCAATTTGGGTATAAGTATACCCAATCTGAAAATAAATATGCCCCCAAGATGGCTTGTTTGACAGCAACCAAGGCAGAAGCCATCACTGCACACGGGTATACCCTGATTGGGTTCCAATCGGGTATAAGTATACCCAGTTGGGATAGTTTTAATGGTGGAATTGGCACCTAAAATGATCCTGATTTATATCCTATTTGGGCAAAGTATTTTTCGTTGGGGTATATTGTACCACAATCTAATAGTTTTGATCGAACTCAACCCTCAATGATCCTTCATATTCCTTAAAATTTTATCGATAAATTTCATTCAATTTCTGGGTATATTGGTTGATCAGGACTGTTGGTGATATTCGAATTATCGAAAATTTTCAACCAATCATGAGAATTGTAAATAATGCTCGCTTGAATTGGTTGTAAAAGCGTGAATTTTTTTTGCTGTGATTTCTGGGATGAAAATTAGGATTACTAGTAAAGGCTTTAAAATGAAGGGAATCGGACGAAATTAAAAAAAAATGGGTCTTTGACTCAAAAAAACAAAAAACAAGGAAAATGAAATATTTTAGGTGAATTGATTGTAATTGACTTCAAATCTTTCATTGACCTTTTTGAAGAAAAAAAATTGTGAATAGCTAAAACCAAACGTTGAAATAATTTTACTAAAAGTTCACTCTTGGAGTTATAGTTTTCACAGCTTTGGCAATATGTATTTAACAGTGTCTTAAATATCTATAGAAGTTTTATATCCTCCGCTTAATGCTTTAACAACAAAAAAATCAAAAATTTATTATATATATGCAAATTTGCTGTAGATTGTAAGAGTGTTTATTGGCTTTTGTGAGCACCTTTTTGTGACGTTAGTGTCGATATGCAATAGATGTATTGTCATTCGGCGGCCATATTGGAATTCCTGTTTTGGGAAAGCTCCATTCAAGAATTTCTGAGTTTTGCAACAACAACTCGGAAAGTATACATCCTTTTCAGTGAGCGAGTGTGCTTACAATGAATTACTGGGGTCATTAAACTTGATGGATGAGCAGTTAATTTGCCTGGGCAGTCAGCAGCACCATTGGTTTGTGCATGATTTCACTGTTTGGAAAAGGAATTACATGGAGATAACAGGTGTGAGTTGCCAGAGGAAAAGGATGTGTCTTTTTAGCCTCTTTCATTCTTGGAGTATTCCCATAAACCATGTAAACGTTGTCCATAACAAAACAGATGCAACATCATAGTCGGGTACCTGTGATGTCATGACCCACTACTTAAGAATGTATGATGTGGATTTTAGGAACAAAACCAAGATGGCCGCATCGTGATGGGTCTCAACCAAGCCGTTTTTAAATCAATGTCTTCCAGTTTTGATGTTAGTTTTATTTGTTTTTTGAGAATATAACACAATAAATTAAATGTTTTTGTGGTTTTATTTGAATATGTAAATAATATTTTTTGACTACTTTGCTAGCTTATTATCATAGACTGCATGAAAAAGTGCATACACACAATATCAAAACTTTATATTGAACGACAATTTCATATTTGCATCAGTTTAATGAGCAATAATAATATTTTATTGTTCAAAAATTATTTGATGATCATAATTATTAATAAAGCTTAACTTGGTTACTTCAAAATTTGTAACCAATGAAAGTTTCTTATTGATGCCTTTTGAAACAAGAGACACTATCAAGTTTTGTCAAAAAGGAAAACTTGGTGTTTTTAAAAATACACTGACTGTAACATTTGAGTCTGGCACCCAAACGCAGTTCTACTATAAGAGTTGAATAAGGAGAATGGCACCAGACCTGCCAGAGGTGGGGAAATTAACGTATGAGGAAATTCTTAGAATTTAGTTTAGTGTGGATAAACTAGGTATAGTGTAGCTTTATAACTAATCACTCATTAAAAATTAACAGTACTGAAAATACAAAGTATATTATTTCGTTGCAAATTTGTTTTTGATTAATTGATTAATTGATTGATTGAACGATTATTGATTGATCAATTGATTCATGAAGTCAAGTTTCTTTCACAACTTTTCGTAATTCTCACATTTTATTGTTTATTTACTGTTAACTTAACCAACTCGGTTTTCTTTTCATTTTTTGTACATGTGTCCTTATTTATATGCATCTAGAAAAAAATTGTACATTTTACTTGCTTGCTAGCTTAACAATATGCATTAAGCAAAATTATAAAGCGACTAAAATAACTGTTATTTTATCATCTTGTGACTCTTAAAGTATTTTTATTTTTAATCTATTTGGTGGAAGCTGAAAAACAATTATACGCAATATTAATTGTGTTCTGCGAAGTGTACCCAAATAAAGTAAACCAATAAGCTTTGTACTGAATATTATGTTTATTTTTTTATAGATTTTTTTTCTTTAAATTGTTGTATTGTTTACCAGGTGACAGTTAACAGTTCGAGCAGTGGACATGTACAAGTCTAATATACCTTTGAAGAAAAAAAACCTACGTAGTGAATTATTACAATTTTAAAAGCATACTACTTTATTTCTTGTTAATAAGTAGCTCGCTTTTCCCGATTCTTAAAAGCTAGTTCGTTTTACCTTGATTTGTTGCTATTAAAATTATCTAAATTAATTTTGCTTGTATTAACCACAATGTATAGGAAATACACAGCCTAGGAAACGCCTACAAAGAGTGCCTTTAGTATTTTTCCAATTTGATGAGAAATTTTCATCGGGAATTTTAGGTTGAGAGTGTAATTTTCTGAGCAGTTTCTTATCCATGAATAGACAGTTGTGTTTGTCTGTTATGAACAGGACTTATGTACAAGGCTTGTGGAATAATGTGCTGTTAAAAATAATGACATTGTTTGTTTGTTCAAATTTAACCCCTTGCAGACCACAGCGGCCGAAAGCAGCACCTTGCCTACACGGCCATGTTCCTCCACTTGCTGCATGTTTTATTAACATGGCATGATTTGTATGAGTAAACGTAGACCTGTTCATAGTACCCACCCATGTGCCTTCTAATACGTTTTGTTCACAATATATTTGGAAAATATTAAACGGGAAAATCTACAGGTAAATTTCACCACTCCTTTTCCAAGGTTTCTAAGAAATCAAAGTCAGAAATGTTTCTTCATGCAGCACTGAGGATTTGTCGGGAAGGGGGTCTGAGCCCCCCCTCTCCATTTGCTGGACTAAACCCCTGCAGAAATCTAGAGCTGTGAGGTTATATTTTTGACCCCTGAAGGTCAAAGGGGTGTGACCCCAAAGGTCAAAGGGGTGTGGTGGTGATGTCTGCCGCTGGAGTTTTGGAAGAGCAAATGGGGAGGGCTGCCAATGTGGGACAGAAAGCAGTAACCCTCTTTTTTTCAGGGGGGTCCATTGCATTTTCTTGTCTGCCATCCTGGACCTGCCCACCCTTCTCCTCCTATGCATATGGATGAGAGCATCATTTGCATAAATTTGCATATGATAGTTATTTATAGTAGTTCTTAAAGGCAGATTCCCAATGTTGCTGGTTTATCTTTTCAGCCATGTGAATTTTGTGTAGTGAAAAACGTTTTTTTGAAAGAGAATTGAAAAGGTATGAGATTTAAGCACCAAGAGTATTTTGAAAGACGCCTTGTTCAGTTTTTTGGTGCACACACAAAAAAAGTTCAAAATGTTTAAGAAAGGATTTCCAATGGTATGTTAAAATGATAGTTTAATCTGTACTTCAAGTGTGTTAGTTTTACAATTGTACATTTCACTTGTCAAGTTGTATATACACCAAAACCATTGGCTCAAGACTACTCCTTTGTTCCGACACCCCTGTGTTTTGTCACGGGTTCTGTTTTAAATCATCAGGGGGGGTTTCGGAACATAGATGTGTGAGAATATGGAACAGTCACCCTTTCACCATGTAATAGACTTGCGTCACTCACTACAATTTAAACGACGTCAGAATTTTAATTTTCTGCAAGAACTAGTTGAATATTTTGGGGTAGCTCCAACAATATTGAATTGACTTGTAACCCTCTTTCCTTTTCCTAAATTTACCTTTAACTCTTCATTTCTGCTTGCAAGATTTAACCAAAATGTTTGCACCCAATCTCTACATTTTATTGTCTTATCGATGTACTTTATTATCCTCCGCCCTGGTGTGATCAAATAAAACGCTTTGAAACCTTATTGTGTGGGATTAAAAATTAGTTATTTATTTGTGGTCAAAGTTAATACATTAGAAATGAGTTTAAAATAGAGGTAGAAAAATAGAAAATATGAATAATTGAATGCTCCCTGGTGGCAAGTGGAGCATCTATAATTGTTTATTCTGCCGATAAAAGTATTTGCAGCGTTTGGCCTGAACTTTTTCAGCTACCTGCCAGCAGGGCCAGTTTAAAAAAATGTAGCTTGTCATTTCACAAGTCAGTCGGCTTTTTGGCACTAGTTATCATTTCAAATGCTTTTTAACACTGAATAAGCCAGCAAGACCACTTGGAGTGAAGTTTAGCTGTTGCTTGTATGTTTGAACTGGCATTTGGCCAGCGGACAACTGTTTAAGGGCTTGGGAGAATACTGGTAGTCTTAGAACAAACACAAGACAACCTTTCATGTCGAGTTGTTACATTAGTCTGAATAAATAAACACTTTAGAACAAATATTAAGTCACAGCAAACTATGGCGAATAATTAACAATTACTTACAGTACAAAAATAAAAAAATCTGTTAATAATTAGGTTCAGTTAATTTGTGAGTTTGTGAATTTAAATTTACAATTTATTCTAAGGTCTTCTGTAATCAAATAATTTAAAGTCGGCATCGTATTTGGCCACCAACTTCTGGAAAATGTCACTTGGCAACTGGGAGTAAAACTCCGTCAAATTATAAATCTGACTAGTGTTCCATTTCTTCAGTTTCAGTTTTTGTTGAATCATTGTGGACTCCAATTCGGCTAGTTTTAGTAGATATGTAACATCGTCGTATGCCGTCTCGAACTTGCCGATAAAATCAAAACGAAAGAGACAGGGGTTGTATTTCTGTGAGAGCGGCATCCAAAGGCTGCTGTCTTGGTGGTGTTTATCGACGACAAATCGTCCGAACTCCTCGATTGTTGCGTTGATTGATCTCACATCAGTATCCTTAACACTTGGGCCTCGCGACATCCTAACGATCCTTGCCATTTCATCTTTATAGATCTTAGAATCCGGTGTAAGAGCATCGGAATTCAGCATCTCTCGGTAGACAGCGACTAGTCTGGTCAGGGGATTACGAACAAAAATAGCCTTCGTGTACAAATCCATGATGTTTAAGAACTCTTTTTGAGAGCGGGAGACGAGAGCACTAGACTTTCGAACCTCGGAGGTTGTCTGTTTTTTCCCTAGTAATTGAAAGACCTCATGCCAATTACTCGATCCGGACAGTGGCACTGTGCTGACCATTAGACGCGAGTCATCGTCAACATACGTGTGTTGGTATTGGTCGCGGTATCGTAACAATACACGATGCTTTTGAGCGGGGTCCCGGTACGGTTGAAGGTTGAGGGATTTCTTACAATGGTGACTGAAAAGCTGGAGACGTGACTTCTGCCGTGCTGACATCTCAATCTTCCAATGTTCCTTGGATTTCCAGACTCGCTGGATTGATTTCCAAACTGATGAATTAGTTGACGGCGTCCCATCGGACTGTTGAGGTAAGAAAGAAATCAGATATTAAAAACAGCCACCAATACATGCCTGGACGAATTTTTCAGTTGTGAAGAAAAACTTGCCGCGTTGTGTATATAACTTTAAAAAGTATAACCAGCATAGTCCGTGCATACAGTACAGATTTCAGTTTCTCAATCTTTATCAAGTAACTTTTAAGCCCGAAATCATTAAATGTTAAGTCAGTGATCATGTCAAATAAAATGTGTGTGTGAAGTTACAAAATCAAACTGCAAGATCTTACTTTCAAGTTTTAGGCCCTACTATTTACTAAGAATAACTATGTATAATTATAAATAATGTATGATTATCATTTATGACGTTAAACTAAATTAATAAATTATTTGCAATAAATCAAGAACTTACCAGCAAGCTGGATGATAACAGCAATACTGTGAACACAAGTGCGGCAAATCCATGACAGAAAAGTATCCTTCTACAGAGAAAACGCCTGCGAAACATCTTTCATTCCGCAACTACCATGACTACACCGTACACAATCTGAGAACGACATGCATGACCAGCTGCATGCTGTGCATGACACTGATTGACAGCTGCGCTTTGTAATTTTATCTTTGGGTACCAGCTCTTCATCTGAACGCACAATCCACACGAAATTCGTCAGGTGCCCTGATAAGTATTACCTCCAGACGTCGACCTTCGTCAGTATTATTTTTTCAGTGTGTCTTTTCATTTTTGTTTAAAGTTACCAGACTAATCTCAGCTGGCTGATGCTAAACCAGTCAACAGAGGGCGCAAATTACATTTCCATCCCCGATATCCAAAACGACAAAAATAATAACAACTAAATAATTAAAGATAAAAGGTGCACCGTTATTCTCTTCATCGGCACATTTTTGTTTTTGTTTTTTTATTCTCCATTGCAGTTTATTCCCCATTTTGGGACCGTGTTGGTATTTTTGGTGCAAATAATAACAATAAGTTGAAGGAAGGCCTCCTTTTAAGATTTTTGTGTTGCGTCCAGGCCTCTCTTGCTCACACATACACACAGATGGTCTCATCGCAAAGCATACGTTTTTATTAAACATATTTTGACAGAAAGTAATAAACAATATTGAAATGTTATATCCAAATATGGCTATGCCTATTTCATTGCCTTGTGTTTTTTTTAGAGAGTTTTTTTGTTTTGCTGACGACCGCAAGAATTGAATAGCGCCACCTTGTGTTTGCAAGTGAAAAAACTCTTCAACATCGTAAAATTGTTCAACATTAAAGATGGCGTCTGGCAAAAGGGTCGCGAAGAGTTTGCGCCCGTTGCGATTTTCCACGAAAAACTGGCCCAACTGAGCATAAGTTGTACTTGAGTATAATTTTCAGGTAATCATAATTCATTGCATATTAATATTTCATGAGTTAAGTGAAATTACCTCGTTAATTCGTCTCAAAACCCGACGCTGAATGCGACGTCATTATTGAAAGTTGTCGGATTGTGATAAAATTAAAAAATGGCTGACGGCAGCGGTGCAGCTGTTTTTGAGAACAAACTTTGTGTTGTTGAACTTCAATTAAACCCATTATGAAACCATTTTAGGCCAAAAAAGGTATGCCTAATTTTCAACAAGGCCGTGTTGTGATGAACTCAACCATGGAGGAGAGGCATGCCCAAATTTTGAAGTTTCACCGGGCCAAGTTTGTCCAGTCCATCGGGGTTGAGCGGCTGTACCCGATGCTTCAGCCGAGCGTACTCAGTCAGTCTGACGTCGCCGATATTGAGCAGCAGCCGACCCCACAAGCAAAGGTCCAGAAGTTGCTGGACTTACTCCCGTCCCGTGGAAGTCAGGCTTTTCAGATGCTCTGTCTGGCCCTGGAGACGACCTACCCACATCTGCTGACGGTGATGTTTCTCGGGAGTGATTCGGTGCCGGTCTCTGGAGTTGGGAAAGGTTGGTATAAAAACTTTTTTATTTTTTCTAACTTTTTCTTTGCAATGGTGGACGGTCATCAGATGTGAAGATGTGGTCCTAGTTGACTACAAAAGTTTTTCAGTAACTAAATTTTCTTTTTGGAACTTCGTAAACTTTATATTTTAGTCTACCGGTCTAATTAATAATGTATCTCAAATGTTTAAATTTCCTTTTTTTTCCGCAACTAGGCCTAAATGTTTTTTACGTATGATTTGTTTTGTTTTTACATTTTATGCTCTTATCAAGTTGGTGATTGCTGTGCGGAGTCCGATATTCATGAAAAGAAAGAAATGTTAAGAAACAATTTTTGTAAAGAATAAGAGTAGTTGTCCACTCCATGGATTTGGGAATTTGTTTTTTGGGGTGTTTGTTTGTTTGTTTTGTTTGTTTTTTTGTTTTTGTACATTGCTCGATAGCGATTTTTCCACAGCAATGAGAGTACAATACATACATACTTCTACTCCTTCGTTCCGCTATCATCTCCACGAACCTCATACTAGTTATCATGTCTCACAACACAACCCACAAGCGTTTCGTTTTGCCCTTTTCAAGAGTTAAGACTAATCTTTTCTTTGAGTTAGGACCGAGACTTCTAGCGAACATGTTTTTAATAACACATAGGACTTGTCCTCAAGTTAGGACTCTCTTTGTGAAATCTACCCCTGGTCCGGTGAAAGTCCTAAGATACAAGCCATGTAGGCTGCTTTTAGATTTCTTTGCAATTGAAGCTTTTGTTTTGTAGAACTTTTAAACTACATAAAAGTACAAATCAATCGAACATAAAGATTGTACTAGAACGCTCAAAAAGGTATTTTCAGCGAAGGTTGTCTGTTGTACATGTAGAGCCTCGACTTCATGCTTCAGATGTGTTGTATTTGCGCAACTGTTTGGATGAAAGTGTTATTTTATTACCGTGACAATATAGTTTTATTTAAACTTCTTGTCACTGCTGTCCCCAATTCGAGACCGACTCCACAGTGTATGCAAAATGGCCAATAGGGGCATCACACATGGTGTCCTTAACACTGAATGTTCAAGCACCTTGACGGATATGAGCACCAGAAGAAGCCACTATTATGATTATTTTCATCAAAACTCGTTCATACTTTAAAATCACCATTTGCTACTCAATATTAACATTCTGTGTGCCCGCTAACCTTTACAAACAGTCTAAACATTTTAATGATCAAAATTGCTGGATGAAATCAGGTTTTTACATGCCCACAATTTACCCCATGTTAAAAACAATTTAGTTGTCATATATAAAACCCATGCCTCGAAATTGTAATAATCCATGGCTCCCATGCATCAAAAGCAGTGGTGCACCGTGCTTTTACTATGGGGCCTTATGCCAAGTTCATTTTCAAGTTTGAAATTTTCCTCATAAAATACCCCTTACCCGAGGAAAATTGCTTAGCCCCTTCAAGAATGAATTTCAAGGCATGAAAACCAGTAATTTTTTATAATACATCTAAATTTACCCCCATGCACCGTACACAGTTCTATGGTTCTACAGGCCTTTCACATCGACCGATAAAACCAGTTATTTATTTATTTCAAGATAAACCACAGCTTCGGTTTCGAGCCTGACTTTGAAACCCCAATCCACGGACGCAAACATCGGTGTGTAGACACAAGCATCCTGCTAGTAGTCCGTGACAAGCTGATCTGAGAAACCATGGACTCTGCCTTGGCTGCATGCTGTGAGGCCGTGTCTCGCATGGCCAATATAGCAGATCAGCGGGCACAGGCAGCCCATGTCTGTGTTTACATACGACAGCTTTATTCTGTCTAGAGTGCAAGTTTGATCGGTACTCCATTTACAGCACAACCGACTGATTAATCATTTTTGGAACATTGCAGGCGAAAACTCATACATTGATCAGGGTTTGAGCTTTAAATTGGAAAGTGGGTACATATCAAGCAACCCAGTTGAAATCCAAATCGTTCACCTCCAGGCCTCGAAATAACCCACTGCACCCACAGCAACTGCCGTGGTGCCCTGTGCTTTTTTGCTGTGGTGCCCTTTACAAAGTTCAAATACAAATTTACATAATATGTACATTTTTATTTACGTGTACTTAGTGTATAACATTTACCAATATTCCTCTAGAATTACCCCTTACCAGATGAAAATTGCTATGCCCCTTCAAGAACGAAGTTCTTTCAAGGCGTATCGTACATGTAAAGATTAATCTACTTAAATACAGTAATTACACCTTCAATGTTCTCAACTTGAACATGAGTTAAGAAAACAATGCTTTGGTAGGCTAGACATGTAACACTACAGTTAGAGTTGTTCTCCTAATTGAACCAATGCTATACAAATACGTTTATAAAATGCTCTTGAACTTTTACATTTTATTCACTTCCTACTGTTTAACAATAGGCAAAGATCACACATTTGTAACGAACTGGTGGACATTTAAGGAAATTTGCAGTTGAATTAAGTGACTTACTACAGTGAATAGATTAAACCTACATGTATGTATTATTATGTGTAAAATATAATCCTTTATCTAGACTGGTAGTTATTAATTAATTATCAATATTTGGAGGCCAGGTCACTCACTCAGCACAGTTTCTATTGTTACAACCCCCATTGTTAGACAGCCACATAGTCTGGTGTTTCGAAGGTCAGCATGCTGGAGACAGACCTCCTCGGTACCCGGTAGTTCAGCTGTAAATATGATTCAAATTATATTTTAGATCAAGTAGGAGATTAGTATTATGGGAGCGTGCAGTGCGACAAATTGACACATTCGCTAAGCACAGACAGGTCTGGCTAAGCTGAAACAACGGGCCAACCGGTATGTTATGTTTGTTGTGGGCTCCCTGCTGAGTTTTGTTCAACTGATTAAAAATGAGAAAGACTAGTTCTATGCCCTTAGACAAAACTGAGACGCGGGGTTAAAGCTGTTTTACTAGATGCTGTAACAGGTTCAATTGTTTAGCGAAGTGAGAAGTGATTGTACACAGTTAAAGACACTGGACACTGTTGGTTTGTCAAATACCAGCCTTTTCAATTGGTGTATCTCAACACATGCATAACATAACGAACCTGTGAAAATTTGAGCTCAATTGGTCGTCGAAGTTGCGAGATAATAATGAAAGAAAAAACATGAAATCAAATTTGTGGAAAATTACTACTTTCTCAAAAACTACATTACTTCAGAGGGAGCCGTTTCTCACAATGTTTTATACTACATGTACCAACTTCTCCCCGATACTTGTTACAAAGTAAGATTTTATGCCAGTAATTATTTTGAGTAATTACCAATTGTGTTCACTGCCTTTAAAACACATTATGAACTGTTTTTATTTAAACAAGGACTAAGACAAGATTAATCTTGTTTTTCTTTCGGGTACATGTTTGTAAGTGTGCATGTGCTTAGCAGAATATAACGTTATCAATGGACAGTATGACTCAGAGTCAACATTTGAACACTATTTTTGTTAAAACTTGTAGTAAAGTTGCCAACGCTCCCTGAATCTGCAAAAAGTTCCCTGAAAATCAACCATTCTTTCCCTGTTCTGATGAACAAATTTGAAAATCTCCCCGAAATCAAGCATCTGAAAGCACACAACTTCGTGTTACCAGGGTGTTTTTCCTTTCTTTCATTTTCTTTCATCTCGCAACTTTGAAGACCAATTGAGCTCAAAGTTTCAAAGGTTTGTTATTTTATGTTTATGTTGAGATACACCAAGTGAGAAGACTGGTCTGTGACAATTACCAAAAGTGTCCAGCCGTCGATTTCACAAAGAGTTAGGACTCGTCTTATCTGGAGTTAGGACGAGTAACTCGTCCTAACTTGGGATTAATCTTAAGGTGTGCATGCTACAGTGCAGGGTTTGGACTCATCCTAAGTCATAAGATAAGTCTTAAGTTAGGAAGAGCTTTGTGAAATCGATGGCAGTGTCTTTAAAAGGGTTGTGGTTGCACACAAATTATTAACCAGTGTCTCTTGCTCAGAGTGCTTGAAACAAGTTCTTGTAAATAATGTCTGCAACTGCACAATGTCTGTGCAGGCCTACATTTTGACAATGATGAGAACCAATGACTGTTCCAAGTTAGTTCTCAATACCTGTGTTCCATGAACCAATGTACATGTACCTCCCATTCATTGGGGGGGGGAAGCGTGTATGTACTTTGGATAATTATGGTTCAAAGTTCAACACCCTTTCTATTCTAGTTTTCAATGTTCATGCGTTACGCTTGACAAAACACATACATGTACAGTCTGACATCAAGCTGTGCGTATATTTATACGTTTGTGTACCATGTGATCATACAATTGTTCATAATGTGTGCCATGTATACTGCACCTTTCAATGATTTGTGTGCAGTAATATTTTGTCGTGTACACTTTGTGTGGAACCTACATGTTGTTACTGGCAAGGCATCACAGCTGCTGTAGTGATTGCGCAATGAACTTGTAATTTGTTTATCAATTGTTGTTGGCATCGCACACTCAAAGGCAATGCAACATTCACCATCTTTGTCTCATGGAAAGTTGTACATAATATGTATATATAACAGTTGACAACAAAGGGTGTAGCGTCTCCTCCAAACAAAATCTTGTTGATTCCGAGTGTCCCCCCCCCCCCTTCCCCTAAAAATGAATAATTAAAAAATCCAAGCCCTGCTTTACATACCGAGGGCTGTATGCTTCGTTTTTGAAAGGGCAAGGGCACCAAGGCATTTTCTTCTTGGTAAAGGGCACCGTATGATGAAATTGCAAATTTGTACTGGAGCATTTCAAGGGCACCAAGGCAATGACCAGGGGACAAAGAGGCAATCGCCTTTGTTGCCTCCATGAAGTATCAGGCCTGCATACATGTAAGTGTCAAAAATAGACTGTAAACAACAGAGTTTTGCTTTTTCCTAAAAAAAAAATATATAAAAACTTGTGTGTGTGTGGGGGGGGGGGTCAATTTTGCATGCCTGATTTGTAAGTATCTACCTTCTTGCCTTTATCATTACATTGGCCCAGATATGTGCAGCCCTCCCTCCTCGACCAACCAATAAATCGTTGACTGTGTTTGTTTATAAAGGCCTGGCTGATCTGGTTTTGTAGAGCTGCTCCTATTGATTAATCTATCATTAGGTAAAGTGAAGGGTCCTCTTGCTCCACTTTTATAAATCTTGACCAAATTAGGTGATTTTCAACATTGAGGTCTTGTTGATTGGAAGTGCTGTCTCGCCACACAAAAACCATTTGTTTCTGTGTGTCAAACATTGAAATAGCACAAGTGGATTCAGCTGGTATACAGCATGATTTGTCATGGGTTTTGGGATTTCTTATTTTCACTTTCTTTGGCAAATCATAAAAAGACGCTAAGATTGAGAATGGTCAGGGCAGGCACATCTTAATTTCTTCAGACGGAATGAATTCTCCGGATGGTTTTTACTTTGTGTCAATTGTTTACAAATGACACTTCAGGGAGGCGATGCAGAAAGTTGCCCTCACGCATGCCCCTAGTTATAAATGGCCTTGTGTTGTGCCCTTTGAAAATTCACATTTCTTCCTAAAGATGCACTTCTACATGATGTTTTCTACTTAGTGTTTATCATTGGACACTTTCGGTACAGAAAAAAAGAAAAAAAAAAGTTCACAGATTTACAAATAACTTATAGGGATTACAGAAGGTAATGGTGAAAGACTTCTCTTGAAATATTATTCCATGAAATGCTTTACTTTTTGAGAAAACATTAAAACAATCATTTCTCGATATCGAGAATTATGGATTTATTTTAAACACATGTCATGACACGGCGAAACGTGCCGAAACAAGGGTGGGTTTTCCCGTTATTTCTCCCGACTCTGATGACCAATTGAGCCTAAATTTTCACAGGTTTGTTATTTTATATAGAAGTTGTGATACATGAAGTGTGGGCCTTGGACAATACTGTTTATGATGAGAACCCTGCTGTTTAGATAGTTACTGAACCCTGGCACCGTCCTAGAGCAGTATCCCACTTTATGATGTCCTGTAGACTCCTGTGACTCATTGTGTATAGTACATTTATTTACCTCATTCAAGATTAAAGGTACTTAAATGTCTCGTTCTTTGAATCCCGGCGATAGAGGGGAGGGGTTTATGCACCAACTTGGCACTTTACCAAGAGTGATAAAAAAAGTAGCTTGTATTTTTAGATTGACGAGAGATGTATATGAATGAAGGCTGTCCATTAATTACGAATGATCTTGAATCCATTCAACTGGATAAAGAGTCGTGTATATTTGTGTGGTTTTTTTAACGATTGTCACCGTGGATGAGTGATCAAGCATTCAGTTACATGTGGTTTCTGGATGCATGAATGCAGGACTTTGCAGAATATTGTAATATGTGTGGTGATGATTTTTGTTTTTTGGCATGTGGACGTGATTTTCGAGGAAGGTACATTTACAGTCAGTGAACGATTTCCCTTGTAAAGCAGAGCAAAATGCTACACAAAAAACATATCGGTTTCTACTCAAAAAGTATCATTTGCTACTCAATATTAGTATTTAGTCTGTACAAAATGTATTTACGTGTAGTATGTTTTGCTACATGGATACAAAGTTGGGATGAAATGGTTCCCTGTAGGGCCTACAGTCTTGGTGATATTAGGGAGGTTTCGCAAGCGAACGGATACGGTTAGTGCGACGGATACATCATGATTATGACGTTATATGCCACTCGCTATCCGCTATATGACACTGATATTCTGCTTGCAACACTATGAGTTACAGTGCGGATGATTTACGTATAAAGCTAAATGTATTCGTTTGCGTCGTTGTTAGCATGCGAAACCTCCCTAATATTGGCCTTACACACAAGCCAACCAGTGTTAACGTTGGCAAAATTTTATCAAACTTTCATCCTTCGGTCATTTTTATCTAAGATGGACCGTACTATTTATCTTTTTCTGTTGTAATTTTGTTCACCTTCCTTTGATCAAGAAGTTGTCAGAGGTGTGATATCGTAAATGTAACCCTCGCCTTTAAATCGTAAAAAAAAAAAAAAAAAAAAAAAAATCAATTTTGACGAACTCAATTACAATTCATTTCTTTATTATGCCAGCAACAGAAGAACCAAACCACACTTGTACTTCTACCCACCACAATACCCTGTCTATCCATCGAATAGATTATGAGAAACAGCACCCCTTTTTCCCGACTGCTTTTGTCTGATTGTTACGGTCTTTTAGTTCTGGATTTATCAAGCGGGGCAGGTTTACATTAGACCGTCGTGCCCTAAGGCCCTGGTGTAGTATAAAAAAGCACTGTAGTCTATAGCCAGTGGTTATGACTGCCTCCCTTATGCTTAATTTTTCCTTGGTTTAATTTTGTATTCGTTCCCTACAACAGGCAGTTATACAGTTTGCGGATAAATTTTACACGGATTTATGCATTGTATGTATGTAGGCCTAATACACACGTATGAGTCATACGCATTGTTCAGATACGTTTACACTCGACGGGGGCTTTTTAATCCTATGAGGGCGCCCTTGGTGTGGACTGCTGGCAGGATTGTCTAACAGACATTGCTTGTGTACAATGAAATGAACTTTGTTACAAGGTACCAGTCACAGATGGTACGTTATGGAATGCTATTTTTGGTTACCATATTCTGCTAAGCATAATTTTGTAGTACTTTTTGTGTTTTAAAGAAGCAGCTTTATGAAACCTGACCCAGTTGTAATGAGATTAATGTTTGGATCATGCAGGAAGAAAAAGTATGCAACTATTGGAAAGTTTTAAAGAGTTTTAACTTGTGCTGAACCACCCCTTTAACCACGGAGAAAGGCGACCCTACTTTTCAGTGAGCAGTCATGGTCTGTTGTGTGCCACAGGGTAACATTGGCCCCAGCACCATCAGGGGAGCCAGTGAAAACCGGTCTAGAGTGGTGCAGAGTATAGTCCCCAAGGGCGTCACTTTTACAGTTTGAAGAGTGGGCGTTTTTTGTTATCCCAAAAAGCCAGCCCTGAGCGTGGGCGGGCGACACAGACTGAAGTTTTTTTATTTACTCTGTGAAACATTTTGGGGCACCAAACTTCTGTTTTTTTTTTTTCTTCTGTCTTTTGAGGTAGTCAAAATAAAAATCTTTTAAAGGGATTGGTCAGTGTTATGGTCTAGATTTTTTTGATGTGAGTTTGTGAAAGGTTGTAGTAAGTTTAAAGGCACAATGCTGACGCAATCGGTTATGACTCAAACAAATTTTTAGCATAAAAACTTACTTGGTAATGAGCAATGGAGAGCTGTTGATGTATAAAACATTGTGAGAAAAGTTTTTGAGAAAGAGGTAAGGCATCTGAAAACACACAAATTTGTGCAATACACATGTACATAGGGGTGTTTTCTTCTTTCATTATTCTCTTGCAAGTTCGATGACCAATTGAGTCCAAATTTCATAGATTTGTTACTTTAAATGCATATTATGTTAGGATACACCAAGTAAAGATACTGGTCTTTGACAATTGCCAAAAGTATACCATGATGCCTCTAAAGAAACCGAACAAGTTTGTCATGTGGAAAACTTAACATTTTGGAGAACAGTTGACTTTGATGACCAGTTGAGCCAAAATGTTCACAGGTTTGTTATTTTATGCAATTGCATACATTGTATGTTGGGACACACCCAGTGAGAGACATGTAACTGGTCTTTTGCAATTACAAAGAAAGAGAAAAAGGTTTTCATGTGGAAAACTTAATAATATTATCACAAATCTAATATAAGTGTTAATACGGTCAAGGTGAAAGAGTTGTTGTTTTTATTTTATTTATTCCCACTCAAATAAAAGTAACGTTTTACATACTGCAAACTTGGTTTAGCAAGGACTTGCAATAATAGAGTGTGTAATGTAATTGCCACTTTGAAATAATTCCATTTTCGAAATCAGTCAAGTCGAAACCTACCGTCAGACATTATGCCGGAAACAAAACTGTTTATTCCGTCCTCATTGCGAAACCTTACCCTCGTTGCAGAATTAACGTGCCAATGTCCACAGTTTCTGGCGACAGACGGTAGTTTCTAGTTCAAGCACAGAGCAACAAACTGTAACTTACACCGTAAATAGTCAAACCTCTCCTCCCTTTCAGTTTTATGGGCAAGCATCAACAGAAGTTGAGCTCGATTAAAGCCACGTGCAAAAAAAAGAATTGGTTAGCGTCTCTGCTTACCATTAAAAAAAATATCCACTGTTAAATTTGTTTTCAGGAAATAGTAGGAAAGTTCTTTATATACTTCTGATGGAGCTGTAAAAAAAAAAAAAAGTTCACAGATTTACAAATAACTTACAGGGTTTACAGAAGGTAATGGTAACTATTCCATGAAAAGCTTTACTTTTTAAGAAAACATTTAAAAAATTATAAATTCTCAACATCGAGAATTACGGACTTATAGTAAACACATGTCATGACACGGCGAAAGGTGCGGAAACAAGGGTGGGTTTTCCCGTTATTTTCTCCCGACTCCGATGACCGATTGAGCCTAAATTTTCACAGGTTTGTTATTTTATAATAAGTTGTAATACACAAAGTGTGGGCCTTGGACAATACTGTTTACCGAAAGTGTTCACTGGCTTTAAACAGTCAATACAATGATACACAATTTGTGTTGTTTATCTTTGTTTACCTGAAAACATTCTAGGAAGAGACTTGTATGACCAGGACATAAAGCGATTTATTGATCAATTCTTGTGTGAAGCCATGCATTCTCAGAAAAGCACCTTAAAGACACTGGACACCTTTGGTAATTGTCAAAAATCAGTCTTCTCACTTGGTGTATCTCAATATATGCATAAAAAAACAAACCTGTGAAAATCTGAGCTCAATCTGTTGTCGAAGTTGCGAGATAATAATGAAAGCTAAAAACTTGTCACACGATGTTGTGTGCTTTCAGATGCTTGATTTCGAGACCTCAAATTCTAAATCTGAGGTCTCAAAATCAAATTCTTGGAAAATCACTTCTTTCTCGAAAACTATGTTACTTCAGAGGGAGTTGTTTCTCACAATGTTTTATACCATCAACCTCTCCCCATTACTCATTACCAAGAAAGGTTACATGCTAATAATCATTTTGAGTAATAATACCAATAGTGTCCACGGTCTTTAATCAATGTCGAGGCCAAGAATTCCATGGAGAGAAGACAAGGAAGAAAGTTGCAATTTAAGATGTCGGAGGAAAACCTCAGAGAATTATTTCAGAGAAAAACCCATTAGCCTTTTTGAGGGGACACTATAAGTGTGCACTGTTTGGTTTGGGTGTACACAGATAAATTTTACCCAAACCCAGGTGCGGTCTCCCGAACATCCGATAAATCTACTCCGCGGTAGTAGAATAAAGAAAGACAGTTCTCTAAAGAACAAACTCTACCTGGCAAGTAGATACACACATGGTGTTGCCGCAAACCAAATATATATTAAACTCCCATAATGTCTTACGAATGTGTAGACCATATCTCAAGATGGCTTAAACGCAGTCAGGTAGGGACTGAAGACCCAATCCAACTCATAAAATACTTCCACTAAATTACTTTTCTGTTGTGACATGGCGCCCTCAACAGGTTCAGGATAACATGCGTCTGATCAATTTACACGCTCTACGTCTGCCCTTTTATCATTGTATAGTCAAGGTCAACCAGTTTCAAAGTAAATGTGTTTAGGGGTTTTATTTTTTTTTTACTTTGCCAATTTGTTGTTCTCTCTCTCTTTACAAATGGGGCCAAGGATTTACAATTCTAAAACTAACAAGGTTGTAGGATGGCTTTTTTTTATCCTTGTACATACTTGATTGGTTTAAATTAAAGGCTTAGAATAGTAGCTTCTGGATGTAACCGCTTTGTGTAATCCTTTAATATAATTTTATGACCCTACATTTAAAGGGCAATGGCCTGGTCTGTTTGTCCGTAGACCTGATACTTCACAGAGGCGATTGCCTCCATGCTTACTGGTCATTGCCTTGGTGCCCTTGAAATGCTCAAGTAGAAATTTACAATTTTCTCATAGTGTGTCCTTTATCAAGGAGAAAATGCCTTGGTGCCCGTGCCCTTTCGAAAACGAAGCATACAGGCCTGTTGTCTGTCACTCAGAGTACATCTCTTCGATGTTTTTGAGATATCTCTGAAAATCTTGAACAAATGTATCCATGCAGGAAGAATGATCTTTAAAGCCATTGGACACTTCTGGTAAACAGTATTGTCCAAAGGCCCACACTTTGTGTATCACATGTTATATATAAAATAACAAACCTGTGAAAATTTAGGCTCAATCGGTCATCGGAGTTGGGAGAAAATAACGGGAAAACCCACCCTTGTTTCCGCACGTTTCGCCGTGTCACATGTGTTTAAAATAAATCATTAATTCTCGCTATCGAGAATTGATAATTTTTTTGATGTTTTCTCAAAAAGTTTAGCATTTCATGGAATAATATTTCAAGAGAAGTCTTTCACCATTACCTTCTGTAAACCCTGTAAGTTATTTGTAAATCTGTGAACTTCATGGAATAATATTTCAAGAGAAGTCTTTCACCATTATCTTCTGTAAACCCTGTAAGTTATTTGTAAATCTGTGAACTTCATGGAATAATATTTCAAGAGAAGTCTTTCACCATTATCTTCTGTAAACCCTGTAAGTTACTTGTAAATCTGTGAACTTTATTTTTTCTTTTGTTCCGAAAGTGTATAATGGCTTTAATAGGAATACCTAACTCTTCTCAGATTAAAAGTTTGGCGCATATAAACCGATACCTTTTACATTACTTCGAAGTGAAATTTTTATAACAATTTATGCTTGATACTGTCAAAAAGATGCTGAAGGCTTCTTCTTACCAAGTAAGTTCTTATTGCTGTTAATTTAAAGAGTGATTACCAAACGTCCTATTTAGAGCATCTGTCCAGTGCTTTTGATAAACCTTCACAAATCTATACACCTTTAAAACCGTAAATTTACAGTCTGTGTACGTTGGAAACCCTCCCTTTAAAAACTTTGGCTTCTATAGTTTCCATCATTCGCTTTTGATATTTTGTTTTCTGTCTTCAACTCCCGAGAAGGAAAACCAATTCCGATACGACTAGCCAAATACCCCTTGGAGAGTTGTTCCATTGTAACAGTGATAGCCGGTTTCATTCGGCGGCGATTAAAGGCACTAGACACATTTGGTAATTGTCAAAGACCAGCATTCTAACTTGGTAATACCCTATAGCATAAAAAAAAAACCTGTGAAAATTTGGGTTCAATTGGTCATCAAAGTTGCAAGAGAATAACACCCTTGTTGCACAAATGTGTGTGCTTTCAGTTACATATTTAAAGGCTTTACATGGAGCTGAAGTCTTTTATTATTTGAGTGAGGAGTTAACTCTGTCTCAAAAATTATGTTACTTCAGAGGGGGAGCCGTTCCTCACAATGTTTCATCAACAGCTCTCCATTGCTCATTACCAAGCTAGTTGTTATGGTAACAATTAGTTTGAGTATTTACCAAGAGTGTTCAGTGCCTTTAACGGCAACTCGTAGCTGAGAGAACAAACATTGTCTGGCAGAGAGTAACGGACTCCATGGTGACTTGGCTCCACTCTCCGACTACAAAAGCCTAACCTGGCCTGGCGGGTGTGAAATATATTTTGGCTCATTCTTTAGCCGACATTTACATCATTTTTTTTTGTTTTTTTTATTCCCTCCATCCCTGCCTGCCCTGGATTATTGTGATTATTGTTTTAAGTTCTTTTCTGAAGTCGTCTGCATGTCGGGGTCGTAATATTTCCCCCCCCCCCCCCCCCCATTTTGTAGGGAGTCAAGCTGTGGTGTTTAACAGGGCAGATTATGTTTTGAGGAGCTAAGTCTTACGGGATATTATTTGGTGAATATCGGATTTCAAAGTGTCAATTGGGAAATTAAGTTTTCAGAGAACAAGATGCAGAAACAATGGTCACAATCTGTAAACCATTGTTCTATTTTTTTTCCAAAAGGTTATAAAGGCAAGCCATTGTACAGCTTATCAAATTTGTACAACATAAAACTAATATTTTTATATTTAAATTAAAGCTCATACTGGGGACTGGAATTTGCAAAGGTTCTTTTATAATTGGAAAATCTTTAAATCTATGGGAGAATTTTGAAAGGGGCACCAAGGCCTAAACCAGGTGCATTAGAGGCCATGCATTCATCGTCGCAGTCTTGCTCCATGCCTGAAATGTAAAAAGTAAAATTTAGCAATTTCTTTTTTTTTTTCATTAAAACTCTGTAATTTGTCTTCATAATTTAGGCTATATTATACATGTATGCCAACATTTATTCAAAAAGTTACAGATATACTTATCATCTTGTTTTCTCTCAATTCAAATGTAACAGAAAACAATCTAGATGTTTTTTGTCACTTTTGAAAGTTTCATCCAAACAGATTCTGATGGTGTATATTTCTTTACATAATTTATTTCTTTTAAAAACAACTACCTTGAGAAAGGTTTCCAACAATTTTTCCAGTCACATCTGCATGGCACAGCTAATTTCAAAGAGTTGACCTAGCCAAAAAGAAAACTCACATCCTTTATAAACACGTTGTCTTTCTTTGCCCCAATCTCGACTTTTGTACCTTTCAAAGTGCTTCCGTTTCTCCCTTGTCATCTCTTCTAATGCCTATATAGGTTAACCAGAGTAGGGTCTGGTGTAGCTTCAGAAATCAAGATAATCAAATAATGACCTAGGGCTAAATTCATTAAATGGTCAGCTCTACAAGTGAAAAGAGTGCAAGTGCACTTTGTCCCTGAACTCCTGATGTGGTTTAATGTTTGTGTGTACAAGAAATTGAAATCTCAAGTGCAGTGCTTAGTAATATAACAGCTGCTTAAGTGGTAAGTATAAAGAAATTGCTTAGGTTAGAACAATGTTTGGCAGTAGGGTTAAATACATTAACCAACAGCTGCAGTGCTTCTTCCCATGTACATGTGTGCGTACCCTGACATTAAAACAAAGTTAGCTCTTGCTTAGTTCACCATTGTGATTTTGAAGAAAAGAAAGCGAACAACAAAGCAAACGCGAAGTTTAATTAAATTTTAAAAGAATTGCCTCAATCATTTTTGTAACCGTAAACCCACACCGCAAATTCACTGCTACCGACAGGAACTTCACTGTTGTTGTTGCCCATCTTTCCTTTCTATAAAGTCCCGCGTTATGACGCTGTCCAAAACGTATGCCTTTTGGACATGTTTTGAGAACTCTTGCTGAAAAAATATTGGCGCTCTGGCGCGCTCATAAATCGTCCTTAGGTGGAGGACGTTCTCTCCAAGTGATAGCTTAATGGACTACTTGTCTAAGATTCTGTTTTTCTGCCATCAATCGTTGGGGGCTATTATAACGAAGATGACTTGTCTGTGGAGGCGAAAAAATTAATGGGAGACTTACCAGCTTGTGGGTTGGCTTTGTTGGAATGGTGCTGTGCGGGCACGAAACATTGTCAAATATTGTTTTAGTACTTACTGTGTGTACAGGTTTTAGAGTTGTAATTACTTAAGGTTTCAAGTCTAATTCTTTCAAATGTGTATTTAAAATAAATGACATGATTTTTTTAAAATATGGAGTAAGACAGTCAATGGCAAATACATTGTTACTTGCAGAGTTGAAACCAACGGTTCTTTTCCGAACCACCCAACTCATTTAGAGATAGACATATTACATGGTGTTACAGCAAACCTTTCCATATCGTACGTCCACCATGCAAAGTTCCAAATCCTACCCACCTGCAGTAGTTAAATGCAAACCTAGTTTCCATTTGATTGTCACAATCGGATACTCAGTACATTGCTCAGTTCTGTGAAAAAATTCACAGATGCATTTTACATGCATTTTACATAGAGCAAATGTCTTAGAACCAACTAGACCACCAAGATTGCCCGCTAGCTAGAGGCAGTTTGAATCTTATATTTTAGCAGCAGGTACCATAAGTCTATTACGATTTAATAGATATTAAATTAGTGTTACACAAAATAATATTCTTTAAACCCATGATGCCAGTTTAACATCTATTCAATCAGTTTAATTGGAATAAAATTAAATCTTGTCACATTGCAAAACTCTCTTGGCATTTTTTTTTTACCTCAAGCCACACCCATTTTTGTCAGGCCCATCATTTAACTTAATGCCAACTCGATTTGCTTCAATTCCACTGGGCCCAACTTCCATGTCAATATTACGGGAAAGAAAATGGCTTCGAGCCTTTAAGGCAATTGCTCTCCGAAGTGTGGAGCTGTAGACGGAAGTTCCAGCGCATGTTTGTACACACACCTAAAGGATATAATCAAGTTAATGCAGGTGGTTGGGTTTATAAGAGGCACTGAACTGACGACGCAAATCTCCAGCGAGTTGTGGTTGGGGCGGAAAAATTTGTTTTGCTTGTAGCTGGGAGGAAGGACTACAGAGTTTTGTACCTGTGAAACACTGTTCAAATTTAGACTAAATACAGGTATGTCAATAATCCTGTAGTCTTGAGTTCATTGTTTAGTTTTACATGTTTTAAAGACACTGGACACTATTGGTAATTGTCAAAGACTAGTCTACACAGTTGGTGTATCTCAACATATGCATAATGATAAAATAACAAACCTGTGAAAATTTTAGCTCAATCGGTCGTCAAAGTTGCGAGATATTAATGAAAGAAAAAAACACCCTCGTTGCACAATGATCACACGAAGATGTGTGCTTTCAGATGCTTGATTTCGAGACCTCAAATTCTAAATCTGAAGTCTCGAAATCAAATTCGTGGAAAATTACTTCTTTCTCGAAAACTGCATCACTTCATCAGAGGGAGCTGTTTCTCACAATGTTTTATACTATCAACCTCTCCCCATTGCTCGTAATCAAGAAAGGTTTTATGATAATGTTTATTTTTAGTAATTACCAAGAGTGTCCACTGCCTTTAAAGGGAAGGTGTACCAGTCCTCGAAATATCCCACAGCATCACAGCAATTGCCGTGGTGCCCTTTGCTCTGGTGCTGCATATTTCGAAGACTGCGTTTCAATTCAACGGCCTTTGACCAAACTTTCAAAATTTGTGTCCAGAATGCGCCCACAGTTTGGACATTTCCTGGGGGAACCTTGAATGTTTATTCCTAGCCGACATTAACATACAAAACGGAGTAATAGAGAGGATCAGTAAATTAAAACACTGCATCGGTAATGCCATTGGAAGAGTGCATTTAAAACTCAGAATTTTATCTCATCAAGAAAGCTGTCAGTATCCACTTGGCTCACCCTCAATCATCCCTCCGCTAGCTTAGTTTGTTCTCCAGGTTTGTCTGAATTGCTGAAACCTTATAACCACACAAGAAGCGTCCGCCGTGAAACCATCTTATCCAATTCACCACGAATTGCTAACGATTATGGTTTAGGTTACAGGCTCGTTTCAGTTGTGGCTTAATGTAAAACCGATCGATGAGGGTTTGTCAGTGTAGAAAACTATGAAACCGATGCAGTTTTTGTTTACGTGTCCAAAACAGGTGGATTTTCAGGGTTTAGTTTTACCAGGGGACCTTTGGTGACCTTTTATCGCTTTGGCATTTTCGGATGGGACCTTCTGAAATCCATCAGAATCCCACAGTCTAATGGTAACTCAACACCCACGCTAAAGTGATGATGCCTGGCGCTTTGCGAGGCATGGCTGGTTTAATCATGTGGTGCTTGGAAATTAGACTTGAGCAAAACTCTAGGATGAATCAGGAAGTATCATTAATGGGTGGTTTTTACCTCTACTCATGAGGCTGTGAGCGATCAGAACAGGGCAAATGAAGGGATTTGGGGGGGGGGTTGGCTAATGCTCTAGTGTACTTAAGCGAACATTACTTTCTGAATCAAAAACCAATTTATTTAGCTGGTAATGAATCCAAGGACGCCTCATAAGTGAACTTAATCAGTGTACATGTCCAGGTAGCTTGCAAGTCTGATGAGGAAACTAGTAAACAAGCGTGGTTGCTCTGTGTTCGTTGTTCATCTCAAAACTATTTTAGTATTTACCCAATCAGTTTCTCTATAGTGGTTCATTACTTGATTTTTGAAATATTGTCCTGCTTCTAAAAGAAATTCTTTCAGATTTTAGTAACAATCCCCAAAATGTGATTTTTTTTAAAATCCTTTTCAATTATGTATGTAGTGTCTCTTTAACTTTTTGAAAGCAAAAGACTTTTTTTTCCTTGTCTAAAAAAATGTGATGATATATTGTATATCGTCTCTTTAGGGATTGTGCCAGTACTGCCACACTACAACTTTACATACATTGTACTTTGTTGTCAGAATTATTAATATTTCAGGGGAGACTTCACTGGATGTTTCTATGCCATTATGAAGTGTTTGTTTTTCTTTCCTGTTGTTTCATGGGACTGCATTTTTGTCCGGAGCAACGTATAAACTAGTGGGGGGTTTTTTAAGATGGAAAATGGTAAATAATAGTCTGTTGATTAAGACCAGAGCGGCGCAGAATTTTAAGTGCCATCGATGGGTGTTTTTTCTTTCTTATATATTTTTATCGCTGAGAGAAGTTCGTCCATGATGTTGAAATGCCACTGAGAAGTCAATAAGTAACTTGGAAGGGCCTCAGTACATCTAGCTGCTTGAGTCTGCGCAAGTGGTGCCTGTAGAAACTCCTGCTCAAACTTAAAGGAACCATTGCCTTGGATCGGACGAGTTGGTCTTTGAAAAGCATTTGTAACCGTTTGTTATAAAATGCATATGATTGGAAAGATATTTTAAAAGTAGAATACAATGATCCACACAGGCTTGCTTTGAAATTGCGTGGTTTTCCTTTTACTTTGAGAACTAACACGGTCGGTCATTTATGGCCAACCGTGTTAGTCGACGACGTAAAAGGAAACCGTGCAATTTCGAGGCATGTTTGTGTGAATCATTGTATTCTACTTTTACAACATCTTTCTAACTATATGCATTTTATAACAAACGGTTACAAACGCTTTTCAAAGACCAACTCGACCGATCCAAGGCAACGTGTTCCTTTAATTTATCAAAAAGCTTTCCAGACCAAATTTTCTCTCCTTTTTTCAGTTTGACTCAGAAAGGTAATGGAGATCTCAGTTGCCGCCGGTCTTCCTTGCCTTCGTGTGAAATCTGTTCTATCGAAACTTAATTTTACAATAAGGGGGTCAATATTTACTAAGGAGAATTGACTGTTTCTCTTGTGGAGTTAAACAGGGTAATGGATTGGCTCTTTATGTTTACCTTGGAAACCATGGCAACCCTTTTTTGACATTCAGTTTTTCTAATGAAGAAGTCTATAAAATGTATAAAATCGATAGAAAATGGCCTTATATTCAAATTGTAGGGTCTGAGGTTATTTTTTTGTCAATATAATGCTGACAAAGTGAACGTTATATTGTGTAAGTTTTATGCTGAAAAAAAAAACCATTCAGTTCTCTAATGGAAGAGTCCATAAAATTTATTAAAGAGATAAAGTGGCCTTACATGTTCAAAAAGTACCTTGGTGCCCTTTCAAAAGTTTCCCACAGACTTTAATATTTTCCCAATGGAAGTGCCCTTTCCAAATTAAAAAATCGACTGCCATTTCAAATTGAGAATTACATGAATTAACCATACGCTGGAATTTAGAGTTGGATTAAGGTTTCTGCAACCCTTTCTCTTCAAGATCAAAGAATATCCTAACGCATTTCTTCGAAGGCGGTGCTTTTCATGAAAGTCGCATGAGATTGATAGCTTACTGTCAATGAATAATAAATAACATAGAAATGAAAAAGGCTTTTTGGATGTAGATAACAAAAAACATGTTTCTTCTTTTTTTAGAATGCAATTATTTCATACATGCATTAGGCATGAACAGAATAATAAAGACTTGTACTTTTGCAAGAGCTATACAAGACATTTTCTTTGAATTAAGCATTTCTTTTGTAACACTTCATACATTTTTTATGAATATTTTTTTTATTTTTTAGTCAAACACAATGTTGAGTTCTGTACTTGTTGTTTACACTATGTTCAAATTTAATTTAAATTCAATTCTTTATCAAATTCCCTTCTCATATAAATGAGAAGGGAATTTGAACTGATTAACATAAATGTTAACAACCCTTTAGTCCCTGCACCGCCCGAGTTTGCTGAAATCCAATTTCTCAAGATTCTTGCAGTAAATTACTGGAATCGTAGTTCAAATTTTAAAAGATAGCCATGGCCTAATGTGTATGCACAATTTTGTACCCTTTCGGTAATATTTGTATAAAAGTACAAGTTCTCATGGGAACAATAAATGCCTCTCGTTAAACGGCTACGGTAATTGTTTTGGCGAATATTTGTGTGCACGGATAAAATGAACACAATAGTTTTTCAAGGCTTTTGTCTTGCTCAATGCTCATACTGATTAAATGCGAAGGCGTTAATTTTCTACAATATCCAGTTTCCTGTTTACTAATGAGCGTTTTATTTTCCTAGATATATTAACAAATGCGTAGACCTACTAATGACTATCGAGTTTTCTTTTGATGTTCCTTTTTTTTCTACAAACACAAGCTAGCGAGGTTTCCTTGTACCGCATACAGTGTATCGCTATATGCGGCTGGGCGGTACAGTGGCTAAATGGATAATCAGTTCAGATCAACATTTTGATTGCCGAAAGAAGGGCGTAAGGTTCCACGCCATTCTTCCAAGTGCACAAAGTACTTTTTCAAATTAAAAATAAATGGGCGTAAAGCTTAGTTCAAACTTTGTGTGAATTAGTTTTTGAAAAAACAAAAACGATCGAAACTTTCACACTCAATTGTCATAAAATACAATAATCTCCATTTGAAAAAGTAACATTTTACAAAGAATTTGAGATTAAAAGATACATAAGATAGAAATCCAAGGGAAGCAATAGGTTTAACAAAAGAACTAAAAAATATGCAAGTTACCAATTAGCAGGGAAACCAGACCAGGGTAAACTGCGCATTACAAGGGTGGTGTGACTGGTAACCCATTTCTGCTAAGCACACTTCATTTCTGCTAAGTGAATTGCTGTATTTTTTGATAATGTACATTGATGAAAACAATTTGTATAACATGGACATATACAACGGACTATAAAATGTACATGTAAGGTGCCAAAACGAGGTGACTTGTACCCGTTTCTGCTAAATGTCTATGCTCAGCAAACATCTATGCTCAGCAAATTTCTGTGGTTGTTTTTGATAATGAGACTATTATGAGCAACTGGTTGTCCAGGCATAATTGCAAGAAGAAAATTTTTGATTGCAATGCATGCCATTACATGCAGCCATCCGAATGTAATTGAAACCAGGGCAAATATTCCATTTGTCTGCATCTGGCAAACACGTCCGCGGTCTTCGTGTTTGCATTCCAGCCAAGGTGATGCACGGACTGTCCTCCTCATCACTTTACACCGTGGAGGAGATGACACTTGTTTGCTTTACTCCTCCTATACTACATACTACTCCGCCGATGTCAGTGCGTGTGGGAGTGTGTGTGCATCGCTGCCTTGTCAACCCCCCTACAGCCTAATCAGAACGCACTCGGTAGTTCTGTGTTTAGGAGAATTATCATCATCAGGTGGTGGGGGACTGGAAGTCCTCACAGAACCGTCTGTGGTGTCGTTAAAAGCAGTGGGCAGTGCTCGCCCCTCTAGCGCAGCATATATCTTGTCGTCGTTGTGTAAACTTGCGGTTTATTGAATGAAGGGGTGATTGAGTCATGATCGGGCGTTATTATCATCGGAGGACTTCATCAATGGAAGGTTGTGTCTCAGGATATGTGTGAAATTGGACTGTTTTCTTCTGAAATTGCTTCGTCGCTGGGATGTGCTGGACGTGTTTTGGCATCTGAGAGGTTGTTCATTTAAGTGCATTTCGTAGTGCTCATTCACATGATGTGTTCATTTTCGCACTCCGTGTGAATAGATTTTTTGTTTCCGTTCTGTTCTGGATATTGTCAAGGAGTATGCCTGAAATGATCGCCATTGGGTGATTTACATGTTACCTTTTGAGCTGTAAGTGTTAAGTAGGATTTGAAACTTCGCATGGTGTAAAATGCAATCAAGGGAGGTTTGCGGAGACACCATGTAATTAAATCTCTTTTTTGATCTGTGGTGGCTCTGAGATGAACCGATGATTTAACAACTCAAAACGTTTTGATCAGTGTGCTCTGATCGTCTTCAGGAGTATGCTGGTCTGTGTTGCTGTATGCTGCAAAGTATGATTGTGTAAGTGTTGACATGATAAATGGCTGTGAATTTTTTTCGAAACCACTGTTGTAATTTGTTTTCCACATTTTGAAGTCGAAGGTTTAACTCAGATCCTAGAGAGAGAATTGTTTGTTTGTGATTAGAGATTTTTAATTTCTGAGCAGCTTTCAAGCAGACAACTTGCCATGATTTGGTTCACCATCCATTAGACCCACTGGGCCCATTTTCGGAGAGATGCTCAAAAGCAGAAATATTGCTAAAACAAGTTTCTGCAAAGCAGAAGTGGGTAGGATACCAGTCACAATTTGAACATGTGGCATGGTAATTTGGCTGGTAACCTTGTTCCTGTAAGGATAATTTGTTGTACTTCGCTACTTTTTGTGCTTTTAGCATTTCAAGCATCTCTTTGAAATTTGGTCCAGAGCCCAATTTTATGGCTCTACTTTTAATAGAGGTCTGTGCCTCCACATTGGCTTGCTTTCTGTAAAAACATATTCATCAGTTCATTAGTAGAGACATAACTCAGATTGATTTGAATAATTTTATGCAAAATGATAAATTGGATTCAGGCAGTCGGTTCCAGTCCTTCCGTTTTGTTTCATACTTATCTTAACAACAAGGCCAGAGGCATTTAATTCTCACTGCGACATCCCAGCTTAAATTTCATTGATTTTATAAGTGATGCTAGATTTCTTAAAGTTCAAATTAAATTGGTCGTCAATCAGATGAAGCGTGATTTATTACAAACGTAAATCCTGCAAACGAATGTGGACGGAAAGACTATCTGATAGCAATTACCGGGATAGGATAATATTATAAGAAAAACAAGGTGGATCTATAGGCAATTTCTTTAAAAGTAGCATTAAAGGCACTGGACACTATTGGTAATTACTCAAAAAAATTGTTAGCATAAAAACTTACTTGGTAACGAGTAATGGAGAGCTGTTGATAATATAAAACATTGTGAGAAACATTTCCCTCTGAAGTAGTGTAGTTTTCGAGATAGAAGTAATTTTCATCGAATTTGATTTTGAGACCTCAGAATTAGATTTGGAGGTCTCAAAATCAAGCATATGAAAGCACACAACTTTCTGTGACAAGGGTGTTATTTCTTTTGTTATTATCTCGCAACTTCGACAACCAATTGAGCTCAAATTCTCACAGGTATGTTATTTTGTGCATTTGTTGAGATACACCAAGTGAGAAGACTGGTCTTTAACAATTACCAAAGGTGTCCAGTGTCTTTAAAGATAGGGTCATAGTTTGTAAATACTCCAAAAATTAATGACCATAA
The DNA here is from genome assembly GCF_902459465.1 of Asterias rubens. Taxonomy (NCBI): domain Eukaryota; kingdom Metazoa; phylum Echinodermata; class Asteroidea; order Forcipulatida; family Asteriidae; genus Asterias; species Asterias rubens. The sequence goes on along the minus strand of NC_047081.1, from coordinate 1,503,458 downwards.
AAACTTACTTGGTGAGTAGCACTGTCCAGCTGTTGATATAGTATAATTCTATTTTGAGAAAGGATTCCCTCCAAAGTATTATGGTTTGAATAATTTTCTCACCCAAAAAAATTTTAAGCTGATAATTGATTCATGCATGAACCGTTTCTCAGACTTATAGGGTTGGTGTTCGTCCGCAAATGCGACTACTAGAGGTAATTGAGAAAACCACATTTCTGATGCCAATGGCTTTTTAAAAGCGAGTCACTGTGAAATTGCTGCTAACAATTTCATGAAAAATCATGGTTTGAAAATATTTCGATATATAATTTTTTTTTTCTAATTTCATCAAAATTATCTGGAGGATCATCAAAACTATCTGGAGAAAATCTGAACCTTATATAGTTGCCTTTAATTTGTTAATATCCTGAAAATGTTCACAGCTTTACGCTTATCTTGTCGCATGCATGTCAAAATTAACACTTCATCCCGTCCGGCGAGTTGGCAATCATTTTAAATCAGATCATGTCTACGGTTGCCACGGCAACCCGCCCGAAAAATGTTTCTTCCTCGCCACGGTTGTCAATTTCACAGCTGCGCGATTTTTTTTTTTACCATGCCCTGTAACTTAACATGTATCCTGGCAGAAATAAAAATTTAGCACGATGAAATGCTTGCGGCAGAGAACGCCAGGTTTAGTTTCAGGGATGGGGGAAATTTCTGACACCTGATTTTGCAGAGCATTTCAGCAGGAAAATATTTGTTTACAAATTTAAAGGCAAAGTATACCTTTGGTTTTTGGAACCGTTTGATTGTTTTAATCCTATATTATGTAGATGTATACAATAACTAAGTGGAAATGTCATTTCAAAAGGTGGTTGTCGAAAACCGTGCAGGAAGAATACGGTTCTGGGTTTTTTTTTCCCAAGGATTTTGTGCGCATACTAATCAGGCTTAATTTAATTGCGGCAATCCAAATTAAAGCAACTGTGATTATGGTATTCATAGACTTATTGATTGGTCTTTATGCAGTCATTATCCTATGATCAACCAAAACACTGAAGATCAATGAAAAATATAAGTCCCTATGAGACCAGCCAATTAAAGATTGGTCCTTAGTGACTGAAGCACCAGTCATTAGCAACAAGGCTTTTAACGGCCAGTCGATAAAATGACTGGTCACTAAAAGCCTTCTCAACCAAATTAAATTTAAATCCGGGAACAGTCCCAAGACAATCCATTTGGTCATTCGTGACCAAAAGACCAATCATTAACAACCAGTCTTTAACGTCCCCAAATCATGATAATGACCGGTCATTTACACTCACGAGAACAATCTCATATAAAATCATTCACCTCTTTTGTCTGCGTAATTAAAAAGCACTCTATTAATAGACCTCCTCAAAACGATTTTTTCAAGGAGTTCGGAGGAGATTGTATGACGAGCGATTTGCTCATCTTGCAGAAACCTGAGCGGGTCATAGATTTTTTAGTGGATGACAATAAGGCGCTTTCACCTGCCAGTGGTCGTTCTTTCTCAGAGGGATTTGCTCTCTCTATCTTCGGAGACCCAAGAGATCGATGATTTTGCACGAGTTAAACTTCTTGCGTTTGTTACTTGTAGTTTCCAGAAGTAGTTTATGGATTCGTGATTGAATAACCCCCTGGCATTTAAGCTCCAAATGGGTATATTTCATTCCCTAGATGGCTCTGTTGGTAAAGCCCTGGCATGATAATCTGTAGGTCGTGGGTTCAAATCCCATTCCAGCCAATTTGTCTAACCCCAAACTTACCCCATTGGCCCTGTGGTATATTTCTTGATCTTTTCTTGGTGCGTACAATTTATATTTCAATTAACAACCAAGAACCTCTCGAAATAACCAACTCTAGCCAGACTACATTTTATAATGCAAAGATGACTAGCCCTTCAAAATTATTATTATAGAGTTATATATAAGAGCTAGAGGGCGCACGGGCCTATATACGCGCTCCGGCATGCGCGCAGGCAACCATTTTCTAAGTTGACAAAACTGGCATCTCACACCGTGTGCTTGTGCGGCCATTTGGTAAGTTGAACAAACAGCATCGGGTGAGCGGTCAATAAAAAAAACCTCAAACGTGTATTTCATATTCTACGCGCGTGCAGAATGACGCACTTGTCATCTTGCGATCCCTTGGCGTTTGTGCACGAAGCATCACTCGTGCGCCCTCTAGTTCTTATGTATAACTCTATGGTCTAACCCCAAACCTACCCCATTGGCCCTGTGGTATATTTCTTGATCTTTTCTTGGTGCGTACAATTTATATTTCAATTAACAACCAAGAACCTCTTGAAATAACCAACTCTAGCCAGACTACATTTTATAATGCAAAGATGACTAGCCTTCCAAAATTATTATTATAATCAATAAAATACAACTTTGCAGGTTTTTGTGTAGACTGCAAGATCCCTATGATACAAGCCATGTTTACAAACAGGGAACAATACTTTCTTATGTGAATTTTTTTTTTTTTTTTTTTTTTTTTTACTTACTTACTATAATGGTGTTTGCTTAATGGTAGTTTTCTTTTAATGTCTCACAGTGGAACCTCTTTATATAGTACCAAGAAATTATAGAAAAACTTATATTATAGAGCTGCTCCGTATGAATTTATCATTCATCAGTCTTGTATAAGCGGAGAAGGATTTGATTAAGTCTTAGATTGATATTGACACAGGCCATTGTGAACGATGGCATCGGACTCGGAGTCATCTAACAATTGAATCATGATATAAAGGAAGACCTTGAGCGAGAGGGAAGCGTGTGTACTTAGAGAGCATCCATCTTTACTCTGAGTATGGCTTTTAAGAGGTTTGGTGTTCTAAGGCTTAAAGGGGCGGTTCGAGTTGGTGGGCACCTTGAACTTCGTTCTTGGTAGCGCTGGTCATTTGCTGCTGATAGAGGGACGTCCTACTGATAGTTTTTCATGAGAAGTTTGGTCGTTTAGCCTTAAAGGGGTGGTACAACTTGGTTGACGCATTTGAACTTTGTTCTTGGTGGGGCTGGGCATCTTCTGCTGATAGAGGGCACCCCTGTTTCTGATTTACCCACTGTCTTGAATCAAGATAGTGTACAGTGTGTTGAGTCATTACCAATTGTGTCCAGTGCCTTTACAGGGGCAGTTCAAATTGGTCCAGTGCTAAATTGAACTTCAATCTTGGTGGGGCTGGACATCTTCTGTTGATAGAGGGCACTTTCTTCTGATAGTTTGTCATGAATAAAATGTTTGTTCTTAAAGGGGCAGTTTCTTCATTCTTGATTGGGCTAGTCATCTTCTGCTGATAGAGGGCACCCCTGTTTCTGGTCTACCTATATCTTGAATCAAGATAATGTACAGTGTGTGGCATTGGTCATACCCATATAGGAAAGTAGTAGATATTTGTTTTGGTGTTCTGAAGACTAAGGCAGTTTCCATGGGGCATGGAAGCTTTGCCGTTTTATCTTAGAAACACTGCTGCTTTGATTTGCCTCATGTATTGAATCAAGATGAGGGACACTGCCCATCATTTGGTAACAGTACTGCTTCTGGCATTACTGCTGTACTTATTACTGAATTTATACTCTTAATATTTTAAAAATGGAGACGTTATCAGAACTTGCTCTTGCTGAGAGATTAACTGATAAAAATGTTGCCCCAATCTCTTTTCCCACTGTACTGCAAAGCTTTAAATCAGTGAGTGGGTAATAGGAGAAAACTAATATACCTCGACGACGCTATCCCGTTGTGTAAGTTGAACATTTATCTGGTCGTATCTAGATAAACATCTACGAGTGAAAGCTGTGTCAGTGTGCTTTTGGAGTGCCTCGTTGTCAGTAGTTGCGAATCTCCACGGTTCTGATCCAAGGCACGCTCCTACGTTACATGCATTCCAGTGATTAAACTTCAAGAGTTATGTACCATCACTTCATGATGTCTAACAACGAACGCAGACCCGTGTGACCCGTTCCCGCGAGGGTTTAATTAATCTGGGCTCCGTCGCGTGTACACGGTTTTTCCCGGCCGCTCGATAATAACTTAGAGGTGGTTCGTGCTCTTGCTCTGGGGCTTGAAACACAGAAAATAAAACTGAGACAAATTATTTAGATACCAGTGCGGAGTCTCGGCCGGTCGTTTTTTTTTTTCTTCTCCTTTTTTCAGACATTACTGGAGATGTTTTCTTGATAGATCAAGCTTGGAGGGATCTTCAATGTTAACATATAACGGTGTGGAGAAGGTTTTAAGAACTCTGTTGTCTGGGTCTGAGAAAGTTTCTCCCACGAGATCGGCTGGCGGATCTTCAAGAGGATTTACAATCTTTTTTTAGTTTTGGTGGCTGCTGTCACGTCGTTGGATGTGATTCACATGTCTTGTTTTGCAGTAGAGAGAAGTTGCAGGATCTCGTCTCCAGCAGAGAGAGCTGAACATGGCACTTGATTTCCCCTCGGATAGAAAACTCTTGTGTGTTCGTTGATGGTGTTATTTAAAAAGAACGTGAGAGCAACCTGCAGAAATTAATAACTGGGTGAGAATTATTTGATCTGGTGTTTCGTTGGATGTAGTAGTCACGTAGGTGGACGTGTCGTTGATTTCTGTTTCATTTTCTCAAAAGGTCGTTGCTCTGAGCTTCTCCACAGGTGCGTAAATTAAATAACTTGGTGAGAATTCTAAGATGTGATGTTTCCTTGGATGTACGTAGTAGTCACGTTGGCAGACATGTCTTTGATTTCTGTTCATCATCGTTGGTATTTAGCATCTTCCGACAGGTGCTTAATGCTTGAGAGAAAAGTGTTTTGGATTGCGTTTCTGTTTTGTAACAGAATACCACACATTTGTAAAGATTTGTCTCGTTGATGTGGAATATATAATTTGTCAACCTTGTCTCCCTTCATGATCAAAGAGGCCCTGGGGATGAGGTTGAGATGAAATTGAGTTGACGTGGAGTCTCCGGACTCTCTCCAGACTCGACAGAGGCAGGTGGTTTAGCGGAGGGTTGGAAACTAGCCCTGGTGCGACTTAACATCAAGAGTTTCTGCTTCTTTGTTTGTGTTTATTTTATTTATATGTTTAAAGGCTAAGGACACCTTTGCTTTTTTTTAATAACCATTGGATTGTTTTAAAATCCTATATAAATGTAAACAATAAAACTGACCTGTGAAAATTTCTTTTAAAAAGGTGGTCACATTTGTGAGTTGTCAACGAAAACTGGGAAAAAAAAGTTAAGGGGAAACCCCGAGTCGTACAAATTGCCAGAGCAGACAGATAGTTGGATTACGAAGTGATGTTGTGGGTATCTGCATTGAAATGTTAAGGCATTGTTAAGGCGGAGTCCATCTTGAAGAGTAATTGACGCTGATATAGTGCTTTACAGGTTCCGTTTTTGTATTCATGATTTACGTAAGAAAAGGTGAATCCAATTTCAAGTTCTCCCTCGGTGATTACAACGCCAGAAATGAAAATTCTGAAGACGACCAAAAAACTGAAAACTCATCATCCAAATGGACTTTTCATGCTCCCTTGTGGATACGATGCACTGTTTGTCGTGCAAATCAGAAAAAGAAGTTTTGAAAATTATCCGCGAGGATTATGAAATTAGTGAATAATGCACCGCGGTATTCCCATAGGAAGAGCATTGCGGTTGGAATACTCATGCATATTCCTGTCCGGGATTATAGTTTCCAAGGTAATTGTGTGAAGTGGAGAGAGAGAGTCCTTACCATTCTGACTTAGAGTTTTCAGTTGCTCCGTTCTTGTCAGAAGGGACATCTTTTGAGATTGCCTTGTCTTGTTTTAAAAGGCACTGGATATCATTGGTAATTTCTCAAAATAATTGTTAGCGTCAAAAATTACATGATAAGGTGCAATGAAGAGCTGTTGATGGTAAAAAACATAGTGAGAATGGCTCTCTCTGACGTAACGTAGTTGTTGAGAAAGAGGTAATTTCTTACCCCAAAATTAAAAGTTTTCCGGCCTGAAAGCCTTTTATTAGGTGTATGAAGGCATGCAAATTTGTACGACAAAAGCTAACCATACATTTACTTCTAACCAAGTATGTTTTTATTGGCAGTAATTGAAAGAGTGATACCCTTCACTGTAAATTAAAGGTTTGTTGTATCTTGGGTCAGTTCAAAACTCATTTACTCTTTCCTCGGTCCGTAATCTCCCCACTTCGCAGTCCTGTAATCCTCCCCATAGCATCGATGCCTCCAGGTACCCAAGAAACAACTCTAGAAGAAGTCCTTTTTTCCTTAAATGAATGTGAATGGAAAGCGGGAAACCATGGCAACCAGTCTAGGTTACCGTCTAGATGTTGTAGGAAATGCATAATGTGCCTGTGTGGATACTGCAGGCATGTTAACTTCTCAGCTGTATATAGTTGGTTTGCTCTTTTTGTTTTTAAGTGCTATTTTGAAACTCTATTTTTGCAGTGATGAGGTTACATTTTCTGAAAGGTGTACATGTAATGTAGGGGTTCTCCACATGTAACAGTTTTACATTTTAGACCAATTCTAAACATGTTATGTCTACTTGAATAATACAAAATGTAAGATTCAGATAAGAAATGCTTCAAAAGAATGTACAATTTGCAACAATTAATTATTATGAGGTTTGTTTATGCCAATGTTGTACTTAAAGCCATTGGACACTTTCGGTAAACAGTATTGTTCAAGGCCCACACTTCGTGTATCACAACTTACATGTATATATAAAATAACAAACCTGTGAAAATTGAGGCTCAATTGGTCATCGGAGTCGGTCGGAAATAACGGGAAAACCCACCCTTGTTTCCGCACATTTCGCTGGTCATGACATGTGTTTAAAATAAATCCGTAATTCTCGACATCGAAAATTTATAATTGTTTTAATGTTTTCTCAAAAAGTAAAGCATTTCATGGAAAAATATTTCAAGAGAAGTCTTTCACCATTACCTTCTTTAAACCCTGCAAGTTATTTGTAAATCTGTGACTTTTTTTGTTCTGTTCCGAAAGTGTATAATGGCTGTAAACCGTGGAGTTGTGTGTCAATATATACATCATGTATGTTTTATCTGACCGTAGTCTGTGATAATGAAACAACGTTGACGTATCGTATGCGGTTACCCTCTCTCAGCTTGTGGCTCGGTCAAGTCATTGATGATTAATTATCTACCGTAGTAACGACTGCTCTCATTGTCTGTGTGTATCATCAACCAACAACTGATTACCGGAATACAGAGTGACTCAGGACTCGAACTTAGTCCGATTCTAGCGTGCAGTGTCCGCATGCACTGTGAACTCCCCGTGTTTGTCCTGAAATGAGCAGAGGACGTTTCTGTGATCAGAGCCATTGCATGGATTGCTGGCGATCAGTAAGTGTGTACCAGTTTAAAGCAGGAGGTGATGACTCCCCGTATTTGTGGTAATTAGAGACGTACTGGATTTACTCTCTGATCCCCACAGCAACACTGCATCTTTGTTGTCTTAGATTTTATTTATATATCTGTGGAAAGCAACATCTCTGGACTATAAGACTAAGAGACAACTACATCTTTGTTGTCTTAGATAGCAAAGATTTTATTTTGAAATTGAACTCTGGCGTAGGGGTGACATCTACATGTATTGTAGACTCCACGTGTTGGTCATAAAATAACTTTCGTCGAGAGAAATTGAGATGAGACGTGGATAGACATGAAAATTTGGCATAAATAATCACGACTTATGGAGGGTTTATCTGAGTAATGAGAACTATGCTTGGCCACAATGGGACAGTTCTCACGTCCCACATGCCGGCCACCTACGACCTCTCGGACAAAATGGGCGTCAAGTGGAACATGGAGACCCGATACAAAATGGCCGCCAAATGGCCGAGTCTTTCATTCCTACAGCGACTTCCAAAGCGCAGACGGAAAGGTAAGGCTAGTGTTTTGTGAAAGCAATGTATGACGTGTTAATGCATGCAACGCCAGTTTCTTGTTCGAAAGCCACCGACACTGACACTCGATACACTAGGATTTAGTCTGTCGTCATTTTGTACAAGTAAATCTTCACAGTCCTTTAAGCTTGTGTTTTCATCAGTTTCTTTCAATTGAGGCATTGCATGGTGAGGTATCAATGAATGGTAGGTTTGCGGGAATACCATGTGTGTATCTACTTTAGGGAAAGATTATATGTAGACAGGCCTTATTGGTGCACACTGAATGCTGATTATAATAGCAAATCTTGATTTTTGAGTTGCAATTGAAACACTTTGTGTAGCATTTTCCTCTGCTTTACAGGGGAAATCGTTCACTGTACTTGCTGGGTAGATTTACACTTTTGAGAATTTGTCTTGCCTTATATTCTACTTCATGTACTAGCGCTGAAACATCTACTTACATGTACATAGTATAAAGCAAGCCAAGTTCTTAAAAGAATTTATTCTACCCAGTAAGTCTCTTATGCAGGTTAAGGAGATCTGACAAAATAGTCAGAGAGTTAGAGACGGTGTTCATGTTTTGTGTGATCAACCAAAATTACATGACATAACGAACCTGTGAAAATTTATGCTTGATCAAGCAAAGTGTGATTCAGGAGAAAATACAATGTAGTGAAAAACCATGCACAATTTTCAGCAGTGAACACGTTGTCCTTATTTCGTTGCAGCTGTTGCGTTTTTTGGGGGTTTTTAATATAGGTTGTTAGACATAGTTTTCTGACATATTATTTTAGAGGGAGATATTTCACCGAATTTTTGTTGTTGTAATACGAACTTTATATAACCAGTAAGCTTTCAGATTAAAAATGAGACATTTTTATCCTTACCAATTCTATAGGCTATAATACCTTTTAAATAACTGCAAGTCAGTGCAGAATTTAATTCATAAACAATTCCAGCATAAATGTTATTTTCTTCAATTTGGCGGGTAATTAATCTCCTTTGAAGATGTGACGGGTCTGAAAAGAGCCGATTTGTTTATTAGTAATTCACCCAGCGTGCCGCAATCGTGATCATCGTCGGGAGACTGTACTTAAGACGTTTAAAATTCCTAAACTGTATCCAGATAATAGTTTAACCCTTTAGAGACCAAAGCCGCCACAAGCGGCTTCAACCAAAATGTATTTTTTATATGAAAAATGCAAATTTAGATTAGAGTTCATAATCTCACATTAGGGGATATGTTTAATTAAAAGGTTAAAAAAATATCACACAGCGACCGCAAACAAAGACAAGATTTGACCTTCCATTCATATAAAGAGGTCAAACTTAAAGTCATGTCCAGATACATGTATGAAATTTTCCAATGTTGTGTATTAACTTTACAGTATCCCAAGTTTCCAAACACAAAACTAAATTTTCTATTTCATGGTTTTTCTGTTGGCATTTTTAATGCCAGAATTGGATTCAAGATATGATCAATATTGGCAATGTATGAGTGGTTTGTGATGATTATACGGGAATGAATGCTCTCTAAAATACTGATAAAACAAGTTTACTGTAATTTTGAAATAAACCTTTTCTTTAAGGAAAAAGTACAATGGCTTCATTAGCTTGTTTAATTTTTTTTATCCCAAATGCTGTACGTACTTTTTCATTTAACATATCCAGAGTTTGACGGTGAATTTAATGGAAAACTCTCTCACTCCAAGAGTTGTTACACTCTATTTATCCAGCCGACTATCAGTAAACACTACTCACTAGTATTTTATCTCGTTCAGATGCGTCGAATGTCTGGAGTGTTCAAGAGCCTGGAACATTCATTAAGGGAAATCTGAAGATAGTGGGATGCAAACATTTCAAGTTGTAGCAGCGAATGTTTTAAGCAGAAAGTTGTTGCTAAATCCATCAATATCAAACTGCATGGTCTGTTTGATTCTGTTGCATTAGTTATTATTCACCAACATTATTTTTCAATATATTAAGTTTATGCATTTGAATAAACACTATAGACATGAAAGACAGGAGAAGTTGTTTGACTGTGAAATAACTGACCCAGTCATAAAAACACTCAATTCCGGCCACTGGCCAATGGCTATTTCAAAGACCATCCAATTTAGAATTTCCTGTTTTTTCTCTCGCCATGTCAGAACAAATAACATCACATTACAGTGCTTACTTCGTCTGAGATAGATTTTGTTTTCCTCGCTCCTCGGCACGACACGTTCTTGGTCAAGCCTGGTTCGTGTGGACTATTACTTAATTAGTAAGCTAATCACAGCCTCACAGATAGGGACCGACTTTCTTGATCACAACCACGAAGAAGAACAAAAAACATTGCTTGGATTCAGCCATCGGCAAATAGAAGAAAAGAAGGAGAAAAAAAACAGCCGCTGCAGAATTTAACAAGAAATTGAGGTTGATTATTTTCCTCAATACTTTTCGCGCTATTAGTACAAAATGGTTGCCCGGTGCTGGAAAAGGGAAGATAAAGTAGACATGTTGTCACTGTATACAGCAGCTCCTGTTCAGTCTTATTTTTCATTTGTTTGTTTATTTGTTTTTTAATCTCTTTAAAGTGTTGTTATTGTTGGTAAAAGTTACTGAACCATTTTTTTTATATATAATTTGTCAACCCCCCCCCCCCAAGAAAAGTGTTTTTTTTGCAAATTTGTTATTTAAATCAATTGCCTCTGTTGCCTCAATGTTTGTCTGAAAATCCAATGAAAAAAAAACATTTTGAGGTTGGAAATTTTGAGGTTTCGTAAGAATTGTCAAGAATCAGGACATGTTCCCTGTTTGCAAATAGCATACAATTACAGCGTCTCAATGTACAATTGGGAACCAGACCATTTTCCCCTCGATTCAGCCTTGATTTGAATGCATTGATTTCAATACCAGAAACCAAAGAAAGCCCGCCAAAACAAATTGTCTAATTAATAGAAAAGTCAATCTGTTAAATCCAAGTCGACACAACCGGTGGCGTTTGTTGAAACCGCATTCTGACGTAAAACAAACTCGTTAATAAACAAATTTAATTGGAGAGCCATTCATCACCCTCATCTCAATGACAAACAAATCCATGTCGGACTAATCACTTTCTGAAATAATTGAGTCGAAGCGAACTGCTGCTAATGAATTGCGGAGACGAGATTTCTCACACACGCCGAAGAGCTTACATTGTAAATGGTGCTTTCATATACTGTACCAGGGCACCCATGCGTGGTTTCACTACTATTAGCAACAAAAAGTAAGCAATTACAGTAGCAGGAAAATCCATGTTTTAAAGCTAGGGTCGTCGATTGATTTTGTTAAAGTAAAATTTCTGGTCTACGTCACTCATACATTATCTGTAGAGCGAATAACTTCATTTGCATTATTTTCCTAGGCTGACGGGCTAATGGTTGTACCAGAATTATAAAGAAAGATGCAATAAAATGTATACATGCTGAATGCTGATTTATAGGGAAAGTTACAAAAGAAAGGTACATTAAAGGAACACGTTGCCTTGGATCGGTCGAGTTGGTCTTTGAAAAGCATTTGTAACCGTTTGTTATAAAATGCATATGGGTAGAAAGATGTTGTAAAAGTAGAATACAATGATCCACACAAACATGCCTCTAAATTGCACGGTTTTCCTTTTACATTACCTCGTCGACTAACACGGTCGGCCATTTATGGGAGTCGACCATGTTAGTTCGCACAGTAAAAGGAAAACCACGCAATTTCAAGGCAAATATGTGTGGATCATTGTATTCTACTTTTAAAACATCTTTCCAACCACCATATGCATTTTATAAAAAACGGTTACAAACCCTTTTTATAGACAAACTCGTCCGATCCAAGGCAACGTGTTCCTTTAAGAATCACATTTGAAAGTTTCAGCTGAATGTACAGTATGTAGTTTCTACATGTACAGCTAAGAAATGTAATTGCTCATGGCACAATATGCTGCAAGTCCCTTATCTTTATGATAAAATGCATTGGGTTCTTTACTGTATATTACACAACACACGGGACCTAGAACTTTACGCCACGCCCCAAGGTCTTGCTTTATCTTGCTTTGTCTTGCTTTAAAGGACACAAGTGGCACAACCGGGACGTCTAACCCACCTCTGCTGATCAGAAACACCAGAGTCTGGTGTTCTTATCCCGCTTGGCCACGACAATAAAATTGTTGTTAGTAAAACAAGTTCATTCATGTCTAATTACATTAGTTTTTCCTTCCGTTGTAACCACAGTTTCCCATCACCAATTTTGTTTGATTAAAGTCGTTGATCGTTGTAGAGAAACTGACACTTTCATGTTCACACAGCCATGTTATTGTCTAACTCTGAATGACACAAAGAAAGCATGTTCTTAGTTCTCGTTTCCAAAACCACTCAACCGAATTAACTGATAATCTCACGGATAATATGCTGGAATTGGACATCAAGATTTTTAACAATGGAAGGCTATCAGGATATCAACAATGGAAAGGACATCAGCGGTTTTCATATAATTTTTTTCTTTATCATTACTCTTGAAAAAATACTGAAAAGTACAAATCCAGGTTGTTGGATACCGAAGGAAAACTCTTCCAACAGAATTTAGAAATCCTACTCAGATATTAAATTTGTGGGAAAAATTCACAATTTAATATAATGTTTGACCATGCAATTCATTTTTCATTGCTTCAGGCTCATCGCAATCGACGGTGTCTTCCTACACCTCGGAGTCGGACGTTGAAGACCCAAGAAGTAAGTCATAAAATTCTTCCTTGAGATCCCAATCTCCTTTTCTTACTAACATTTCAAATTTTTTGTTCAATATTCGATTTGTTTTGTGTGTGTGTGTGTGTGTGAACACGCACTGTACATGTAACTTTATTGTGTTTGTTGTGTTTTTTCTGCGTTTGCTTGTTTGTCTGTGTTCAAATCTCATCAAACGTCACCCGGCTGATTGACTCGTCTACAAGGAATCTCAACCACCAATTGATAGAGTACCGTAACACGCCCATGTACCCAGCCGCTCACAAAAGCACCCACAATGAGCACCCAGACGTTCCCCACAGCACCCCCTTCATCAACCCCACGAGTTTCGAAGGCAATATGGAAACTTCCCTAGCCTATCAAAAGCAGACAATACAAAAGTGAACCAAACACGACAATAACAGGCCAGAACCCCCCCCCCCCCCTTCCTTCTTTGCAAACCAGTTCTTTGGACGTCCGCCTTCTTTATCCCAGTTCTAGCCTGACCTCTCTGTGAAATTCACTTGGGGGAAAGCTGTGTCAACTCGGAGACCATCCCTGGAGGAGTTTCTGCGAATCATGTTTGTTTGCATTTTCCAGAAATAACAGGTTGTTCCTGGATACGAGATAACAAGGAGGGGAACATGGCCCTAGATTAAAAGTGCAAGGCCGGATTGTGAATGATGTCAAGGCGGTATAGAGGACCTTTCTTGTCGGGGTGTCAACCTTCCCCGAAATGAGTTCTTTATTCAATTTCGTACTTTTTGCCTCACGTCACACGAGTATGTACGTGCTTGGTTCAGACACTCGTCTGGTGTGTACCTATAGAAGCTAATTGAGTATTGCTGGCCGGTCGAACTTTCCTCTAAGGTAGCCCAGCAGGCTCATCAAAAATCAGTGACCTAGCCTGACTTTTACATGAATGTTGGGTGCTAAGTGTTTTGGATTTGGCAGGGCTTGACTTAAGCTCTGGTGTGTCTGATCACCAGATTGGGGGTTTGAGTTCCGATCTTGACACTTGTGTCCGTGAGCGAGATACTTCCCCCCCCCCCCAAAAAAAAATATATATATATATATAAAAAAAATCAAACAACAACAGCTAATATCCACAGTTTTCACACCAGGACTCTATTTGTAAGGCTTATTCAATGGCCCTGTTTGTTATATTTTGTTTAAACCATCTGCTAGTAATTTGGTACTTAACAATTTAGCCTCATTTTGTTCATTTCCATGGAGATTGGAAAATATCCTCCATTGTGAATGAATCGTTTCTTGTAGAATACTGGTAAAATTAGTCATATTAAAGTCGGGAAAAATGAATCGTCTGATCATTTGCCAGTCATATCACAGAAACAAACCATATGATAATATCAGTGTCATCCAGCCGCCTTGGCGAGGAAGGGAAATAAATAGAAAATTTCCCATTAAATATATAAAAAGCCATTACACCCAAATGGGTAATGGATGAACGTTGCATAAAAAAAAAATGATTTAGCTCCTGCGAGTGTGTGGTTGTCTCTGATCAGAAGGTCGTATTTTAGAAATTCATTCAGGCCAAGGGCAGATGGCGTTTTATGCCAGTGCACGTTTCAACCGATATCAATATTTTCAAAACGTAATAGCTTTTTTTTCTTTTTAAATACCGGGATGACGGGTTGTGCATGAACTGGAATAAAAGAGTGTTTTAGGCTGAAGGTCTTTTGCAATACAGCTGACACGTTTACCGTCCACAAAATCGTGTCTTTTTCATTGTTTTATAAAAGGTGTAAGTTGTCCCCGGGAAGCCAGATAAATGTCAAGCTTGAAAAAAAATGTAAAGCCATCGAGAAAGAAAAAAAAAAAAAAATTCCAAAAATGTTTTGCATTGATAGGTTTAATGTGTACATAAAACCAAGTGTTGGATTTACCGCTCAAAAATGAATTAAATAATTTGTAAATTTGCATAACTGGACCCTGGGAAAGCAAGGAAAATGAAAAGCCATTTTAAAAAAAAGGTCTTCGTAAACTTTTTGTTCATGCATTGAAAGTTTTAATGCGTACATAAAATTGAAGTGCATGTTTTACAATGTTGTGGCGTCTTTTTTTTGGTTTGTTTTTAAGTGTTAGGTTTACCGCTCAAAAATAAATTTAAGCGGTTGGCGGATTCAGATGAAACTGCAGGCAATAAAAGCAAGACTTCTTTTGTGTTTGTCGCCAGGAATCCAAAATTGTGAAGTACTTTCTTTGCTCGAATTGAATGTGTGGGTTTTTTACTACTCCTACATTACATTGTAGTACCACTGTGGAAAAAAAAAGGTTGTTACACTATCAATCTTTTCTTTGAATTAAGTCTGATTGTAGACACCCCCCCCCCCCCCTTTCTGGCATTAGTGTCATATGACAGGGCTGCTGTCAACCCATGGTTTAAACATTTTGGAAGTTGGATTCCTTGTTCATTATTCCTGCAAATGCTTCATGCGAAGCAAAATTTGACATCACAGCTCTGTTTTTGCTGAGAATGTTTCGCAGGAGTTCAAAGGTGTGTTTTGGCGGCGGTAACCAAAAACTGTTTCGGTTGTTTGTCATTGGTTCTGCGAACCGAGTTGTGAGCTCGATTACCGTTTTGGTTATGACGTCAGAAACAATTATTTGTTACAGCCGCCAAAACGCACCCCTGCACTTCTCAACCATTTCTCAACTCAGATTCCGAATTGTTTATTGTTAATTTGTGACGCCAAAATTTGCATCGCATTCGCAGGAAGTATAAATCGGGCTTAGAGACTTGTAAATGTTGTCCATTTTCATGAGGACTCCATCTATTGGAAAGCGAGTGAATCGGAGAACTGAATTTGACCTTGGATGTTGGAGTCCCCGCTCTAATGTATGTGACTGTCTAAGCGTGCACGCATCGCCGGTAACGCATTTAGAAGGTGACGACTCAAGAGGAATTGGGTCACTGAGGGCAGGGTTTTTTATTAGCCAACGTTTGGTCAAATTTGGAAGGTATTTTTTTTTTCTTTTGAAACAGCGCCCTACTTGTTTATTGAGAAATGTAACAATGACTTTAGTTTTGAAAAGATTAATTTAATTGTAAATTGTTTATGTTGTTTTATTTTAAGTGTCCCCCCCCCCTTATTTCCTTAATTGGGGCAAATAAGACCTTCATTTGGAAGTGTCTGTTTTTAACAAACAGGTTGAGCAGACCTTGTTCTGACCAAATGTTGAAGTGGCATTTCTTTTGACAGTGTTCATGTTTTGTGTGATCCACTGTCATACTTGAAATATCAAACCTGTCAAAGATTTGTGCTTCATCGGTTGTGTGAGTCATGTGTTTAAAATGGAAGAGCCTGTCCTTTGCAAAATGAAAATGGCTTTGCCCTCTCAAATATGAAATTTCAGGCTGCATTTCACAAAAAATGTGTTATTGGTAACAACATTTGTTGTGTATACCATCATATTACACAACAGACTTAAAGATGAAGGTTTACATTAAGTTGTACAAAAACCTTCTTTTGATTTGAAGTTTTTCATTATCCTGCCCCCCCCCCCCCAAAAAAAATCAACGCCTTGTCATTATTCGACATTGCTACGTCAACGTCTGAGGTATTGTTAAAGTTCAACCAGAATGTATTTGTCGTCCGTTGTTTTAGTAACAGCTGGTACGGGTCACTGAAATCTATCACCACACGTTCGTAGACTTTGAACCGAATAAAATGTGTTTCCAGGAACATTCTACTGTTGCTGTCTAGAGCAGGTCAACCAGAGTCAAGTGGTGTCAATATTTTTCTTCCGAACATAAGATAAAATAAAAAAACATAAGGACATAATTATTGATGGTATCATTTTTAGGAATGAAAAAACAAAAACAAAGATAGAATTTTTGTGGTGGTCTGCACAATGATTGTATTTTCATTATTCACACGTATTTTAGTACCTTGATGTAATGAGTGAGTTTGTGCTGTTGAACTTATATTTCAATGTGGACTGTTTATTTTTGGTCAATAGATGGCGCCAAGCAATTGCTGCCTCTTTGTTCAGTGACAAGATGACTTTTAGTTTGTTGTCAACTGAGGGGGCTATTGCTTTTCACTCGGCAGAAGCAAGCAATGTACATGTGTGTTGTACTTGAATTATTCCCTGTACATGTACGAGTGTTGGGTTTTACAGGGTTAACTGAGTTAGTCAAAGCTGTACATAATAATTTGTAAATCATTTGTACCAAATTTTTTATTTTATTTTTTACCTGATTTTGTTATTTATTACTTATTTAATTATGCCTGAAGCCTTTCTCAGATTCAAATTTCTGGGGTGAACATTTATCTCTTTCTCTAAAATTACATAACTTCAAAGAGGATTGTTTGAACATCTATTCCAGATTTGTTGGCAATATCTCAAAAACACTACTACCCTTTTTAAAAGAAACTTTCACAGGTTAGTTACATCTAGTTAGGATGAACACAATCGAACAGTCCAAAAGCTAAAGGTATACTTTGCCTTTAACAGAATGCTTTGAATTCTACAAGCAGACAGTGTTGACACAATCTATTCTACCTCATTTATCAAGATGAAAACTCAATCAACAAATCCCTTAATGAGCTGAGCCAAGACTATTGATTTTAATTTGCTTTGTCTTTCCTTAATCACTTGGGGAAGACCTTTAGTGGCCGTGCCATGACCAGTCTCCCTGAAACTCATAGTCATATGGTTCAATGACCGGAACCAGCCCATTCATCCGAGTCGACCATCTCATCACAATCACCTGTAGATTTTTGTGGAAATAATTGAAGCCCAGATCGTCCGACCTCGTCTCGAGTTAGTCCGATTTTCGCAGTACCGAGTTGGGGGAAATTGATTTTCTCGTTTAATGAACGCAAATGGCACTCCTTGTAAAAGGTCGTCCTTCGTATCCATGCATTCATCTACTCGTATTGTAATGTAGACAATCGGTATATATTGGATTAGAAAACCAATTTTCCTTTGATGGAAGGTCGGAAGGCATCCTCTTCTTTTAAAGAGATTTGTAGCTCGGGAGAGTTTTTATGAACGGGTTTTTTTATCAAACAAGTGAAATGATGACGTATGGTGGTCCCTGACAAACTGGCACAATCTCTTCCAGGGCTTTGAATCCAGGTCCGAGGCCAGTGATTGTAGCCTTGGGCCAGTAAACTCACGACGGGACAAGTTTGGTGCTCTTGTGTTTATCAATTAAATAACAATTGAGAGAAGCAATCTCCTTGCCTGTATTCAAAAGCTTCCTATAGTCATTTCTGTACCCCAACCAATCCTGATTCGTTTGTTTTTCGTTTTGTCCTCGTCTCCTGTACAGGGCTCTGTCCTTAGTATAGCGCTATATAAATGCCCAGTATTATTATTATTATTTTGATAACAACTGTGGCATGTCGTGGCTGAGTGGTCTACATGTAGTTCACCCAATCCAAGCTCTGGTGGTGTCAGCAGCCGAGTGTGGGTTCGAATCCATGGCTCTTGTGCCATATTTGCTAATAGCGCAGTAAGCACAAAATATGAGCTGTTAAACAGCTACAATATAATGAAATTTGGTCCTGTTCGTAACTGACTTTGATATCATGATGTGAGTTGAATTTGCTGGAATCAGTACTGCTAAGACAAATCAACTGGTAGAGTGGTAGCCTGCATGTGTTGGGCCAAGCTAACCCACCTCCCAATGGTTCACCCACATAACTCAATGACATTGTGTTTCCGATTGACCGTATTTCTAACAGCAAGAGGGCGCTGTCAACAGTGAATTTCCTTGCATCACAATTACTGCATTCTAGTTCAGGCGTCCCAAGGACAATTTTCCTAGAGTTATTCCGCTCTTCTTGCAACTGTTATACGACTTTAATTCGCTCAGTATCTGCACACACTTTTTGTCTAACCATCGCCAGTGGAAATTCAGCGAAACTAGGGTATACAGGTTAGGGGGAGAAAAAAAACATCTGCTTCCCCAATCACTCGAATTTGTCTGGTGTCCTCAAGGGCTGAAAAGTCTTAACGTAATTCCTCGGCAACCGGCCATCACGATGAAATTACAGCTCGTCGTTCCAGCTTCGATGAAGGAAGATACTATTCTTGCACAGGGCAAGAAAGGAAAAACGTCTCGTTTTGGTGTGGGTTTTTTTCTGATTTGAAGTTTATTGGATGGAGGACGAGGCACAAATTGGAAGACGGTGTATTTCATTGCAAAGTGATCGTTAGAGATAACAGACTTTCCACAGGGCAAACAAGGACAAGAATTGCTTTTGCTCTCTCTCCATCTTGTTGTTGTAATAATGTGAGGTGGTTTTTCTTTATGGGGCCAACTTCATAGCGCTGCTTAATGCAGGCCTGTTTGCCGACTTTGGAAAGGGCAGGGGCACCAAGGCATTTTCGCCTTGGTAAAGGGCACCCTGAATGAGGAAATTTTAAATGTCTAGTGGAGCATTTTTAGGGCACCAAGGCAATGATCAGGGGGCCTGGAGGCAATCGCCTCTGTTGCCTCCGTAAAGTATCAGGCCTGTTATAACGGTAAGCAAATATTCGTGCTTACCTGTAGCAGAAAGTTTTGCTTAAGCGTTAGCGTATTTCACAGGTTAGCAAGAAAATGAGGAGGCAAGCTTTCGAGTCCACCATGGAATTGCATTTGCTTCGACAATCATTTCCGTACAGTAAGCACCAGAAGCATGCCTTTTCGTGTGCTTGCGATTAGCAGTGCTATGAAATGGAAAATCGCACAGTAAGGACAAAATCGGTTGTTTTAAGCAGCTCTATGAAATTGGACCCAGGTCTGAAGTTGATTGGAGTGCGGATAAGCTGAAAAATAAATTTGCAAAAGTCAGCGATGGTAGGAAACATGAACTATCATCCACGGGGCAAAACAAGAGAGTCTCTGACGCTGACGTCTCGAGTTTGTCTCACAGGGTTCTCTGGTTTTTCATTTAAGTTAACCAGAAGAAAGATAAAGCCACTAATTTCTCGTCAAATTGCAATGTCATCAACTTGGAAATGGAAACTTTTAGACCGAGGGGCAAACTAAAACAAGAGATCTCATTACGATAACATTTATTACTTTTTTGAGGCGGGGGTTTTGTGTCGGGTTTGGAAGTTTATCGGCAACTGTATTATTATCTAGAAGATTAAACCTGCAGTTTCGTTTGGGAAGTTAGTGACGGTGATGTTTTTTGTCCGGAGGGCAGAAAGGAAATGTCACGACCCATTTTTATTGTGGATGAAGTTATTTTTGGTTGTTCCGAGGCCTCAAAATTGTCTTATAATGTAGTGTTTTTGAATACCCTTGTCAGTGCTATGCTGATTGTCCGCAGGGGCGAGGGAATATTTTAAAAGTCTTCAGCGATTGTTTGGAGGGAGGGTTACATTTTAAAAGAAGATGGAAATTTCGACAGTCTGACAAAAAACTTAATTTTTCTTGAAGTTTCATGACAATCCAAGACAGTCAGGGCTTGAATTTAGGGGGGGGGGGAGTTGCACAGGACCGTAGGGTCTTCAGGAAAGCGCCATTTCATTTATCAAAGTGTTGTTCCTTGTTTTTTGTTAAGTCTGCCCTTGGATAAGGAAAGAGTGTTCGATATTGAACAATATATCTCAAAATAAATCTGTAACGTGTGTCAAATTTATGCTCTTGGAGCTTTCAAACCATTAATGTGTGATGTTGCAATCGTTCTGTAAATCAGTTTCTAATTTCTTAAAATTGGTAAGCCTGTAAATATCTTGCTTCAAGTTGAAATTGGTTACCAGCCAAAACGCCATATTATTCACATTGCTTTGACTGGTGCCCTGCAACTTCTTTGCTGAGCAAAAATGTCCTGCTTAACAGCTTCACGGAATGGGCCTTTGGCGTTTCATTTGTATTGCAATTGCCTATAACAAATTCTTATTCATGCTATAAACCTCGCAAAACTACATAAATGTGAGACGGTAGGAGGTTCGTTAACATGAACACAAACCCCCTGACAGAGCGTTTTCGCCCACAGATATTTTGTTGTGGAGCTTATATCAAGTACCCTACATCGAACAGGGAATTAGCGATGGGGGGGGGGGGGGCTTTTCGTTGGATCATAATCCAAATTATTGCCGTGGGTCACGTAGAGCTAAGTCACTTGCATTTTTTTCTTCATCAGAAAATCCTTTTAGTTGGTGAAAACATTTGAGATAGGCGAGGGGGGAAATATTATTTATCGTAATCTCGTCATTTGAAAGTCTTCATGCTGATGTTCTGTTGGGGTTGGAGTTGTTTTCCTATGAGGTAATTATGGATTGGTTTTTTTGTCAAGGTAATGCTGATTTGAAGGGAACATTGTCAGGCCTGTATGCTTTTTGTTTTGAAAGGGCAAGGGCACCCAGGCTTTTTCTCTTTGGTAAAGGGCACCGCTATGAGGACATTTTAAAATTCTACTGGAGCATTTCAAGGGCCAGAAGGCATTGACTAGGGGGCATGGAGGCAATTGCCTTTGTAGCCTCCGTGAAATATCAGGCCTGCAACTCACTACCTGCTTCTGCCGTTGTAGCCCAATCACCCCAGTCTTTCAAAACCAGAATTTACAAAATTCTTATGAACATGCCCCTGCTCACAATTTATTAACTCTACCTGTAGTTTATCCGTACTACTAGCTTCTTGTTCACTGTAAGGTTAAAAAAGAAGAAAACAAAATCATCTTCGGCAATACTAATTTTTATCAGAGATGGCGAATGCAGATCCTAAGACCGTCCCCCAGAGACCACTGGACAGTCACCAAGTCACTCGGTGACTCTGCCGGCTCCGAGCTTGTATCCTGACACCGTTTAAATATTCATGAAATAAACCCTTGTGACATCAGAGACCTGCTGCGCCCTCGATAATAAATGTACATGCTCTCGCGTTGCGTGCTCCCAGCGGACTCGTGACCAATCAGGTTCTTGAGTTTTTATCGCCGACACTTCTGGGAGAGGGTCTTGATGATGAGGGAAAGATGGTTGAGATGAATATTTTATATGTAGGGAAAGAAGCTTGCAGGTGGAGTGAAAACTGATAGTCTGTGGATTAGGTATTTGGTAGATTATGGATGGAAGTTTATGCAATTATTTTGCATGAGGTGTGCAGCCGGACAGTTGCATTCTAGAATCTTGTTAACGCTCAAAAAAAAATTGTTCTTGTTATGTTTTTTTTATAATAAAAAACATCCCTTGAAATTTTGTGAAATATGGTTTGATGTATTTTTTTCTGCCTCATGTTTATGCATGAGATGGTTTTGACCTATTTTCTGACTCATGTTTATGCATGAGATGTGGTACGGGGCTTCTTCTATGAGGTAATGTAAATTTGTATTGGAACTTAGCTAAGGGCACCCAGGCCTGATACTTCACGGAGGCAACCAAGGCGATTGCCTCCATGCCCCCTGGTCATTGCCTTGGTGCCCATGAAATGCTCCAGTAGAAAGGTACAATTTCCTCATAGGATGCCCTTTACCAAGGAGAAAATGCCTTGGTGCCCTTGCCCTTTCAAAAACGAAGCATACAGACCTGGGCACAACAACAAAAGCACCGCAGCAGTTGCTGTGGGTGCTGTGGGTCATTTCGAAGCCTGCCCTCTGAAAGTGATGAGTTCATTAAACCACAGGGGTAGAAACAAAATCATTCTTTAATACGATTTATCAACACATCCTGTGGGTTGAGATGAGTTCATTTCTCCAGACTCTTACAATTTCATTATCCGCAGCGCTCCGGTCCGAAGGAGATCCACTTTGGGAAATCCATCGCTGGATAATTATATAACAAAAAGGGGAAAAATAATTTTGGTTCGAGCTCGGGAAAAACCTCCAAAAAGCAATGATAGAGGTGTTGGAGTAATTACGTATTGTAACACTTTCAGTTGCACTGTTAGCGGGAGGCAATATGGTGGCGATGATTAGTACTCGTCGATCCAGCCTTAAAGAGCAGGTCTCGATGTAAGATAATTTTGAAAAAGAATGCGTTAATTCCTGTACTTTTTTTTCTCAAGAATATGCAATGAACCTGTCAAATCTCATTACATGTAGGTTATCATGCACATGTATACAAGAAATTAAATAGTTGTGATTTACTTTTTGTAATTGATAATTTTTTATTGATAGTATTTGTTTTGTATCATTGTATCTAATCCATTCCAACAGAATAGAATTGAACTCTTAAGGTTTTTTTTTAATTTTGGTAAGACACTGCTCTAAAAGCTAAAATTATTATTCTTTATCCCGATTCAAATCTTAAGGGTTTATTCTTAATGTTTTCTACTCTGTGGTTATCTTCGGTTTTCAAAGCCGTACTGTGCAATCTTGGGCATTCTAAAGGGTTTTCCCCTTTTTTTTCTTCTGAATTTCATCTTAAGACGTCCTGCCCCCCCCAAAAAAAAAATTAAATTTAAATTTCTAAATTTAAAAATGTTTTTGCATTTCGGCCCTAATTCATTAAATCGCATGTATCGGCCCGTTGCGATAGCTTGTGAATGAGGGAGAACCTTTGGTGTATTATTAGAAACCGGTGTTATCCCTTTAATCCTGCAATTCCAACACCAACTTATCCTTGAGCGAGACACTTTGTGATTGAACCGCTGACGCTTTTTTCTTCGTTGAGGATCTACGGACACATAAGGCTTGGGGTGGTTTGGGGGGGGGGAGGGGGGAGGTTCTTGTGTTTGATTAGTCCGCAAGACCCAATGACAGCTGTTTAATAGGTCGGTTTATTATCAAGGAGTTGCTTCAAGGTGGAGGTAGTCCGATTGGCCCAGTTACTATGGGCAATGAGAAATCGTTCGCTTGTGTTACAGGGTTTTTATTCCTCTTGTAGATCAAGTTTTTTTGCCATTACATGAATCCCTACCCACTGTGAATGAAGATGTATACATGTATGTAATATAGTTTACCTTTAGAAGTTTCAGCTTCATTAGTCGTCAAGTTTTTGAGAGAAAATTTGTTTAACATCACAAAGCAATGTTTTCAAGAGAGTTGCCTAAATCTATGTACATGCTGAAAAAGCGCACAATACTGCTTTTAAAGTAACTACTGATATAAGCAAAAATAGCCAGGATACCAGTCAAAGATGGAACATGTAACATGGTATTCTGGCTGGTCACCGTACCCTGGTAGGCATAATGTTGTTGTGCTTGGCTGCTTTTGTGCTTTAAAAGCAGCTCTATGAAAATGGGCCCATGGATTTGAGAGACCATCAACTGTCTTGAGAAAGGGAGAAGAGTGGCCAGGTGTATTTGTTCTAGATGTGTCAAGCTTCAAATGAACTGTCAACACAAGCAGGTCATATCAACATAGGGTTCAAATGTTTGTAAACAACATTCCTCCATATGCATTTACTTTTCAGGGTCCAATTGCAGAGAGCTGCTTAAGCACAAACAGCAGCTTAGCACAACAAACAGCGCTTAGGCAGAAATATTATGAGCCACCAATTTTCAGTTATAAGCAAAAAATTAGCAGGATACCAGTAAAGATTGTACGTGTGACATGGTATTTTAGCTGGTAACCTTGTTCTAGTAAAAGCATAGTTTTATTGTGCTTATGTGCTTACATGTAAGTAGTTCGACAAGCTAAATGTAAGCTAAAACACGCTTAGCTTTAAGTAGTGTGTATCTAACCAGCAGAAATTTAAGTGAAGTACCAGCCTGCAGAATTGTTTATCAGTGTAAAAAAAACATTAGACGGTCACCGTTAAAGTATACCTAGAAAAAAGTCTCCTCATCCTTAACAGCGAAAAACAAAAAGTTCAACCATAGTGTGGAAATCGTACCCAAGCACACTGACCCATTAGCTTATATACGCGTAAGACGCCATTTGCGCCCGTACACCGCACCTGCGAGCAGTGTACAAACATGCCAATTAAAATGGTTAACGACCGGTTTTGTCTGCTGCTCGGATTGTCTTCGCAACCCCCCCCCCCCTCCCTCGTTCAGATGCTACTATCTTTCACCTCTTGAATTTGCAATCTACCCTGTTCTTTGATCTGAGGCACCTGCTCTTCCAACGATACGTTTTCCTCGATCCTTCATCGTTCTCTGTGTTTTAAGGGCAGGTGTTGGAGTCAGTTTGGGTTGGATGTGTCGTACTAGAATAGGACCTTGAAGATTGGTTAGACTTTTACTGGTCGACGTTGACCCGTGAATGATCGCCCACTGAGCATGCTGAACTTTCTATTTCTGAAAATGTTAGAATAGAGGCGCTGTGAATACAATATTTGTTTTGAAATCAAGCATCTGAAAGCACACAACTTGGTTTGACAAGGGTATTTTTTCTTTCATTAATATCTTGCAACTTCGATGACCGATTGAGCTCAAATTTTCACAGGTTAGTTATTTTATGTATATGTTGAGATACACCAACTGTGAAGGCTAGTCTTTGATAATTACCAATAGTGTCCACTGCCTTTAATGTGTTGTTTAAATTCTATAAAAACATGAGTTTAATAAAGACTGAAATGTTATTTTCTGAGAAATGAAATTGTTCTGCTGAAAGAAAAAAAACATATGGCTTCTGATTGGGACCCCCTGAACAAAGATTTGACAAAATAGGAACACTGCCAAGATTAGGGCTAGATGGCTCAGTGTTCTGAGCGTCATGTGAACAGGATGAAAATAGTGCAGGGATTTTATTTTTTACGTAGAGCCTTAGTGAAGAGAGATTCGCAAACATTATAATGTAACTTTTTTTATGTGAAACCAGAGCATCTAAATTGACAACGATGTATTTGAGCTGATGTCGAGTACCGTTAGGAAGTTTTTTTTATTGTTGACTTTTGACGAGCGAGGGGTCAGTCTTAGCACTCTGCACCGCACAACACACACCTGTCCCAACCTTGGCATCCATCGCAATCAGGCCAAGGGTAATCCGACCCCGGTGACTTTCCTGTTGTTACCCAACGCACCCCTTGGCCATCCGATCTGGTCTATTTACAGTCCACTCATCAACTCGGATCTAGATCAAGACTGAAGAGCTGAGGCTCCGCCATTCACCTCTCTCTCTCTTTCGCTCTTTCTTAAGGAACGTGATATTACCTGAGTCCTGGACACCAAGGTGATAGCACCACGATGAGTCACCAGCTTTCACACTATGCTTTATTGACTGTGTCTTTTGTTTCACCAGTACTCCGCGTCCCTCTAGGTCGCTGGACGTTGCACACCTCGTAACATCATCCATTGATTTTTGTCCGATCTCGAAATCACTAAACAGCAAAGTGAATTTTTTTCAGATTTCAGATTTTTTTTTTTTTTTGAGTGTCAGCGAAGAATATCTTGCGACCCTCTGTGTTACAAAGTGGATTTTTTTTCTTTTTTTCTTCTGATTTCTGGTGTTGTTTTTTTTATTGTTAGCGAAGAATTATTGCATCCTTCCGTCTTACAAATGTTAGTTATTGATCTGTCTCTCTCTCTGACAAGTGCTCTTGAAAAATTCCTTGAACTCTAGAACTCTCAAGATGACCAAAAACCCTCATGAAAGATTTCTGATACTGGTTTTTGATCTTATTGCTTTCACAGATTTTCAACTGAGCCTCTTTAATTATTTTTAATGTTTAAAAAGTATTGAGTAGAAACAGGACAGAGTTGCCAACTCTCCCTGAATCTGCAGAAACTTCCCTGAAAATAAACAAATACCTGTAAGTCTATGGTTTTTATGAGAAAATTTGGAAATCTCCCTGAATGTGGAAATCATGGAAAGCTTTTCCCCGTTATGCTGAATGTTTATTCTAAATATCTCCCTGATTGTTGGATAAAATCTCCCAGATTGCAAGATGCAAATGACAGGACTCGAATTTAATGCTGGACCACGGGACCTCATGCCATCAACTCTATGTAGCTCTGTCCCAGTTGACTCAGGAATAGACAAGCCTTGTGGTCATGTGTTTTTCAATTGAATTGGAAGTCAGAATTTCTTCATTACGCCCCACCCCCCCCCCCCCAAAAAAAAAAAAAAGCTTTAAACTATAGTGAGCATGATTATAGATTCGAACACAACAAACCAAATTTCAAAACAAATTTATACCTCACCATGCAATGCCTTCAATCCCATACAACAAAAGTCAACCTACGAAAAAACAAACCACTTAACCAATTATTTGTGCTTTTTATTATACACACCGGTCAAACAAACCGTACATTTTATACTTTCACAAGTGGTCGAAAAACATCAGTCAACATCATTCTTTATGTCCCTGCCATTTATCTCATTAAAACCACTCAGCAATTTTATTTGCTGAAAAAAATTTAACTAGGTCCCCTTCCAATCCTACATTAATCATTAAAAAACAGCAATCCATATTGAGTTGGCCGGCCCACTTTGCCTGGTATCTCATCACCTGCTTAGCTGGTACACATTCTTCCAACTCATTAAAGCTAATCAATATATCTCTGTTTAGTTTCATGGGAATTCTTTTTTCTTCACAGAATAACCATTAATGAATGAATTAATTAATTAATAATACAAAAATTGTAAGTTACAAATATATAAAACCTTCGTGACACTTTAATTTAAATTTTTGACGTCTTCATATTGAGGGACTAAAGTAACTAGGGTGATGCATTACCGAGGTCCATTTTAAGTAATTAAATTGTTACGAGAGGAATATTTGTCTCGGAGTGAAAATTGTTTGTAGTTCACGCCAGGCGTTGCAATAAATTATTCTATTGGCTTATTATCCAAATGAAATGAAGCCCAGGCAAAAGCTACGCTTTCATAAATATGTACACGGCACATTCAGCATATTTTTTATGAAAAGCAATTCGTTCGAGGACAAAGTATTGTGTTAGTCATTGTTGAAACATAAATTTTCTATCAATCCGAAAACTCGGAGTTCATATCTGGGGCAAAATTTTATGGAGAACAGAAGCAGAGAAAAAATGCTCAGCATATTTTTCTGTAGAGCAAATATCTGCAGGGTACCCGTCACAAATGATATACAGCACTTAGTAGTTTGGCTGGTAACCTTATTCTGATAAGCAATATTTTTTGTGCTAAGGTGCTGTTTGTGTGAAACTAACCCCTGGGGCCAATTTCACAAAGAGTTAGGACTTAGGACTTAGTCCTAGAAGATATACAAAACGTGTGGCTAGTCCTAAGTTAGGACGAGTAACTCGTCCTAACTCGAAATAAGACTAGTCTTAACTCTTTGTGAAATCCACCCCTGGTCTTATAAATTAAAGTCTGGTCTAGGGGAAAAAAAGAGGTACATGCCCTGCAGTCTTGTGGGTAATCCCCTCAATTTGAGCCGTGATTAAAACCTAACTTGTGTTTGAATCATAGTACAGTCATCCATAAACGTGTCAACTTATTCAATAACTGCTGCTTATTAACTTATAGTACATTTACGTGCCCATGTTAATGTTAGAAAAAAAACTATTATTTTATGCAAGAAGTGACGCTGCAATCATTACAGTCAAGATATACTGTTTTTCTAAACTTCCAGCCACACCAGCCACAAAACCTTTATTTTACGCAAGAAAGGGATGCTCGAATCATTTGGGCCAAGATATAATTATGTTATAAGAAGAGATGTTAAATTTGCATCGGGGATAAAGATATATGTTTTTATTAACTTACAGTACATTTACAGCCACGTGAATGTCGGAAACAAACCCGTTATTTTTTTCAAGAAGTGACACTCGAATCATTAGAGTCGAGATATACTGTTTTTATAAACTTACAGTACATTTACAGCCACGTGAATTTTGAAACCAACCTATTATTTTATGCAAGAAGTTATGCCTGAATCATTAGAGCCAAGATATACTGTAATCATTATAAACTTTTACAGCCACCACGTGAATATTGAAATAAACCCATTATTACAGCCACCACGTGAATATTGGAATCAGAGTCAAGATATACTGTTAATAGTGGGTCAATCCATTACATCATTCCAGTAAACTGGACCCCTCAACCCTCCCCCCCTCCTCCCTCCCCCCCCCCTCCTCCTCCCCATCACCATCCAGCCAGTGATGAATTCTCATTAAAACCCAACATGATAAACGTGTGTACACGTTCACCCAGTAATGGATCGATCCATTCAGATGACTGCTGCATCTGGAGCAAGCGAGGGTGCGTCACACTACTAGCTACCCAACGACCCACTAGGGAATTATCGTCAAGACTATGAGCAGCTTCTCGTCCTAACCACGGATGCATTCGGAGAGGCTGCACACCTGAGTCGGACTTTATTAAAGTTCTTACATCGTCGGATGCCATCGGTGGGGGATGGTTTAAGCTTCAGTCAGATAAGAGAGTCGGCCTGAGGATGCAGTGCATGGTCGAGCTACATTCATGAGCGCGGCGGTCCACCACAAACGTCTTAGACTCGTCGGAGACCCACTGGAGTTTACTGATTCATGGTTTTTTTTTAGTGGTGGGAGTTTCGGCCGTTGCTTGGTAGATTTGTCGTCGGTTTGTGTTGGTTGCTCGGGAGACGTCTGAGAGAACTCTTGAGAGGGGCTGGAGTGATGGGTTCGTAAAAAAAACAGAATGTTTCTGTCGAAATGATGGTTAAATTTTTTTTGGGTTGACTGAGTTAAATGCTTTTTAATGCTTTTAATTGTACTTTGAGAGGTATATTGATATATTGATTTTTTATTTTTTAACTATTTTTTTATATTTTTTTAATAGATAGATTATGTTCTTTAGAGAACTGTCTTGCTTCATATTCTACTACCTCATAGTAGATTTTTGGAATTCATGAGAATTCTCAGTTCTGTTTTAAAGACAGCTGTTCCAAACTAAAGCCAGAAACTCACTGTGTTTTTTAAAAATATTTTGAGATTTTCCTGTTTTTATTTATTTATTTATCTATTGGTTGTTTTTTGGTTTTGGGGGTTATTTTTTTGGTAGGGTTCAGCAGTATTTGCTTATTAATTTACTACTACTGTACAGAATTTGTAAGGCTGAATCAAATTTCACTGCATGCAATGCAATGAATTTCTGCCTGTAGGAGTAGCTATAAATATATTGGACGTGAGTTACTGTTGCCGCACTATAGTACACACATTTGTGATACGATGAACCAAAATGATCATCCATGTGCACCTTTAATTACATATTGATTGGTATTTAAATTTCAGCCATGGTTTAAATAAATTATACACACAGCAAACCTTTGTTACTGTGCGTATGAAATCATTTACATGATGTACCTCTATTTAAAAAAAAGCGCCGTCCAGTCATAATTGCTACCCATACGTCCAGCACTCTCCTGAAATTTGTGTTATGTAACTTTCGCCACTTAAGAAATTGGCATTAATTATGTATTAACACGGAATGACCTTTTGGAGTTGGACATTTATAAATATTCATGAAGGAGGTATCTTAATCAAAAGGTAATGAAAGTGAGAAACATGTAATATATACAGCATTACTAAGCAAGGCTGGACAAATTTAACAAGGCTGGATAATTTGCAACCAGTACAGGATTTATTTACTTGAGGTTTTTTTACTTTAAATTTTAAATAAAAAATAATAATTGTGAATCATTTCACTTTGAAGTAACGTGGTTTTATACAGGAAAAGATATAAATTTGTATCCCCAAAATTTGAATCTGAGAAACTACGGCAATTGTTGTGGGTGTTACTGGTTATTTCAAGGCCGGATAACCGCTTGGTGATATTGTATCCTGTAAACGCGGCCATATCTTAAAAATATGAAATTTTCCGCAGGTTAGTTTTACTGGGAAAAAAAAACATGGATAAAAAATACTCTCCCTTTAAAGCCATTGGACACTTTCATTTAACAGTATTGTCCAAAGGCCCATACTTCGTGTATGTATCACAACTTATATTAAAATAACAAACCTGTGAAAATTTAGGCTCAATCGGTCATCGGAGTCGGGAGAAATGACGGGAAAACCCACTCTTGTTTCCGTGCGTTTCGCCATGTCATGACATGTGTTTATTATAATCTGTAATTCTCGATGTCGAGAACTGATAATTGTTTTAATGTTTTCTCAAAAAGTAAAGCATTTCATGGAATAATATTTCAAGAGAAGTCTTTTACCATTACCTTCTGTAAACCCTGTAAAAGTTATTTTTAAATTTAAGAACCCTTTTTTTTTTTCTGTTGCAAAAGTGTATAATGGCTTTAAACTATGTGCAATCAGTTTCCTCCTAAAATCTCCCTGGCGTAAAACATGGATAAGTGTCACCCAAAAAAATACCTCCACATGACCCAATTTTGGCAGCCTGTTGGGCACGTTTGTAAGTATTTCCTTTCATGCTATGACATTAACTGGCAAGTAGCTCACAATACTCCAAGGATTGGATTTCAGCAGCGGAGTAAGACCACTGTATCCCATTTTGGGGAGTGAAAGATTTTCAAAGGAACAGTGCTCAAGGCGTTGAACACTTTTTTTTTTTTTGGGGGGGGGCGGTTGGTGGAGATGTAGGAATAAAGTCATGCTTTAAAGACACTGGACACTATTGGTAATTGTCAAACAAGGAAAAGTCTTCACAGTTGTTGTATCTCAACATACTGTATGCATAAAACAACAAACCTGTGAAAGTTTGAGCTCAATCGGTCGTCGAAGTTGGGAGATAATAATGAAAGAAAAAAACACCCTTGTCACACGAAGTTGTGTGCTTTCTTTGGAGACATCAAATTCTAAATCTGAGGTCTCGAAATCAAATTCGTGGAAAATTACTTCTTTCTCAGAAACTGCGTCACTTCAGAGGGAGTTGTTTCTCACAGTGTTTTATACTATCAACCTCTCCCCATTACTCGTAATCAAGAAAGGTTTTATGATAATAATTATTTTGAGTAATTACCAATAGTGTCCACTGCCTTTAACCAAATAACATTTTGACTATTTATTTACTTTTATTTATTTTTTTATTTTTTCCCCGAACTTGTTTTGACTCACCAGCCACCCCCAATTTAAAATGTGTAGATTATAAAGGATTGGTGTTTATATTCAATCATTTGATGTTATTTTTGCATTAGGGGGATAAGGAATATAATTTGTTTTTACCCTCACATCGATGTGTATTAAACACTCAGTCATTTCTCGAGTTCTGTGATAACCAAAAACACCACAGGCAAATCACTCGGGTGTGGTTGGAACCCACAACCTTTGCATTGCTAGAGCAGATGTCTTGCCACTAGCCACCAAGCTAGCTCGGTGGCTAGAGGCAGTTTGAATCCTAGATGTGTTAGCAACGTTTACCACAACAATTTAATAGATGTTATTCTTGTGTAAAAACAATTATTATTTTTATTTAGTTATTTTATTATTATTATTTTTTTTTTTTGGGGGGGGGGGTGTTTTTTCTTGTTTTATTTTTAATATGAAAAGTTAAACCGTTAGACATTAATAATCCTCGTCTACTCGTAAAAAAATGAAGCAAACCAATTCAGTAATTGAGTGTTTGTTTTGAAAACGGCTACATTGGAAATAAAAATAACAAACGCATACAATTCCTTCACATGAGAACCCCTCCACATCTGAAATTTAACGTTCAATGCTTTCAAGTACGTGTCTAGGACCTCATTGCGCTGGTAATAACTTTCATTAATTTTGTGTTAGGAGCTGATAATCAATCAATATGAAATATTAAACATGTCTGGGCAGCAGCAGTGTTTTAATTGCTTTTCATTTTTAATCAGACCAATGTTCATGAACTTTATTAAGAAACGGCGGAGAGTTTTTACCTTCCGGTGAACGCTAATGTCAGATATATTGTTTTTATTCATTTGTTAATTAAAAGTTCATTAAAGCGTTGCTTGGAACGATGTACATAGAGAAGTAGAGAGATATTATGAAAAAAAGCACTAGACTGCAGGACTTGTTTGGTTGCAGGGTTAAAATTAGACTGAATGACTTGTTTGGTTGTGGGGTTAAAGGGAAGGTACACGTTCAGGGTAATTACTCAAAACAAATATTAACTAAAAAACTGACTTGGTAACAAGCATTGGAGAGCTGTTGATAGTATAAAACATTGTGAGAAACGGCTCCCTCTGAAGTAACGTAGTTTTAGAGAAAGGGGTAATTTTCTCACTAAAATATTAAAAGACTTCTAGCTAAAAGTCTTTTATTCCTATCAGAAAGCACACAAATTCTTCCAACAAGGGTGTTTTTTCTTTCATCATTTTCTCGCAACTTTGATGACCAATTGAGCCCAATTTTTCCAGGCTTGTTATTTTATGGTTAGGATGGGATACACCAAGTGAGAACACTGGTCTTAGACAATTAGCAAACATGCACATTGCCTTTAAACACTAGACTGTAGGACTTGTTTGGTTATACACGAAACTCGTTCTCACTATGTTCTGAAAAATGTAGTCTTGGTGCAAGACATTGTTATTCACACTATCACTCAACCATCGCATTCCCTGCTCGCTCCATCCTCGCTGCGCACATTGCCATCGTCTTGAGACTTAATGTTTTAGAACGTAGTGAGAACGACTTTGGTGTGATGGGGGTATAAACACTAGACTGCTGGACTTGTTTGGTTGTGGGGTTAAACACTAGACTGTAGGTTTTGTTTGCTTGTGGGGTTTAAATACTAGACTACAGGCATGGCAGGACTTAGGGTTAGTGGCTAAACGCTAACATTTCTACACTGCAGCCATTGGCCAAGTAACCTATTATTATGTTTTAAGTTTAGACTTGCTCTTTTACATTTAACGTAACCTACATTTTTACAGTGATCAAATTAGTATTCAAGTCTCGCTCTGCGTCAAGTTGATACAAGCACCAATTATCCCGAGCAATTCTTCCTTCCATGCTTTCAAGTTGAGGTAGTAATGTCCGATCGTGCTAAATTGGCCATGAGGTACTTTTTTATAAGACCTTGTTGCAAGTTTGCGGCGACATGGCGTATGTGCTTCGTGTGAAATCGTGCAAAGCCGAGGGAGCTTCTTTACCTTCAGTCTGTGTTTTATAAGAGACACACTGCCTTTGACAGCATTAGTTATGAGAAGAATTTACATGTATATGCTTTGAAAGATGTTTCAAAAGTCGAATAATATAATGATCCACACAAATTTGCCCTGAAATCCTGTGGTTTTCTTTTCGTTATTTTCCCCCAATTTATCTCTCTTTTATTTTTTGCTGGAGTGTACATTTTTTGTTCTTCATTGTCTGGCGCTCAAGTCTACCTGCATGGTTACTGAAAAATGCAGTGAGGTGATTTCGTTGCTATGGCTACCCTGTAAACATTGTTACCATATTCTGCTTTTGCGATATTATGTATAATTACTGTATGGGACCAAGCTTTATTTGAAGAGGCGTCAATACGTTTTTGGTGGGGAGTAAATTAGCTAATGGTGCATTCTTAATTAATGTTGACACAGTGGCAGTTGATATGGTTGATTCATTATGTTTGGGGGCGTGATGGAAGTGAAATTTGAGGGGGGATTGGTCCACCCAACCAAAACAAACCCATTATTCCTACATCGTGTATTACATGTCATGCCCCCTTGGGCATCAGGGGAAGTGGCAGGGTTCTGCCCATGATTCCTTTAGTGGTGGAACAAATGTTGCCCTGGAAACCACTGCAAGATGGATCAGTTACATGGTAGATAAGATCATATAAATAGATTCAAATCAAAGAAGTGCTCAAAATTAATGCCTTTGAAGGCTTCGGATACCGTAAAAAAACAAAAAAAACAAAAAAAACAAAACAAAAATTCATCTTTAATTTCTACAATTTGATTTAATGTTTAATGCCAGACTCTAACCACTTTTGAATTAGAAAAACAATAATTTAATATGCAATTTTTTTCGGGGGGACATCTGTACTTTTTTCATGTATTTTCCACAATTTAATTTAAATTTTATTGCCAGTTTTGAAAATTCTGAGAGAGAGAGAGTGTGTCTTACACGGACAGACAACATGGCACAATTTTGTTGTGGAAGTGTTTTCTGCTATCGTCTGGCGGTAATTATAATTTCTGGATCCCAGTTTTTAATGGAACTGGAGGAAATAATAACAACTGGATTTGCATCGAGCGGTAACAACATAGCACAGTAGGGGAGCAGGTGATGCTTTGTTCATGGAGAGAAAAAGGGGCGATTATTTGGTGAGATTCGGCTATAATGGGAACCTGAAATAACGCCCTGTAATGGATGGGGTGGAAGGAACGATACAGTAATGAGCTCCGGGTGGTCTGGATTACTGTAGGGAACCGATGAGGCGATGGGCACCGGTTGGTGGAGAGCTTTCATTATTGATGTGGGGGGGGGGGTTTGTTGCTGGCGTTTGGCCATGGAGGATTTCGACCGAGTGTGATCTTTTTGATTTTGAAGTTCAGGGAAATGGTTTCAGGGAAATGGTTTCAGTGAAAAGCATAGAGGGAAATACTGATTTGCATGTATTGATTTTTTGTTTAATGGGAAGGTGGTACTGTGTTTAAGGGACACCATTTTAAAGGGAACTGTTTGGTTGTTTTAATCTTATACAAATGTATACAATCTGTTGTATTTTATCTGTTGTTTTTTAAGACAAGTTTCATCCATTATTCAGCATCATCATTCTGACTCCTTTTAATTTTGCATAAATTAAATCAGGCTTTAATATTTAATAATGTAGAAATCTACTACATAAATATTATCAAAGCATGTCGCGAATTGAAGAATAACAATTCAGGGATAAGGTAGAACCCCCCAAAGGACTTTAGCTAAATATCTCTGGAGTGTCAGTACGCGACTGACTCACTGTATAAACAATAGAGGACAGTAGTCCTGTCCGTTAATTAAGCCCATCACTTTTATTATTGTAAAACTGGCTAGATGGTCCAAAGACTGAACTGTCTTAGGCCCAATTTTTATGACTCTGCTTACTCTGGAGTTCTGTGCTTATGACTTTTACGACACACACAATTTTGTGCTTTACAGAGCACTTTAAGCTCATAATTTCACGGTAAGCAGAGCCATGAAGTTGGGCCCAGAAGGGGCTTTTACTGAAGGTTTACTGAAAGAGTTCATTCGTTAGGGATTTAAAATTGTCCAACTGCTAAACTTTGAGATTTCCATCCTCCAAAGTAAGACTGCATAAATATTTCTCACTCAAGCTTCAGAAATGCAAAAGTATTTTCTGAAGAAATCCATGCATTATTTTAATGTTTTTTTTTTAAGGTCACTGGACTTGTCTATGGTCAACGTTTCAGAACTTTTACAAATTACTCAATCACCAACCACGACACGACTATATTCCCCATCAATCAGATGCGGGCCGTGATCAAATTTTTATCTTTCGCACGCGTCGATAAATATGGATTTCGGGGGAGACCCCCAGCGGTTATAACAATAAGAAGATGAAGAAGACTGGAGCAGTGATTGTCACGGAGGATGGCCTCGTTGAGGTTTATGAGTCATCGGCAGGACTCGACCATGCCTCCCTAACGACCAATGAAGGATCTCGGTGGTAGGATTGAAAGGGGGGGGGGGGTGAACTAGACAAAACCATGAGCAATTCTTTGGTTTTCTTCTTCGGCACGGGGAAGAAATTTAATATGTGGGACCTGGGTATTAGTAATTCAAGCACACGGTGGTGGTGTCCACGGAGAGTATAGGAACTTTTGTATTTTGTTGGGGTCCATGTGTACTGGCCACACAATAACATTGCCGTTGGGATTTTGAACGTGTTTGCCTGTTTTTATGAGCAGCGTTCGGCTAGGGCCTGAGTCATATTGGAGGAGTGGATCGGAATTACTCTCTCTCTCTCAGAATTTTTTCTGAACGTGATATTTAAAAATTTAATTTAATTGTAGAAAAAACATGAAAAGAATAAACTTCTTGAAATTTAATGTTCTGATGTTTCTTGATAACTCGGCCCAATTTCATTAAGCTGCAGAGAATATTGCTTCACTTTTGTTTTCTGCTAAGCAAAACTAAGCAGGAAACCAGTTACATTTTCTATGTGAAATGGTATTTTAACTGGTAACCTTATTCTGGTAAGCATAATTATGTGGTGCTTTTGTTTTGTTGATTAAGCAGCTCCATGAAACTGGGCTTTTGTGCAGAAATGCTTCTCGGATTGAATTGTTTTCAATTTTTTTTCTCTAAAACCATCTTTTAATGGGAATCACTTCGCAAGTTATTTCACATTAACAACAACTGCAGTGCTTCTGCTTCGTTTTTCAAAGGGCAAGGGCACCAAAGCATTTTCTCCTTGGTAAAGGGCACCCTATGAGGACATTTCTTTCAGAGCATTTCACGGGCAACAAGGCAATGACCAGGGGGCATGGAGGCAATCGCCTTCATTGCCTCCTTGACGTATCAGTACTGTTCTTACCGAGTCATTTTTTAGGGTCGTTAAGTTTTTGAGTAATTATGGAAGGTATGACACTCCCTGGTTCCAATCCACATTTTATCTTATTTTTATCTTATTCTTGATATGAGAGTGCCAAGAGAGAGGAGTCACTCAGTGATAAAGTTCATGAATGGAGACCCAGCCCACCGTGACCGTGACCCCTGCGACCCCACTGTGACCCCCAGCAACCCCTAAACTCAATAGGGACTTCTGATTGGTTGTTGAAAAGGGGTCACCTAATTGGTGTACTTTTTGCTATCAAAGAAAAGTTCATTTGGGTGTGGGGATTGGCTTTTTCACAAATATATTATGTTTTTTGTTTTGTTTTATTTTATATTTAGCAAGTCTGTTTGCAATCATATGTTTGCAACTCTATGAAGATTCATGAAACTGCTTATCATTGAAAATCTTTCGTGACAAATTTTCTTGAGAAAATAGAATTAGCTGCTGCAAACTGCTTAAGAATATCTTTATTGAGAAAATAGAATTGCCTTTTGCAAACTGCGTAATAAAATTGTCTTGAGTAAATAAAAATGGCTGTTGCAAACTGCATAAGAAAATCTTTCTTAAGAAAGTACAATTAGCTGAGCTGCAAACTGCATAAGAAAATCGTTCTTTTTTAGGCATCTGAAATCACACACATTTTTTCTTCTTTCACTATCTCTTGCAACTCGATGACCAATTGAGTCCAAATTTTCAAACATTAGTTGTTGGAATTAGTTGTTGCATATGTTGGAATATTTCCGAATGAGAATACTGGTCTTTGACAATTTACCAAACGTTTCCAGTGCCTTTAAATAGAGCCATCAAACTGGTCCCAACTCTATGAAATTAGACCCAGATGGACTTGTATATGTATTAGGATTGAATTGTGCTCCTGCGTCAGGAACATATGTCAAACAAATTTGTTTTGAGATTTAGGTCAAGTTCGCAGACAGGGATTTTTTTTCCAGGTCTCCTTCCGGTTTTGTTTGATGATTGGTTCTCACGGTCTTTTGACACAGTGAGATACAATGTGCCTTTCACTTTATAGCTGCTAGGACTTTTAAATGCACATGGGTAGCCGGTCTGTTTCGTACAGGCAGTGGACACTATTGGTAATTACTCAAAGTAATAATTATCATAAAACCTTACTTGATTACGAGTAATGGGGAGAGGTTGATAGTATAAAACATTGTGAGAAACGACTCCCTGTGAAGTAATTTAGTTTTCGAGATAGAAGTAATTTTCCACAAATTTGATTTCGAGACCTCAGATTTAGAATTTTGAGGTCTCGAAATCAAGCATCTGAAAGCACACAACTTCGTGAGTCAAGGGTGTTTTTTTCTTTCATTATTATCTCGCAAATTCGACGACCGATTGAGCTCAAATTTTCACAGCTTTGTTATTTTATGTATACATGTATGATGAGATACACCAACTATGAAGAGTAGTCTTTGACAATTACCAATAGTTTCCACTGTCTTTAACTCAGAAATCTGAAACTGCTCTGCTGAACATAGTGAAAAAGACCAGGGCCTAATTTCCTTATGCATTGTTGGGTAAGGGTGAAACTTAAGAAAACAAAGTTATCCCTGGCAAAATATTCACAGTAACAGGCCTGTATGCTTCGTTTTTGAAAAGGCAAGGGCACCAAGGCTGTTTCTCTTCAGCAAAGGGCACCCTATGAGGAAATTGTAAATTTCTACTGGAGCATTTCAAGGGCACCAAGGCAATGGCAAGGGGCAACGGAGGCAATCGCCTCCGTTGCCTCCGTGAAGTATCAGGCCTGCAGTAATTACGTAAATGTATCTTCATATAATGTTGTGTTGTAACCTGTTTTGTTTTAAAAGCAATACTTTTCTGTGCTCAGCAAGTTTTTGTGTTTACAGGCTTTATGAAATAGGACCCCAGACCATTTTTTTTTTAGATGGTTTGCTTTAATTGTATTTCATTTATTAAATGCAAATAATACTTTTTTACACGATGTCCTGATGCTGCTTGTGAACTTTCCCTCGCTTGTATCGTGTCACTTTGATAAAGTCGTTAAAGGGTGTCAGCGAATCAGATTCGGTTCGCACTGATTGTCTTGACCGGAAATGTTGCCATTATATCTTTGTACAAAAAAAAAACACCACAAGGTTTTGTCATGTCAGTAAGTGTAGTCTGGTTTATGGAGCATACTGACAGATTGTAACCATTTGGTTATGTCGTTTGGATTTGTACTACTGTACCTTATTTCAAAGTCTAGAGGTTTTTTTTATTTATTTTTTATTTATTATTTTATTTTTTTTATAGTGAGTTTAGGTTTCTCACAATCATAAGTCTAGAATTTTTTTTACATGTTTTTTTTTTTTTTTTTTTTAAGTTGAGGTTTCCCACAATCGTTATAATCCCCCACCCAAATGGAATAGAAACGCTAGCTTTTTTATCAGCAGGGCATATCAGTGTCTCATCCGGTGATGACATGTTAAAATGAAGCTGTACAGAAACTTCTTTATTACACTCGGGATGTTTTTTTTTCCTGGGACAAAGATAAGATCACCCCAAGCTTGGTCAGATCTGCAAATGTAGTGCTCTCTGAGAAAAGACGTTTACCCAGGGCAGTGATCGGAGAGGCTTTCAGTTGTTTTGTACGGGATGTTTCTTCTGTGGTATGGAGACTTTGGTAAGGGTTGCCGCTGCCGTCGATATTTGCCGATAGTTGATTCAATCTGATTGAGTGATATGAAATTCTATGAAGTCTTCCTACATGTGTGTTTTGAAAGTCTGTCAATAGCAGGAATAATAATGGGCAGTCAGGGTTTGCGCTTGAGCGTTTAAAAAAAACACTGGGCTAGTAGTAAACTGTGTGTTTTAGTTACCCAAGGAAGTTTTAGTGACTGAAATTTCATAAAAGTCTCTCTTATTCATCTTTAGGATGTCTCAACTTGTTTAATATTCTAAATTTCACTTTTAGTTTTTTTGTATTTGGTTTTG
The DNA here is from genome assembly GCF_902459465.1 of Asterias rubens. Lineage (NCBI taxonomy): Eukaryota > Metazoa > Echinodermata > Asteroidea > Forcipulatida > Asteriidae > Asterias > Asterias rubens. The sequence goes on along the minus strand of NC_047081.1, from coordinate 1,463,644 downwards.
TATTTACTTTCAATTTTTTTTCAACTTAACAGTTCCCAACTGTTGAATATTTCCTATTTACATTTAGGTGTCAGCTTGAATGTAGTCAGTCTCCAGGTTGCTTTGATTAAATTTAATAGCTCTTCCAAACAGTTTTGTCTGGGTGTCACAGGTCACAGAGTAGGTGTCAAAGGTCACCAAGATAGTGTGTTGTAAAATCACTGGGTTTTCTTTTTTAAATCAAGGAGGACCATCCTATCTTAGATTAGTCGAGGAGAAGTCCTGAGGACGCACGTCTGGCAACATTTTCCATCGGAACAATCATGATATTTCGTCTGAGTGAGATATTTCTGAGGTATTTTGTCTGATTGGCGTCAAACATGTCGGATCAGGTAGCAGCTAAGACTTGCGTCGACCCACCGCCTTGCCCTGCCCTGACTTTTTCAAATCCTTGGGCTCTTTGCCTCGCCAACTCCGCCATGAGAAGGGACTCAAAGTCCTCCGCTAAGAAGAAGGACAAAGCTGAAGCGAGCTCGCCAAACTCTTCTCCGTTGAGAACCTGGCGCGGAAAGCTGGGACTTGTCAAACTTTTTCTACGTAAGGCGCAGCCATTTTATTATCTTGAGCTCACTGGAGATTTTGTCAGTCTGTCGGGTAAGTATCCATCTGTCTGTTTGTTAACTTGTTGGTAACGTTACTTGTTGGAATGTTTGTTTGTCTCTGTTCTCTGTGATTGTTCTGTCTGTGTGTTGACATTTTTATTTGTACTTTCCTACAAACTAACTTTCCCAAATCTTCCAATTTTCACTCCGCAGGTTTTTAATACTATATGTTGGTTGAGTAAATGTAGACTTACTGGGGCTCAATTGCATAGAGCTGCTTTATGGAGAAAATATTGTTTGATATATTTTCTGCTAAGCAAGAATGAGCAGGATACCAGTCACAGACAGTACATGTGACATGGTTTTGTGGCTGGTAACCTTATTCTCATCATAATCAGGTCGAGCTTGCTCGGCTTAAAACCGATTGTCGACTACCAGCAAGTCGTTCACTGCGCATGTACGCTGCAAGTAGTCAATCATAGGTCGACTAAAAGTGCACACTTGAATTTCCTCAAAGTTGTCACTGCCTCTTGACTTGTGGAAAATGAGTTTTTAACGAGGAGGCTGGATTATGTAATTAATTGAAACTAAATAGCATTTTGATGATTTGTTTGCAGGTCCGAGGCTGCTCCTTCCTTCGGGCCAACAAAATGGCCACGGCGCTGGGAACAGATCCCTTGAGTTCTTCAAACAGGAGCTCGGCATGAAGCATTTGGAAGAGAACAGCGAGAGATCTTCTCCGACTTCCTCCCATGTCAGGTCGGACAATGAGGTTGCCATGGTGTTAAAAGGAGGCGAGCAAGGCCCTGGGACGGAGGAGCGTTGCCATCATCGGAGCCACAGGAACTATGAGCAGCTCAGGGGAGAGTGTAAGAAAGCCATTATGCAGCTGGAGCTCCTCAAGAGGCAGCATTCGGACGTGGTGGAGAAGTGTGACCAGGCCATCAAGGAAGCGGAGTACTACAAGAACAAGTATCGAGGCTCGACCGACACCTCCGACCAGCTCCGGATGGAGTTCCAGACTAAGCTGAGGGAGTATGCTGAGCTGCGCGCCGACTGGGATCAAGCGAAGGGGGAGATCATTGACTTGAGACGAACTCATGAGGACGACATGAATGAGCTGTCGGAACTCCGGGTTCAGAACCGGGAGGTGATGAACCAGCGTGGCTCGTCAGAAGTCCTGAACAAGATGTACGACACCGCATGGGATAAGTACGAAGGCTTGAGGCGAGAGTATGAGGTGTTGAAACAGAGGAACGCTGACTTGACGTCTGCGCAGAGTGTTTCAAACTTCAGCATCGAGAGGATGGAGGAAGACTTGAAGAGGTTAAAGGGACAGGTGGAGACCGCGTACGCGGAGCGGGATCAGGTTCATACGGAGCGTAATGCGCTAAAGCAGCAGTGCACGGCGGTTATCCGGAAGTACGATAATGTCCTACGGGAGATGGACGAGACTTTACAGAGCAAACAGCTCGCTAATCAGAAGTACGAGAAGAGCCAACGGGAACTGAGTCACATGAAACACATCAAGCACGAGATGGAGAAGGAACTGAAGCGCGTGTCGGAGGAGCGTAATGCGGCGGTGCGCGAGTACACGTTGGTGATGAGCGAACGCGACGACGTGCATAAGGAGATGGAGAAGCTGCAAGAGGAAGCCCAGACGGAGGGCTCCCGCCGGAGGACCATCGAGGAGAAATACAAGAACATCTTAGCCATCAATGATGCCCTGAAGGGAAAGATGTATGTGATGAGCAAAGAGCGGGATCACGCCCTTAGGGAATACAATGAACTGAGCGACCGCTATCGAGACATCATCAACAACACGGCGCTGGCACAGAAAGAGCGCGACAAAGCCCTCTTTGAGTTTGATAAATTCAAAGATGAGCGAGACGTCGCCAGGATGGAACGCACGGAAGCCTTGGACCAACGGGACAAGCTTCTCCAGCAGTGCTACGACGCTGTCCAACAGCAGAAATCCATCAGCTACGACTACGACCTGGCCAATCGGGAAGCAGAGGTCCTCCGCCGGAATCTCGACACCGCTGAGAAAGAGCTGAAGGAGGTGCAGTCTGAGACGGATGACGCCAAGCGCCAGCGAGACCGCGCATTCCAGGAGAGGGTCAAGATCATGATGGAGAGGGAGAGCATTCGGACTTTGTGCGATAAACTCCGACGAGAGCGGGACAGGGCGGTCAGTGACTTTGCAGAGGCCCTGCGGAATCTTGACGATGTCAAGAGGCAACGAAACGATGCTGCCAAGCAGCTCAAGGAAACGAAGTAAGTACATTTTGTCATTTCTCGTTTTTCTTTTAAGGAGATTGGTTTTCCTTCCTCAAATTTTTTTTTATATACAATTTTATTAAGAAAGTGTTTTTTTTTCCTGTTTTTTTTTGCTGTACAATGCATTAATTTTAAAAAGACAAATAATAAGCTGTTTTTACAACCCCCCCCCCCCCAAAAAAAAAGAGAGAAAAAAACACAAACAACATTTCATCAACAACAAAACAAGAACAATCAGGAGCATTTTGTGTTTGTAAAGTTTCACATTTTTTTTGGGGGAGGGCAGTTTGACAGAGAAACACATTGGAGATGATTTGCAGACTTTCATTTTTGTAAACAAATCTTTCTGGGTTTTTTAATTTAATTGTGTGAAGTATCTGATTCTGTTTGTATAGATTGAATGATTGTGATGTGAAAACCAAATGTACACCGTGACACATAAAATCGCCAAAGTTCATCTTCCACAATCAGACACAAGACGATGATTTAATGTACAAAAAGCGCCCTTGAGACTCTCCAGCTCATTGAACCATAGCGTGACAAACAAAAACCACACCATTGAGTCTCCCTGGTTGATCTAGCGAGTCTCGCATTACTGCACCCACAAACACAATTCATTCCTTCACTGGAAAATACCCCAACAGATGTCAACCCCCCCCCCTTCCTCTGATGTTAAATGAGCCAATGAATTGAGAAAGTATGCTAAAAAGATCGGCGGGCTCCGCTGTGCCTCGGCGAGCGTGAAAACAAAAAAAAGAGCGTCTATGAAATGTGAGAAGTTAGATTGATGATGGAGAATTTTGGTGAAGATTTCACATGGTTTTTATCTTAAAGAGGGAGTAACATTGATGTAATTGTAGTCAGATGTTCTGATACTTTTAATGACTGTTTTGGTTCTGAATCTTAAAATCTGACTGAGGACTTAACACGTGATGTCGGTGTTCAAAGTTCTACATGTTGCCTTTTTGCAAACATTACATCATTGTTGTTAAAATGGCAGCAAGCACAAATTGCCTCACTAAAGATTCGCACAGATAGCCACAAATGTATTTCTATGGTGCAGGAGTGATTTGAAGGCAATTGCCTCCATGCTCCCAGCCGTCGATTTCACAAAACTCTTCCTAACTTAGGATTAATCTTACGACTTAGGACGACTCCCAACCCTGCACTGTAGCATGCAGGCCTTAAGATTAATCCTAAGTTAACTCGTCCTAACTCGAGATAAGACAAGTCCTAACTCGTGAAATCGACGGCTGGTCATTGCCTTGGTGCCCTTGAAATGCTCCACAAAGAAATTTACCATTCCTCATGGGTGCCTTTACCAAGGAGAAAATGCCTTGGTGCCCTTGCCCTTCAAGAATGAGACATACAGGCGTGATGGTGTTGTATGTTCTGTGTGTGTATTAATTATACACACTGTACACATGATATAATCCCATCCAAATCCCTGTAATTGAGAATGTCAATTTCATGCATGAGATTACAAGCAGCTCTCATTCTCCCCGAATGCAATTTTCTGCTTGAACCGTCCGAATAGTAACTGGGGGTTTACAATGTGGGGTCGTTTCATGGCTCTGCTTACTGTAAGCAAAGGATCGACGCTTGCGAAAACAGGGAATTCCGTGCTTACGTCAAGCGTATTTCATGGGTTTGCGGGAAACTTTGTGCAAGCATACACCACAATACAAGGCATTCTTCACTAACACAGCTAGTGCAGAAGTTTGACGCTTGCATGTAAGCGGATCGTGGGACAGAATTTGGCAGTAAACAAAGCGTTGAAATTGGGCCCGTCTCTAGGCTGTTTTTCTTGATTCAACCCCAAAATAGTAATGTTGAACTTATATTACTAAAATCTGTTCCTGTCCTAGGGAGAAGATGCAGAAGCAGACGGAGAAAGAGATGCATGCTGGGATGAAGAAGCTCATCCTCCATCACAGCCACGACTCGGCCATCGATGCCGACTCGCAGGAGTGGGAGACGGAGACGGTTGCCATAGAAACAGAGCAGGTGAGTACAGACGCATCCCCAACGATACAAACATTCGGTGTGAAAACCAGGGACCACTTTCATAGAGTTGCCTCAGGACGAGGTGCAATCAGAGTGAAGCATCTTGCTCAAGGACACAAGGTTTCAGGATCGGGATTTGAACCCACATCCCGATGACTTAACCATTTTTCCGAAACAACTTGGCCATGACACCCATATGAGGTGGTACGGCCCCCAAACTGGACAGTATGCGAGTGTCTCAGGGAATTCTGTCCCCCGGAGGGTTTGTCCCCCATTGGGAACTAAACATGGGCCGGAGGAGGACGATTCAATAGAGGGCGCTATCATAAAAGTTTGTAAGTATGGAGGGACAGAATCTCCTGCCACACCAGCAGTGTTTAAGCTAACACCTAGTCGTTTTTTTCTTTTCCATAGGAGGATGGTGACGTGAGTGTTCTCGGGTTTGATTTCGGCGACAGCAAAGATCACACCCAGATCCCGGACGACTGTTCACTAATTATAACTAAGGTTGACAAAGGAAGCCTGGCTGATGGTCGACTCAAGTAAGTCACTCCACCATTTGCACCCCCCCAAAAAAAAATGGGCCTGGAATTTCATCTTTGAGAAGGCAACGCCATTTTCATTCTGAAAAGGGCCCGTTCATTGGAAATTCTTTGGGAAACTTTTGAAGGGGCACCAAGGCCAAGACCAGGGCGTCCGTGAAATTCCAGGCCTGCATTGACTTGTAAGTGTTAACAAATTCGCTAAGCAATAATTTCTTAGCTTAGTAAATTTGTGTCTAAGTAGCTCTATGAAATTTATTTGGGATTAAAATAATTGAGCGGTGCAAAAAACGAACGGTATACTTTGTCTTAAAGGAACTTGTGAGCCTAGGAATCACCGGCAAGAACAAGAGCAAGTTCAGTGATTATGGATTTATACACTGACCTCTTCTAGGTTTATAAGAAGTCCGTTCACTCCATTTGTTTCACCAGGGGCTATGACTTTCTAATAAGTTCACCTCGGCTGACTCTCCATCCAATAGCTCTTGAATTCTGATCGGTTAATCCCTAACTTCTTTTTGTTTTGTTATGTTTGAAGGGTTAACGACTGCGTGCTGAAAGTGAACGACATCGACTTAACAAACGGAGATCGATCGATTGCCCTGCAGGCCGTCAAGAAAGCAAGAGGTGTCATCAATATGGTGAGTGGTCGAGAGGGGAAGGGTTGGGGGGAGGGGGGTTGACATCTTTGTTGGGTTACCTGTATCTGAGTGTGGAGTTGATATGCAAGGCTGGAAAGGGGCCAGACTGACTATGAGGCAGCATTGGTTTCCAGCAATGGAAAGAAAGGTATGATGATTTTTTTGATTTTTTTTTTGTGGCTTTTGTTTGTAATTATTTCGTCCATGTTTTTGCACAGCAAAGAATCTGTACTGATCCTGTAGTATACACACTGAGTGCTAATAATGACTAGCAAATAATTATTTTTCCTTAAATTTTCACTATGTGAGCTTGGGGTATTGTTTTTTTTCTTCTCTTCTTCTTCTTGGCTTTTTTGTGTTATTTTGTTTTATAACATTAATAGAAAACTGTCTGAAAACCTTACCAAAAAATGCAAAAGCTGTCTCACCTTCCAGTCGCCTTGGATCGCGGCTCTACCAATCTTATCTTGTAGTCATTTATTTCTGGCCGATATTGTCTTTAAACCAATACCCAGATATAACAGGAGTTCATTTTGATCCCCAGGTCGTTAAGAGAAGGCGTGCCTCTGGGGCCAAGTTCTGCCCAGTCACCTTGTTCCTGACCAACAAAGACCACGGAGTGACAGTGGAATCTGGCATCTTCGTCGGCCGGATAGAGCCAGGTTCAATATCATCAAAGGAGAGCGGTCTGATGGTTGGTGATCGCTTAATTTCGGTAAGTCTGAAAGTTCTATACTTTATTTTTAATTTTTTCCACGGAAATTATTTTTTTCAAACTTAAAACAACTTCTCTTCAAGTCTGAAATTAGAGCCTAACCACTCTGCTGTCTTGCAGCCCAATTTCAAAAAGCCTGTAAGCACAAAAAATAATTGCTTAACAGAAAATTATTATATACACATTAGTTGAATGTCTTAATTTGCCTGAAAAAAATCAAATTAGCTGTTGCAAACAACGTACCAACCTGAAAGACCGATGGTATTAGTGGGAAAAAAAGTTTATGGCCTGACGTTTCGACCTTAGTAGAATCTTTCTCCAAAGCTAAATTTTCCTGTTGTTTGTTTTTTGTTTTAGATCAATGGTGAATCAGTTGTCAACAAACAGGCAAAGGATGTTGAGCAGATGTTGGACACGGTCGGCGATGCCATCACCCTGAACGTGATGCGTGTCTCCTCCCCCTCCTCATCTACCGGGCTTCCCTCCAATGCGAGCCCCACTGTGGAGTCGTTCAAGAGCCACGAGACGCTCTCCTCAAAGTCCAGTCTGACGCCGTTGCTCTCCCCGTCGGAACTGAGCGAACGCTCCGAGAAGGAGCTAGAGCGAGCCAAGAGCGCCAGGAACATCAGCATCCAGACGGAGACCAACCTACCCCTGTCGCCAGCTTCCCCGTTGTCGCCAGCTTCCCCGTTGAGACGTCCCCAGGACCAGATCCCTTATGAAGATAAGGTGATCCAGAATCCCCATTTCCAGAGTTTGGACTACCCGACTAGAGGTCAGGGCAGTCTACCCTCGTCTCCCGACTGGCAGATCCTGAAAGAACCTGTGCAGTACTCTAATAAAAGGCCCCACACCAACAGTGAACCTGGTCGCAGACCTGAGGTCCTGAACAGTTGGGACAACGGACAGGTCCACCAGCAACAGTGCAATCATGAAAAACCCTGGGCGTACCCGCCCCAGGAGCATTCTCGCCAGAACTCACAAGACTTTAACCCCCACGCCGAGGACTCCCGCGACAGTGTCAGACACTCGCGGGAGGGATCCTTTGCGGGGTCCTCCCACTCCCGGCAGAGCTCTAGGGAGTCATCCGGAAGGCATTCCAGTCACCACGCCTCGCACAGCAGCCGTGAGAGCTTTCGGGAGAACAAGCGACCGAGTTCCTACGAAATGAGAGACCACGAGGGTCACGCCTCTCCCCACATTTCGCACAATACCAAAGAGAATCCTTACAGGTCGCCGCCGCCGTCGAAACACGTCAGCCACAAAAAGCAAGACTCAAAGGAGAACTTTCCACCACAAAAAGCCACTTTCGTTGGCCCACAGGAGTACAAGACCTCCCCAGCCATGAACATTATCCGACGGGAACGCGACGGCAGCCCACGGGTGGACCCTTACACAGAGCGTGGGGAGTTTTATCGCGGTGGTGGTCACGCAGAGCAGCATAAGGAAAACAGCACCTGGCCGAAATCCAGAGGCCCTCCAGAGGTCTACCTCGCCAATCGGAAAAAACAGAAGCGTGAAACTACCATTCCAGTGATGAACCCCTCTTATGAGAATGTGCAAAGTGATCGTAAAGGAGACTTCGAGATGGTTCCTCCAAAACCTCCCAGTCGCAACTCGTCTTTGAAAGCCTCCATGAGGCATAAGAGGTCCTCATCGTCCTCGACCGACCACAGGGGCCAAGGGATGCCCGAGACCAACCCCCAATCGCATGGACAATCAGTACCGAAGCTCTCGAGTCAAACTCACAGGGCGTCGTCACCCAACCGCGATTTTAACGACGGGGTGAATAAGAACAATAACCGGGATACGCAGTCCTCAGGGTTGCATTACCCAGCAGGGTCCCTACCAGACACAAGTGTGGATTACAGCGTCGTGAGCGCGCAGCAGACTGCCCAAGTCTCCACGCAATTCAGACCCATCTCAAGCCCGTCGATTGCCCACGGCCAGCACCACGCCCCGGAATCCAAAAGTGCAATACGCAGGCGTGTCCAGCGTCCAACACAGCTAGAACTTGCCTCCTACTCCCCAATCACGCCGCCGCCCCACAGCGCCGGAGTCCGACCCTGGGAGAACCACCCCCCATCCTCAATGTCGCAACAGTTTGAGTTTCGCTCGCAGCCTGCGGTGACCCACGTCGTCCGTCTCCAGAACTCGGTCCCCTGCTTCAAAGTTCACAGTCAGGCGCTGAACAATTCCAACCGACCAGGCCGTCCGGCTCATCCTCCAATCTATATGCCGCCGTACGCTTCGTCAAACCATTCAATTTCTTCCTCGTCGACCCAAGATGAAGAGCGCTCCCCATCCCGGGCTTCGCTGCCAGCCACCCCGAGGAGCTTCCAGAACGACAGCCGGAGGAACTCTAACCAAAGCTTTGACTTTGATCCCCCTGCCCGGTCTGGCTACCCTAACGCCCAGGAAGGGTATGACACGTTTCCAAAGAAGAGGGAGAAGAGGATTTGGATGACTCCTGTTTATCATCTCAGTCCGGGACCTTGCTTATCGACAGGATCCGTTGAGAAAGGTGAGATTGAACCCATAACACATTGAAGTTTACTCCCATTAAAATGAAATCAGGCTGACGCTGAAAGGGGAATCCTGTCTGATTCCATTCTGTGCCCAGATTCATAGAGCTGCTTAAGCAGAAAATATTACCTAACAATTTTTTTGCCATACAGAAATAAGGAGGATAACGAGCACAAATTGTTCACCTGACATGGTTGATTGGTGGGTAACCTTATTCTTGTAAGAAGCATTTTAATGTGCTTAGCTACTTGTTTAAGATACTAGATGTTGAATTTGCGTCGGGGATCAAGAATACCCTTACACTGCTGTGTGTCAATTTTATTTGTTGAGGTCAAATAAATATTTAATAATATTAATAAAAACCCAATTCTCTTGTTATCTCTGTGCAGGATCTGTCTCTCAGTCCAGCTCTGGTGGAAGGGACAGCCCGATCTCCCTCAGTCTGCACAGCACCTTCTCTGTCAGTTCCTCCGGCCGAGGTTCCGTCAGCTCCTTCTCAGAGCCGGGGGTCAGCGTGACTAGAGAGTGTGAAGGGTGAGTCAGAACTATATTTTAGCCTAGCCGTCAGACTCTCCCTGTTGTTATGTTCCATTTAATATGGTCTGAACCACCCTTTAAATAAAATGAAAAGTTCCTCCATTCATAAAAATGCAAATAAGCCTAGTAAATGCTTTTTTTTCTTCAGCTCCATGACTCGCATCATCGAGATTGAGAAGAGCACAGAGCCGCTCGGTATCCGAATCATCCGAGGTGATCGAGGAGGTATCATTGTTCATACAGTCACTCCAGGCAGTCTGGCAGCGAGAGCTGAGCTACAGTACGGAGACCAGATTCTAGAGGTTAGTGTTTGGTGCATCAATGCAGCAAATAGTAATAATAATAACAACTGCATTTCTTTAGCGCCTAACACCTCTAAAAGAAAGTCTCTAAGTGCTTCAAGGAGCAAACAAATAAAAATGCGTCTACCTTACCTACAACGCCTCAAATTTCACATAATTTTTTTTTTTTCATTTTGTAGTTTAATGGACTGAACCTTCGACAAGCAACGTACGACCAGGCGGCCATCATTCTAAGCCAGGGCGGTAACAGCATCAGCATGAAGGTCATACAGAGTAAGTCTCAAATAAACGCTAAGCACAAATGAGCAGGACACCAGTCACAGATGGTACATGTAACATGTTAGTTTGGCTGGTAACCTTAATATTCTGCTAAGCACTATATTTGTTGTCCTAAGCTAGTTTTTTTTACATTTAGAGCAAGTCTCCAATACTCTTAGATGACATACCTTTGTTCTGTATTTGTAATGAACAACCTATCCTTCAACACTGTAAATAACACTGTGGACTTCTATTTCTACATTATGTGGACTTCTTCCGGTCTCAGGTCCACACTTTGTGAGTAGCATTTAAACAACCTCCTTTTGCCCTCCAGGTCCTACTGAAAGCTCTAACTTCATTCGAAATTGCTTTTATCACTTTTTGTTCATGTTATTTTTTTCCACAGAAATGCAGCGTCATTCTGTTTGTGACAGCGAAGACGTCACCCCAACCTCAACACCAGGACACAACTCCCCCTTGCCAAGTCGTCCTCAATCAGAGGTCTGCTCCGATACTGGAACTATGACACCCCCAACGCCAAGAGCTAGCCGAATCTACAGGTCAGTAAACCCATGGTACGTGTGAAATTCACCAAGTAGGATTTGGAACTTTGCATCTTGGAAGTAAAACAGAGAGGTCTGCAATTACCCTGAGTGAAAATCTCTTTTGAGAAGTGTGTCTGAGTTGATTGATTCAACTTTCAATTTGATTATTTTTTTTTTTTTAAAGCGCCCCCAAGGATGAGAATCTGCCATCGCCCAGCGAGCCGCGCTTCGTATTCCTGGAGAAGAGTGGTAACAGCCTTGGCGTGGGAGTCTTCGGCGGGAACGCCGTGGGGATTTTCGTCTATGAGGTCCAGCCTGACGGAGTGGCGGCCAAACCCAACGGCCTCCAAGTTGGTGATCAAATCCTAGAGGTACAGTCTTTTGTTTTTTTGAGAAAATTGTACATTTAATTTTTACCGATTACCGCTTACAGTGTCCGCTATTTGTTTGCGATTTAAACCTAAAATGCCCAGCTTTTGTAAGTACACTAGTTGAATACATAAAATAGATCGTACATGTACGACCGCGGCACTGAAAGTGTTGTTACTGTACATATCTTTGAAGTAATTTTATTAAATACTCTTTTAGATGCTTCAAAAATGATTTAGTATGGAACACTAGAGCTGTTTTTAGTTTTTTTGTTTGCAAGTCGCCAGACACACAAGGCCTGAAGGCCACTTCAAGGTGTGGGCTACAATAAACTGTTTTTCCAGGGGCCGTACGGATGTAGGCTTTGGTATCACTACTTTCCCAACCTCAGTGATATGTTGCCATCAGAACAGCCCTAATACACCATTGTAAAAACCACTATATGTCTAGTTATTGTTATTACTCTTATTAATGATTTACTGTACACAGTTTAATGGTGTTGACTTGCGGTGTGCAACGGCAGAAAAAGCAGCTACCGAGTTACAGAAACCTACAGAGAAGGTCACCATCCTGGCACAGTATAACATTGGAAGTAAGTCCCTTCACAATAATACAAAGCTGCTAAGCAGAAAGTTATGCTTAGCTCTTGTTTTATGCTATTAAGTACAAACCAGCAGGGAACCAGTAACAAGCAGTAAACAATACATGCTGTTTTGGCTGGTAACGGGTTTTGGTCTGGTAAGTGTTTTTGTGCTCAATAGTTTTTTCTTAACTTGGACCAGGGCTCAATTTAAACGCAGAAAATATAGCTTAAAAAATGTAAACAGACCATTTTTGTCTTTCTTATTATTCTATTTATGTTTGTGTATGAAAGTCACCCCTCGTAAAAGACCATTCCTTGTAATGGTCAAAAGTTTGCGTGTGATACACTTACTCACCTAAGGACCAAAAGAATGGAACACTCTTAATCAAATCAAGAATGCTAAGACTATTCATATTTTTAAGAAACTGCTCAAATGTATCTTTGTCAACAAGTGTATTTAATAGATGTTAAATTTGCTTCATGGATAAAGAATATTAATTTTGGTTTTTACCCATACACCCATGTGTGTTAGCACTGTATACTCAGTACTTTCCCCCGAGTCCTGTAAAAAAATATCATAGGCGTGTTACTTCGTGTACTTGTCTTGAGCGCCTTTTAACAAGTTTTTGTTAATGTTGGCGCTGTATATATGTTTTTTGATTGATTGACTCACCAATTATTCCACAGAGTTCAACAAGGTGCAGGATCAGCATGGTGACTCCCTGTACATCCGCGCCATGGTGGATTACCAGTCTGAGACGGACGACCAGCTAAGCTTCAAGAAGGATGATATACTGTATGTTGATGACACCATGTATAACGGCATGCTTGGCGTCTGGACTGCTTGGCTCTTAGACCCCTCTGGAAAGAAGACTACATGTGGACAGATCCCCAGCAAGACTCTGTAAGTTTAAGGTGTTGGTGGGATGGCATGCTATGGCCTAGGCGGTCTAGCGTGCTGGGTTCATAACAAATTTCCAGGTTTGCACTGGTCTTTAGAATCGACAAAGTATCATTTGCCCGGTTTGTTTACCCCAAAAAAGTCAAATGCGGACATGGGTTAGAGGCAAAGTATGACTTTTGTTTTCTGAACCGTTTGATTGTTTGATGTCAATGTAAATGTTAGGTTAAGTTCGCCTGTCTGAAACTAATACGTGGAAGTTGGTCGCATTTTTTAGATATTGCTGAAAATCCAGAGCGAATATGTCTGCGCAGGAAGAATAATCCAATATAGGAATACACAATCTGAGAAGTATTGTGCGAATCTCTGATTCAATTCTTGGGGTTTAAAAACTGTTATCTTTTTACAGAACCACATTACTTCGAAGTGAAATGTTTCTCAAAATGCTTTATACTAACTAAGGCTTCTAATACCAAAGGTTTTTATTGCCGTCAATTTAAAGAATGATTACCAAACGTACACCTTCCCTTTAAGTCATAGATATCCTTAAACATTGTAACATCTTCACACAGGCTTCAGAAGGACCAAGCTCGTAAGCGCAGCATCTCCCAAGGCCTGCAGGAAGAAGAGCTCCGTAGCGCCTCATCGAGACGGAACGCCGTCCCCGCCCGTCGAAGTCTCTTCCGTCGCAAGAAACACCATCGCAACAACTCGGACAGCAAAGAGCACAGCGAGGGATCCGTGACCGATGTTCCTATCCAAGAAGGTAGGGTTGATGGCTGAATCAAGTCTCTACTTCAAATTAAAAACCACTTTGTTTAATTACGCTTATGTGCAATTGGTCTACGTCTAATTTTCCTTGCTGTATGTGGTTTCCCCTCTTGAGCACCTCATTTTGGTGGATTTTGGCACCTTATAAAGATTCTTTATTATTATTGTTATATTACTTGCTAACAAAACAAGAAAAACAGGTGCGGTATTTTCACAAGAATGTTGAATCGTAATGTTCTTCCTAGGTTCCAAGTTGCTATATAAATCTTATTTTTTGAAGTAAACCTGAGCTTATAATTTGTTTTCTTGTTTGCTCAATTTTACAGAAGCTGTCATGCCGACGTACCTACGAGTCGAGCCTCTGGACTGTAAGTTAAATCAAATCCTTCAAAATTCATCAGCTTTCAATTATTTTGTTTTGACTTTAAGGGCAAAATTTTGTGCGAAATTACATGTAGATGCATGATGCAAACTGACCAATCAATATCATCCGTAATTGTAAATGCTAAGAGCGGCAATGGCCTTGAATTTCCACCCTAGCAGGAAGCATTAAGCGTTAAGTGTATGGCTTTATCTACATTTTAAAAGGTTTAAAGACTCATCTTTTTCCATGTTAGATGCTTTTGAGGTGAACTATGATTTTGATAAAATAGCGCCTTCTGAATAATAATTATGTTAATTAAAACTTCTTTGTTTTCTTCTTTGTTTTTCACCAGTTCACATCAAGCGACCGGTGGTTCTACTCGGGCCTCTCTCTGATCGAGTAGCCGCTAAGATCGTTGATGAGTCGCCGGATAAATACAACAGATGCAGACCAAGTAAGAGGCTATTCTTTTACTTTCAGTCGTCCCCATATCATGATTTCTTATAAAAAATTTGTTTATGGTCTGATGTTTCGACTCTAGCTGAATCTTTCTGGGAGGCTAAAAAGGCCCTTTTCAGTGAATTGCCCCCGTATGCTATGTCAAAATAATTCTGCTGCAGTTAGCTCAAATACTTGCTGACCGTTAAGCGTCACTATGAAATAAGCCATATACGAGTTAGATTTAAATAATGTCTGTACAATAACTTGCTTAGTCACAATGTACCGCTTTCATTTTATTTCCTCAGACTATAGAGACAGTTGATATGTCAAATGGTTCAGGCAATATTCACGTGATGAGTGTGAGAAAGAACGATGGCCATTTGTCGTTGTTTACGTGTAGTGGATGTTTGGAGTTGTGATGACTCACCATATTTCGTTCCCTTCGTTAACGTGACGAGTACAAATGTTGATGTTGTATGTCTTCTTCCTTCTAGAAACAGTTCGGACGTCCTCAGAAATCATGCAGAAGGATCTTGATGATAATGTCTACGTAGACTACCAGCGCCGAGACAGCCACTTTGAATGCATCCAGTCTGCCGCAGTCAAAGAAATCACCAAAAAGGTAACGCACCAAGATATTGAGCTTAAAGGAACTGGACACTATTGGTATTTACTCAAAATAATTTGTTTCCATAAAAATTTACTTGGAAACAAGCAATGGAGAGCTGTTGATATATTGAAACATTTTGAGATGCGACTCCTCTGAATAGTATGACACTGCTCTAGAGTTGCAAAGGTCGTGGGTTCGAATCCCACCCGAGTAATATGCCCGTGATTTTGTTCACAGAACTCAGGAAAGTACAGAGTATAAAGTGCTAACATACATCGGCGTATGGGTAAAACCAAAATTAATTTGTCTTTATCCCCGATGCAAGTTTCCATCTATTAAATCTGAATGTTTGTTTTGTGTGTAGGGTTGCCACTGTGTTCTTGATGGTGTATCTCCGTACGTCAGTGAGCGACTGCAGATCCTTCAGCTGTATCCAATCGTTGTATTCATCCGCTTCAAATCGGCAAAACAAATCAAGTAAGTAATCAATTCAGAAGATGAAGTAAGCTTTTGTAGTGTCCCGCACAGTGGCAGCAGAATTTCTTTACACAGCTCTCTTTTCTCCAAATCAAAAACTAAATATAGAATCACACTGTCTCGGAAAAAAATAATTCTTCTGCGACTATTTATTTTGTCGATCTCATCTTGTTTTCAGAGAGCAGAAGGACCCTCACTACATCCCAGAGAGGGTCACCAACAGACTTGCCAAGGAGCTCTTTGAACAAGCCCAGAAACTGGAGCAAGAATGCCGACCACTCTTCTCAGGTAAGATAACGAAACATTGACAAGATGTTTGCTCCCAGGGTCCTAGTAAATAGAGCTTCTTAAACACAAACCGTTGACATGGGTCAGAAAAGACTTGTAAGTCCTAGAAATATCCAGTCAGCTCAAAACAGAAAGGAATAGAATTTTACACTTGGTGCCACCGCAAACCTCCCCTGATTGTACTCCCAACATGTAAATTTTAGTTATTTTTAATATACTCCTTTTATAACTTGAAACACTACTCTGGGCCCAATTTCATAGAGCTGCTAAGCACACAAATTTGCTTAGCATGAAATTTCTTCCTTGATAAAAACAAGTTTACCAACCAAATTTCCATGTGATTTTCAGGATAAGCAAACAAAAGCTGAATACCAGTAACAAGCACTATGCAACAAATGGAAATTTGGCTGGTAATCCTGTTTTTATCTAGGTAGAAATTTCATGCTTAGCAAATTTGTGTGCTTAGCAGCTCTATGAAATTGGGCCCTGGTATGCTGAGGTCACGCACATGTTTTTACGCACAAAGAACAGCTATTGTCCTTTTTGGCCTAAGTGGGGGTACTTTTTGAATGCCAGTTGATATTATATGCAAGGGGTCTACTTGGGGTCGCAACATTGTCAGTAAGATTTGTTTCTCATTCATTTTGTTTGTTCCTTGTTTCTTTGCAGATGTCGTCGCAGGAGGAAATCTTGCGAGTGTTTGCACAAAGATCAAGAAGGTGGTAGATAAGGAGCAACGTAAGACTGTCTGGGTTCAGTCCATCTCTGGGCTCTAACCTTTGACGTCGTCTTGGACTCATTTGTGTTGACCTTTAACCCATGGTTCAAATCCATCGAACCGGAGAGGCTGTGTGTCTGAGACTTGATTTAAAGGCATAGCCGACCCACATTTGAAATACCTGTGCGCCAGTCGTAGAAACTTATTCCACAGGTTTTGGGTTTTGGCTTCTCTACCAAGCTGTAGGATTCTGTAACGAGTTCACGGTCTTGCGATCCTCTCAACTTGTAGCAGAAATAAAATAATGGTGGGAGAATTTTCTACGCTTTCGCTGAAATTATTTTAAAAGTGAAATAGGTAAGCAGCAGTTTTAGTTTCTTCACGTGGGAGTGGAACAAAGCTTCTTCTGTGTGGTTGCCAAAAAACTCGTTAACAGGAGACTCCTTTTTTTTTCAAGAGTGAAAGTTATACTTCGGGATTCTGAGAAAACAGAATTAGCTGTTGCAAAAAAATTACCAACCAAAACGACCGATGGTATAAATGCAAAAAAAATGTTTTAAAATATTACGACATTTTCTCCAAGGCTCAATGATGACCGAGATTCTGTTAGAAAAGTCCTCTTCAATGTCATGCAACACAAAGGCAGTCAAATCAGTCGAACATTGGTAGGATTTGAATTAGCGTGGCAAGATATTTGGATTTTGGTTGAAACTTTATCCTACCACAAACTTGTTCATAATGCCTGTCATGTGATGATTTCTTGGGACTTGAAATCACGTTCAGTGCAAGGCCTTGTCTCTGGAATAGCGACTGCCCCTAAATGATGTCATCCACACAGAGCACCAGACTTCTAATCAGTTATGCATATATGGTAATGCTCAACTCAAGAGGGCGGCAAACTGTGCATATAAAATATTCTTTTGTTTGGACTGAGCGCTAAACTGTTAAAGATAGTGTGACTGCCACAATGTATTTAACTTTGTTTTTAAAAATGTACCTTTTCTTTTGTATTCGCTGTTACCTTTAAGTCTTCAAATTCAAAGGTGTTCGCTTAAACGTTAATGTTTTCAGCATTTGCAAAAATGTGAATTTAACAAGAAAGCCAGAAATGTTTGTGTAAAATAGAAAGTACGTTGTACATATTTAACTGCCACATGATGAAATAAATAAGAAAGGATCAATTGCACTTCAGTACTGTGTAAAATAGAAATAAATTGTAGTGGTTTTTTTTTTCCGTTAATTATTTATTAGATATTAAGTGTTCTGGATTAGGTGTAACCCGGACCACATGATTCATTAATTTGCATAATGTGGGGGGGGGGGGGGGTGGTTGGAGGAGTTGTTGTTTATAACTGTGGTTATGTGTAGCCAATTTTGCAGCGATGGCTACGAGGTAATATTTATGGTTTTAAAAAAAGTTGGGTTTTATTTATACAACTTTCAAAAAGTAGTGAATACTATGCATTATTTTGTTTGACATCTCGGTTGTTGTTTTTTCGTACAGGTCTATTTTTCAATCATGTTCTTATTGTTGTTATTTTATTTATTACTCTTGTTGTGTAATTAAGAATGGTATGAATTGTAAGCAATGGGTCTTGGCAGCAGGACCAGGGAAACCAGAGAGATTTTCAATTATCTCAGATTTTTTTAATTTTTGAATTGGCTTCTTATCTTATAAATATATCTTGGTTGTTCACCCTTACACCGATGAGTATCAAAGACACTGGACACTTTAGGTTATTACTCAAAATAATATTTAGCAAAAAACTTACTTACGAGCAATGGAGTATGATAGTATAAAACATTGTGAGAAAAGGCTTCCCTGAGGTAACTTTTATCAGCACTTAACGACTCTTTCATCATCGACAGGAGTCTTCATCTTTTTTTCCTGAAGACAATCAGAGCATACTGATCGAAACGTCGTGTCATGAACCACCGGTTCTTTTTAGAACCAACGCTCAAAAGAGATATTTCCACACGGTGTTACTGCAAACCTCTCTTAGTTATACTTCCACCATGCAAAGCTTCAAATCCTAAATATTTAGAAATTTGTTCCATTTTAAAGACAGTGGACACTTTTGGTAATTGTCAAAGACTGGTCTTCTCACTTGGTGTATCTCAACATATGCATAAAATAACAAACCTGTGAAAATTTGAGCTCAATTGCGAGATAATAATGAATGAAAAAAACACCCTTGTCACACAAAGTTGTGTGCTTTCAGATGCTTGATTTCGAGACCTCAAATTCTAAATCCGAGGTCTCAAAATCAAATTCGTGGAAATTTACTTCTTTCTCAAAAACTACATTACTTCAGAGGGAGCCGTTTCTTACAATGTTTTATACTATCAACCTCTCCCCAATACTAGTTACTAGTAGTAAAGAAAGGTTTAATGCTAATAATTATTTTGAGTAATTACCAATAGTGTCCACTGCCTTTAACGATAACCATTTTCTTTTACTGATTTACTGTCATCTACGAACACTTCAAAAATTCTTGAATTCTAGCAGGTTCAGAGTGTGTTTTTTTAACTTGTAGATTTGTATGTAAATCAGCTGTTAGGTAAAAGGGTTATGTAATTCATAAAATTTATAGACTATTTAAGGGAATGAATTGTTCAATCCACTGCGGAAAGTAAATTTTCATCTCATTTTTTTCTATAAAATTAAGTGCACAAAAATGAGTCTATGTGTGTATATATGGCACCCAAAACAACAAAAAAACTAAAAAACCTGTTTTCTTAACTGAGTTCAGTAGACATAGCAGGCCTAAAAATTGATGCATTGTTTACAACGCCTGGGTTTGGATTTCATAAAGATGCTAAGCGTTCAAAACTTTGGTAAGCAGAACCTGGTTTTGCTTAGCAATAATTCTTGCTTTATGACATTAAGCTTCTGAACAGGTATAACAACCCCCCCCCCCCTGTTCAAAACAATTTTTTTTTGGGGGGGGAGGGCTTAAATTCCAACACTTTCAA
Organism: Asterias rubens; assembly: GCF_902459465.1. Lineage (NCBI taxonomy): Eukaryota > Metazoa > Echinodermata > Asteroidea > Forcipulatida > Asteriidae > Asterias > Asterias rubens. Next base: position 1,444,212 of record NC_047081.1, on the reverse strand, counting down.
CCAAACACTTGTACAAACAAACAAAATGAATATATCATGTTGCAGAATTGTGGAAAATAATTTGGTAAATTTTCTCGAATTTTTTCAATGTAAAATTTGCTAAAAGAAATAATAGAATTTGAGGAAACATTTTGTAAGAGTACTTTTCGTGCTGAATGACATAGTATAGGTAATTACCAAAACAATTGTAAAGTAAATTTTCAAAACATTCAAAATACTTTTTGGAAGATTAATTAGCATTACAGCCTGGTTCAGACTTTCTACAAATGCACATGCGAAGCAAATTTTGGTGAGGCAAAAATCGGTACGTGCACTGCTTCGCTTCCACTTGTGACGCAAGAAAAGCCGCTTCGCTGAAAGCATTTGCAGGAAGTATGAACCGGGCTTTATTGGTTTTGGTACAAGATGTATTGCTGTAATTATAGAAAATAGTATACATGAACTTCCTTAATTTTATTTAAGTTGTCAGGCCAGGCAATATTTATGAGCTTAATATGCATAAATCACAACAATTACTTCTGTGTTTGTTTTATAAATTGATGAACAATTTAATCTTACTCTGATGTTTTATTGGTGAGAGGGAATTACGATTAAGGATAGAAAAAAACTTGCTTCCTTGCTGGGTAAAAAATGAAACCCCAGTTTTCAACTCACACAAGTTTTGCTGAAAAAATTGACAAGGCTTATGTTACTGACTGAGCAATTAAAGTTGATTAATTTTATCAAATTTTATGGGAAACCTGCAAACAAGGGTGCCTGCTATGTGAACCAGTGACACTGGGGTACTGATCGGGACTCGAACCCACACTGTGCTGATCAGTTCATAGAGCTGCTTAAGCAGACAATATTGCCAAACCATTCTCTGCTAAGCAGAATACCGGTCACAAATGGTACATGTGACATGGTGGTCCCCTTATTCCGGTAAGCAAAGTTTTATTATGCTTAGCATCTGTTTGAGCTTAAGCAGCTCTATAAAATTTGGCCCTGAGCTATGAGTTGATTGCTCTTAACCCCTCAGCCACAACAACCCATCTAGAAGGCACAACTTTGTTTAGAACGTAAAGTCGGGCATTGTCCAACTGTATGGCTGTGGTTTGATTTGGTAACATGACTTAAAGCTTAGAATGCACATAGCAATACCCTGAGCAGCAGCAGTAGCCATATTTTAGGCCCAAGACGTAAGTGCTTGACTTTGGAAAGTGTACTAAGCTCGGTTGTAAATTGCTAAAGCGCGCCGGCCTCTTGTGGTGTGATTTAACCAACTTGACTGGAAAGCTTGACTAGTCCCAAGCCCGCCATTCAAGTTGATCATAGCGTAATATGCCACGCTTTAGCGATTTACAACTGAGCTTAGTACACTCTCCAATATTGAGCACTTACTTCTTGGGCCAAGACTACCGTAGCCACAGCTCAGCCAGGTGATGGAAATCAATTAACGCTTAGTTTGATCACATTTATTTTTTGCAATGTTTAGGTCTCATCAGAGTGTTAATTGTGTGTGAAAATTAGTTTCAAGTCCAAGTTTAAAACTTCTGCATTTATTTTTAAGAAATAAGCCTTAAGTTTATGCTTTATTCAGCAAAAGTATTCTGTAGCAAAGATCGATAGTTATTTCGTTCTGTCATCATTCATGTATTCGCTCAATAGCAATTTTCGTAGGTATTCAAGATTTTATTTTATTTTAATAGTGCTGAAGAACAACAAAATGGTCGAGTAAAATTAATGGTGACTTGAAAAAAAAACATTGTTTAAAAAAATGCGCTGGGCCAAATTTTGTAAATCTGCCAAGCAGATAATCGCTTAACAAGTTTATTTTGCTTAGCAGCAATGAAGTGATGAACCAGTCACAAGCATGTTCTTTGTGTAGCTTTCTGACTGGTAACTCTCTGACTGGTAACTCCTTTCTGCTAAGCAACATTTTCTGTGCAAAGCAAACTAATGTGTTTTTAGAAGGGGGAATACTTTATCTCAACAGTTTTCAAGTTATTATCAAATTATTTAGAAGGCAAATTATAGATTGTATTAATTTAGGCCATTCAAAAAAAGTGGGGATTAAAGGGGCAAAGAAGAGTTGGTCCTATACTGTATTGGTTGTTGTGCTTACTGTGCAGTGATACGCTTGTTGCAAAAGAACAAGTAAAAACAGTTCATAGAGCTGTGAAGAAAATCAACAATGTCTCGAGAATCATTTATTGACTGTTTATGTTCAGGATTAAAGTAAAATCCCCCACCCCCTTTTCGACACCAAAGAACATCAACAGAAGTGCTTCTTCCTCAATTTGAGTTTGCGGGTCATTTAGAGCAGAAAACATTGCTTTGATCTGCCAGTAAAAATGTGCTGGGTACCATCAAATTTGAACATGGCATGGCATGGCATGGCAATAAGCCATTTTAGAGTTGAATAATGTCAGGTACCATGACTCGCTTAGTCACGATGCACCACTAACTGCTTACATTTGAATTCCTTAGACTATCGAGACAGTTGCTACGTACACCACGTGATTTCATAGAATTGCTAATCACAAAGAGTATCTGCGCACAACATAATTATGCAGACAGAATAAAGTTACCAGCAAAAATACCATGTCACATGTATATCCTGCCTGTTTTTGCTAAGCAGAAAATATTTAATAAGTACTATGTCTGCTTAAAGAAGGCATTTTAAGAAATTGGTGCAAGTTAACCAGCCAGAACTCCATGAAGTTTACACTGTTGCCACTCGTGTTTTGCTCACGGAGTATGAGTGCAAGTGCGTTTGGGTCTGAGTTAGTTTGTGTACGAGTGCGTTTTGTACGGACGAGTTGGTTTGTTGTATAATACCGCTAAATAAAAGCATACCAATGAGCACTCTGACTGAGTGAGACACTGCCCTTCTAAGTTATGCTAATTTGCCAAGAAGGGGCATCAAGGGCCAAGAATCAAAGGGAATCCAGAGTACTAAATTGGTGATTGGCAGGTGCAACACCCCCCCCCCCGTGCACAACTTAATTTATTGACAACTAGCAGTTAGCCCCCCCCCCCCCCCAATTCAAATTCTCCCTTGTGTTTGCCTCCTCCTTGATGACATTACTGATTGCAATGCCACTGGCAGTAACGAGTATGGGCTGCAAAACTTTGTGATGGATTGGTATTTCTGACTGTACCCTTGATATTTTTCAAGTTTCGCCCCAATTCTTTCAAGTAAAAAATAAAATAACAACTTCTTAAATTATTGCTTGAAATATTATTATTGGCTTCTATTCAATAAAAAAAAAGGCTTCAGAAAAGCCTACTGCATCATGAAGAGCACAACATCGCACCTTAACAAAAAAATAGATAATTGATAAAAGTGCTGGCCTCACCCCCTATGATTCTTTCAAATTTCGGCCAATAAAAGGATGCCGTTCGTACTACGTTCACGCGCATGCACATCGAGCAAGGCATGCTGGGAAAAGATGGCGATATCGATCACCCCTGGGAACGAGGTTGATGCACCCCTTAACTCCTCGCGGCCATTTTGTTTCTGAGCGCGGCATCGTGTGTTCAAAGGCGATTGCTCGACGTGTGTGGAGGAAAAGCAGATTTTCTGTAACATTTTACACATCAAAATTTAACAACTTCCACGGTGATAACCGCACGGATGTTCATAAAATCTTCTTCATCAGGTAAGTGATTCATGTGTTGATGCAAAAGAGGAAATTTGAGGGGGATAATAAGACAAGATTGTCTCGGGCAATACAGTCAAACCATGGAGGTAGAATTAGAACCATTGTCAGCTAAATGTCAATGATATAACCCAAGACAAATCGAAGAAACGTAGATTGTGTTAAAATTGATTAGACCACTGAATTCTCGCTCAATACAAGTGAGGAAAATATTGTTAGGGACGGATGTTTTTGTTGAAACATTGACCCACATCGATTTTGCTGATGAATTCTAACACTTTGCACTACACGTTTTTTGTTTCTCCAATTCCTTCAAAGTTCAATGGGAAAAGTTTCCGTACGGCGCCACCACTTTTTCATTCGATATGAAATAATACAGCATCTAATTTACCTCAATGAGATATCCCTTTTTGTAAAAATGAGTGAAAAAGTGGTGGCGCCATACGGAAAGTCATCCTTTCCCAATGCCTTATACTCTCTATATCCGCTCATTATGTATGAACACTAATTTACATCCATACTCTAAATATAATTTTGTTCTTTTTCAGAGTTCGTGGAATCTGAATGTTTCCCTTTCATCAGAAGTGTATGCTGCCTCTCCCTACATCTCAGCAGTCTTTCCAGCCACAACAGCAGTCACTGAGGTACGAGCCTCAACCGTTCTGTAAGGCAGCCAAAATGTATATTTTTATTACTAGCTGTAGGGCCAAAACAATTTATACCAACACATTTGCCCAAATTTCTCTCATACTGCTTTTTCTCCTAAGACCCACATTATTTATGACTTCTCCTTTTTTGTGGGGCTTCCGAAGAATCCGTTAAATTTCTATTAAAAACTTTCATTTAGGTGAGCCCTTCTTCTCGATGAAATGTTCATACTTTTCCCTCAAGAGCCAAACATAAGCTAAGCATCGTCAATTCGATACTAAACTACCCTTGAGGTAATTACCTAATATTGTGAATGAGCATTTTTGGAGTTTTGCAACTGATTCTAGTTCACCAAAAGGAACGATTACACTGTATTTCTGTACTTGCAAACATGTAATTACTGTTCATAAATAATATGTAACTCTAACCCCCCCCCCCCCCAGGATGTTGAGAAAAAATTAGCTTTATAATTTTGAATGCATCCTATTAACTAGGTGTACTTGGTAGTTACTCCAAAAATTAATTACCATGAAAACGATAGAGCACTGGCCATGTTGATGTTAAAACAATGTTGTCGGAAAAACTGTCGGAAAAACACCCTTTAAAGTAAAATGTAGTTTTAGTAGTGGTAATTTTTTTCAAAAAGTTTAATCTGAGAAAGGCTTCAGGCATGAAGCCTTTCTCATGCATCTAAAAGCACACAATACAAGGAATGGAATGTAGATTTCCTTTCATATTTTGTTTTCAACTTTGATGACCATTTGGGCCAAAACTTTCACTGGTTTGTTATTTATGCATTTATTGAGGCCCACCAAGTGATGAGACGGGTGTTTGATAATTACCAAAAGTATCCCCAATCTTTATTTTCTAAAAGTTACTTTTAATTAGTTCATCAACACCTAGAAGGGGAATAGGCGATCACCAAAGCCGTTCATAGAACCAATAATTGTCCAAATATTATGATTCATCAGAAAATAATGAGCAAACCAGACTAGATTGTTTATTTGAATTTTCAAGACTTTATTTGAACAAACTCATGTTTTCCATTAACCCCCACCCACCCCTACCTCAAGAGCTTGATTATGACTAAGATGTATGTTATGTTTCCGGAATGTTTTAATTAAAACAATTTTTGTTTTAGGGGGTGCTTTTGCACTCCTGTTGCTTCCTTACTATTCATTTTGATAGTTGCTTAAATTGATGGTTAGAAATGTGCCAGTTGATGTAAAATTACTTGAACCTCATTGAAATTATTTCAAAATGTCTTCTTTTTTTTAATGCACTTGTCAAGTGCCACAATTCAAAAATTGTATTTGTAAAATCAAATACAGCTTTCAATTAATACTTGTCTTTATTAAAAGTATTGAAAATGTGTATAGTTCCAAAATTCAACTTAAACCCCCCAAACCAGTTAAGAATTTATCCGAGAAGAAACATCAGCTGGCAAATGACAACCATAGCTAAGAAATATAAATGATCAACCAAGGAAGAAATGTAACCTGTTTTTTCCCAAAAGGAGTCCACATGGCTAAAAAAAAAACTAGTCTCATCAAAACATAAATTAACTATTTGGTTTCCACAAACTTGTAAAATAATTGTTTGTGCTTTTTCAGAATATTCCAAGAATCAAAGCGTTTTTGTTTGTTTATTTTCAAACAAATCTAATTAAATTTGACTCCTTTATGGTTTACAGGTTGCATTTCTTACTTATAAAGAAGGTACAACATTGGTATTCATATACTGCATATAGAGTGCACAAATTTGGACACAAAAAACATTATCTAAAACTTGCAGCGTTTCAAAACAAATTTCTTTATTAATTGTTTATCTCATAACAGTTTTTACTTCAAGTGGACATTAGATGAATGTGTACTTGCATGCTTACCAAAATTTGCAATAGCGTAACTACCAATGTTGTATCTTCTGTAAAGGCCGCATCTTATAGCTTGTTCCGTGACTTTATAATCTCAATCTTGGAAAGTTTTGCAGTCAAAAATTGCCAATTCCACAAACGGACACAGAGAGTCAAAAATTACCAAGTGTTTTTATCAAAAAATTACTAAGTAAAAAAAAAAGACTAAGTACAAACATTGACTATGAGTTTCTGCTCAAAAAATTACTAAGTACAAACAATGGCTAGTGTTTTTGGTCAAAAAATGACTAAGTCCACAAAAGGACACAGAAAGTCAATAATTACTAAGTGTTTTTGTCAAAAAAAGACTAAGTACAAACATTGACTATGAGTTTCTGCTCAAAAAATTACTAAGTACAAACAATGGCTAGTGTTTTTGGTCAAAAAATGACTAAGTCCACAAAAGGACACAGAAAGTCAATAATTACGAAGTGTTTTTGTCAAAAAATGACTATGTCCAAAAAAAGACTAAGTACAAACATTGACTATGAGTTTCTGCTCAAAAAATTACTAAGTACAAACAATGGCTAGTGTTTTGGTCAAAAAATGACTAAGTCCACAAAAGGACACAGAAAGTCAATAATTACTAAGTGTTTTTGTCAAAAAATGACTAAGTACAAACATTGACTATGAGTTTCTGCTCAAAAAATTACTAAGTACAAACAATGGCTAGTGTTTTGGTCAAAAAATGACTAAGTCCACAATGGAACTCCATTTTATTGTTATTTAAAGTCACAACAAGCTATAAGACGATACCTTTAATAAGGGGCTGCATTCCATTTTGATGTACCTAGCAATATAATCTTATGGTAATTTGAATTTGACGCCTTGTATAAGTGTCATATGCAAATTTCTAGTTGATTACATGTTGGTGTACATTACTATGGGATACAGTCTCTTCTGCACCCCTATAGGGGGTGCATTTGGTTGATCATGATTTTAATAATAGGGGGGGTAGGGCCAAACTTTTTACGCAGTTAATTTCGAACCGTACAACGGCACGAGAAATATTTTTGGCTGACTTAGTCTATATAAAAAAGGCAATTTTTAAGGCATTTGTTTGATTTTTTTAAGCACCACTGAACTGTAGAAGCAGCAGAGTTGCGCAAACGTGTGTACCAGTTGGTGTGGCCAACTACTATCTAGAAAGTGAAGCGACTTAATGATCTAAGTATTAATGGAAGGAAAGCATTTTATTAAGTTAAATCAAGTTAATGTTTCATTGATAGTCTGTTTTACCAATGTCCTGCCTTACATGATTGACAAACTAAAAAGATTGGTTTTTTTTTAAAGTCCGAAGCCAAAAACAAACTAAAGATTTTTTTTCGAAGTCCAAAACACAAGTCGAAAGGATTCTGTTGCCCGTTAAAATGTTTGATGAATCTGTATCAAGTGTACCATCGGACGTCTCCCCCTGTTCGGGCAAACACGTCGCTAAGTTCTTGGAGTCAAGTTTCAAGTTTGAATTTTGGTTGAAGTGTAAAAGGACGTTTCCACTCCGTCACCGATTGAGTCCTGTACCATCAGAATAACGAAGACTTCAACCCAGATGATGATGCGCTGATCAGAGAAACAAGATTCCAACATGGCGGCTGAACTTGAACAATTTTGTTAATTTTTGTGACAAGCACAAAAAACAGAACTAAAATACTCATGTTCTTTTCAATATTAACAGCATACTCAGGAATGTATTGGTTTCACTTGCATTAGAAGTACTACACTTCTGCATAAATTTTGTTTCAAATCAATCATAAGTTTTGGATTTGTTAAAACATCGCAACATTTTAACAGTGTGTGTGATTACATGTTCAAACGCAGTCAAATAAATAAAGTCAAATTTCAAAGTCAAAAGTGAGGTTGTACGAAAACATCAGATTTGCATTTTCATTGCATTGAGTATCATAACAGGAGATATTGTAGATGACATTGGGTTTATGGAGGATAACTAGACTGAGAAAAAAAACCTCTTAAATAAACCTAACCTATCTCTAAACAAATTCTAAACTCCTAAGTACAACAAAGTTTCAAATCCTACGGAACTACAAATTGCTGATGAAGTCCCAATTAAGTATTGAAAATCTAGGATCAACAACTACTCCTACTGATTAACTTCATGTAAATCTGCAAACCAACCACTGCATGCTAATGATTTCGTACCAATTATAAATTACAATTTTTTGCATAAAAATTAGTCTGACGTCGGTGTCGGAAAATCACTGATAACTTGGTGTTTTTTCCATCTAGAAAGACACCTGTGATTCTGCAAACAGTGCATGAGTAAAGTAACAAAGCGACGTCTTATTTAGAATACCTATTCCTGCTGTTTCTTTTTGGCATAATATTCATAACAAAATCAATCTAACAAGCGAATTGAGAAATAACTAAACGTTTTGAAGTTATATGTTTAATAATTCTACACTAATATTGGACTAGTGTGTATGCTCCCTTTTCCTTAAACTACCTAGCCATGTCACAAATTACTATGTTTGTTCTGAGGTTATTAAACTGAATAAGTCTACACTAATACTGCTAATACGCTAATAAACACCTAGTTTGATCAATTGTGCACTTTGCTGTTGTACATGTTGAGACATTCTCATGTTTACCATAAAAGAATTAAAATAATTGATGGGCATCGCACAAAATTTGTTTTGTTTCAAAGAGATCTTAACAAACACAAAATACAATTGTTATACTGACAAAAACTAGTAGCTTGCATTTGTTCCCAACAGTTCTACGGGTTTAATATCATAAACTTGCCTACTCTTTTCAGAACCTGTCAAAATAATTAATGACCAAGTGTCTTTGTCACTTTAACAGCCTGAATAACTAAGACTTCAACCCAGATGATGATGTGCTGATCAGAGAAACAAGATTCCAACATTGCGGCTGAACTTTACCAATTTTGTGAGTTTTTGGAGAAAACGCCTGTGTGTCGTCACCATGTTCAGCTGGAAAAGGGTTAACTAGTCGTAGAAATTGTTCACAATTATCAATAATTAATACCCTAAAGGATTGAAAACAACTACTGCAGCTAAATTACTACGTTTATGAAAAATGTATTAAAAAAAGCAATGTCCATTGGTCAACATCATTTGTAAATCATTTCCTCAACTGATTGTCGTTAACATACCTACTGTAGAATCTGTCATAGAGCTGACCACTCAAAACCTACAATGCACAACCTAGTTAATTGGTCACTGAAATAGACCAATTGTTAACGTCATAGACTGAATAACTAACGTCAACCAGTTCAACAGGGGTTTTAACTAACTCGGAAATCTTAACACTATTCTAACTTACGAAGGAGTGTAAGTAAAACCTACAATAACATAATGCACAACAGCATCTTTCTAAGCAACGATGTTTCTTCTACAATAAAGCACCCTGTTTACTTCCTACACAATCCCATTGTCATCTTTGATATCTCCTTTGATACAGTCAAAACTTCTTAACACAAGTGAAACCAATGTAAAAGCCTGAGTACCTGATTGAAATGTGAATAGCCATGTTCAGAATCTCGTTTCTCCGACCCTCGCACCAACATCTGGGTAGAAGTCTCCGTCATCCGTCAGGTCCAGAGTCTCCCTCAGATCAGAAGAGGATGTCCGGTTGCAGAAAAGGTTGATTAAAAAGTAGACCCGTTTACACAGGAACAGTATAGAGAGACGGGTACCAACTTAGGATAACAAAATGATCAGGTAAAAAATGTGAAAAAAAGTGCTATGGTCCTCAGTCCTTGACACTTTTGATACAGGCCCCCAAAGACTTCAACAGGCAACCAAATCCTTTCTTTCTTAGGTTTTGTTTTTTTGTCGGAGATCGAGAAAGTTGAAATAGTTTGTCAATCATGTAAGGTAGGACACCGGTAAGACAGACTACCAGCGCCACATTAACAAGATTTCACTTAATAAAATGCTTACCCAACCATTAACTCTTGGATCATTAGGTCGCCACACATTCCAGATAGTAGTTGGCCACACCAACCGGCACACACGTTTGCACAACTCTGCTGCTTCTACAGTTCAGTGGTGCTTTCTACAGCATTTAATGAATGGTAACCAAATAATTTAAGACATAATTTTTCAAATTATAAAAACAGCCAAGTACAACATTTACCATCCTTGAGTTGAAATAAAATTTATCTCTGAAATAAGATTTTTTTTTTCATCAGCTGATGCCAAAAAAAATCAATGAAATTTAGAACTGTTAATTATTACTGTCACAGCAATGCAAAGAAGAAAAAACAACATTTTCAAATGTGACTGTTTCATAAAAGATATTGTACTTTCAATTAATTTCATTTTAAGTTTGGACAGGTGTGCATCACACTTATCCAAACATGTTGTGCTTAAAATGAGTAAATTTGGTTAAATTGATGACGTACTTGTATGTCATGAAGATTGGTCCCAAGAAGAATACAACTTTAGGATGTGTTTTGGTTGCATTAATTGTCTTGAGTGCGTGCAAGTTGTACTTGGCTTTACAATCATCAAAGTATAGATATATAGAACCAGAAGCACTCCCACAATTTGAGTCACAAGCAAATTTTACAGAATTTTTTGTTTTCCTAAACCGATTTAAGATATTCCAACTCTGGGAAAATCTAGAAAAGAAGAGTTTTTAAAGCAAGCAAAGTTTTAAAAGTATGAGGGGAAAAAACATTTGCCAAGAGAGTTTTGAAAAAAGAAAAAAATTCTGTATTTTGGAAAGTAAAGTCAAAGGTCTATATGAAAAATGTATGCATTTTGTACGAAGTATTGTGAACTCGTTTCGTGGGAATGTTTCGATAAAATGTATCAAAAACACTGGACACTATTGGTACCTGTCAAAGACTAGTCTTCACAGTTGATGTATCTCAACATATGCATAAAATAAAAAATCTGTGAAAATTTGAGCTCAATCGATTGTCGAAATTGTGAGATATTAACAAAAGAGAAAAAAACGCCCTTCTCGCACCATGGTCACACGAAGTTGTGTGCTTTCAGATGCTTGATTTCGAGACTTCAAATTCTAAATCTGAGGTCTCGAAATCAAATTCGTGGAAAATTACTTCTTTCTCGAAAACTAAGTCACTTCAGAGAGAGCCGTTTCTCAAAATGTTTTATACTATCAACCTCTCCCGATAACTCGTTATTACCAAGAAAGGTTTTATGATAATAATTAACTTTGAGTAATTACCAATAGTGTCCACTGCCTTTAAGACAATTTATGTAAAATACACAAATATTATGCCTCGTTCGTTCTTTCAATCGATCAACCCACCCCAGGGGTAAGGGGAGGATCGATCAATAACAACAATTCATGAAGGTAAACAATTAAATTTTAGCTACTCGTTTTTTGAAACTAGCTATACAGCATGAGTATTTGCACCCTTGCACGAATGAAAAACATTCATTATTTGTTTAATATATTGTCCAAGTAGATCTTTGTCATTTTGATTGGAAGATACAACTTTCATAAACAAAGCGTAGGCCTACAATTTCTAATTGTGAAATTACACCCGTTTCTTTTGGGTCGGCCTGTTTGACAATGCGTTCTGTACAGCTGTTTTGGGACACGCAGAAACCGAATGCTAGTAATGTGCCTTGCAGTAACACTGCTGCGTTACCAAAGACACGCGCACGCGGTGATGTTTTTTGCTCCTCAGCGTGCAATAGTACTTTTCGGATGGAACGAAAAATGCCACTGAGTGACCGTAGCGTGCAATAGTACTTTTATTTGCCAACACATGACGGACACTCCTCCAATCAAATGGCAAGGATCTGATTGGGTGTTATCTAACACAAACTAATGTAAGCAAACACTGACAGTTTAAAAACACCTTTACCACAGTTCGGCCATTTCGTCTGGTTCCTGTGTACCGATCAAAACCCGCTCGAAACTCTCAAAGTTTGAAAAAAGGAACCAGACTAAATTTGGATGTCAAGCCTCATTTTGTTTCTTGAGACAATCCTGATGGCACTGTCATTGATAAAGGATCCTTATCTTATTTAAGTACCCATACTGGGATGGACGCTCGGCCTCCTCATCAGTAAGATATCTCTCTGGCATCAGGTGGTCGTCGTTGTTGTTGTCTTCGGTGATGATTTCATCTCCTTGTTCCAGTGAGCTCTTGCCTTGAGTTCCTCTCAGTGTAGAACGATCCGAAGATGTTGATTCTCTTCAAGAGTACTCGATCTCTTGATGCCTGTAAATCAAAAAAAATAAATAAAAATTTACTTTTACATTAAAAATGAACCTTTGACCCTAATCATCCTGGGGTCAATTTCACAAAGAGTCAGAAAGATCAAATAAAACAGTGAAAGTTTCAGCAAAATGGGTCTACTGGTTCTACTTGCTGAGAAAACAGAAAGAAGCAAACCCTGTCACAGTAGCTATGAATCCATCCGAGGTAAAGATTTTGATACATCAACAAATTACGTTCGTTTTTTCCAAACATTTAAAAAGAAAAATGGCCAGGGGTTTCCTTACGGGTGGCGAACCCTTTGTCACTGATTTTTGCTCCTCTGTTTTCACAGGTAAAAGATAAAACCTCTGAAATAAAACGAGCCTATTTGTACATCAAAATATTTTGGGGGCGTACGTTATTTTTAAAAATTTACCAAATGTCAACTTCAAGTTCCTCTCAGTGTATACCGATCCAAAGATGTTGGTTCTCTTCAGGAGTACTCAATCTCTTGATGCCTGTAAATAAAATATTAAAAAAAATAAAAAATTACTTTTACATAAAAAATGAACCTTTGACCCTAACCATCCTTGGGTCAATTTCACAAAGAGTTAGGACTGGTCCTAACTTAGGACAAACTTAATGCTAGTCCCAAGTTGGACGAGTAACTTGTCTTAACTTAAGATAAGACTAGTCTTAACTCTTTGTGAAGTCCACCGCAGATCCTTCAAGATCCAATTGCATGTTTTGTTTGTTTCTGTTTTGCTGAATGCTACACTTGTAACCATATTGTGCTTACACACGTCATGTAAACAGTGAATTTCTGCTTGTACTAATCCTCATGTAGCACTGAAATCCGCAATTCAGTGACGCTCATGGCTCTTCAACAATGTTACCCCTGATCACTAGGCCATTTATTTCATTCATCAAACCAACTCAGCTCCCTTGGGAATAAACTGCCTGTGCAGCCAAATATGTAGTGACCAAGCTAAATAAATAACAAGAACCATCTCTGCCCTCACAGGTACCTACTAACCCCTGTGCAATCTATGGAAACTGTATGTTAAACCTAAAAGGGTCTACAAGCCTAAAGCCCGGTTCATACTTCCTGCGAATGCGAAGCAAATTTTGTTGTCACTAACTCGCAACAGTTGAACTGTGTCACAACCCCTTCGAAACATTCCCTAAGAAAACAGGGCTGTGTCGCCAAAATTCACTGTGCATTTGCAGGAAGAATGAACCAGGCTTAAGTAGGCCTTAACTTACTTGCATGATGGGCAGAAATAGAAAACGGTTTGTCCTTCATCAGCTGATCGTGTTTGTCTGGTGTGGAAATGAAGTCCATCGTGACCGCACTTGGCACATGCCCTGTCAATCTGAAACCAGACCAGATACAAAAATGAAATTAAGAAGTGGTTGAAAAATAACCAAGCACTGAAAAAAACAAAAGTGTGATAATACGCCTAAAAGGTTGGGCCATAAGTTGTTGTTTTTTGTCAATGATTAATGGACAAAATATAGAAAGATGAAATAAAACTTTGAAAGTTTCAGCAAAAAAAAGGTCTACTGGTTCTACTTGCTGAAAAAACAGAAAGAAGCAAAACCTTGTCACAGTAGCGATGAATCCCTCCGAGGTAAAGATTTTGATACATCAACAAATTACGTTTGGTTTTTCCGTACATTTAAAAAAAAAATGGCCAGGGGTTTCCTTACGGGTGGCGAACCCTTTGTCACTGATTTTTGCTCCTCTGTTTTCACAGGTAAAATATAAAACCTCTGAAATAAAACGAGCCTATTTGTACATCAAAATATTTTGGGGGCGTACATTATTTTTAAAAATTTACCAAATGTCAACTTCAAGTTTGAAGTCGCTCAATTTTCAATCAAACACAGTTAAAAAATTGTCCAGGGGTTTCCCTACGGGTGGCGACCCTTTGTCACTGAATTTTTGCTCTTCTGTTTTCAGAGTTAAATATATAAAACCAAATATTTGGGGACTTGTGCAAAACTTACCAAATGATAAATCACCTAATTTGAAATGGCGCATTTTTCAATTAATAAACACAGTTAAAACATCGGCCTCCTCATCAGTAAGACATCTCTCTGGCATCAGGTGGTCGTCTTTGTTGTCGCCGTCGTCGATTTCATCTCCTTGTTCCAGTGAGCTATTGCCTTGAGTTCCTCTCAGTGTATACCGATCCAAAGATGTTGATTCTCTTCAGGAGTACTCAATCTCTTGATGCCTGTAAATCAAAAAAAAAAAATCAAAAATTACTTTTACATAACAAATGAACCTTTGACCCTAACCATCCTGGGGTCAATTTCACAAAGAGTTAGGACTGGTCCTAACTTAGGACAAACTTAATGCTAGTCCTAAGTTAGACGAGTAACTTGTCTTAACTCGAGATAAGACTAGTCTTAACTCTTTGTGAAGTCCACCGCAGATCCTTCATGATCCAATTGCATGTTTTGTTTGTTTCTGTTTTGCTGAATGCTACACATGTAACCATATTGTGCTTTACACACATGTCATGTAAACAGTGAATTTCTGCTTGTACTAATCCTCATGTAGCACTGAAATCCGTAATTCAGTGACGCTCGTGGCTCTTCAACAGTGTTACCCCTGATCACTAGGCCATTTATTTCATTCATCAAACCAACTCAGCTCCCTGTGCAGCCAAATATGTAGTGACCAAGCTAAATCAATCACAAGAACCATCTCTGCCCTCACAGGTACCTACTAACCCCTGTGCAATCTATGGAAACTGTATGTTAAACCTATAAGGGTCTACAAGCCTAAAGCCCGGTTCATACTTCCTGCGAATGCGAAGCAAATTTTGAACTGTGTTCAACCCCTTCGAAACATTCCCTAAGAAAACAGGGCTGTGTCGCAAAAATTTACTTTTCATATGCAGAAAAAAGGAACCAGGCGTAAGTAGTGATTAACTTACTTGCATGATGGGCAGAAATAGAAGACGGTTTGTCCTTCATCAGCTGATTGTGTTTGTCTGGTGTGGAAATGAAGTCCATCGTGACCGCACTTGGCACATGCCCTGTCAATCTGAAACCAGACCAGATACAAAAATGAAATTAAGAAGTGGTTGAAAAATAACCAAGCACTGAAAAAAACAAAAGTGTGATAATACGCCTAAAAGGTTGGGCCATAAGTTGTTGTTTTTTGTCAATGATTAATGGACAAAATATAGAAAGATGAAATAAAACTTTGAAAGTTTCAGCAAAAAAAAGGTCTACTGGTTCTACTTGCTGAAAAAACAGAAAGAAGCAAAACCTTGTCACAGTAGCGATGAATCCCTCCGAGGTAAAGATTTTGATACATCAACAAATTACGTTTGGTTTTTCCGTACATTTAAAAAAAAAATGGCCAGGGGTTTCCTTACGGGTGGCGAACCCTTTGTCACTGATTTTTGCTCCTCTGTTTTCACAGGTAAAATATAAAACCTCTGAAATAAAACGAGCCTATTTGTACATCAAAATATTTTGGGGGCGTACATTATTTTTAAAAATTTACCAAATGTCAACTTCAAGTTTGAAGTCGCTCAATTTTCAATCAAACACAGTTAAAAAATTGTCCAGGGGTTTCCCTACGGGTGGCGAACCCTTTGTCACTGAATTTTTGCTCTTCTGTTTTCAGAGTTAAATATATAAAACCAAATATTTGGGGACTTGTGCAAAACTTACCAAATGATAAATCACCTAATTTGAAATGGCGCATTTTTCAATTAATAAACACAGTTAAAACCACGGCCTCCTCATCAGTAAGACATCTCTCTGGCATCAGGTGGTCGTCTTTGTTGTCGCCGTCGTCGATTTCATCTCCTTGTTCCAGTGAGCTATTGCCTTGAGTTCCTCTCAGTGTATACCGATCCAAAGATGTTGATTCTCTTCAGGAGTACTCAATCTCTTGATGCCTGTAAATCAAAAAAAAAAAATCAAAAATTACTTTTACATAACAAATGAACCTTTGACCCTAACCATCCTGGGGTCAATTTCACAAAGAGTTAGGACTGGTCCTAACTTAGGACAAACTTAATGCTAGTCCTAAGTTAGACGAGTAACTTGTCTTAACTCGAGATAAGACTAGTCTTAACTCTTTGTGAAGTCCACCGCAGATCCTTCATGATCCAATTGCATGTTTTGTTTGTTTCTGTTTTGCTGAATGCTACACATGTAACCATATTGTGCTTTACACACATGTCATGTAAACAGTGAATTTCTGCTTGTACTAATCCTCATGTAGCACTGAAATCCGTAATTCAGTGACGCTCGTGGCTCTTCAACAGTGTTACCCCTGATCACTAGGCCATTTATTTCATTCATCAAACCAACTCAGCTCCCTGTGCAGCCAAATATGTAGTGACCAAGCTAAATCAATCACAAGAACCATCTCTGCCCTCACAGGTACCTACTAACCCCTGTGCAATCTATGGAAACTGTATGTTAAACCTATAAGGGTCTACAAGCCTAAAGCCCGGTTCATACTTCCTGCGAATGCGAAGCAAATTTTGAACTGTGTTCAACCCCTTCGAAACATTCCCTAAGAAAACAGGGCTGTGTCGCAAAAATTTACTTTTCATATGCAGGAAAAAGGAACCAGGCGTAAGTAGTGATTAACTTACTTGCATGATGGGCAGAAATAGAAGCCGGTTTGTCCTTCATCAGCTGATCGTGTTTGCCTGGTGTGGAAATGAAGTCCATCGTGATCGCACTTGGCACATGCCCTGTCAATCTGAAACCAGACCAGATACAAAAATGAAATTAAGAAGTGATGAAAAATAACCAAGCATTGAAAAAACAAATTTGTGATAAAGCGCCTAAGATGAAGTAAAACTGTGAAAGTTTCAGCAAAATAGGTCTACTGGTTCTACTTGCTGAGAAAACAGAAAGAAGCAAAACACTGTCACAGTAGCAATGAATCCATCCGAGGTAAAGATTTCGATACATCAACAAATAAGGTTTGCTTTTTCCCAAACATTTCAAAAAAATTGGCCAGGGGTTTCCTTATGGGTGGCGAACCCTTTGTCACCGATTTTGTAAAATATAAAACCTCTGAAACGAAACAAACCTATTCGTATATCAAAATATTTGGGGGCTTACGTTATTTTTCAAAATTTACCAAATGTCAACTTAATTTGAAGTGGCGCAATTTTCAATCAAACACAGTTAAAACATTGGCCAGGGGTTTCCTTACGGGTGGCGAACCCTTTGTCACCGATTTTTTCCACAGGTAAAATATAAAACCTCTGAAACGAAACAAACCTATTCGTATATCAAAATATTTGGGCGGCTTACGTTAGTTTTCAAAATTTACCAAATGTCAACTTTGAATTTGAAGTGGCGCAATTTTCAATCAAACACAGTTAAAAAATTGGCCATAGGTTTCCTTACGGGTGGCGAACCCTTTGTCACCGATTTTTTTCCACAGGTAAAATATAAAACCTCTGAAACGAAACAAACCTATTCGTATATCAAAATATTGTGGGGGCTTACGTTATTTTTCAAAATTTACCAAATGTCAACTTTGAATTTGAAGTGGCGCAATTTTCAATCACACACAGTTAAAAAATTGGCCAGGGGTTTCCTTACGGGTGGCGAACCCTTTGTCACCGATTTTTTTCCACAGGTAAAATATAAAACCTCTGAAACGAAACAAACCTATTCGTATATCAAAATATTGTGGGGCTTACGTTATTTTTCAAAATTTACCAAATGTCAACTTTTAATTTGAAGTGGCGCAATTTTCAATCAAACACAGTTCAAAAATTGGCCAGGGGTTTCCACACGGGTGGCGAACCCTTTGTCACTGAACTTGTTTTTCAAAACTTATCAACTGATAAATTACCTAATAAATATGAAGTGGCAAAAATTTCAATTAACAGTTAAAAAATTGGCCAGAGGTTTCCCTATGGGTGGCAGCCCATATCACTGAAGTTTGCTCTTCAGTGTTTATAAAACCTCTGAAATAAAACAAAACTATTTCTAGCCAAATATTTGGGGAGGGGGAGGGTAATTTTCACACATTACCAAATTATAAAAAAAATTGCCAGTTAAAATGAAGTGCTGGTACATTTTTCAATTAAACGCAGTTAAAACATTGGCCAGAGCTTTCCCTATGGTTGGCAAACCTTTATCACTGATTTTTGCTTTTTTCAGAGGGATAAAACCTCTGAAATGAAATAACAAGTACAAACAAAGAAATTTGGGGTTGCTTTTTTTTTCAAAATTTACGAAATGCATTTCGTAAATTTTGAAAAAAAAAGCAACCCCAAATTTCTAGTAAACCCCCTTTTATTCAAAACCAAAATTGTGCATTTATCTTTCAAACAATTTCATAATATTGACCAGAGGTTCCCCTACAGGTAGCAAACACTTTACACTGATTTGTTTTTGTTTCTTTCCTGAAATGAAATAAAATAAAACGGTAATCCTAAATATTTTGGGGGTTATATTCTTCAAAAGAAACCATATTAAATAAATTACTGAATAAATTTAATCTATTGTGCATCTTTTTTATAAACCAATTTTAGAAATTGCCAGAGGTTTCGCTGTGGGTGGTGAACCCTTTTCACAGATTTTATTTGTACATCTTTTTTTTATTAATGCACAGTTAAATATAAATAATGAAACCTCTGAAAGAAAAAAATACAAACAAAATGTTTTGGTGGTTGTAGTATAGACAAATAAACAACATAAAATACAAGCATTTCTGTATGTAAACATCAAGATATAAACCTAAACAATTTGGACATTTCCTAAGATAAGGCCGAGTAAAAAAAGAAACATGTTTAGCATCCGGGTTTCTCAAAAAAAGGGAAGGAGGAGGGGCTTTTTATTTTTTATTTCAAGATGGCCACCATTCTTTTTAAAATGTCAAATATCCATTGTGAATACATTAATGAAACGTATTGGTCAAGACATTCAGATTGTTTTAGCTGATAACGTTTAAAACTACCCTTTAAAAAAAATGTGCGTAATTTTTTTTTTAATGTGCATAAAAAAAAAACATTTAAAAAAATGTAAAAAATTCAAAAGGAGGCGGCATGTAAAAAGGAAGCTGGCGGGGACACTAAAAACATGTTTCTTTTTTTAACTTGGCCTAAAACTCCAGTGTTTCACTCACCAGTGGTCCTAGGTCTTTCTGGCTGTAACCTTGTAACGACCTTCAACATTCTTGCGAGAGTTGAGACACAGGTATGAATGATAGACCACACCATGTAATGCAGCTGTAATGAGGAAGACAAAAAGTGACTTTTCATTCAAAAATATGCTGTCTGTCTGTGCTAATGATAGTGGTATATGCGGTCACAAAAAATTCACTGATAATATTATTAAACACAACTTTACACAAGGTGTTACATTTTGTTGAAAATCTGTGAATGAAAGGAAGGTTATTTTAACTTGTGTTGGTCGATTTTGAAATCATGAGTGCCCGGCACCGGCAGGTTGCACAGCACAGACCATGCCTCATCATAAGATTTGAAAATCGGAAACATTCTGATTCATTTCCAAAAAAGTTAGTCAATGGGGATAACTTTCCGTATGGCGCCATCAGTTTTTCACTCATTTTTACAAACAAAGGGATATCTCATTGAGGTAAATTAGATACTATAATATTTCATATCGAATGAAAAAGTGGTTGTACCAAGGGTATTTCTTTTAGTTTTTTTTACCACAATTAAAAAAGATAATTTTATTTATTTTGTATATATATTTTTATAAATTATAACATGACTAAACAACAGAGGATGAGCCACCGGGATGCAATCATTACAAAGGATGATATAAAAGGCAATCATTAATCTTACAGACAGGCCTAGTAGTAGTTAGTAGGCCGATTATAATGTAAATTACAAAATTAATATTGAAAACTATGTCTACTATTTTATTTATAAATGTTTTTTATACTAAAAAAATATTCAACTTTTTTGTAAACTACAAATTATCAGTCACATGTCATTTACATCATCAGAGTCAAAGTCATTGAGCTGAATTTGCATTAATGTATTTAATATAATATTCAAAGTATGTTGCGATCATGCATCAGCCCCACCCCCCCCCTAGATACGTCCCGACCCCGCCTACCCATTTAATAAAATAACCCACAAGTCCAGGGGGCCATCGCACACAACTTTACAAGCTCCGGTTTCCACAAGAAATACATTAATTCTAAACTTACTTTTTGCATTTACTTTGTGAGGACACGTCTTGCATTTCATAACTACCGTTCCTTTTTCAGGAAACGGTAAAATGGAGCCAAATTGCGGGCAAAATTCTCTTGAAGAAGCAAATGACTCCTCTCCGTCCATGTTTTTGAGAAATTCTAATCCAGCATGCGTTTCTAATTCTGGATGGGCCGGCACGTGATTTATCAAGCTGGACTTCATCCGAAAATTCAGCGTTGAATTTGGTTTAGGGTATCTGACTAGGTATTAAAATAGGAATCGCGTCCTCTGTTGGCGGATTGACAGGTCGTGTCCGAAACGACGACTTCGGCTACAGCTACGTCTAGATCAGCGCGTCTACCTACCAGGGTTGAAGATAGGCAGACGCGCGCGATCTAGCCGTAGCTGTAGCCGAAGTCGCCGTTTCGGACACGGCCTGAGAGTCTCCCGCGACCAATGTAGCCTAAACACCCGACGTCACACTAGCACACTCGTGTATGATAAAGACAGGGGACCAGTCTAATTAAAACCCGCAAGCCACCCCGTGACTACTTTGATGATATTCACTGCTTATGAATATTCATATTCGAATATCATAGTTCATCTAGGCTAGGCAAGTCAATGTGTTTTCAATTTTAAAATACAAATAAAATTCATCAATATGGAATTTAATGTTTGGAACGTTGGAATACTTTGGGAAAAAATGTGTGGGGAAGAAATAGTTGTGAAGTTTACCCGTCCCACCAGTGAATGGAAGCCCCCCCCCCCTCCCGAGCTTATCATATTTTGATACATTTTTCAGATACTAATTACCTAAGTTGTTTGATAACCAGCCCTGGCCCAACGTCAAAGAGCAGTGGATGTCGCTAAGTGCCTTCCATCTTGGGGCTGGCTCTGCACAGCCTACCTGCCTGGGGTCCTAGTTCCCCAAGAATGGCAATTTGGGTCAGTCCCAGCATAGTGCAAGCAACTCATTCTATTGCAAGCTATGTGCACAAGTCATTTCTAAGCTCCTGTCAGAGCTATTCCAGTTTCAGAGTTATTCCCATCCTTGTTATATTTACCCCTCAACCCTTTTTTTGTCTCACGTATCAATAATACACTTGTATGAAGAATAACATTTTCCGGTCAAATTAGCTACAGCGAGTATGACAGCTCCAAAAATATCCCATAAGATTTAATAATATTGATTACAAGTAAAACGCCTTCCATGTCACAGACATCACAAACGTTTTACAATCAAACCAATAAAAATACAGAAAATTCAAGTAACAACACAAAAGGGGAGCAACAAGTTCCTTCATCTTTACAAACTTCATGGTTTGATTTATTTCTTCGCATCACATGTATATATCCAACACAAATTGTTCCACTGCCCAAAACCCATACCAACACTGTGCTCCAACAACCTATTTTTATGCAAAAGTATTAGAGTATGAACCCAAGTTGGGAAAGGCCCAAGTAAAAATAGGTCCACAGCTCAAGTGTAGAATCATGAGTAGCATAGCACACAGGTGTAGTTACTTGGGTAAAATCTACACTTAGGTGTAAGCTACACTTGGGTATGCAACAGTTTTCCTGTATGGATGAAGCCCAATATGCATAACTACAATGGTCATTCAAACAAGGGTGGGACAAGGCGAACAGATACTGGTGATAATAGACTGTGCATGTCTTTAGGTTATATCAACCAAACTTTTTAAACTGCATCTTTCAATCGGTAAGATTTTGTACAACAATTGGAGAGATATTTAGAACTCTATCTAACATAATATCCAGGTTTTCAGGAAGAATCTTCAAGGAATTTGTTCATCAGAGAGACGTGGAAAGATTGGTTTATTTCCAGGGAACTTTCTGCATAATCAGGGAGAGTTGACAGCTCCTCCTTGATTTGGTTTGAAGAATGTGAACATTCCTGAAAACCAAATGGTAATTTTGTGGTTATTCTACAAAAACTTTTTTTAGATGTTGCAATTAACCGACTGTTCACCAAGATTTTGAACAAAATCCTGTGAAATCACAGTTTAAAAAAAAGTTATTTACGTGGGAAGCCAATGTCCACTGCACTAAAAGACTTGCACAGTCTGTTCCGATATTTAAGCCGTTTCACAATACATGTATAAAAACAAACCAATACAAAAGTTTTGCATGGAAACGAAAATAGGTGCTTAACTTGTATAAAGACAGTATAACGAATCATTTATGAAATGATCCTAATTTGGGGCGACACGATTTAGATTAAGTTGAATTACATTCAGAGATTGTTAACAACTCTACTTGCATATAAAAAAAACTTGATATTAAATCCTTTGTTAAACCTTTAACAGAGGGCAACTATTAAATTCTTCCGGCCACTTCTTCAAGAAGTGCTAGAACCATTGCACAGAAAACTCTACATGTACAGGGATGCAGATTGTGTGTCCTTGTTTTCATGTGGGGGGAATAAGAATTTGACCCATAACTATATTTGTTGAAACATAATGCTCTGGTCTTTTCATTAGCAGACTAGCAGATAGGTCGCTTATCTAGCTTACCTTTGTTTATCAACAAAGAAATCAGTCAAAATGTTTTCAGTGTCAAGTTAACTTCCACGATAAATTTGAAAATATTAAACGAAGACAGCTAATAGAAATCATATTCGTTAATTCTATAACTTAATTTAGGGTTGCTCCTAAGAGCAACTAAACCTAAAAAAAATAAAATTTCTTTGAGACAGACTAATTTTTATTTTTGTTAATACTCTTCCTGTTTTGGGGACAGATCAATTAACTATGACGGTTTAACCACACAAAAAAACAAAAACACTAAGATTTAAGAACAACTTCCACATGATACTACCAGGGATTTTCATTTCACTACTTCATGCTACGAATTTATTGATACGATCTTGCTATTCAAAACAACGACCGCTAATTCTCGGGTGCGAAGCGGAGCATCCTAACACTGGCCACAATTGTCGATTACGATCTTCTTTGAGGTGGTCCCAGAGCTAGAGCCATATCCCTCAATCTCTTTGACGATGTCCATTCCAGAGACAACTTCGCCAAAGACAACGTGCTTGTTGTCCAAGTGGGCCGTCTTTACAGTTGTAATGAAGAACTGTGAGCCGTTGGTGTCTTTCCCAGCATTGGCCATCGAAAGTTGTCCTAGGTAGAACAAAAAAAGCAAAAAAAAATAAGCGTTTGGGTACATTTTGTACAACACAAAACAGAAATGTCCACAGATTTTCATTACAATGACAAGTTTTAAAGAAAATGATGGTAGAAAGCTTCCCTTTAAATATATAAATTGCTGAGAAATGAGTGAAACAATTTCACAAAAAAATGATTTTCATCTTAGTGAGAAAAAATTGTTTTAGTGTTACGTGACTCGCCTGGAAACATTGCTCTGTGATTTTTAGTTTTCCTCAAAAACTTTGACAACTAATGAAGCTGAAACTTCTACAGGTAAATTATACTACAAATATATTCATAGACATTGAGAAGGGATTCATGTCATGGGAAACAACTTGATGTACAAAAGGGGATAGCAAATTTAGGTCTTCCTTTGGTCTGTGATGGAAAAGAGTCCGTGCACCAGGTTACATTTCAAGAACTACATCTATCAAAATTATTTTTGCAAATGGTGTCCCACTCATTTGTCTAGCCTAGCAAAGAAACTTGCTTACAATTTTTTTCTGCTGAACAGCTCTAAGAAACTGGGCCAAGAAATTTTATGCCAGAGGCAAGACCTTCTGGCAAGACAATACCCCCCCCCACCCCCCGCTCTTCAAAAGAAGACCGCTTACCAGGTTTGGTGTGTTTCAGAGTGAAGTTCTCGTCTTGAAACTTGGCTCCGTAGATGCTCTTTCCTCCAGTCCCGTTGTGGTTTGTGAAGTCGCCCCCCTGGCACATGAAATTTTTTATCACTCGGTGGAATGACGAGCCCTTGTAGCCAAATCCCTTCTCACCGGTACACAGAGCACGGAAGTTCTCTGATTAAAAAAAAATATATATATATATATATATATAATATATATAGCAAGGAACCCTTGCTAAATTGCAGCATGGATGACAAATTTGACAAAATGTACCTCGGGTGAAAAGACAAACAATGTTTGTAGTGACCAAGGTACCTTGTAAAATCGTTTTGAATTTTGCTTCATTTTGACGGAGGTCTGAACCTCTGACAAATTCTTCTGCCAACAGAAGTTTTGAAAGAGGACGTGCGCCAAATGATCGTGTAAAGGGAACCTTTGTTTATTGAACAATGTTCTGTGCAAAGTCTCCCACACTGCGAATGCAAGACAACTTGTTTGTATGAACTTTTGCATCCCGTGCAAGGGGATATTTTTTCCCTCGCTGAAATTTATTATCGACCACTTTCTTAATCACAAAACTTCCCAGTCGAATGCTATTCTACAAAGCCATTCTGCTGGAATTTGTTGGGGGAAAAAATCACACTTTTGGGGGAAAAATCAAATTGTCTTGACAACTTGCTGACTTTGCGCTGCCAACCTATGTCGGACCAGCTAAAAACCTAATTTGGTCACAAACTGTTTAGTTTTGGTTCAAAATATCAGGAGACAGAAGAATTCAGCTTATCCGTAGTCTGGGTTCAAGACCTTCCTGTTGTTTTTCTTCTTCTTGAAATATCTACTCCTGCTGTCAATTTTCCTCGCTGATAGAGTCGCCAATAGAGGGCACTATCAACCAAGAACAGTTGTCAACACCTGAGCACCGCTTTCACAGGAGGTATCTCATTATTTCATGTGATCGTGATATCCCATGATAGCGGTCTATGCTGAGAGTGTGTCCTCAAAAAGGCTCTTGGGGCAGGGGATAAAAAAAAAAAAAAAAAATCACAACAGGAGAGTGTTGAACCAAGACTAGCTGATCCCATGAAGAATCGCATGGCTGATCTTTGAATTGATCCGTTTCTTTACACACCTGCAGTTCTGGGGACAACATCAGCGAAGACCTGTGAAAAAAAAAATGTGAAAAATATTTTAAAATGGAAATTGGGAAAACTTATCAAGGAATTCAATTTAAAAGATCAGCTGGTTTTGCCTGAAAGTTGGTCAACTGCGTACGGCAGGGTTATGCTGTCGTTAATATTAATAGTTTATCGATACCAGTGGCTTTGAAACGCTCAAATCCACCACTCAGTGACACTCATGATGCTCAAATATTCAGTATTTTTTCTTTAAGGCATGCAGCCAAGCTAAGTTTTTGAGACCTTTTTTCCTTCACATAGCACCATGTAATGGTTTACAAGCCCGACATAAATAGTCTGAATTCAGATAAAAGACTGACAAATCTCATCCCTGTATTAGTTAAAAACAAAAGCCCTTCCCTGTACTTACCACAAACTCAATTCTACCAATTGGTTTACCACCAGCACTCATATCGAAGAAACATTTTGGGTTTGGCATGATGACGATAAACTAAACAAGTACCAAATCAGCTTCTGAAATAGTGATTAAAAGGGAAGGTATACATTTTATAATGACAATAAAAACGTAGTACAGCAGCTTTCCATAGTACAAAGAATTGTGAAAATCATTTCACTTTGAAGTTATGAGGTTATGGAAAAAGATATTGCAGGTCTTAGCCCCAAAATATGAATCTAAGAAGCGTTACTTCTCAAAAACTTTGTTACTTCAGAGAGAGCCGTTTTTCACAATATTTATACCATTATCAACAGCTCTTTATTGCTCTTTACCAAGTAAGTTTTAATGCAAACAATTATTTTGAGTACCTACCAAAAGTATCCAGTACCTTTAAGACCCTTTAAATGCAACCCTTTACAACATTATATATAAAAATTAGTTGCTACAGGAGAAAACAGTTATCGTCCTAAACAATACTTTAAAAAAATATAATTGCATTTCATTTGAAGAGCTCAAATAAAAAAAAAATTAATTGAACTATACAAATTTTAAGGCCTTAAAAAGCAGTTAAAAAACTTCAATTCAGCATTCATTTTCCTTAAAAACTTTACTTCCCTTAAACAAAAAAAACTAAGGCGCCACAAATTGGATTTAGAAAAAGCAATTCAATAATAATATCGATCAATTAAAAAATTAATGAAGTTAAATTAAATTACAGATTTTCTTATTTTGTCATGCAATACTCTCTATCTGATGTGACTGGTCGTGTCCGCCCCCCTCCCCCACTCCGCCCCCCCCCCCACTCCCACCCAAAATATATTTTTCCAAAAAGGAAACATTTCTGTATACTGCCACCACTTGACTTTTTTAATTCAATTAGGGAATAACAGCGAGTACCCGTTCTTCACTGCGTGGTAATGACCGGGTTGGTGGCTGGCGCTGTTAACGGACCGAGCTGGAGGCGAAGTCCGTTAACAGCACCAGCCACCAACCAAGGTCATTACCACGCAGTGAAGACCGGGTATGAACACTGTTATTCCCATTCTTAAATACCTTTTTAGCGAATTAAACGGCAAAAACGGCTGATTTAGTGGCTACTTATTCGCTATTTTCCAAAGCCGGTCTTTATACCACCGTTAACACTCCCACACGTGACCGGGTTTTGACCAATCAGAGACTTGAAACCGTCCAAGGTATTTATTAATATGAAATATTGATTAAATTAGTATATAATTATACTTAAATGTTATATTTATAATTATTCCTTTTGTTTTGATAAAAAAGAGCGACATTAGTAAATCTCTCCTAAAGAACAACTTTATCAGGACCACCATAACTTCATAAAAGACTTGGAAACGGCTTTTTGTCATCATGATTTAGAGTTGGACACTTTTTGACTTTTGTTGGCTAACTTTTCGTATGGCGCGTCACATTTTTTCACTCATTTTTACAAAAAGGGATATCTCATAAATTGGATACTATATTATTTCATATCGAATGAATAAGTGGTGGCGCCATGCGGAAAGTTATCCATTATGGTAGCTAAAGTGGTGACTAGATGTGGAATTTTAGCCCAGCTCAGTGAATGAATAATTAAAATTTGCTAAAAACACAACCACGTGCGGTTTGCCAAATACCCCACTAAGTGCATCACACTGCATCAGTGCATGCCGACTATACTACAACAGAACACACCCGGGGCAACCATGCATGAAGTTGAAGTGACTGAACAAAACAAAAAATACCCGACATTTTACTTGGCCCGTTTGCTTAATTTCAATCATAAATTGAGTCTATTAACTACAAATAATCAGTCTTTATCATTCCCTTACTTAAATCCACTCATAAAAATCACGCTTTCAGTCCATTCGGCCCAACTTTAGCGCAAATTTTGAGGACCTACCTTGTGCGGAACTGTTCCGTGACTAGAGAGAAAAATCCAGAGACCGATTTTCCTGCACCTGGATCTGATCCAGACTAAATCTAAACAACCCCCGTACAGTATCGAGTTGGGAACCAGACCGGTTAAAAAAAAGGAGTTTACATATGGAACGCAAAAGAGGCACAAACTGTTGTAGATGCCAATAATCTTACCCTTTTTAACAACTAATCCAATTTGCTCCCGTTTTTTAGATACAACCCCAGTACTTCAAAAGTGAAATGATTTTCAACAAAACGCTTTATACTATTGAAAGCTGCTGTACTTCAAACCACTTAATTTTAATGCCATTAATTTTAAGAATGATTATCAAACCCTTATAGAACTTTCCGCTGCAAGTTCCTTCTTCAGCAACATTGTGGCACATGATACCTTTCCTAATTTTCCTATTAGTTGCAAGCAAAATGAAGTACGTGGCAAAGTAATAATTTATGATCAAAGTAATAATTTATTCATATTAGAAGTCGGCTGGCCGTTACAACCCCTTCCACACTGACCCCACCCATTCTCGGAATAGCTACGGTTCCCAACTATCCGTGAACATCTGATGTCACTCACTTTGAGGCTAGGGGAATTTTGCCCCCTCCAATTTTGGAGAATAAAATGTAGTTATATTGTTGTGTCTTCATTTGTTTGACACTGTGCGACACTTTTTAGACAATAAAACAAGATAATATATGTGCTGTTCCTCATGCTCCCCCTAGTGAGCTAAGCCTAAATCGAAAAATTAATACTGCTGCTAGAAGTTTATAATTGGGCTTCATACAGGAAAACTGCTGCATCCACTAAGGTATAGCTTATAAAAAAAATTTTTTAAGTTAGTGTAGCTTATAGGGTATAATACCATAATACCAATAGCTAATTATACCCAATTCCCAAACAACTACCCATGTGAGCAATGCTGACCAGCTGATTTCACGAAACGCTTGGATCAATCCTAATTCGAGTCCTAATTTAGGATGTGTTCAATGCTTCCTACGTATTTGGATACGGAACTGAACCCTTCCTAAAGTCCCAAATGAATCCTAAGTTAGGAAGAGTTCGCTGAAATCGATGGCTGCTACTACTTGGGCTTTTCCCAACTTTGGTTCATACTTTTGTGTAGTGTGTTAGAGCACAGGGTTGGTATGGGGTACTGGGGCGGTGGAACAATTTGTGTTGGATATGTTAAGGGTTAACTCAAAAAAAGTGTTTGTTTTTTTATCGTGTCAATATGCATTGTGCACATTTTCTGAAGCATCCTACGTGACACCAATACAAGCACCGATACAAGCGAGTGCGCAATACAATCACTTTTGGGAGCAAACCATTTTCTTCTTCTTCTGCACATCCATACCAGAGGTTAGTGACATAAGGTATACATGTACATAACATGCTGTCCATGGTACTGAGGCTGAAAGAGACTAGTATATGGGCAGGCATTATAAAAAAAAGTATTAAAAAAAAAATAAAAAATAATATTCTTTATCCCCGATGCCAATTTAACATCTATAATACATTATATTTTCCTGATTTCCAAGTTTATTTAATTTCCTGCCTAAGAAAATTGTCAACAACCTGTGATTAAATAGCATAAAAAGTATATTAAAGGCAGTGGACACTATTGGTAATTACTCAAGCTAATTATTAGCATAAACCTTTACTTGGTAATGAGTACTGGGGAGAGGCATGGGTACAAAACATTGTGAGAAACGGCTCCCTCTGAAGTGACATAGTTTTCGAGAAGAAATATTTTTGCACGAATTTGATTTCGAGACATCCAGTTTAGAATGTAAAGTCTCAAAATCAACAATCTAAAAGCACACAACTTATAGTGTGACAAGGGTGTTTCTTTCTTTCATTATTATCTCGCAACTTCGACGACCGATTGAGCTCAAATTTTCACAGTTTTATTATTTTATGTATATGTTGAGATACACCAAGTGAGAAGACTGGTCTTTGACAATTACCAATAGTGTCCACTGTCTTTAAATCCTATTCCACAAGTACGTGTATGTTATAGCGCTCCAATTAGCACCAACATGATCATGCATCTTGTAGGATCGAAAACGATCGACCATATCCCTTTAAAACTATTTCGGCATTCCATAGATTCTTTCCTATCAACGTTCACTGGTACTCCTAAAAAATTCCATTGGAAATTTCGCTGGTGCTTAAAAATGTTGTACACACAAACCCCTTGTTTGGAGGGTACCAGTTAACAACGTGACTTTTTTCACGCACACACACACATGCGACCTCTCTTTCTTACATTTCATCTTCAACATTTGGCCTGTGAAACGGGGGCATAAAAGCCGACTTCTTTGCACAATTGCGTCCATTTTTAGACGAGTTTTTTCCACCATGGCTAGGCAGAGATGTTTTTTTGACATGACAGCTGACGGCACTGAGATGGGAAGGATCACTTTTGAGGTAAATAATAATAGTGGATTAATGTACTTTATCTCATGTATATATCTGGATTCAATTTTAAAAAGATTTTTGGGTTGAACCCGGAGGTCGTTGGTTCGAATCCCAGCCGTTGCTCTTGACCAATAGAAATGAAGAAACTGTCCCGCTCACAACCAGTCATATACACTGGTCATTATCGAAGGTACGTGACGCTCTCTCCACCAATAGGAATAGCGAAACTGAGGTATTTTTGAATGCACTTTAAAGACAACATGGCGATGGCGGATATATAAACCGTTCGTTGCTAAATTGAAATTCGGGTAAAAAAAAAACTTTTTTTTAAAATTAAAAATACAAAATTTTCAACAGTTTGAAAATGATTTAGATTAGATGCATATGACTCTTGTGCATATGTGTAACGGTTGATTTAAAGTGCATTTAAAAATTGTTGTCGTGAGGGGTCGTGAGTTGTCAGTATTTAGTGCGACCGGCCCCATGGAGCACTCCATGGTAGGCCACAGAGTAGTTGCGATAACGTAACCCTCCCTCCTCGGCGGCCGTTGGGAGGAGGGTTACGTTATCACAACTAGCCACAGAGGTCATTTTCTCTGTTGCCCTGGGTCTTACTCCTGGCCTTGGTGCCCCTTCAGAAGTTAAGTGCCCCATCATAAACTCTAAGATTTTCCAATGAAGTCCCTTTTGCAAAATGAAACTGGCCTGGCCCTCTCAAACTCAAAGATGACTTTTTCCAGGTCAAGTTTTCAAATACAAATCAAGTTTTATTTATCTTTTATTTAAAAGTGCCTTTTTTGTATCCTCAGCTCCGTAACGATGTTGTACCTAAAACAGCTGGTGAGTAAATATTATTATCACTTGTTTCAATCATTTTCTAATTTTGAATTTTATAAGAATTGTTTTCAATGGCTGATTCAAAGTTATGAGGAAAGCAACACCAGTGAGTGTTCTGCCCCCTGTTTGGCGAAGTCACCAAAGCAGGGATGTGATTTCTCCTTTTTTAATGGGAAAGAAAATAATAGGCCTAATAATTATTATTATTATTATTTTTTTGTTTCTTAACTCAAATTCATAAGAAAAAGAAGAACAAAAATCATATCATTCCAGATTGGAGAGTAGGGCTTTCAAAACAAAAGATTAATGTAAAGCAGGCTTCACACTCGACTTGCAAGCTTTCACGCTTTTTTCTCATAGTTCGGTTTTTTTATTTCCCAACCTGTCGCATCCCTGCCATACTGCTGCACTGCACACCTGCCAACTTTTCTTGTGTCTTCTTAATCTTTATCAGAAAACTTCCGAGCTCTGTGCACCGGGGAGAAGGGCTTTGGATACAAAGCGTCAGTGTTTCACCGTGTTATCCCGGAGTTCATGTGCCAGGCGGGAGACTTCACTCGTGGGAACGGCACTGGAGGAAAGAGTATCTATGGCGAGAAGTTTGCAGATGAGAATTTTACATTGACTCATACTGGACCAGGTAAAGCTATGTTAACCCCAACCCACTTCAAGTTCATCGCCTAGTTTTGCTAGAATTTAATAGATTTTAAGCCTGGAAGTACATGGAGTCAGCCTGACACGACGGCAACGATTGCGATTGGCAACGACGGCAATCGCCATACCTTCCAGGCTACCATTGGGTGCATGGGTTTATTCTGTTTGTACATGTTGTACTACTGGCACTGGTACTACAACAACTCTGATTGTCTAAAGACTAACTTCTTCTTAACCCTCCTACAATCGATGCCTTTTTGTAACAAGTTGATACACCATTTGAAACCATTCAAGTGAATGGTTTGATAGCTGTGCATACAGTTGGTTCCCCAAATGGTTTTGAATGATGGTGCAGCTGGTACAGAATCCTATGAGGATTGTTTTAAGTGGTGCATCAAGGATGTCATGACTGAGTGATACCAGGCGGTGTGGGGGTGACCAATCTGTCCCTGGCCTACGAGGTTACCATACACTATGTCATAGACACTACAGGATTTGTTAAACAGCTTGCTGACCATCTGAACCCATTCGGCTATGGTAATGCACACAGGTACAGTGTATGCACAGCTCAAAACCATCTGAATGGTTTTGAGTGGTAGTACAGCTTATCTTCAACCCTGCTCAAATGGTACTGCCATGTGTGTACAAAAACGATGGGGTTGCAAACGTTAGTGAATTTTGAATGGTTTTGAATGGTGTATCAGTAGGAGTATTCCTTTAGATCTAAATCCCTTGGCGATAGGTCTTTCTCAATAGCTGACCCCCAGACTTTGGAACAGCATTCCCGTCTATTGCTATATTTAGGAAGCATTTTAAACACTTTTTATTCACTACACCATAATTTTCTTTTTATTCTTGTTCAGCTCTTTGATTTCACGTAAAAGCGCTTTATAAATTTATTACTATTATTATTATTATTATTTTTGTGATTATCATTATTAGGAATCTTATCCATGGCTAACTCCGGAAAGAACACAAACGGCTCTCAGTTCTTCATCACTACCTCTAAAACAGATTGGCTGGATGGGAAACACGTTGTGTTTGGCTCTGTCGTAGATGGAATGGATGTCGTAAAAAAGATTGAAGCCTTCGGCTCTAATGATGGTAAAACCTCCAAAAAAATTGTTGTCAAGGATTGCGGTCAGCTGTAGATTTGGAGGAGAGGGGTGCAAGTAAACAGTTGTTTATCTCCTTCACTTATTAGTAATTAGGGTCCAAATTTAAAGGGTATTATACAGGATTGGTAGACCTGACAATAAAGTTGCAGACAGTTTTCATGTTTTCTGTGAGAAACCATTTACATGACATAACAAATTTGGGTTTTATCCATTGTGTGAGTCTGGAGAAAATATGGAAAAACTGTACACAATTTTTAGCACATGTCAAACACATTGTCTTTAATTAATGCTATAACAACAGCTGAAAGCGAGATCAGCTGTTGCCTTGTTTGGGGGTTGGTTTTTTATTTACGTTTTAAATACAGTTTTCGTGGAACATGACTTCATTTTAGAGGGACATATTTCACAGGTAAAAATGGTTTTAGTATGAACTTCATAATCAGTAAGCTTTCAGATTGAAATTATTCAATGATGGTTATTATCCTCACCAATCCAGTATAATATCTTATGCATAGTTGCTGATAGGTAAACTTCCTTATAAAATGGCAGATCCGAGTATAACCAGCTAACATAACTAGATGTGTTTTTGGTAATCCAATTGAATATTCTTAGCAAGAAATCCAACTCTGCCTTAGTTTCTTCAGCACAATTTCCAGCCGATCTAACGAGATCGTTGCAGAGATGTCATCACCATTTGAAATTAATGTTTTGAAATAATCGTTCTTAGATCCAGTTTTTGTATGTTATAGTAATTTCTATTGGGCCCAATCCAGGAGCTTGGGATACAGTTTTGTAAAAAAGTTTCTTTACTAGTGACATTGTATGAAAGGAGGCTGGGTGGTCTCAAGACATTCTGAGTGGGCGTTTCATATTCTGAAGACTTGTGGATTTCCTTAGTCTGTTGCCACCTTTTGTTTTGGAGTACCTTGGTCTTACAAACCCCACTTAATTTGTTTTGACGACATTTTATGCAATCTAATATACCCATCATTGGCAAGAAATTGCGCAGTAACATTCATGCAAAGTTTAATATTTGACATACGGAAAACAAAACGGAAAACGTTCACCACTTTTAATACTCGCATTATTAGTGAGTAACAAAACGGTGGAGGCATTGTGGTTGACTTTCTAGTGTAGTTTCAATGGTTCACAGAAGAGTTATTAAAACTATTTGAGGATGGAGTATGAGTTTTATCATATATTGTGGTATGCAATACCCTAAGAAATTATAATGTATTTTTTAGCAGCTTGCCAGTCAAATGTTTAGATGAATACTCAGGATACTCGTAAACACCTAAAGAGCGTTCTAAGCTTTCTACATTTTCAGGTCATGCAGGGAGTATGATAATTTTGGTCCAATCCCCAGAAGTGGCTCTTTTCAAAAACTTCTTTCCAAATTGATACACTTTTTTGAATATCAACATTTTACACACCCTTATAAGCCACTCGGCTCTCGACCCTCAACTTTTTTAACGACTAGCAGCCAGCAGGACCAGTTAGCTTTGCAATTGACGAGTCCTTCGGCTTTTCACTAGTCTGTTTTATATTAAATACGGATGCTTTTCAATACGAATCTAGCCAGCCAGACCACTTGGGGTGTATTTTGACTGCTCCTCCGATTGCTAGCGGACCACTGTTATGTTATAAATACTACATAATGGTCTCCGAACCCCCTTCTTGGGATGACACTGAAAATGTTGAAAACTTTGGACGGCCCTTGTAACACAAAGTAGCTTTAAGGATGGACACCAATGTTTTCTGTGGTTTATAAAGCTTCTTTATTATTGGTAAATAAATTGTGTGGTGAATAAACAATGGCACAGTCTACCTACTTATTGTTTTCAATTTCGTATAGCGCTTTATCACACCCAATGTGCTATCCAACCACTTGGTTTGTTTGTATGTGAAGCTACATTTTTAAAGCATTTTTTGATTTGACAATAATAGGAGACTTTCCAACGCTAGGCGGCAGCAGACATACCGGGTAAATTTCCATAGACCTTTTCGCAAATACTGGGGCGCGCGCGTAAAGCTTGGAATTAGGTGCATTGTGGTCTAGCTGGTATCCAAATTTGATTCATATCTATCCCACAATGCACCTCATTCAACAGTCTGCGCTTGCGCATTGGTATTTGCGATAAGGTCTATTGTTTACGTAGTTCTGAACATGCGCATAATTCTGAGAACAATGGATTTACCCGGTAAGTCTGCTGCCCTCTATCGTCCCAGAAAGTCTCCCATTGCACGTGCTTTGCGTATACGCGCTCAGGGCCGGCTTCAGACAAGAGAACGGACGAGCCTCAAGCCAAGGACGTGGTTTCGAAAAGAGTCTCAGAGCTGTCGATTCCAGTGCGTCTTTTCGAAATTATCCAAGTGTATCTTCTTTTGAAAAAGTCAATAAGGATCATATGTCTTGGTGAAACGCAGGTTTTCGGCCTCATGAAAATAAATGGAAGCTCAAGAAATTTCTGTAAAAACAACTAGAACTTTCATGTGTAGAAGCTCATGAAGATTTGGAAGATCATGAAAAGATGGTCAAGTCGAAAAAGCAAAGCAACTGCATGTATAAATAGAACCCCTCATCTGGTTGAGGAGTGCGCCCTCTGTTGAAACCAAACATTTTCACAAGCTATTTCATGCTTTTTTCACGGACGACGTAAAACGACAACTAGATTGCACTCGAGTCTTGTTTTTACGTGCACAACTTTCTTCACAACTTGTCAGGTCTTCTTTGCTACTCCACTGCCTGTAGCCAGCTTTACACTGATCCTTACACTTGCTACTTTTGGAGAGTTTGATATTGACCACATCGTGACCCAAGGAACTTTGTAAGAATTGGCAGAAGGATAAACCTGGATCGAAAATTCAATCGACTGTCGGAAGGTGTGTGTGAGAGGGGGAGCGCGGTTTTGGTTCTCGTTCGTGATCGATTAGACAGCGACCAGTTGACAGTGATTTATCGACGGGTGGCCGTGGCAATATTTCAGGCCCAGATCCCGCTGGCGACACGGTCCGTTTTTCATGTAAGTTTTCTTGCTTTTTTATTCAGTACTTTTTAACAATTCCATCAAGCAAGATTTTGAAGGACTGATAATTGTGAATGTTTACCCAGCCAGTAACTGGGGCGCAGCGGCTGTACTTTTTTCGAAATGTTGACATTCTCGGCGTCAAAATTTGGAAAAAAGGAGTACAGCGCCCCAGTTACTCACTGGGTGGATAATGAAGATTCGGATATATATTTATAGCATTCGGTAGCCTTAAGTATTAAGAATATTATTTTTATTAATATTATAAAACTGAGAGTGAGACGGGCATGACGGGGGAAAGGGAAAGCATAATTTCATAAAATAAGGCCTACATTGCAAAAAAGGTTGACTCAATCAACATCTATCATGCCATGATCATGAGGAAGAAAATGTATAATGAGAGGACAAATATTATTTTGCAAACCAAAGGGCACTTCCATTCTAAAATCTTTTAAGTCTATCTCTATGGGAAATAATTATTTGAATAAGGAAGGGGCACCAAGGCCAATACATTTGGCAACATACAATGTAGGAATAGGATATGTTTGCATTTGTGTACACATAGTTCCAGTTGTTGTTGAATTGAAAGATCAGTGTTTAATACAGATTTTTTTTCAGTTGTAAATTTTGATTGTAAAACGAAGGGTGGAGTAGGCCTACTCACTGTACAGTGAATTAATTCAATTGTAACAATAAGATCACACTCTCACAGAGGCAAATTAGATCCGAGAAAAAAAATGCTTGAGTACAGGACAGTGAAGCCCTTTTGACATTGTATTATAACATTCCTGTGCACATTTCTTCCAAACTGCTTCACAAATGTGCACAATTCTACCAATCGTCCAGCATTGTTTGTTAAGAAGAGAAAAAAAAGATAGGTTTAAAATAGCAGTCCGGTTAAATTGTTTGACAGCTGTAAAATTGCCTCAAATTGGTTTCTCACGTGTGACAATTGTTGCAAGTTGCGAGGCGGTAGTTTTTTCTCCCCCGCACCGTTATCAAAGCAATGCCGTTTGTCCTATTGTTTGGTTTTTATTACAAAAGAATACAATGTGGACATGTAGTTGTTTGGCCTTGTGATAACAGTTAGCATGCATGGTTGCTGATTGGGTTACTTAGCTCCAAAATGCACCTTTAAGACAACTAAAGTCTAGATTTCTCGGTTTTTTTCAGAAAATTCAAACCAGAGCTAATCAAATGTTATCAGCATTAGCAGGAAACTAGTCATTGACA
The DNA here is from genome assembly GCF_902459465.1 of Asterias rubens. Lineage (NCBI taxonomy): Eukaryota > Metazoa > Echinodermata > Asteroidea > Forcipulatida > Asteriidae > Asterias > Asterias rubens. The sequence goes on along the minus strand of NC_047081.1, from coordinate 1,407,078 downwards.
TACATTTATGGTGATTTTTGACTGTTAACCTTACTCTCTGCCCAAAACACTTATTGTACATTATGGTGTGTTGTGGCTATCAGTCTATGTAGTTCACCAGACCAAAGTTCTGGTGTTGTCAGCAGCAGAGTGTGGGTTCGAATCCCACACTTGTGCCCTTCCGTAAGGAACTTCAAACTAAAGATATGTAACCAAAATTGCTTCGTAAGAAGTTGGGAAGGTACATGTAACGTAGTTTATTCTGCTCCACCAACCAGGCTCCTAGTGGACGATACCTGTATGCCTACACCCTTACGGTATGTAAAGGGGGTAACCTTGTTTCAGCCTTATGGAGTAGTTGGCAACATGCCCCTGGTAGCAGTTGATTTGGGTAGACAGCTCCAATCAAAGTGGGCTAGTTCTCACCTTAAAGTGGCCATCAGGCGTTGTGATGTAAAAGGTGATTTCTCACAAAAACAAATAATTGTGAAAAATAATTCCTAAATTTATACTATAAAGTTTACCCCCTACAATTTCATACCAAATCAGAAATCAATGACTTTGCTAAGCAGAGAAGGAAACCCAGTCAGATAATCAAACCATCAAACACTAAGTAATAAACTTGATCAAAACAACCCCAAAACATCTAACAAATTTGACTTTATTTCACTATGTTCTATTATGTTTGCAGACTAAACATAAAACAGGCTCAATATATCTGTCCGCCCCTCTCCCACCCACTGTGACTTTACAGAATTATAAAATACTTGACAATGCATGTAAGGCCAACCCTTGCCAGGGGGCTACCATTGCTCTGTTAAACTATGTGCACCCTACGTATGTAATATGTTGACTCCAACGGTATCCAGTTTCTGTAAAGTTCCTGAACCATACCTTGGTCCTGCTGAGTGAAAGATATTAAAATGTCAATGACTATATGAGAGTGACACAGTGAGACACAGCGCTTGTACTACATGTATGTCCCATTAGAACTTCTGTATGGCTGTATTATTGAGCCGGCAAAAATACACATCACTATGGTACTTTATGTAACACAAACACAATGTCCCCAGATTTACATTAAACTTACACCGTTTGAAGATGATAATACCGGTAGTAGAAAACATACCTTGCTGAGGTTGCATACTTTTTGAAAAATTAGTAAAACAATGTCACGAAAATACGTTTTACATGGGATGCTTAAATAATTTTCGTCTCCTGAGACGAAAGTTATTTTTGTGACTTGTTTTACTCATTACTTAAAAAAAAAAAAAAAACACCTCCGCAAGTAATATTTTAAGGGAAGCTTTCTACCTTTATATTTTTGTGAATTGGATCTGGAGTAGGCCAATTATGCTTAGCAAGATTTTTTAGTGCTCAAAAGACAAGGGATTAAGAAATTCAGAAGGTTTAATCTTTGTCTTGTTCCCTGTATGGAACATTAAATAAGGAATGCAAATGTTGTTCCACCAGACTACCCTTTTCCCTCCAGTCTCTCTCGCATCGAACAGATAAGAATCAAAGAAAAAACAACAACAACATGGCTGGGTTTAATGAAGGTCCTTAAGTCAAATCATCAAAGATTTGATGGAAAGCGATTCAACCTTGCCGAATCAAATGTTGACATTTTCTGCCCCTAGGGAGTTTTTTATACCTTCTTTTGAGGTCCAGCTATGCAGAAGCAATCTGTGACCTCAGTCAAAAGAGAAAGGTGTTTAGGAAACAAATCCGCCCGGCTCACTGTAGTGACTTCGGCTTTCCTTTCTGCTGTAAAGTTTGCTAGCATTACCAAATACTGCAGTTGGTTCTTTTCACGAGTTGGACATTGCAACAATGAGGTCATTTGGGATAGAAATCAAGTCACTGTTCATTGGAAGGTCGTTCATTGGAACAAGGTTGTCTTAAAAAAACAGAAAAATGTCTGAATAGTACTGTTGTATGTTGATGATTAGGGCATCTAATTGACTCACTCGGAATACTTGGAAATAAACGAGAATTGATGAAATCGTTGGAAGTAGTGTCATGGATAATGGATTGGTGTTTGTCGATGTAATGCTGATTTATAGGCAACACTATCAAGAAAGATACAATAAATTATGTAAAAATTACAGTTTGATTTCTTGTTTACTTGTATTTTTTGGTTTGCGGTAACACTACATGTATCCACTTCGCTGGGTAGAATGTGTTCTTTGGTAAAAAGGTGAAAATAACAGCAATGTTTTCAGGAAAGTCGCATAAATCCATTGTAGTATGGTAAAATATTTTTCGTGAAATTGTTTTACTCATTTCTAAAAAACTACAACACCTCAGCAAGTAATATTTTAAGGGAAGCTTTCTACTATGATTATCTTTAAACAGTGTAAGTTTACTGTACATCTGTCACCGTTTGTAATATTGTACCCAAACCCTTTAAAAAGAAACAAGGCACAAATGTTGAAAACTTTGTGATGGTTTCGTTAAAAGTGAAACGTGAAAGAGGCAAGACCGCAAGGTATGCAGCAAGCATTGTCCCTTGACAGGCGTGCATATATTTTAAAGAAACGATCTCTAGAGGATAATCCGGGCTAAGTGCTCTGAACAATGTGTGGTCTGGCTAAGCATGGGCTAAGCATACCTCAGTGTTTGTTTGATTTTTTTTTAGTTTTATAAACAGTTCTAGCCCTCCTCTGTCCATCATACATGTACTCGCAGAAATCTTGTGAGCAAATACATTGTGTAGAACTCTCGCCTTCAGAGGTGAAACATCTTGGGGTGACTTATGGTTGTTTCAGGGGCACACTCAGGGGAACGATTTGTCAAAGGGAGGGGTGTGGGGAGGGTGTGAAAGAGAGAAAATGTTTTATTTGTTTCTGTTGAAAACATAATACATGGCCAGACTTCAAGGTAACACAACAAATTACATGCTTAGAAAACTAAGTTAAACAACGACAATCTTATATTAATTTTGGTTTTTACCCATACACCGATGTGTGTTAGCACTGTATACTAATCACAGGCATGTACATAGGTTGAACCTACAAAGAAAGGTGAAAGTATTGAAACTTTCTGTCTACTCTACAAAGTGGGACTGCTTTATGATTAACTGAGAAAAAAAAATCACAAAACAAAGCAAAACAGGTCATGTAAAAGTAAGTTAAGGGGGGTCATAAATTTGGTTTTGTCAATTTAAGACCCAGCTGGCCAAGATTGTCAATTTCATTCCAAAATAAAAGTAAAAGTGTGTTTATAAGCTGGGAAAACCTATCTAAAATATCTAGTTCATTTGAGGCTGGTCTTTGTTCGTCAGTGTAGGCCTATAGATATTATGAAGCCATTCAATATTTTATTGGAGGTTAGGTGGGTGGGGTCCAAACAATTGACAATAGTAAACATCTATAAAGAATGGACAAGTCTCAAGATGGTAACTCACTAACTTACACACAAACCCCTTACTCTTATCACAGAAGAAAAAAAGCTAATGTAAGAGACAAATCAACAAAGCAACTCCAGTAGTGCATAAAACAGCACCCTAAAGTTATTGTTAGAGTTCTTATGTAAGTTCTACATTGGCTGGTTGATTTAATACAAAACACAGTCCTGAGAACCAAAAACCTATTTATAGAGTATATTTTATTTGAAAGGGGGTACCTCGAGGGGGAGGGGCATTTGGAGGGGGATGAATAATGAGTGAGTTAAGCTTATTCACAGTTTACTTAAGTAAAGAGACTGTTGTTGTACTTGGGGCCAGGGTTTTATGCCATGCAGTTCCTTGGTTAGTGGTGAAGGATCCAGACCTAATGGGGACAAGGGGGCTAAGCAGTTTTGTTTTGTCATCACTCACTTTTTTAGATTCTTGTTTGGGTTCTGTCTGATGGTCTGATGAAATCTGCATTAAAGGCAGTGGACACTATTGGTAATAGTCAAAGACTAGCCTTCACAGTTGGTGTATCTCAACATATGCATAAAATAACTAACCTGTGAAAATTTGAGCTCAATCGGTCATCAAAGTTGCGAGATAATAATGAAAGAAGAAAACACCCTTGTCACACGAAGTTGTGTGCGTTTAGATGGTTGATTTCTAGACCTCAAGTTCTAAACTTGAGGTCTCGAAATCAAATTCGTGGAAAATTACTTCTCTCTCCAAAACTATGGCACTTCAGAGGGAGCTGTTTCTCACAATGTTTTATACCACCAACCTCTCCCCATTACTTGTCACCAAGAAAGGTTTTATGCTAATAATTATTTTGAGTAATGGGAGACTTTCTGGGACGATAGAGGGCAGCAGACTTACCGGGTAAATCCATTGTTCTCAGAATTATGCGCATGTTCAGAACTACGTAAACAATGGGAATTTACCCGGTATGTCTGCTGCCGCCTAGCGTTGGAAAGTCTCCTATTACCAATAGTGTCCACTGCCTTTAAAGAGGGGTCTCCAATGTCATACAAAAAGTATCAAAACCCTTCAATGATGCATGGCCCTGCCCTGAGTTTTGCTGAGATATATTTTATTTTGTATTCTAATTAAACCTCAGACTTTCTCAAAATCTCCTCATGAACTTAATAGCAATGAATACACGTACTGGCCGTTTGATGCAATACTGCTTTAAAATTTCTAGTTTGCTTCAAGCATCAACAAATCAGAACAGATGTTTTGCCGTTGTGGGTTTTATTTAATTTCCATTTTTTATTTGAAAGGAGTAAATAACAAAAAACTTCAATTGAAAAGGGTGATCGTAAACATCAAAACCGCAGTCATGAAGAGTTAATGTACATGTTTTTATGAAATCTGTGGCCAAATACCATTTAATGTTGTATGAATTACCAATGGTTATCAAGTCAACATGGTGAGCCACAAAATAATTCCAAACCTCTGCCAAACAAAGTGCATTTTTTACAGGGCAAGGTCACCGTTGTAACCCATGAGTTTCATCCACTAAATTTAGAAGCACGGTCTGTTTTGTTTCGTGGTTGCTCCACACTTTGAGTGGTCTGCAGGTGTGATAAAAAGCTTACAATCCTAGCTCATTGGTGCGTTGTATGACGAAAGGGAAATGCAGTGACCATGATGGTCAAGGTTGGGGGGGTATCCACGTCAAAATCAAAAGCAAGGTTTCCTAGAAAGTTGACATAACTGTGACATGAGTTTACGGAGCTACTGATGTATGCCTACTGTATTGCGGTCATTGGTAACCAAATGACACAGTGGTGTTATTGTATGATGGGTGGATTTGTAAAGATTATGGATTTAGTGTCTAAGGACAGGGTGTAAAACACACAACTTGTGGACTTTGTGAGTAATATTGGGCAATTTGTTGTTGGACATTTTTACAGACGCTGGAACGGGAGGATAGTGTACAGAAGTTGATGGTCAAACGGTAAGTACAATTTGTATGCAGTTTTGTTCTTTGATTTTGAATTTGTTGGTAGTTTTGTTGATTTTTTTGTGATTCATGACTGACTCTCATGTTTCTGTATGTTTTTTAAGTTAGAGTTTTTGTTTTAATTGTTTATCCTTTTAATTATGATAAATTTCGGGTGGAAACCAAGGATGCCTTTTAATGAAACCTGTAAACAGGGGTGCTTGCTATTGTATGTGAACTAGAAACACTGGACTCTCTATATAGGACTCCTTTTTTGTACACAGACACAGAGTCCTAACTATTAAGGCCCGTTTCTGGGGCGGAAAATTTTCAAAGCTTCATAACTCAAATCTTACCTGCAACAAGCCTCTAATTTCAACAGATTCACATTCCACGGCGGCATACATTTTTCTGCGGTGGGTGCTTGCTATTGTATGTGAACTAGAAACACTGGGGTTAACCCCTACTCTTCCATGATCGTGTTCTGGGTTCTTTTGCGTTCACTACCAATCCTAGTACTTAGAACATACGACTTGGTCCCATCTGTAGGAGAGGGGGTCGATTTCACAAAGAGTTAGGACTAGTCCTAACTTAGGACTAGTGCTAGGAGATATACAAATTGCATGGATAGTCCTAAGTTAGGAAGAGTAACTGGTCCTAACTCGAGATAAGACTAGTCCTAACTCTTTGTGAAATCCACCCCTGACGGACTCTTGGTTTGGTCAGATCCTTATTTGAGAATTTGAATCCGATTGTGTACAATATATCGTAAAATTGTATCTCTGCCAAGCTGTTAATAAAGGGAGTGTGGGCCTAGGCCTTTACTTTTGGTAATATTACAAAAAATGAAAGGTCATAAAAACTTACATGGAAAGAAGCACTGCACTTGACAATGAATATTATTTTGAGGAATTTGGTTTTAGAGAAAGGGATCTGAAAGATTGTCATGCGTGAAACATTTCTCAAATTGTGTATTCCAATTGCGGAATATTCTTCCTATATGTACGTGGACATAACCGCTCCAGATTTTTGGTGGTATTTTTAAAACTGAACTGAACTTTTGAACTGAAATTTCATAGGTTAGTTGTATTGTATACAATGTATTATACACATTTCCAAATAAGTGTACAATTTGACTTTAACGTGTCAAGACTTTTATGTCCTACATTTCACAATGTATGTGATCATTGTCTATCCGAAATATCAATAGTGTTTTATCTGTGATTTAGGTTTTGCTAGTGTACCCCGTTTCCACTTGCTATTTACCCACTCGTTCTCACACTGTTTACACACAGATAAGAAGTATTTATTTAACAAATATAAGTAGCCCTTCCCTGATTTTAAAGGGAATCGACATTGAAACGGCGTCAGATAACAAGAGATGTCAACATTTTTTGGGAGAAATTTAATCAACTCTTTTGTTGTGGTTTTCATTTTATTGGGATGTGATGGTGTATGTTTTTGAGAAAGAAAATATTGTTTACGGAAACTGGGAAATGATTAGGATTGTACTTTGGGTTTCCAATTCATGCTATCTGTGTTGGGTTTCTTGTGTTCAGAAAGTTATGTTTCTCATTTAACTATCAAGGCGCCAGGCTATATTTCCCTACAAGCTACATGTCGTTTACATGATTCCAGTACACTAAATCATTTAATAAAAAAGTACATTCACACATACACCCCGTTGAAGTTGAATTTTTGGTTTAAATCCCACCTGCTGTTAAGTAACCCAACACTGCACTAGGAAGTGTCACCCGCCCCTTTTGTCAATGTAGCTCCGCCCCCGCTGTTCCTTTATTCTGTTCAGTACATCAGGTGGCTGAGTTAACGAATTAGAAAATATACGTCAAGCACGGATGTGTACTTTCTTTGAAAGGCAAAGCCACCTTGCTCTTGTCAGAAGATTCAACTTTTGTTAATTCTTTTCGGGGTTTAACTTTTTTTTTTTGGGTGGGTATGGTGGCGGCCCAATATGTTAAAATGGCACAAGAATTAGTTTAAAGATTGTTGTCGTTTCTGTCACACAAATCAAAAGTGCTTGGAGATTATTTAAGCGTATTTGCTTTTTGACCTACATTTTCAGCACTTTTCAAACATGAAGCCCACCCCATCCCTACCAGGCACCCACGGCAATTGCTGTAGTGCCCTTTGCATGGTTCCAATTCAAACTTAAATTTTCTTCATAGAAGTGCCCTTTACCAGAGGAAAATTACTGAGCCCCTTCAAAAGTCAAGTTTGAGGCCTGCCATAATAAAATTACTACATTTGGTGAATTGCATCTAATCCTACACTATACCTAATGGATGTAGCAATGCATGGATTCATTGGTTGGTCCGAAAGCCTATGGGTTTCTAGTGTAAGTTAACCCCCCTTTCCCCACCACAAACACTACCACCTTAGTGCATGCTGTGACACTTAGATGGTATTACCATGGCAACCCAAGTCATACTTTAAGTGCTTCTTACCAGCACTTTTACCTGGTGTCCTTGGGTGACCTCAGTTTCGGTACCCCAGTTCGCACTGATGTTGTGGAGTTCTTTTTTCTCCTGTAGTGAAATGATAGGAAAACCAGATATGACATTTTTTGAATGCCATTCCTTTGTTGCGATCTGGTTGGGTAAACTAATATGCAGTGAATAAACAAGTTCTGAGGCTAGATTTTTTTTTCTTTTCCTGCAGGGTTTACTGAAAGAGATTATGACGGATCGGAATAATATAGTAATGTTCTTTGTGTGGTCGTAGCACCGGGTAAACACTGAGTGCGTTGTGGACGTTGAACTGTTCTTTCGTGAACTTGAACCACAGACTCGTTGATCGGGGAAAAGAAACGAAATAGTTATTTGTTCCGCATGGTTGCTGTATATTTTTTGGTTTAAACCCAGGTGAAATCTGTATGGGTAAAGAGAGAAAACAACAGCTTAGAAAAATGGTGTAAATGAAAATTATTAATCGGATCAATTTTGTGTAAAGATCGAGACAGAATGAGAGGGATAATTTACAGTTTGACCCTGGCCCCAATTTTAAAGTTGGTTAGGCAGAAAATATTGCAGAGGTGTCCATTGTTAAACGCCAATCATATGTTGAGGGAATCGGTCATGGAGCGTGAGCAAATCACATGATGCCTCGACTGGTAATCTGTTCTGATAAGCAACTTCTTTTGAACGAGAATAAAGACCTTGTATGACCTCATAAGGTTGAAGAGCGCCCTCAGAGAGGAAAAGGAAGACCTTTCATTGGCTGAAAGTTGTACAGTTACTTGGGTCTAGTGCTTTTTTAACCAAATGCTCCACCAATGAATAATAGGAAGAGGAACCAGTGACAAAATGTACATAAAAATGTGTGAGTTTGGCAGGTAGCCTCTCTTTCTGGTGAAGGAGATTGTTTTCTTTGCCGCAAAACCTTCATTTCTGTGCGAAGCATTTCTATTTAATTGGGCCTGTGGTGCTGATCATTATCTTACAGACATGGAATTTCATCTTCAAGATGGCAAGGCAATTTTTCAAAGGGCACCTCCATTGGAAAATCTTACAGTCTATGGGTAACTTTTGAAGGGGCACCAAGGCCAAACAGGGGCAAGAGTGGCCTACCTGTATGCTCTTATGATATTATAAGGCATCTTAGTTTGTTCGTCTTGGGTTTTTTAATGCTTGTTATGCCTGCTTCAAACCAAGTTTCCTGAAAAAAATAGTTGTAAGTCCTCATTTCAAAACCTGCGTCAATCCTGAATGAAATACATTTACCTTATTTGTACAACTTCTGCCTTGACCTGCATTACTTTGAGTAAGTTTTCAATTAAAAATGAGTCTGGTGACACACGGAAATGGTATCAATACATCCTGGGCTGTCGCTTACTTGATGTCATTTCCATGTGCACATGGAGCACATTTAGAATGTGACACCAGTTGGCCACCAACTGTGGACCTAGTCTAACATTAGAACATGAATAATCAACAGTAAACGCTTTCTGTGAAAAGCAGCTTGACAAATTTTGAAGTGTGGTTTTTCGTTTCCAGTGACTTTTGGATAATTCTTTTGAAGTTTATATCAGAACATTTACCGTACACGCAGGAGTGTTATTCCTTTGGTCTTCAGATATTGTGCCTTTTTTTTAATAAGGTTTGTTGCATAATTTGATTAAAGTACTAGAATCCCTTCTAACAAATTGTACATAACAAGTTATTTTGGTTGTTAACTTTATTCTGGTAAGCACAAGCTCCTTCTTGTGCTTAAGCAGTTCCATGAAATTGTGGCATGTGCTGTGAATCATCGTAGAGCAAGGACCAATGGTGTCACCCACCTATAGTGTAAGGAAAAAACACTAAATTGTAAGGTTGTGAAATGGTTGTACCTGCTCCTATTTAAGAAGTCACTGCACTCAATTCTATTGTCATCTCGTAACACAAAAGACCCGAGTGTTTTTACCTTGTATAAAGAGTCCCTTTCAGTTTCTGGTAATAACGTGAGACGTTCTGGCAGAGGTTTTTATTTCCCTCCCTGAAAAAGGGGGGACGGGACTACATAACCAATTATCCAGACTTATTTTGCAAGCTGTTTTGGGTGGAAAGTTGACTTTGTATTAGTGCCTTCTAACCCAAAGTTCTATGATTTATTTATTTTTTGTTGTTGCAATAAAACAAGAAATATTTTTGGGAGTCAAAAAAATGCCTAGGTCACTCTCTGAAACTGCCCACTAAATCATGAAGAAAGGCTTCTTGAAGCGTTTGTGTATTTTAAGAATTTGTTTATGACCCGTAGGTATTTAGTGCTCTGCTATAAATGTTTTTACCATATACCACAAGCAGGTACACCTTTAAAGGAACTGTAGAAGGTGGCTAATGCCATAACCATCCACACAAGTTACCATTTTATCTATTAAAATGTTGGCTGTCACTTTAAAGTTTGACTAAGATGCAAGTACATGCACTTTGGAGGAAGGTTAAATAAAGTCAGTGACTTCACTTTCTGATTATCAAACTTCGCAAGAGAAATATTGTTTGGATGACTTCACAACATGATTGCCTGTGCAGGCCTTGAACTTCGCTCTTGAAGGGGTACAGCAATTTTCCTCTGGTAAGGGGCACTCGATCCTACGAAGAATATGTCAATTAGAACGGGAGACTTTGAGACTCTGGCGGCAGCAAACATGAAGGTCCTTTTGTGCGGCTCATGGCTGTATGCTTCGTTTTTGAAAGGGCAAGGACACCAAGGCATTTTGTTCTTGGTAAAGGGCACCCTATGATGAAATTGCAAATTTGTACTGGAGCATTTCAAGGGCACCAAGGCAATGACCAGGGGACACGGAGGCAATCGCCTTTGTTGCCTACGTGAAGAATGAGGCCTGGCTCTGAGCGTGCGCGCACATGCTCAGTGTTGCGCGTAGGTCTGAGCACGCACACTCCTGGCGAGAACTGTGAAAACGGATCGTTCAAAAGTTTCCCATTGGAACTTTGCAAAAAATTCTAAAAATCTACCTAATTTTTAGACAAAATCTCCCTGTTTGTATGATGCACGTGTTGTCAGTTCTGCACCTTTAACAGAATTTAGTTTTACTTTGGACATTTACAAGGGGGGACACAACTCCAGAAGCCAGCAATAGCCAAGGGTGCTCTAAGTTAAATTAGCCTCAACAACAACCGCATGTAATTACACATGTGAATTTAATCTCTCTTAGGAATGGGTGTAAATTACGTGCGAATTGCTGGTGTTACACAAGCTTTACCCCATAACTTAGGCTATTGGCCAAACACCAATTATCCAAACCCAAACTCAAAGAAATGGACGTTCGTAAACAGCAACTCAAAACCCATTCAGATCAAGACTTTGTATACCCGCCACAAAATTACCTGCAAGTTGCATTGAGTCGGTGATGCAGATAGAGTAAAAGTTTGTCTACCTACTCCTTTCTAAATTCAAACCGCTAAGCCTGTGTATTGGATGAAGGGAGTTAATTTGGACCCATTGTAAGGACCCCCTACCCCTCCTAATGGGCCTGTTTTGTTGGCTGCTTTTAGGAAGTAAGAAATGAATGGAAAACTGCACAATACAATTTTGTAAATTTAGTTTTAACAATAATCATGATTTTTCATGGTGTGAGGGTTCTTGCACAGTCTGGAGCATTTTATGTGTTTTTTTGTGAATTATTTTAATGAAGAAAGATGCTTTTTTATTTTGTTGGTGTCAGCCGAATTTGCTTGTATCGGCTCGCTAAAAAGCGCACATGATCGACATGTCGTCTGATTTCTGATCGTCTGCCCTCCAGACAATTCTGCCCTCAGAAAAAATCTGATAGAAAAGTGAAAATCACGTTGCAATGTTTTATGTGATATAACTTTATAAGAGTCAATAAAACTCTACACTTCCACAAACAGGTGCGATACACAGTTGAGTTGCATATTTGTTCATTATTTCATGGAACCTTACTGCAGACCCCAGAGTTCATGACCTTTTGGGGTCAGAAGTCACGATATCATTCCCCAAGCTCACCTAAATGTCACATCCTGAATTCTTCGTATTCCATTTCCCTACAGACTCAGTAAATTTAAACAACTGCAATAATATCCATAAAACCAGATAACAGAACTTCCCTCTTGATGGGGCACAGCAATTTTTCTCTGGTCAGGGGCACTTCTATGAGGAAAAATGTAAATTTGTATTGGAACTTTGCAAAGGGCACCACGGCAAAAGCACAGGGCACCACAGCAAGTACTGTGGATTTTATTTTGAGGTCTGTCATAAAATCTTAGAAACACATTTCATGGTTTTATAATGATTTATTATACTTATTTTTAAAAACAAAATCTTTTTAATCGATTTTTCAAATGGTTTTGTTATATTTTTTGTAGATTTTTTTTTTCTGTGGAGGCTGCACTTTAGCAATAAATTTGAGAACACTTCCTTACTTATCTGTCACCAAAGAATGGGTAAACCGGTTTGCTTCAGGACCAAAGGTTGAAACACAATATTTCATGGAACATCCTTGTCTTAAGTCAACCTGTCACCTGACGCCATGGTATGGTGAAACATTAGCCATGGAAAGATATAGGCCTATTTTCCCCCTGTTTGTCAGTTACATAGAATGATTTACCCTGTGAACCAGTCAACTAGAGCTGAATTCTGAATATTTTTTTCCCAGGAGCTGTCCGCTTATTCTTTATTTCTAAGCAATTCGAAGGTTATCAAGCCTGAGTTACACAGGGGCCAGTCATACCTCTTGGTCTTGGCCTTGGCCATTGTTCCCCTTCAAAAGTTCCCCATAGACTTTGAGATTTTCCAAAGGAAGTGTCCTTTGCAAAAATGAAAAAGGCCACCGCCTCTCAAAGATGATTATTTTATGTGGCATGAAATCGTCCCCAGATGGTCCTTTAAGTGATCAAAGAAGACTCCACAAACTACAGTAGACTACCACTCCTAGCTCCTTACCATGTACCTTCCCGTTCCATCACCCACTCCCAACAATCTTCGCTCATCATCCCAACACTTGGTGGGGACTCAACTCATCTACCCTCCCCTCCCGACCCTCGACCCAAAAGGTCCTTGGAGTCACGTCTTTCACCACAGGGAGACAGTGAAATACAAACTGAAGACAGAATACCCTACATTCCTCCCACGTTCTTGTGCCAGTGTGAGCTCGGATTCTCCAAATGTTGGTCGGCTTTCCACATGCATGTACATGTCTTAGATTGAACCAAGGAGCTCCATGATTCAACCTAAAGGATGATAAATTAACATTTCCTTAGAGGGTCTGAAAGCCTATATGGTTGGTTTTCCAAAGGTGTACCTTCAACCACACCCCCCTCAACCACCCTTTGCATAATAGTTGTACCATGTTGTACCTGTGTGAGCTTGCCCACGAGCCGGATTCTCAAAATGTTGGACGCCTTTTCCCCTCGTACATGTATTGTATATGTCTTGGATTGAACGGAGAGTACGATCCAAAATCATTTCCTTTTAAACGGAATGTTAACGTTTGGTTTTAGAACCGTTCGATTTTAGAACCGTTCGAATGTTTTAATCACTATATAAATTGAGATATATAGGCCTACAATAAGTGACCAAACCAATACTCCCCCCCCCCTCCTTCAACCAAGAAATCATCGCATGATTCTTCCAAGGCAAGCTTGGTCCTCCCTTCGCAGATATTTTGGGTTCCAAAGTCATACATAACAGGAGATTAGTCTTAATTTAATGTCAGAGACCTCTTCCTTAGTGTAGATGCTTCAGCTGGGTAAGGTGTGGAAGTACACACAGGTTAAACGGCAGGAAATCGCTAGGAAAACATCGGAAAGGTTAAATCACTAGTGAGAGAGGTAGGTAAGAGAGAGTTGCAATTCATGGTGTGGGGGCGAAGAGTGAAGGTTTTGATGGAGAAATTAACAAGTTATTATTTTTAAGTGCTTACAAGTGTTCGAGTTAGCTTGAGGATCAATCGGGATTAGTTAACAGCGCCTGGGGTCGAGGTATGGAAACTGTTCCATGTACCAATTTGGGGATGAGGTTGTCTGAGTGGGTTTTGTCTCTGCCTGCCACCTTTGTGGACCTAGTTGGAATCCCACCTCAGACCGGAGCCTTGCATGTGGATTGGGTTTCGGTTGGCACTAATTGCACTGTTGGATAATGAAGTAAATAAACTACGGTAATTCAAATGTTTTTAAAATGTTTTTAAAATGTTTACTATTGTCAATTTAAAACTTATTCTAAATACCAGGCATATGGTATTCTTCCTACTTAATTTTGATTTCCAAGTTTTTGCCGTATAGAAAACCAGAAAAAAACTGTGATTTAAAAACCTGAAAAGTCTATACAGCATCCCTACCACCCACAACGAAATTTGCCTACTTTTTCACGAGGACCAAAAATACTACCATGCCTGAAATGACCGAAGTCACATTTGTACATTGTGCCAAAGCTCCCTTCATAGGGGGCAAGCAGACCCCTTCATTTGTTTGTTGACTATACCACTGGACCTACAAGTAAGAGTGCCCCTCCCACGCCCCCCCCCCCCACTCCCGCCCACCACATGTGTAAAAGTTTGTTCGGATTATTCAACATACATGTAACTTCCATAGTGACTAGTTCTACAACATCATTCCTTCCCTCCCCCACATGTATTGGAAACCGCAAACTATATTTTCATTCCGGGCGTTGATATGATTTTTTTATCCAAGAATCACGTCACACTCTTCAAAGATCAACTTACGCAAAAACTCAGAAATGTAAAAATATCAAAATTACAAGGAAGTGATAAACACATTATAAACACGTTTAAACAGCATCATTCCTATTCAGGGCTGAAATTTGGGGGGAAATCCACAAGACCACATGGCTTGTAGTTAAGAAATTACTGAACCAGAATTTTGTTCACTTGACCAGAGATTGTTTTGACTTTGGCCTATAAACTTTTTTTTTCTTTTGAAAAGAAGATTGATCTCATTTGTATCATGGGTAAGTAGACTCTGACTCTCAACACAGTACTCTCTAAACACAAAAGAGTGAAAAGGCACTTTTTGAAGAGCTATATGAGGGACAACTCTTTTTCGAGTGGTTGTCTACTCTTTAAACTTGAAGTTTGCATCTTTTAAAGTGATTTTTCACCCTGTCCTGGAGTAAAACCCCTCAGTTTAAGAGTGAAATAACCACTATACTATTGAAAGAGCCATTATATGCGGGACAACATGAAATGTAAAGAGTGGTGTTTTTCACTCTTTTACATTAAGAGAGTATTACAAGAGATATATCAGACTCAAAGTCAATGTTTGAACATCATCTAAAAAGAAAAAAAGATGTTGAATTGAAAAACACAAGACGGCCAGACTTGTCAAGTCGTGACTTTACTGGCCTGACACAAACAAATCACTGACCTCAGGCCTTTTTTTCCATTGTAAATTTTGAGCCCGGTCTTTAACACTTCTTTTGCTCAAGTAGCTTTTAAAAAATAAAGTACATGAACTTTCTAACTTCAGCTTTGCACTTTCAAAAGATGGAAAAGAAAGCTGGGGAAAAAAACTGCCCAGGGGAAACGGTCTTTTTGGTTTCCTCATTAGTTGGCTGCAATATCACGCTGTGCTTGCAGTCACGTAAGTCGACTCGTCTCGTTCCCCTCCTAAAAGTGCATTTTAATCAATTAAAATGATCATTAGTTCTCCTTCATATTATAAATCTATACTGACACTATCTGGAGAGGCATCTCGATCCAGAACGTGTAGTTGGCGATAATGTTCATCAATTTAAAAACATACAGGAAGTGATGCATTTAAAAAAACTGCCAGTGACACATGCGTATATAATGTCATCATATGCTGTCAGCTGTTGGAGCTGGTTGTCTTATTCTGTGCATGTGTTGTGGGGGGGGAGGGGGTGGGTGGTATCATAACACTGCTATACATAGAATGATCGCAATAGCGATCATTTAAATTATCGGATGTTTTAGAGCCATGGTGTAGTACACAGAAAGTTAAGTTTTTTTGTGTATTTATACAGATTTTTTACATTTGTATATAAACCCACTGTTTTAAAACAAAACCTAATTTTTTCAAATCATAAATATTATTTATTAAGATAGTTATTTGTAGTTGTTGAACAAGTTGCTTTTTCTAACAAGTTAACTTTCCTTCTCAACTTGTCCTTTCGTTATGGAGAAATCTACAGCACCAGCAATTAATATTTTAAGGGAAACTTTCTACCATCTTCAAATAATGTAAATTTATTATTAATCTGTGAACATTATGTTTTGTGTCCTACAAAGAGTACCCAAACCCTTTTAAAAGGCTCTTGAAGGATTGTCCTCGACTCATACATCAAATTCTTTTCTTCAAAACATGCCCTTTGTGCACACAATCCAAGTCCATGTAATACACACTGACCCCTACTTTAAGGTCACATATTTTCGAGTGATTCCAAACCGCAATTTGACAGTCCGATGGAGGCTCCATTTCATTTTTTTTTGTACCACTCCTGTTTTTCTTGGAAACTCGAGGACTGTCGGTTCTTCTGAAAAGTCCTTACCAAGTTCAGCTGATTCTTTGGGAATATCAATGAAAAGTTGTTGAGTCCTGCTTAATACTGGGCATTAAACCAAGGCACGAATTAGGAGGGAAAAGAAAAACTTAAGTGCAACTATTCCAAGAGTGAACCCCTTTAAGTGTTTTTTCCCTCTTTTTTCCATCAGTCTGTTCTGCTTTTCTTTTAAAATGGAAAGTAGACGGACAAAAACTGAAAGTAAATTTAAAGAATTTTAATTAAATATTTACAAAATTTTAATGTTATGAGTAGTCCTTGAAAGAGTCCCGTTTCAGTCAACAAGGATAGCCACAATGTGGTATTGTTTTAACAATCTGAGAAACAAGGAAATGACAAGAAATAGCAAGCCATGCCTTTCTAAAGACATTAAATATATACATTATAAAATGTTAAGAAAACAATTCTGTGATTTTTTTGTTTATTTTAGTACGAAAATGAAACCCTTTTTAGCGATTGCGTGTTGTGGCTGAGCGGTCTAGTTCTACAGACCCAAGCTTCAAATGTTGTTGTCAGAGTGTGGATTCAAATCTTAGCATTGAAAATGGTTCAGGTACTGGTATTTTAACTGGTTACCCTTTTAAGCTATCCTGTTTTGTTCAACCAAATAGTTTATAAACTCACACAACCAACCAAAAGTGGATACCAACACAAATGTTGTTCACTATTTTGTAAATCGCTAGTGACGGCTCCCGTTCAGTTTCACTCTCCAAAAAATTGATCAAGTCATATATTTTTTTATTTAAAGTAACACCATGACATTGGCCTCAGAGTTTGGTAGGTACACTAGGACGGAAGGGCATACAGTCAAGGATACAGTCAAGTGATTTCTCATCGACCCCAAAATAGGAAAGTAAGGAAATATAGGGTAGGTTTTAGAACAAGGACTGACGACGAACCGCTTTCCCCTGGGGTTTTGGGGGTTGGTAATGATAATGGCCGAGTCAGGTTACTGCCCTGTGATGTTAACTAGAAGGATGGTGATATTAAGTTATCATATCCTGCTTAAAGCCATTATACACTTTCAGAACAGAAAAAAAAATAAAAGTTCACAGATTTACAAATAACTTACTGGGTTTATAGAAGGTAATGGTGAAAGACTTCTCTTGAAATATTATTCCATGAAAAACTTTACTTTTTGAGAAAACTTTAAAACAATAATCAATTCTCAAAAATGATTTATTTTAGACACATGTCATGACACGGCGAAACATGCGGAAACAAGGGTGGGTTTTCCTGTTATTTTCTCTCGACTCTGATGACCGATTGAGCCTAAATTTTCACAGGTTTGTTATTTCATATATAAGTCTGATACACAAATTGTGGCCTTTGGACAATACTGTTTACCGAAAGTGTCCATGGCTTTAAAGAGAAATTGTGCGTTTGGTTATCACTCTAAAAACTAATGGTAATAACAACTTTTGGTTTAGAAGCCTACAGCAGCTTTGGATTGTATAAAACATTTTGAGAAAGATTTCACTTTGAAATTTTTAGAATGAACTCCTTTTATGAAAGTCTGAGAAAATAGTGCTTTTGCCGCATGATGTTTCTATACTTTTCGAAGTCCTACAATAGCGCGTAACAAACATGACAATTTTCCGGTAACCACAAATTATATTTCCTTATCAGCTTTCTGAAAATGTGGTTTTTTTCCAGGGAATTTGGTATTGACAGAGTATCAGGAATAGTATGTTCCCATGTACATGTATCATCAATGTATGAAATAATGAAGGATAATTAGTGGTGCAGGCGTGTATGCTTTGTTTTTGAAAAGGGCAAGGGCACCAAGGCATTTTCTCCTCGGAAAAGGGCACCCTAAGAGGGTATTGTACAGTTCTACTGGAGCATTTCAAGGGCACCAAGGCAATGGCATGGGGGCATGGAGGCATTCGCCTTCGTTGCCTCTGTGAAGTATCAGGCCTGGTGGTGCCAGACATTAATATCACTGGTGAGATTTTGGCGGCGACGGATCAAACACGCTGAGGCCATCGCGCTGAGTCAAAGTTCCGAATAAAATTGAAATCGTAACACTACACCTGTTGAATGAGTCGCATTGGATGATGTAATGGCAGACTTTCATGAATTTGCCTATTTTGTCATGAGGAAATTTCAGTTTTCAGAATTCGGAAAGTTTCAAAGCAAACAAGTTTGTCTCTTGATTAGTGCCGTGTTAGATCTGTACTAAGTTTTGAAGTGCAAGGTTGAAGGTTCTGTTACATGGATAAGCACTGAAGTATGGTCTCTGGTCCTGGTTGTACGATGGTGACTTTGGGTGAGTGTTTTAAGAAAGTCGACAGGTTTCTCTATGTTAAAAGAGTTTTACTTCTCTAAAATCAATATATAAAAAAAAATCATATTTGCTTGTTTTTTTCAGTAGAGTGTGGGTTTATGTCCGGTCTTGACATTTATGTCCTTATTAAAGCCAGACACTTGACCAATATTGCTTCGTCCTTCGGCTGGAAAGTAAAACCATGGATCTTGGCCATGTTGTGTCAGGCAGGTTCATGTAAAAGATCCAAGTATACACTTATCACTAAAAGAGAGGCCCCATGGGGCCTATTTCAAAAGAGTTAAAGTTGATCATAACTGAAAATCAATCACAGTTGTTAAGTTAAGTGTGATGTTACAATACAAATCACTGTGGTGATACAGACAATTTAATTTGTCTTGCAATGAATTATATTGCTTTGTGAAATCGGCCCCTGGTCCCCCTAGCTAGTCCTTGAATGAGTTTAGGGCAAACCCTGGACAAGCCAATGGTTGCAATCTGTCAAACAACAAAAAAGTTCTATAACAATAACAAAACATACCATTGAGATTAAGTACCATAACAATCTCCAATCGATCAATGGTGAATAAAATAATTTAAAATAATTTAATCAAAGTAATAAATAATGCTTGGAGAACTAGTAAGGTTGGCGGAATGTCTATTGTTGCATAATTTAGGTCAGGTATTTATTACCAGTATTCTCCCTTAATTGTGGTCTGCTGTCAAAGGCCAGTTAAAACGCCCGAAGACAAGTCTAAATTTACTTTGGCTGGCTAGTTCAGTGTTGAGAAGTATCCCTTTTGAATATGGTGAAATAACAGTGAAAAGGCTGACTGGACTTGTAAACCGACAAGATAACTGGTCACGTAGTCACTCTGTGGACATTTTATTGTTCTTTTACACTTAAAGCCATTGGACCCTTTCAGTACAGAAAAAAAACAAAAAATTCACAGATTTACAAATAACTTACAGGGTTTACAGAAGGTAGTGGTGAAAGACTTCTCTTGAAATATTATTCCATGAAATTCTGTACTTTTTGAAAAAACAGTTAAACAATATCAATTCTCAATATCGAGAATTACGGATTTATTTTAAACACATGTCATGACACGGCGAAACGTGCGGATACAAGGATGGGTTTTCCCGTTATTTTCTCCCGACTCTGATGACCGATTGAGCCTAAATTTTCACAGGTTTGTTATTTTATATAGAAGTTGTGATACACAAAGTGTAGGCCTTGAACAATACTGTTTACCAAAAGGGTCCACTGGCTTAAGGAAAATCCTATTCTTCAAAACTGTAAAAAAACACTTTGTGGACCTTTATCAAATCCCTACACTATGTGGACCTCTTTGTTTTTTCTCAGGTCTATACTTTGCATGTAGGGTTAAAACACACTCAAATACTTTGATCTTGTGTAAGTCCACATACAGTGTACATGTAGTGTTTCAAGTCCCTACACTATGTGGACCTCCTTTTTTCTCAGATCCACACTTCATATGTAGCCTAAAAATAATAAATAATAAAGTTTTTAATATCATTAAGCCCACTCACAGCGCACAACCAACATCAGTCACGTCGTCCTGGAAAAACCCCAAATTGAAATTGGATCAGGTGTCGATCGTTGGCGTGAACCTAAACGTAATTCAGTAGCTCGGTGTCAAAAGTTCGTGCAAATTCACATTTCCAGAATACCGTTAATTGGTAACAGTGCCTTCAGCAACTACTCTCTGTTTAGATTTCAAAGGTGAGAGGTCACAATCTTTTCTCAGTTCCGTACTTCTATGAAGTGTATTTTATTATTTAATAAACCTGTCGTTCATCTCCAGACATAAATTTTCCCAGGGAGTGACATTGTATCACCTGTATCTTTTGATATTTAAAGGGAAGGTGTATGTTTGGTTATCACTCTTAAAGGAAGGTTACAGAATTGGTAAGAAACAAAAATCAGGATGATCACAGATTTACACAAAACTTACATGGTCTAATGATGATGATAGTAGAAAACACCCCTTGAAATATATCTGTCTGAAATGTCATATTTGATAAGAAATAAATAATCTAATTTCGCGTTTGGAGTTTATTGCTCAGTGAGCGTTTTATTCATTTTTGTTTTGGCATCGATGCAATGCAAAATTTATAATCGGTGTTCACTATTCTCTCGTGACTCACATGGCCGATCGATCTCAAAACTTTGAAAGTGCTTACACTGCCAGCAACTGTTTTGTTAGCAAAAACCAATTCTGTAATGCTCCTTTAAAATGAATGGCAAGAAAAACTATTGTCTAGGTGAGAACTGGGTAGAAGCCTGCAGCAGCTTTTATGTGTGACTAGAAAGTTTGGTCTCAGCCTCAAGTTCACACAAAGTTTTCATGTTAAAAATAAAGCATTACTAATCATTTATCATAAACCAATTACTCCGTAGTTAGTTAAAAATAAACACAAATGTGGCACCACATTCCAAATACTCAATTTAATGTTTCCCTACCGTCTGAAAAGTCCCCCTTCCAAATCTAATAACCAATTTTGACAGCGAGACATTACCCACCAGGCTCAGAAAAAAAATCTATATTAAGCACACTCCGGCAATTTCTCTCCCTTAGAGGCACTGGACCTGTTTGGAAATTGTCAAAGACCAGTATATTTGCACTTGGTGTATCTCAACAGTATGTACATCAAATCCGTGAAAATGTTGGCTTAATTGGTCATCGAATCTGCAAGAGAACAATGAAAGAAAAAACACCATTGTTGCATTTCTTTGTGTGCTTTCAGATGCATTATAAAAGGCTTCAGCTGAAGTTTTTTCATTCCTTGAGTCAGGAATTACCTCTTTCTCAAAAAGTTAGTTTAACTTTGTTACTGAGCCATTTTATACTACATGTACATGTATCAACAACTCTTCAGTGCTCTTTATCAAGTAAGTTTTGATGCTAACAATTATTTTGAGTAATTTCCAATAGTGTCCAGTGCCTTTAAACTAGACAAAATGTAAACCCATTTCCTGTGTAAGACCCCTGGATACTGTGGTCTAATTCACACCTTCAGGGTATGAGCTGAGAGAACAGGTGGGGGCCTGGATGAGAGAGGTGGTCCCCATTGTTGTCCTCCATGTGATTGGGTAATGGGGTACCAGGGTATGTTGGCCCTTTTTCTAAACCACAGTTAATGTTGGCTCTTGGTTTGGCCATGGTCTGCCTGTTCAATTCTGCATTGAAATACAATTTATTGTTCTTAGCTGTCCTGGGGTGGATTTCACAAAGAGTTAAAACAAGTCTATGTCCTAACTTAGGACTAGCCTTAAGTTCTTAATAACTCTTAGGATTAGGCCTAAGTTAGTACTCGTCCCAACTCTTTGTGAAATGGTGAAGTCGACCCCTGATCTGCCCTGAAGCAGCTCTACGAAATTGGGCCCTGAAGTTGGTCCCTTTTCTGTCATGATGATTTTATAGGTATAGGGAGGTGGAGGGAACCGGGGAGTGAAAGAATTAGGGCTCCAAATTCATAAAGCTGTTCAGCAAAAGATACTGCTTAGCCAATTGTTTTTGCTAATCACAAAATGAGTGGAGCACCAGTTTCAACAATGTAAACTTCATGAAGTTTTGGCAGGTAACCAGTCTCTGTTGTTAAGCAAGGTTTTTCTGTACATAGCAAGTTTTTTGTTTATGGTAACAGGCTTTTATGAAATTAGGCCCAGACAGATAGTGTCCTTGCACTCACTCCAAAGAAAGACCTTGCTGTTGTAAAAATAAAAAAAATCTCTTAAAGGGGTACACTGGTCAAACAGTCTGGTCAAGCTTTAAAAGTGCCCACCTGTCATGTGATGATGAAGTGTTGGGACGGTTTAAAGGGGCAAACACCTAAGAGGGTTTCGGTAGAAGAATGTACTACATTGCTTGCTCCATGCTTGCATTAAGACTAGGCCAGTGTCTACAATGGTGAAAGGTACCAAAACTGTAGAGAGTAATTGGAGCGTATGCTGTGCTACTCTCTACCCAGACACCCTTAAAGCCATTGGACCCTTTCGGTTCAGAAAAAAAAAAAAAGTTCACAGATTTACAAATAACTTACAGGGTTTACAGAAGGCAATGGTGAAAGACTTCTCTTGAAATATTATTCCATGAAATGCTTTACTTTTTGAGAAAACAGCAAAACAATATAAATTCTCCTTAACGAGAATTACGGATTTATTTTAAACACATGTCATGACACGGCGAAAAGCGCGGAAACAAGGGTTGGATTTTTCGTGTTTACTCCCGACTCCGATGACCGATTGAGCCTAAATATTCACAGGTTTATTATTTGATATAGAAGTTGTGGTACACAAAGTGTGGGCCTTGGACAACACTGTTTACCAAAAGGGTCCAACGGCTTTTATAGGGACACACACTGGTCACAGGGGCATTGCTCTCTGTTCCCTTCCTGTATAAGCCCATAGACCTTGGGTCCAATGGGTCAATCACAAAATAATCTTCACACCGGTGGTCCACAATGTACTTCCTATCCTGGGCATCATGCATGACCAGAGATTTGTTACCCTACATAATAATAGAGCAGTGGTATGCGCACCAAGGACAACCTTGCCAATTTTGATTTGCCTAGAGACTAAAAAATGCAGTTGAAGGGATAGACCCCTTAAAAAAAAGAAACTTCTATAAAGAGAATGTGTGGTTTTACTTTGTGAGGTTTCCCTAAAAAGCAATAAACTGAAACTTTGAATTTTTGTGGCAATCTTCCGTCCCCAAGCTGCAGACCATTGGATTCAGGTCTCAGTTGTAGAATATAGCAATTGCAGCCCATTTCCAAATGTTTAGCTGTGTTTTAATCCGGCAGTGCGCAACTTGAAAGAGTTGTTGCTAGAGGGCGCCAATTAAAAGCAGTACAGTAGTCGCATGGTGGCTTTGAGCAATACCGTTTGACTTTTAATTGCAGTGCTAGTATTCATACTGACGCCATGAAGCAATTATTTCTCAGTTGCTCGATCTCGAACATCCAATTCTTGGTCTTGGTCTTTGTCCAAAACTCTTTGGTTCTTGGAATCTCTGGTTCTTAAAGACACAAACATGTTATGGTTTTTCCTAACCTGTTTCTTCAGTAACAAGCCAGCAGAATCAGTTATTTCAATTGTCATTTCGATTACACACCTATGTTCCGACACCCCTGTGTTCTGTGCGCTCAGATGTCAGAAGCCTTTCTCAGATTCAAATTTTGCGATGAAAAATTACCTCTTTAACTACTCTACTTCAAACTTCATTTTTTGCAATGATTTATAAAATATCAACAGCTCTCCAGTGTCTTATACCAAGTATGTTTTTATGGTAATTAATATACTTAACCCAAACTTAAACCCTCCCTCTAAGAGTTTATTCTTCTTAGGCTTTTCACATCTGCCAGACTAGAAATCCCTTTCTATTATGAAGTTAGGGATCTTCCAAATTCTCAAGGTCCTTGTTGGCATTTTTGTCTGTTGTCCTCGAATAACACATCCACATGTACATATTGTAGGGCTAGTATTCTCCAGAGTTTTCCCCAGGTTTTTCAAAATGGCGGGGCATTCTGGAAACAAATTTTGGGATGTTTGGGCAAAGCATGCTGATCTGAAACAAGGTATTCAGAGTAATATGGAAAAATATACTAAGTAAAGTTAGGTTTGCTGTGAAACCATGTGAGACATCTCTTTTGTGAGTAGTGGTGGCTCAAAGTGAGAAGAGCTGGTTTCTGCTTGTCATTTCAAAAAAATTTCAATTTGAAAGATCACTGGTTTTTTATAAATAGTTTAAAGAAGTACCAGGCATTCAGCTTTTCAGGTTGAAAAGGCTGACGACTGGCACCCCTGAACAAAGATACTGCCGAAATAGAGAGACCATCACTGTCAACATTAGGGTTAGAAAGCTTAGTTGATAGTAAGAGCACCATCACATTAATCCAGAGGTCAAAGGTTCAACTCCAGCTTGAGTCATTGTTTCTTTGTTTAACCCATAAAGAAGACAAAAAAGGAAAAGAAAAGAATAACACAAAGAAATTTTCTTTTTCCGTTTTCAAACAGCGGAAGTTCGAGTTCTGTTGACACTCCGGTTTAAAGAATGTAGACAGTTATGCTACAATACAATTATCAAGATTAGTTGCGAAGGACAAACTCCTTAATCAAATCTGGGATTTAGTTTTAGAAGTAAATTTACAGTGACTTGATTTTTTGATTTGTTGTCATGTTTTTCTATTTTTGTTTGTGTGATGAATGTTGTGGGAAATGGTTAATCACATGTGGATATGTTCCAGGAAATAAACAAGTGCGAACTGTCAAAGTTATCCACCCTTCTAATAATTCTTGCAAAGGACTACAAGAAAATGCCAACAAAGCTTGCATTTTTGTAGGAAAATAAAAGTCCCAACTAGTAAAAAGGAGACCGCCAACATAGGGCTTGAAAGACGAGGCTTAGTCAGTAAAGCACCGGCAGGTTAAACAAGAGGTTGATGCTTCAATACTCGCTCTAGTAATTTTTCTTTGTTTGACCCCAAATATGCTCTCAGCGTTGAGCGTCACTGAGCGACAGAATTGTGGACTTTATACGAAGCCTTTATTATTATTATTAAGTTGCTCAACTAAACCAAGACCAAATGGTTTCCCTCCACTGTCTAAACCCGCCGTGATGCCACAACTAACATCATTCAAATCACGACATGTAATCCAAGATTCAATCGGACGAAGACATCTCCCCATGGAGATCATTTAATTTCACTGACTGGTCGCTTCATATCAAGAGATTCCTCTTCTTCTTTTTTTACCTTGGACTTAACTTCTTCTTTGTCCCGAAGAAAAATTTGTGGAATTCCAAGCGATGCCGTCACCCCGACATGGCGGTCTCTCTCTCTCTGCAAGAAATTGTGCTATTGTCTAAAGGGTCGGAGAGCTGCTTAAGACCAAAACTTAGCTTAGTGCGACATCATTTTGCCTCTCAGAATTCCTTTACCAGCCAAGCTATACCATGACAATTTCATAAAGCTGTTAAGCAGAAAGTACTGCTTGACAATTTTCTTTTCTAAGCAAAAATTGAGTGTGGCACCAGTCACTTAATGTAATTTTGGCTGGTAACCGGTTTCTGTCAAGCAATATTTTTCTGTGCTTAGCAAGTTTGTGTGCTTTTAGGCTTTATGAAGATGGGCCAAGCTCACTTCAATTGTTTAGCAATATTTTTTGGTCAAGCAGCTCTCATAAGTTGGGTTCAGACTAAATGAAATGAAAATATCCTTTTATGATGTTCCCGCTATGCAAAGTTTCATTCTTACTAGGCGCTTTGAAACACCTGCCAAATTCATTCGAGAGGATTTCTTAGATTATTTCTTCTGTCAAGCCCTCTCTGGCAAGTCAGACAATCCTCTAGCCCTAATAAATTTCCCAGTTTACAGGGTGACTCTGGAAGTAGAGCTCACTGTTAACAGATATTCTGCTAAAGGTGCACCTTGCCAACATGATGATATATGCCACTTCAAAAATAAAAATTCAGTTTGTGCTATCCCTGGAGAATTTGATGCATCAAAATCTGACCTCTGCCCCAGCTGTTTGGGCTGGCTGCATAAATAATGAGCCATGTAATCAGATCACATTCACTCCGATCAGCATATCAGACCTTCAACAGATTTTGTTTCATAAATACCTTTCTGGTGATGAAATCAAACTTGCCAAAGTTAGCTTATCAGGAAAAAATTGCTATCAGGTTTCTTTTTCCGCTTAACCATGTTCACAGCGTTATCATGCATCAGGAACAATTTTATTGAGCTGCTTTTCAGCACAAAAAATTCAAAAATGCCCACCAGAATAAGGTAGCTATCTGATTTTAACGAAAGTGCTGGGTATAATTTCAATCATAGAGCTGCTTAAGCAGAAAGTATTACTTGAACAATTCCCGCTAAGCAAAATAAGCAGGATACCATTCACATATGCTGCATGTGAACTTGTATATATAAGCTGCTAACCTTTTTTCTGGTAAGCAAAGTTTTGTTATGCTTAGCTAGTTTTTGCACTTAAGCAGAGCATTATTAGCCTTTTTGAGGTATGGCAGACACATTTCTATGAAACCATTGGGTTTGGGTAAAATTTGTCTGTATATGCCCCAACCAAACAGTGCACTCCTATAGTGCAGGCATGCAACTCTTCCGCGGAATTCTGCGTTTTTTAAAGTTTTTTTTACGTGAAAAACAAACAAACAAACAAACAAACAAACAAACAAACAAACAAACAAACAAACAAAAAAACGTTTATGCCTGGCAACTACAGTGTACAACTACAATCATGTAAAATAAGCCTAGTACATGCTCTCAATGCACCTAAGAGCATAGTAAAACTCAATATTTTCTAGGGTACCATTGTTGGTATCATGTCTTGTGGCGTTTCGGCTGCCTCACTCCGCACTTGCGTTGTGCCTTTGAAAATTTTCGTGTTTTTTTTTTTTACGGGCAGTTGCACTCCTATAGTGTTTGCCATACCTCAAAAAGGCTAATGAGATTGGGCTAAGGCTAAACAATAACAAGAAGACTGCGATCCAAACATTTCTCTGAAAACTCAGTACTGTTTCTTGTATGTCTACCGATTCATGAAGTGGTTTACCAGCCAAACATAAACGTCAAACAGTTAAGTGTGAAAAAGTGATCCTAAGGATGTATGCACATCCCAAGAGTCAAGAGATTTCAAAGCCTTCTTCCTACAGTAAGGTCTTAAGAAAACATGTCGCACACAAAAGGCACTCTCTTATGGAATGTACTGTACACAAGGACCTGTGTGTGTGTTTGAGCGTAATAGTTGCACCACCACAGAGCAAGAAAACACTTTTGTTGAAGATGTAAATTTTCACACATTCTTGTTTTCTACTTTTGTGGATTAGCACAGGTTGTTCAGTAGACTTTGAAATTGTGGTAGTAGTAGTATTTGTCTGGTGTCCTTTAGTGGGCCTTGAAGTAACCCACAGCAATTGGCAGAGTGCCCTGTGATTTTGCTGTGGTGCCCTCTGCAAAGTTCCAATACAACATTTTCATCATAGAGGTGCCCCTTAGCCAGGAAAATTGCTGTGTCCCTTCAAGAACAAAACTCAAGGCCTGCTGTGGGCATATTTGCTGATTGGTTGGTTTTCATATAATGGGCCTGACTATCTTCCTCACAGCCTTGCTGAGAATGAGATTTACAGTGATTTGCGTACACCCAGGGCCAAATTTCATAGAGCTGCTTAAGCACAAAATTTTGCTTGAGCAAAAAAATCCTTGCTTTGTAAAATCAGATTACCGGCCAAGACTCAACTCAATTGTTATGCTAAGTAAACAACAGCTAAATACCAGTCACAAGCAATGTATAATGGCATGAAATTTTTGCCGGTAACATGTGAAAAATAAGCGAGCTATTTTCGTGGTTAAGCAAATATTTTGCTTAAGCAGCTCTATGAAATTGGCCCCTGGTCTTGTGCTTAAGCTAATGGGGAAGTGGCCTACTGGGCTAATAAACTGTGTGTTTTACTGGCCCCAGGAAGTTTTAGTAGCCCAGATTTAAACGTTTATTGTATCAAAATAATGTTAAATATCTACTTTCTTTTTTGTGGTGAACACAGCCAGTTTCTTGGTGACAAGTGAAATTCCCCAAATATCAAAAGTAAGAAGATTTGACAATGGTAAGAAATGAAATTCGATGCAATACCATTTTGAAATTCTGCTTGTTGGGTTCCATGAATAGCACTATGTAATCACTATGATTAACATCAGTCACCAGTCTATTTTTTTATCAGCCTCAGTTTGGTTACACACGTTTGTATGAGGGCTAGTGTAGTAAAAATGCCCTGGAGGATGATACCCAGTCATGAGTCAGTGTCAACAAGTATTTCTGACCTCAAATTCTTTCGTGACAAAACTTACCGAAACAAAAATGCTTGTTTTTGTTTCAAACTAATTAGTGACATCTGTGTTGGTTATTCTAAAGTGTGGCTAAACGGTGAAAATATTTTTTGATGGATGTGCCTTAAGGATTTGTAGGTGTCAGGTTTTGTCCTTTTGCTTCCCCCGAGTGTCCTGAGCGTGTGGAGGGAATGGTTTGAGGTGCACACCTGGGTTTCTTTGTCGGGGAAAATGTTCGCTGTGTTTTAAAGGGTCTGAACGCTGTTGGTAATTACTCAAAATAGTTGTTAGCCTAAAAACTTACCTGTTAACAAGCAATGAAGAGCTGTTGATAGTATAAAACATTGTGAAAAATGGCTCCCTCTGAAGTATTTACCTCCATGCTTGAAGTAACATAGTTTTTGAGAAAGAGGTAAGTTCTCACTCAAATGTTAAAAGACTTCAGGCCTACATGTATAAAGCCTTTTGTTGGCATCTGAAAGCACTCAAACTTGTGTAGTAAGGGTGTGTTTTTTTTGTCATTATTCTCTTGCCACTTCGATGATCAATTGAGTTCAAATTTTCACAAATTTGATAGGATACACAAAGTGAGACCACTGGTCATTGACCATAACACTTTAAAAGGGTCTGTTTACAATTGGTAATGAATCTGAAAATTAATTTGTAAGATAATTAATGTTTGGAGTAATTACCAAAGGCTGCATTTATACCCTGCCCTTTAAGAAGAAGTAGTGAAACAACTTACACTTTTGAACTCTGTGTCTGGAAGTCTTGAAGGGGGGGGGGGAGGGTGGAAGTCTTGAAGGGGGGGGGGTGGTTAAGACAATCTGCATGTCAGTTGACCTTGAGTCACTACCTGATTCGCCCCAGCCATCCTTGGGATCAGTTCATTATTAGACTCAAGGTGTTGGCAGTTGGTCTGGGAAACTTCTTAACTCTTACAGTGCCAAGGTCGTACATGTACAAGTTCAAACTAATTTTCAGGCCTGTATGCTTCATGAAATGGCAAGGCACCAAGGCATTTTCTCCTCGGTAAAGGGCAACGTATGGGAAAATTGTAAATGTCTCCTCGCCATAGCATTTCAAGGGCAGTAAGGCAGTGACGAGAGGGCATGGAGGAAGGGGAGGGAGGCTTCCCAAACTTCAACTGTGAATTTTCAGGCGAGCTTTCTTGACCATGTATGAACTGTTTATCACTGTAGTAATGTCCACCTGATTTCGTTCAAGGCGATTATGACCGTAGCTCGCTCACTGTCTCTGAAAAATTCACGTACGAAACTGTCCAAACACCATTCCGTTTATTGTCTCCGCAATTAGGAAACGACCCCGAGTGACGTACGTCAGGTTTCCTATTTTGTTTTTGAGGGAAGGCTCTTTCGGGGTGGATTAGCGGGTGCAATAAAACATCCTGACTGGCAAGTATCTGTCCACGTAGATCTGTATTAGTCAGAGTCATCGAGAGAGGGAACAGTCGTTGAAGTCTTATGTAGAGAGTCTTACCAAGCGATCCGATGCAGATTGTGGGCTTCTATGGATGGGTATAGCCAAACTGGAGGAAGTGAATTAGCAACGTTTTCGGCAGATGTATTGGTTCTTTTTTGTTTTCCTTGAGCGTCAATTTCAAATTTAGCCAGTTGTGGTAGGATCTTTGCGGTTGTGTTTGATGTCTGAGTGCAACGTTTTCGGCAGATGTATCGTTTCTTTTTTGTTTTCCTCGAGCGTCAATTTCAAATTTAGCCAGTTGTGGTAGGATCTTTGCGGTTGTGTTTGACGTCTGAGTGACGCGGTACAAGAGAAAAACTTCTTTTTATTGTGTATTTTGAGTGCGTTCTTTCAACTGTCTTGAGGTGGGTGGTTTCGTTTCCTTCTTTTTTTGGTTGCATGCATCCTGGAGAAAAGGGTTGGTTAACCACTGAAGATTCGCATACTCACCAATTTGTTAAAAATAACCTTTTAAAAATAGTTTGTCTAAGAGAGCTCAAATTCAGTCCTTCTGAAATTGGAAATCTTTTTTAAAAGACGAGTTGCACACTCAACTTCTGGTTCAGCTTAGCAATATTTTTCGGTGCTAAGCATATTTGCTAGCTTAGCAGCTGTATGAATTTTATCTTTGAGAGGGCAAGGCCATTTTCATTTTGCAAAGGGCACTTCCATTGGAAAATCTTATTGGAAAAGTGTATTGGAAAGTTGTGAGGGGGCACCAAGTCCTGGGCAACAAAGGCCATTGCCTCTGTTGCCAGCCCTCTCTCAAATGCAAGACTTTAAAACACCTGAGGACAAATTAACATTCTCTCCAAGTCGCCATGCTCACCTCCAAGTTATTGCTGACCTGGCAGATTCTAAAGTAATAATGCAACAATCTCTTTTTGTTAGGAGTAAAACAGCTGCTGAAAGTGTAAAGCATTTTGAAAATCACAGCTTTTTTTACCCGACATCTGCATCGACTTTAACCACGATAAGTAAATTCATCCAGAAACGGAAATTGAAAAAATTTAGGTCTAGACTGACCTTTTTTAAGAACAAAAAAGTGAAAGATCTTGATCGGTTTGAATTGTTAGAGAATGCTGAAGGAAACCAGATAACAATGTGTGGTCGCTGGTTTTTTTTTTTATTGATGGGAGATAGGAACTTTGAAGACTTTGGCCTGGCTTTTTGTGTGTGTTTTTTTTTTTTAGATTAAAGGGGACCCTCAAATTATCAATAATTTTTCTCAGCTAAACAGCCTTGGTCATCTGCCAAGTCTGGTTTCTGCCTTTGGTCAGCCCTTGAAAATCTTGTGCGATTTAATAGCCTGACCAGGGCCCAATTTCATGACTCTGCTTGCCGTAAGCAAAGACTTGGCGCTTATTCACCCCTGAAATACACAATTTTTCTTAGATTTAAAAAAAAAAACTGTTTCCGTAAAGCCTTCCCTTTAAATATCTGTAGCCTGATCTTTTCCTCTGTCAAAAAAATGCTCCATGTGTGGTTGTAGATTAACATTAGTCCCTTTGTGAGGAACATGTTAGCAACAAATGATAGCACTCAGTTTAGCTATGGTTTAGATTTCGCCTTTGGAAATTAATCACCATTTTTTTCCTGATGACAGCAATATGGGCGGCATGACTTCTGATGGTTAAGTGGTAACATCACTTTGAGGTTCAAAGATATCTGAACAATAAAAAGGTTGTTCCCCCCTTGTTGTTGTTGTTGTTGTTGTTGCCGTTGTTATTGCTGTTCTCGTTGTTGCTGATGTTGTTATTTGTGGTGAGGGAAAGACTGTAACAAGAACCATTAAAGTTGGGGGGGGGGGCTTTATCATCTAGACCAAGGGGAGACGCAGACCCACTTCCCTAGTCCTTTATTCATCATAAAATGTAGAGAGTTTGTAAATCCTCTGAAATGTAACACCCAGGAGGTTCTGGGGGCTTCATCCTTAAGACTCAAGGCCCATTACCTGAAGTTCTTTATTTAGAGAGTCTGAAAATCTTCAAATAATATGCCTTAAGCCTTCTGAAAATCCATTAAAGTTGTCTTCAAATGAAGGCTCCCATTGTGACGATTGGCAGTGATAAAGGAGGTGTCTTCTTTAAGTTGTAATTACATCTAGATTTATGGCACTTTGTTTATTTGCAGTAGTAGTCGGAGGGCATGTTTGTCATATCTCATGTGTCATCAAATAAAGAGAAGCTGGGCCAGCTCTTTCCTTGATTCATAAACTTCTTGGTTATTTTGGTTTCTGTGCTAGGGTGGAATGTTGATTATTACATGCATGTTGAAGAAATGTGGTGATGATGTGGGGAGTTTGTACACAGCATCACCATGTATGAATCAAAGTTTATCATGTATTTAAAGGTACATGTTACGGGATGGTAGAGCTGACAAAATAGTGGAAGGCAGTGTTCACGTTTTGTGTATTCGACCAAGGAATAATAAACCTGGAAAAATTTGTGTTTAATCCATGTAAGTTGAGAGAAAATATGTAGTATGAAAAGATTTTTAGCATGTAAACACATTGTCCTCAATTTTGGTTGTTCACTCAGTCAGATGTTGCGTTTTAAGGTTTTCAGTATTGACAATTAGCTGGTTACTCTGCATTAGGAAGTCAGCAAAATGTGTACATGTATACGTATTGGCTGGTAAGGAAGCCAATGCAATGTGTATGAATTTTTGCTGGTAACTTTACATTTGAAAGCCAATTCAATTTTCAAAAATGCAAAATGGGAGCACACTTTTGTTTTCTCTATTGATAAAGTAAGATGGGTTTTTGAATCACAATTCAGCTTGTTTGCCCATTTTGTTTTTCTTTTTTTCCAGATGTTTGTTTTTCATGTTGCAGTAAATTCTTGTCAACAACTTTTCAAAGTTGATTTGGGTGGACTGATTGAACACAGCTTGAGGTCAATAGACGTTTCCTTGATGCTCATGTTCAAAATTACTTGTGCTTTGCTGATAATTGTTTCTCTCGATTATGTTTTCCAGATCCAGTCAATTTAGAGATCAGAGCCGTTGACTTAACGCAGGAGTGGCACCCCTTGTGAGGCAAAACATTACAAGGCAGCTGGAATAGTTCAAAGGTCAAGTCTTTTGACGTCACAGGATAACTCCAAACCCAACGGACATCTTTCTTGTAATGACTCGTTTATCGTGAGATCACATCAACAACAAAATAGCTCGGCCAGAGCGAGTGGTTACAAGCTCCGCAACGTAAGTGAGAAGTTTTCTTCCTAGACTTTGTGGTGCCAGATACAAACTATCTGGTCCCGACGTCACAGAGAGTGTGACATTTTGCATGCAGGGCTGAGAGCAACAGGCGCTAATTTGAGAGCGATCTGGAGTGTAGGGATTCACCCTGGGTGTTTTAAGAAGGGGAAGAAAGTTCGCCGACGACGACGACACCAACTGTCCGAAGCCATCACTATCCGAGGTTCGTCGACGGTAGCAGAAGAAATGTGATCGTGGGTACATGCAGAGATGAAAGTATAGTTTACTGAATGGTTAAAGTTTCAACTTCTCAGAATATTTGCTTTGTAGGGTTGTTGTCATCTTACGGACTGACCTCAGGTTTTCTCCCCCGGGAGAGGATAGGTGAATTTGTCAGGATTTAGTCATAATGTGTGGCCGATCCCGGGAGCAGAGGCCGGATTCGATTGAATCATCAGATATGCCGAGGAGGAATAGTTCCCCGCAGAACCGTGTGATGTATGACTTATAAATAGATCGCCTGGTTGAGGGTGAGAGACCAGAATTGTGGGATTGAGCGATTGAGCTCAAAATGGCTGACAGGGTTGGGTTTGCTGGTGATGAGAATGAAGTTGAGAGAGGGGAGATGACCAGTCCAACAATGGGTGACGGGTCACTCCTTCGGTCAAAGGATGAGTGGGGATCTATCATTGACATCCTTAAAAATATTGAGAATACGACTCAGCCGGTTAAGCCAGTATCATTGCCCCCTGTGCCGGCCCCGGCCCCGCCGCCCCGGCTGGCACCTCTCTCGGAAAACATCCAGTCGACTGAAATGATGTCGCCTGGCGACGGAAAGAGAGGGCAGGGGTTACAACATTTGGATCATCTCGTACGCATGATGGAGCAGATGTGCCAACTGCAGAAGCAGAACTCGCAGCTACGCGAACGCGCGGAGTACCTCGCCGCTATAAAGGACCTTCAGGAGCTCCGCAATGAGAGCCTTGTGCAGAACTGCAAGTGTGAAGCGCAGCGACGTTCGTCGGACATCAGTCGTATACCGGATGAAACATTCTCGGAGCCTGAGAGCACTGTCGGGGATGAAATGGAACCAAGACGGGAGCCGTCTCCGACGAGGGAAAAAAGACCCGGTCGATCCATCAAAAGGGAACCTAAGACCAAGAGTATGAAAAAGAGGAGTAGATCTTTAGATCCATACAGAAAGGACACTGCGGAGCCGCGTGAAAAAGAGGGCGAGAGAGAGCGCGGACGGCCTGGCATTTTCTCAAAGTTTGAACGCATGAAAGAGAAACTGACCACGAGGCGCGGCAGCGTGAAAAAACACAACACGAATAAACGGACTGAGGATAATAAACATGATGATGATCTCAGAGCAGAGAGGCCTGAGGCGTTCTCCAACGAGCATTTCAACCTTCAGATGGACGGCACAGAGACCAAGTCAGAGGACAGCGGTATCTACCACGTCGGTCTGGACGAAATCGTCAACTTGCCACGCTTGCCGGCAGAAATCCTTCCCAAGCTGCACGACGATCTCTCTGATAATGAGGACGTCTTTGCAGCACATCAACCGTCGTCGTGGACCCGAACGAACGATTTTAGCATGGAGACCCGTAAAGGCAGTGACTTTTCAACAGAAAGTTCAAGTGAGGATTACTTAGAGGTCAAACCGAAGCGGGCAAATGCCGCGCATCACGAGGAACCGGTCAAAATGCGCAGCCCCGATCGTCAGAGACACCGGGAAGATTCCAAAGAGAGGGACGCCAAGAGCAGCGATGAGAAGGAGCAAGTCGTCCACCGCAAAATGCGCGTGCGGCGCTCGGCTAGCCTCCAGGACAGTATCTCGTTAAACAGTGATGATGACGAGTTTGAAACGGCCACCAAGGCGTCGTGGGAGAGCAAAGAAGCTCCCGCGATCATGCAGAGGAGTCGCTCGGATAAGATGCAACTTGAGAGGAGCCCCTCAAACGATTTTGACCTCTCGGACATCAGCCTGACGGGTCACGACTCTGCCAGTACGTCGAGTCTGGAGTCCAAAGCCGCCCACAAGAGGAAATATTTCAGGAAGAGTCACCATATTGAAGAGCCGACGTCACCCATAGACCAAAGATTCAAAACCGTAGCATTTGAACTCAAATCGCCAAAAGAATCTCCACCAGAAAAGAAACGACATAAAGGTAAGAAGAGGTGTTTTTTTTTTATTGTTTTTTTAAAATTTACAACAGTTTTTACTTGACCTTTCTAAAGTTTCAGTTGAGAGCTGAATATTGTTTGTTTATTGTTGACATTATTGATTGTGTAAGGGGGCCGTTCAGAATAGTCAATGTTTACAATGTTGTCAATGAATCTGATATTCTTTCAATTCTGTTGAGTATAGAAGTTAGAAGTAGCTTGACAACTAAGGTAGTTCTTCTCTTAGTGCTTGTTCAACTCATTTGAATCTGGTCTTGTAAAATAAAAATTGGTCCTGTAAAAACATTGAGCGTCATGTACAAGCCCTGCAGTCTTGTGGATTCCCCCCCCCCTCCAACAGCCTTACACATAATAATAATAATAACAAATTCTTATATAGCGCATTTCACAATAAACCGTATCAATGCGCTTTACATTAGTCCCCTGGTCATTGGGCCAATAAACATCCCTTTAATCTTTCTCAGCTCCCATTAGGGAGTATACAGCCCCGAGCTGCCGTGGCGCTCCGAAAGCTTGTCATTCACAATATCAACCTCTACCCTCGCAGGTACCCATTTATACCCCTGGGTGAAGAGAAGCAATTATAGTAAAGTATCTTGCTCAAGGACACAAGTGTCACGACCGGGATTCGAACCCACACTCCGGTGACTTAGCGCCAGAACTTGAATTCGTTGCTCTTAACCACTCGGCCGTGACACTCTACAATGTACATGTATTCATTTAAGTTTTTACCCATATGCACCAGTGTTTGTTTCACTGTATACTACTTTCCCATTCAAAGCTAACACACATCGGTGAATATGGGTAAAAACCAAAATGAATATTCTTTGTCCTTGATGCAAGTTTAACATCTACTGTATTCTTAAAGCCTTTCACATCCCGGAATAATTCAAGACGTACGTCTTTAAAATGTTGGTAAAATATTACTGGAGTCCAAACAATGTTTTTGTGGATATGAGTGCAATGTCAATGATGGGTTGTTGTGATTGCAAGAGACTCTGAAGGACTGACATTCCTCCTCTCATCAGGTGGTACATACCAATCTCATGACATGCTGCCAAGTGTCAATACATAGATCTCAGTAATTGTGTTCTGCCCCAACTGAAGAATTGGTCCAACTGTAGTTATCTTATGACATGCTGCCAAGTGTCAATACACTGATTTCAGTAATTGTGTTCTGGCCCAACTGAAGAATCAGCCGAACTGTAGTTATCTCATGACATGCTGCCAAGTGTCAATACATAGATCTCAGTAATTGTGTTCTGCCCCAACTGAAGAATTGGTCCAACTGTAGTTATCTCATGACATGCTGCCAAGTGTCAATACATAGATTTCAGTAATTGTGTTCTGGCCCAACTGAAGAATCAGCCGAACTGTAGTCGGATCTCAGTGTGTAGTAAGATGTTCAGGGCCAACTTAAGAATCAGCCCAATTGTAGTCGGATCTCAGTGTGTAGTAAGATATTCAGGGCCAACTTTAGAATCAGCCCAACTGTAGTCGGATCTCAGTGTTTAGTAAGATGTTCAGGGCCAACTTTAGAATCAGCCCAACTGTAGTTGGATCTCAGTAATTGTGTAGTAAGATGTTCTGGCCCAGCTTTAGAATCAGCCCAACTGTAGACGGATCTCAGTAATTGTGTAGTAAGATGTTCTGACCCAGATTTA
Source organism: Asterias rubens (assembly GCF_902459465.1). Lineage (NCBI taxonomy): Eukaryota > Metazoa > Echinodermata > Asteroidea > Forcipulatida > Asteriidae > Asterias > Asterias rubens. The sequence continues at coordinate 1,370,074 of NC_047081.1, read as the reverse complement.
GAATCAGCCCAACTGTAGTCGGATCTCAGTAATTGTGTAGTAAGATAAATTGGCCCAACTTTAGAATCAGCCCAATTGTAGTCTGAACTCAGTGTGTAGTAAGATGTCCAGGGCCAACTTTAGAATCAGCCCAACTGTAGTTGGATCTCAGTAATTGTGTAGTAAGATGTTCTGGCCCAACTTTAGAATCAGCCCAACTGTAGTCGGAACTCAGTGTGTAGTAAGATGTCCAAGGCCAACTTTAGAATCAGCCCAACTGTAGTTGGATCTCAGTAATTGTGTAGTAAGATGTTCTGGCCCAACTTAAGAAACGTCCCAACTGTAGTTGGGAAGGGTCCCAACTTGTATGTTGCAGTTGAGACTGTCCGACTTTAGCCCTACCCTTACAAGAATGAATTATCACGCCTGTCACACTCTCAATAATTTTGTTGAATGCATTATTCTTTCCCTGGAAAAACCAACTCCATTTGATCTGGGATTTGTCAAGCCACTTTTCTCGAATCCCCCAAATGTTTTGATCGTCCCAGAAGGCTCTCGTGTCAAGTCTAGTCCCAGCTCAAGAGGGAGTTTGAAGTGATTAAATGTGATGACTTTGCGTTGATGTTATGATGACTTGCGCTGAATAATATCCTCCTGCAACACCAGGGACCTTTGCTCAATTTCACTAAGCTGTTAAGCAGAAAATACCGCTTGACGAATTTCTTCGCGTAGGGAAAATTGAATTGGGCACCAGTAACAGCATTTATGTAAATTTTATAAAAAATGTAATTGGCTGAGACAAAAAGGGGGGAAGCTTTGGAACCAATTTTCAATTATTGGTTGTTTGGCTTGAAAAACTTGTTGTTTTTGGTTATAAGCTAAAATTTTCTAGAAATGCGAGGCAAATATCACAGAGCAATTTGTAAAAATATGGGATTTTGTGGCCACACTCAATCAAAAACATCAAAAGTTCAAATCAATTGCTACCATTTCCCGATTGAAACAAAATGAACCCCGCATTGCAAAGTGAGCTCTCCCCCCTCCTTTCCCTAATAAAATAAAACAACACTCCAGCCCCGCCAATTTGACTCGCGCATTACCCGCGTCATTAAACACAAATTTCCCGTGCCCAAAAAAAACCTGTCCCTCATTGGGTTCACGGTTGGCGTCTGTGGCAACGTTTGCCCCATTCTTAACTTCTGACATTTCTTTTCCTTAACGATGGGACATGGGGGGGGGGGGCTAAGAGGGTTACCCTGTTAGGGTAGAGTAATGGTTTCGCTGCATTGGTTGGGTTGGATTGTGATAGAAGCCCGGGCCCCCAAAAGGTTACGACTGGAAGGGAATAAGACGACGAGGTCGAACTATAGGGAGTCACGCACAGAGGGGCTGAACGCTGGGAATTTGACGTTAATCAAATGGCATTTGTGTGGCGCATTCCGTGCGATTAGGGCGTCCCATGTAATGCGTGTTGGGAAGAATTCATTGGAAAAAGTCGATTGCTATGCTCAATACCATGAATGAAAAAAACCCTTCCTCTATCAAAGGGTTTTGAATGACCAAACAGAAAAACCCTTCCTCTATCAAAGGGTTTTGAATGACCTAACAGTGTGTAAAAAACTGTATTCTAACTCAAGAAAATATTATTTTCTTGTATTGGCAAATACATACATCCAAATAAAAACATTAATCGAAATTACCAAGGGCAATTTTTACATCAAACATGACCACAATTATGTGTCAAGTTTTGTTACTTTTTACAATGTTACATCTTAAAGCATAAACACTTGTGTTGATGAAGTTTGCCTGTTTTATTTGTAATGTTTGTTGAAATCTGGAAGAGTAGACTATCGCTAAATTTACTCTCCAAGTATCCCATTGTTATCCCATTGAATGTTTTTTCTTGAAAACTAGAGGATTGAAATGCATGTACTCTTGAAAACTTAAGTATAAGGACAAATGTGTTTTCTCTTAAACCCATGGACACTCTCTCTTTAAAACTAACCGACATCCTTATTGATAATAAATTTCAGCCTTAATTAATGAGCACGTCATACAGATGATCCTTGTTATTTAAAAAGGAAATGAGATAATTTTCCAATGTCATATTTGATTTTTTCATGCAGTGTATAGAATTCAAGGCCAAACTTATAACGGAGCAGTACAAACTGGCTCTTCTCAGAGCCCACAATACTCACATTTGATTTAACATGGTGTCATCGCAAACCTTAGTTACTCAGGCTGAGTTCGGGCGGTGTGTTCTTGGCCCGATTGGGCTGTTCTCACGCCCGAACGATGAGAACATCCGAGAAAATTCACTCGTAACAAGATCACACGCCACCTTTCATCGGGGTTTCGAGATTGTGATGCAAGTCGCCAGACACACAAGGCCTGAAGGCCACTTCAAGGTGTGGGCTACAATTATTTTTTCCAGAGGCAGTTGCTACCTACTCCTAGGGCTGAAACAGGGTTACCCCTTTTACAGTCCATTTGGATGTAGGCTTGGATATCATCAGTTCGAAGCCTGGCTGGTAGAACAGAAAGCACTACCCCCCAATTTGCTGCCCCCAAACTATGGAATGTACTGACATCTGACGTTCAACACACTCAATCCATTGATTTTTTAAGCGAAAAGTAAAGACGGTTTTTATTTTTATGAATATTTGTGTTCATCTCCATCCCTCCCCTTCCCCCACCCCTCCGAATAGTTGGATGGGAGAAAGTCAAACATGCAGTCACAAGAAAGCACATCGGTGAGCTGGGCAAGACGAAAGGCACCGTCTCAATGGACGAGAGCATCCTACGAAGCTCTGAGGAACCCAGCTCACCTACAGACAGCTCCCCGCCCGAAGACTCTTACGGAAAGGTCAAAAGGTCGGAGGTCAGGAAGGTCGAACAGAAACGTGAAAAAGGTCGGTAGAGAAGGAAGTTGTCTCAAACTTTAAAAATTATACATAAAAACATACTAATACTTCCTTATCGTTTGATTGGTATAACACTTGTAATGTAGCATCCTTAATTTAGTTATGTAAACTGCTGTCAATATTGGACACTTCTCTACCTGTTTGTCGTGTGACAATGTCACGAAAAAAATTGTCTACCCTCATAAATGTAAAACTGTGGACATTGTGTTTTGGTCCCACAAAAAGTACCCAAGCCCTTTAAGCAAAGATTGTCAAGCAGTATTTTTTGCTTTATGAAAATGGGCCAAGGCAGTTTGATGATTGAAATATAAAAAATGGGCCTAGGCAGTTTGGTGTTTGAAAGCCTTGTTCCATTTGAAGACAAGATAACTTCTGTTTAAAAGTCCTTGAGCATAACACACAGTCACTGTGGTCTGTTCTTACATTAGCTTCTTGTTGACAGTTGTGGTCCCTCTGCTGTGAAGTGAGATGTCAGCTTAAAGGGAAGGTATCATTTGGTAATAACTCTTCAAATTAATGGCAATAAAAACATTTTGGGGATAGAAGCCTACAGCAGCTTTCGATAGGATAAAGCATTTTGAGAAACATTCCCTTTCGAAGTAATGAGGTTCTGTCAAATTTGTTCCTCAGAGCATGGACATTTTGACAAATTTTCAGGGAACTTTCTGCAGAATCAGGGAGAGTCGGCAGCTCTTGGATGGGAATGAATTTTCTCTTCACAATTCAGCTTTTAAAGTTTTTTTACTTGTTTTGTACACATGGATTGTGATGTTCCAGAGCCCCAACCCTCCTTGATTCTGCAGAAAATTCCATAAAATAAACCATGCTCTGATGAACTAACTCAAAAATCTCCCTGATTATGGAAGCTTTTTCCTTCTTACGTTTCAGAAGAGATTTGATTTTGTGGTACAAAGACAAGATCTAAGATGAAGTGGTGGAAAGTTCCAAAAAGATATACACAGTCGGGTATTACTATTGAGATGAAAAACTCAAGACCGTCAAACTTTACTGGCCAAACACTAAAGTCACTTGTCTCAGGCCTGTGGGTCCAGTGTAAAATTTGAGCTCTGAAATGGAAAAATATTGGCAGCGCTAACAAAGAATAATCGTCCCTTTAAGGAACAGAGTAAGACATCCACATGTCAACAGTTGTCTTGAGTGGGTGGAATGACCAATGAGTCAGGATGGAGATGTTGAATAAGCAATTGTCGAGAAAAATACAGCAGTGCTTTCAAATTCATTGTGACTTTATCACGCAGTTTGTTGCATGAGAAAGAATAGAAACAGCTGGTCATAGGGCCACCCCTTGTTATTTCATATGCATACAATATAAGGACAGAAACAACAAAACTACATGGTATATTAAAAAATATCATAGACACTCCATTCCACTGAAATTTTGACTTGCATTGTCATATATCTTGATACTATGTATAAGTCAGTATTACATGTACTTTGACAAAAATCAGTCTATGTATGACCCTAAATTTAAGCTCATTTCCACTTTATCGTACAATTGTTCACCTGTAGTATTCAGTTAGATAGATTGTTAGTTTTTTTTCTCAGGAATATGAACATTTGTTTTGCAACTTAAAAAAGGGATGGAAAACCACATTTAATAAGGAATTTTCCGTGGGTGCTGCGGATTAAAATTCAAGGCCTGATTCAGGGAAGGATGTAGTTCACAAAACCACCATGGTCTTATGGATTTTTTTTATTACACACATGGTCTATTTAATAGACCAATTAAAATTAATTACAAATGAGAAAAGACAGAGATCTTATGTGATGACAACTATTTCCCTCGTTAAAAGAGAAACCTTGGAGCCATCGTTATGTGTGATTCAACGGTATTGGTTTGTTGGAAAGGTCATGACTCCGAGACCACACAGGAAATGTGAAATCTCTAAATCTAACCTTGATGATCTTGATGACCTCATTGGTTTTTTCTTATAAGTTTTACATAATGCGGGCTTAATTCTTAGTTCATTTTTTGGGTGGGCACCAAGGCAATGACCAGGGCCCAGTTTCAGAGAGCCGCTTAAGCAGGGAATATTGCTTAACAAATCTCTGCTAAGCAAAAAAAGTGAGTAATAAGTTGAAAAGGTACATGTGACATTGTATTTCGGCTGGTAACCTTACTGTTGTTATGTTAGCATGCATTTGTTGTGCTTAGCTAATTTTTGTGCTTAAGCAGCTACACATGTATATGAAATAGAGGCCTGTCTATCATTCAAAACCCCAGTGGATTGAATGGTCGTACAGTAGGAGGGTTGACTGTGGAACGTCCACAAGATATTGCAGGCTGGCATAGTTTATCATTCATAACCCCAGTGGATTGAATGGTCGTACAGTAGGAGGGTTGACTGTGGAACGTGTAGATACAATCGCCACAAGATATTGCAGGCTGGCATAGTTTATCATTCATAACCCAAGTTGATTGAATGGTCGTACAGTAGGAGGGTTGACTGTGGAACGTCCACAAGATATTGCAGGCTGGCATAGTTTATCATTCATAACCCCAGTGGATTGAATGGTCGTACAGTAGGAGGGTTGACTGTGGAACGTGTAGATACAATCACCACAAGATATTGCAGGCTGGCATAGTTTATCATTCAAAATTGTAGTGGATGATATTGAATGATCAGACAGTAGGATGGTTGTTGTAGATTTTTTCCCAGTCTTGACAACATCCAAGTTGAAAATTGGTCATCAAAACTTTATAGTACATGTAAATCTTCAGAATTGGTGAGATCAGTTTTCCAAAGAACTTCCCTGAATAATTCCAAGCTGCGAAGTATCGCAAAAACTTGTAGCAAGTAGTTTTTTTTCAATGTTGTTTGTTGTGACTAGTTTTGGTGCCATACCTCATCAGCCACCAAAATGTCACAGCGGTTGATGTTTTAATCTCTTAGTTCCTAGCCACCCTGCTCTCCTGAGAGGAACGCGTACTTCAACACCATCCGATCTGTTCAAAACAATTTGGATGAGTCACTGACACCAACTACATGTTCCTTAATTGTCAAAGTTGTCAAAGTTTGGTGATGCTGCGTGTCCCTGTAAAGTTGTAGGTTAAAACAAGAAGAGTTTGCGGACTATCTCCGGATTTGTTGAAGTTTGGAAAGATCTAGATTTTGTTCCTGATTTGCGGAAGGAAAACCGTTTTTGGAAAAGTTGTGGAATACATTTCTTTGGAATGTTGTGTCTGTTTTGCAGAGAGGATTCTGATTTTTGGGGTAAATTATTTGATTTTTGTGCTTAACTTTTTTGGTTACTAGTTGTTATCAACTTTACTTGCGTGTGTTTGGACAGATATGGTTATGTTTTTCTTGAAGTTTGAGTGTCTGGATTATCATGGCTACTTTGAGTTTGTTTTGATTTTTGTTTCCCTTTGGATTATTTCTGACATTCCTAATAATGTAACATATAAAAAACATTGTTTTGCTTTTTTAGAAACTGTGTGGACAACTTAACTTGGTCTTAGAAAAATGCTGACTCCATGAAATTGTTAACATTTGACCACAGAAAAATTGTAGTACAGGTTTTTCAATGACTGTTGTCACTAAATATTGAGACGTTCTCTCAATGGAATTACAATTTAAACGGTAAATTGTGACTAAGCAAGTCATTGTACCAGACTTTATTCAAATCTAATTCGCAAATAGCATATTGCTAAGAAGGATTCATTTTAATCTGAAGTAATCCGAACCTTTTGGTTTCCTCTGATTTTTTTTTTTTCACAGAGAGAGGCCAGCCCCCTCCATACGAGGCCCAACAGAGCCCCCTGGCCATCTATGAATCCCTTCAGGCAAACCTCTCTGAAGACTTTGCCAAGAAGATGGAGAAATGGGACAGGAAGAAGCAGAAACAATGCAGTAGTACAGGTACAATAGGGACTTTTCGTTTTCGGCGACGGATGGTTCTGCGACAATTGTTCAGCTAAACGTTGTCGTTTTCAGCACAACGAAGATTCATCCCAAGTACTGTCGTAGAAATTGAGGGACGACCAAGAACCATTATTTAGAATTTTAAAAAAGGCAGTGACGCTAGATGTGGGATTCAGGCCTGTATGCTTCGTTTTTAAAGGGCAGACACCAATGCATTTTTTCTTTGGTAAACGGCACCCAATAAGGAAATTGTAAACAATTTTCCAAACAAATCCTCAAAGTTAACTGAGGACTTTTGTTACAGGTACTCATGTGAATGGGCCTTTACTGCAAAAACAAGGGACGTTTGTAAACTTGTATTTTAAGAAATCATGTGTAAGCTTACAATTGAGCAAAGTGACAGACAACTACCGGGACCCCTGTTTCTGGTGCTCATGCGAACAGGCCTTTACTACACACTACGCATGCAACCCGTACAGTCATAACTTGTCTCCTTGCTCTTGACTGATACAAGGATTTCCAGGTTCCTGTGTTAATTAAAGAAGGTTTACCATTCATGACGAGTTAACGAAGGGCTGTTGTCGCTGGTAGGGAGTGTAGAGTCATCTCCAAGTTCAAGTTTGAAGTCAGGGATAAAGTTCTAATACTTCCTGGGCACCATTTGTCGTTTGTTGTATTTAGAGGGCATCAAGGCAGGGTATACTTTTGGTGATTGTCAAACACCAGTATCCCCACTTGGTGTTTCCCAACATTAACATAAAAAAACAAACCTGTTAAAATGTGTGCGCAATTGGTCTTCGAAGTTGCAAGAAAGTTATGAAAGAAAAAACACCCTTGTTGAACAAATTTGTGTGAATGAGCTGCATTCTTGATTCAATGTCGCTAAATAAATGCCCGATTTGTAGCCTATACTGTTTCAGTAAATTTGAAATGCGTTGGGATCGCTGCTTAATGCTGAAGCTTCATAAAGTTTAGGGTAATCAATTATTTTCAATTATTTTCCACAGGCGTTTCTCCGTTGGAAAGAACCAAACAATCGTCGCTTGACAGCTGCTCCTCCGATGCGGGGACCCTCCCCACCAGCGATCTAGAGGCTGAGCTCCAGAAGGGTCTAACCGAAGACTTCTACAAGAAACTAGCCGAGTGGGATAAACTGAAACATCACAAGGGGGTGGGGGCCATCCCAACCAGCCCCAAGGGAGAGCCAAAACACAAACAGAAGATCGCCAAGGACGGTAAAAAGACGGCCAAATCTACAAAGTAAGCCATCATGTTTTAAATATAGTAATAATAATACTGAAGTCTTATATAGTGCTTTATCACACCCAATGGGCATCTCAAAGCACCTACCCACAATTTTGAAGGAAAAAAAAGAGAAAAAAAAGTCAATTTATTTTTTAAAATTGATTAAATTCTGAATGCCTTTAAGGTATAGTGTTATTCATTCTGAAGCAATTAGATCAGCCTTAGTATTAGTGGAGATACTTTCAGCACAGCATGGATGGACTGGCATAAAACTCGACATTATGTTGTTGAAGATTAGCCGAGACTGTCCGTCATAATTTACGACATCCTCTCAGTACAAATTGATTGTTCCTGAAATATGCTTTTATTATTAAACTCCTCTAACAAACAGAAGTCTTACCAAGGACAAGGAACGTGACAAAAACAAGGTCAAAGACACCCCTCAGCAGAGAAGCAAATCGCCCGAGTCATCAGCCGCTAGAAAGGTCTCCCCGCCGCCAGACGCAATCTACGCTACTGAGCATATCACCGTCTTCGCTAAGCAAGGCGGGAAACTCAAACTAGAAGGCGCTTCCAAGGAGTTCTCCAAGAAATACAAAGAGTGGGAGAAGAAAGAGAAGAAGAAGAGGAGCTCTCCGGCCCTCCGCACCGAAGACATCTCGTCTCCGTTGACGGAGCAAGCCGTGCCCCTACCTGGCTACTTCACGGACGGGACACCCCCAACGCCTTCAAGCCCCACAGCGAACGACCCCAGCGAAACCGATAACCTGTACGTCATCGCACATGCCACGCCAGTCATCGTTGAGCCCGATTTTGAGCATAAAGAAGTCCGACACGCCAGATCCGGCGATCCCATATTTAGAACTCAATCCGCGCCTCCAGCGACAGTTTCCAATTTCCCGGCGGTGTCGCAAGGAGATCTTTGCGTTTCGCAGCAGACCGTCTTGGAAGAGGACCATTTTAACACGGAGCCGGTGAATTCTCAGATTCCGAAGGAGAGGGTGGACAGACTCGAGAAGAGGAACTCGTTCTTGGCGGAGCAGCTCAAGATGGACGATGTCAACCTCCAGGCCGTCCAGGAAGAGATCGTGAACGTGGAGGAGCAACTGGCCGAGATCACCGGCGAACCAACTGGTGGGTTTTAGGTTTTTGATTCCCCCCTTTTGAATTTTACTCCAAACTGCTTTGAATTCATTAGAATCCTACAGCTAATTAGAACTCAAACCTCTTGATAATTTTGATTTGTTTTGAAATTAGGATATTATGTCAACACGCGACATTTGAAAATTGCATATTCGTACATGACCTTTACTTTGACTTGTTAATGTGAATAGAAGTAGGTCAAATCATTTGCAGCAGCTATGGGCATTTTGGTACAAGCCTCTTGTGCGCTTGTGGCAGCTATGCCGTCGACTTCACAAAGCCCTTCCTAACTTAGGATGAATCTTATGACTTAGGACGAGTCCCAACCCTGCACTGTATTATGCAGACCTTAACATTAATCTTAAGTTAGGACGAGTTACTTGTCCTAGCTCAAGATAAGACGAGCCCTAACTCTTTGTGAAATCGACCCCAGGTCTCTTTAGGGTTAAATGACTGCGCTTCGCAATGAAGCCTACCAGCTATGTATAGATGCACTAACTGTAGGAATTTGCAGCTTGTAACCAGCTAATTCACCTCACCAAATTTGTCATGCTTAGCACATAGGCTTGTGAATCAAAATTTAATTAAGACCAAGCCCCTCCCTAAAACCAAACAAATCTTCTTTTCTGCCCAACCACCCAAAACCCTTAATTCCTTATTCTGCCCAAAATACTTATTTCTTACCCATTAAAAAAGAAAAAGAGAGAAAAGAGTTTTATTTTGGTTGGACTTAAAAGAAACATCCTGTGATTCATCGAGTCCTTCCTCAGCGACTCGTAACCCCAACCTCCTACCCCCCCCCCCAAACAATGTCTGGCTTTTACTTTTGATCACATCTTACACAACAGGTCAAAAGTTGGCAGCACTTAAATGAACTTGGAGGGGTTTAACGCAATACTGTCAACGGCAAACTTAAGCTCTAAGCTTCCTTTCAGGATAGCATGATCCATGAGGAATGTTCTCGGTGATGACAATTTTATCCAAAGCTTTCTTTTTAGGAACGCATAACTGATCTCGAAGGAAAAGGGAATCCATTGGGCGTGGATATAGTGAGAATTTCTCAACTCTTGTTTTATCAAGAAATGTCTCTCTCTTTAGAGTTGTATCGTAAAAGAATACAGCAACACAAACTTTTTTTTAAATTTTTTTTTTTAGGAATTTGTTAGCTAAGTGTTAGCCAATCGTTTACAATTTTACTTAAACTTGTTAATTTTTACACCTCTAGTTTTACTCTGTTCGATATTAAGGGTAGGAATACACAAAGCTGTGGGGTCTTTTAGACAATTGAACAAAGGTTTCCACAACATTTTTCCTTAAAATAATAGAACAAAAATAGCAAGTCCCCACAACTGTGCGTGAAAAAGAAAGTGTGTACTCAAAAACAAATTTAAATAGAGAGATCGGTATTTTGGGGTTATTATTCTGTTTTAGATGTTGGGTTACAGAGAACTTAACAGCAAAATGCAACTTTTTTTGCATATTTAATAAGCTTAATGACCACAACGCACTTGGCTCCTCACTCATTGAGCAACGCACTAACATTAACGGCCAAAACTCGCTTTATGTTCAGAGGATCGCATGGAACGACGAGTGAGTACCTGCTCAATCGGCGAATCAGCCCTCGAAGCCGAACTCCTGGAGATTAAAAACCAGATCGCTCAACTCGAGCAGCACCTCATGAGGCGGCGACCCCGGAACAGGGGTCACCGTGAGGTCGGAGGTCATGAGGAGGTCAAAGAACAGGAGGAAGTGCAGAGAATGTCAACGGAGAATGTCAAAGTTGAAGAGAGTTCTGCAGGTTTGTTTTGCTGATGGCTTGTCTGATGATTTTTGCACCTTTTTGTTTTTTCCTGGAAATAATACTTTCGCTTTTTCTGGATCGTCTCTTTTCTTTCTTGAGTCTTTTGCACTGTTCTTCTTCTAATGAGATTAATTTTGGGCACTTTTTTAAAGGTATGCATAACCCTTTTTTTATTTCTTCTGAAAGGTAACTTTCCCTTCTTTTAATTTTTTTTTTCTGGACTTCTGTTTTTCTTTCTTTGGTGTGATTTCATTTGCGCTTTCAATTATTTCTCGCAAAAAAAATCTGTGGCTTTTGTTTTTCTTCTTTTCAATTTCTCTTGAAGTTTTGAGTTTTGTTCTGCAGCTGTTTTCGTTGATCTATTCTTTTAGATTTCTGCTTCAGGTTCATTTTCCTTTAATTTTTTGCATAAAGCAAATGATTGGCTTGTGCACGCTTTTCTAATGTGATGAATTTGTGTTTCTCTTTTTTTTTGCCTGCAAACACGGCCAGATTGTCTGCAATTAGGGTTCGTAGAAAAAGTGTTTGAAAAGTTGCAGTGTTCCGGTTGGATTGCTGTTTTGTATTTCATTCTGGTTGCTTGCAGTTTTTAAATCTTTGTTTTGAGTCATTCCTTTCCAAAGTTATTTATTCATTTAGCCATTAGGTCTTCAATTCAGTAACCCATTTCGATCAGTTGTCACACATTCATTTTGATTATAGTTCATTTGATTTGTTTATATTTTAGTTACTTGGTTTTGTAGTCTTTTTGTGTGTTAATGTATTGTTTCTTTCAGCACCTTTGTTTTTGTCAGATATAACTATATAAATAAATAGTAAACTTGCTAAAAACTTGACAAAAGAGCTAGTGTGGTCTAAACCATCTTGACGCTTCGAACAGAATTCTGCTCGTGTTCATGAGAGTTTACTGTTAAAAACTTCAAGACCACCTCAGCTCTTTTTAGAGCCAAAACTCCCACAGATTTAGTACATGCTTGTTACCGCAAGTTTACTATTTATGTATAGTTTATTCTTATATTTCACACCATGCAGAGCTAAACACCACTTATTTGTGTTTTAGTTTCTATACATTTTTAGTGGTTTTTCTTTTACCCTGCAACTTCACTGATCATTCACATGCACTGTAACACATACACTACAAAAGATGCACACATACGGAAATTTGCATGCGAACACACATCGCGAGTGCCTAGATTGATGCATTGAAAATAAATCAAATACCTTCTTTAAATGACATTTATAAATTATTTCCTTTTAAAGTTTTGGAAGTTTCTTTTAAATTAAGAAATGATTGATGCATTGAAATTTAATGCAAACTTCCCTTTTAAATCCCATTTGAGGTTTATTTCCTGCATCCCCTTTCCTGAGAGTTTTGTTTTCTTTTTTTTGGGTCGTTCACAATTATCAACATTTTCACATACCGTTCACTTTTTCAATACCCTTCCGTCCCTCCTATGAATAAGTGTACAAGATTTTTTTAATTTTTGTGCTCACACTATTCTACATAGAGATGCTTGGGTGTGATAAGCGAGAAGCGAGTTGGGTACCCGTCGCAGTGATGTTAACTGTATGGTATATACCATGTGTACATAAAGCTTGGCCCTTCTACTCAATAAATTGTTCTTTCTTCTTTTCCTTAGACCAAATATCATGCCCCCCCCCCCAAAAAAAAAAAAAAAATAACAAAATCTTAAAAATTAGTTGTCTAATTTTCAAGACACATGTTTTGAATCGAAGCTTTGTCTCCATGCATGTTTTTGCCAAATCCTGAAACCAACCTCGGATGTGACCAAAATTCTTGACGATGTTCTATTTTCCCTACACTCATCCTGTTATGCCAAAGAGTGACTTCATCTGCTCGCTGTACCTCGTTTCCCCTAATTATAACCTCCTCAACCCCTAGAATAACCGCAAAACAACCCTGGGGATCCCTGACCCCCAGCGCAGAAACCCCCCCCCCCCCATCCTTCAATCATGATCCTCCACCTCCACCACCCAGGCTAAATTTACAGAACTGCTAAAAGTTACTGGACACGTTTACTACTTATCAAAGACCAGTCTTCTCACTTGGTGTATAAGCTTAATATACCGGTAACCAATTTTGAAAATTTGGGCTCATTTGGTCATCGAAACTGCAAGAAAATAATAAAAGAAAGAACACAAATTGTTGCACAAATTTGTGTGCTTTCAGATGCCTAGAAAGGCTTCAGGCCCTAATACTTGGTGACTCACTAACCCTTGTATCCGGGCTGAAAATCCAATTTGTCAGGTCTACTCAGCGCTTTGGTCAGTGTTCTAGGGTCTTGAAAAAATTCCTTTATATTTTTGTTTTTTGTTTGGGAAAAGGGGATATGTATCACATTCAAGGATATTAGGTGTTTTTTACATGAAATAAATGACCTAAGTTTAGGCTTAACTAAGTATGTAACAGCCAATGATTTTTTTTTTTTTTGGGGGGGGGGGGTGGGGGGCGGGGGGAGGGGTCATTGTATGTGTTATCCAGTCCATCATGATACAATTCTTCTTAGATCAGTCTGGTGTCCTGCCATGGGATGGAGGTGTCTCCTGTAATAGTTTGGTTCCATTTGTCAATCTACGTCTCCAGACATACCAGTCATATCTTAAGTCTGGTATCCCCTCTCTCGCTTCTAGTCAGAGTGTATCAATCAGCCAACTTCAACCGGAGTCCGATATCATTTCATACTTCCTTTGGTAAGTTACTCACTTCTGCCAACGGATACAAAGCCGTATTTGATCTGTATGGTGTCCCGTCTCCCCCATGGGATTGGCAGTATCCATCAGTTATCCTAAATCAGTCAGTGGTGTCCGATGTCCGCAACCCATCCTCAATCATCCCAACAAGAGGAGTCAATTCAAGACGACATTCGATGCTAGGCTGTCTTAGATCTAGTATCCTTTCTCCCTCATGGGAATAACAGGCATCCTGAAGTAGTCAGGATACATCTGTTCATTGCAGTCTATTATGCTGTCCCTTATTGTTATCAAGCAATGTTGTTTTCAATTCTGTCTGGTATCCTGTCTCCCTTATTGTATTAAAGACATACTATACATAAGCAGGACTGGAGAACCTGGAAATCCCTCAACTGACTACGTACAGAGGTGGGACGATGCAAGACAAACATGAAGAAATGGGGGTATACCGACGATGATGACACCAAATGCTATTGTGGCACATCACCCCAATCTATGCCACCTTTTATGATGCCCAGCCCTTGAGGAGCAGTGCTGCCTTAAAGACCTGATGGCAGCAAAGGAGAAGGCTGTGAGATGAGTCCAATCCTGGTCCGAACATTTGAAGAGTAGATGATGGACTTGAAAGAAAAAGAAAACATGCTGGGGTTTTTGGGTTTTTTTTTTCCCCTCAAAACTTTGACATCAGATTTGACTCTTTGGCCTCGGCTTCATTTTATAGTATCATGGCTCATCACTCCTTTACCAAATGTAGACGGTTCCAGAATGGCTGCTGGAGCCTTAAGCTGGAACGGGAGCCAAGATTCGCCAGCTTTCCACACTCAAGTCATGTCCGGTCTCTTATCCCAGTCTCCGTTACAGTCACCGAATGGCGTTAACTGATGTTAAGACGTCAGATATCCTGTTAAAATGTCCTCTGGGATGTTACCACATCCAGGAATTTTACGGCTGCTTCTTCGGTTGTCAGGTCAGAAGGATCAGTTATCGGCAAACCTGTGTCAGGTGTATTGTGTTTTATCTGCAGGTGTTTGTCGATCGTGTCAATTATCAACGATCAGTCTCGGACATCAGAGGTGTACCTGTGATCCCACTGTTGCAAGGTGTCATGGCCGTGACATACTTTTTAACAAACTACATGATCGATTGACCGTTAACATTGTACATTTGGTTTGAGATACCCTGTGGGTATAAATACTCGCTGGATAGATTATAATAGATGTTAGATAATGTTCTTTGAGCACTTGTCTGCTTTCAATTCTACTACCACGGAGTAGATTTAAAAAATATATTTCCTGCTTATTAGGAAGAAAATCAGCCGGTACTACTACTTCGCTTAGTGGATAGAGGAGACTTTTCTTTATTCCTAACAACCGCCAAACTCTTTTTCACTCAGCTACTGTTGTCCTGAGCAATTTTAACATCTTTTTGTGGGGGGGGGGGGGAGGATCTGTAAGTTCCATTAACAATTACGAACCTGGAAGCCAGCCAAAGCAAACAAACATTACGGACATTGGCCAAGAAATGTCAATCTCTATTCCCAATATCAAGCGACCGTAAATCCTTGCCCTTTGGGGATCAAATACTCACTGAGTAAAAACAGCATCTAATTCACACGTCAATTATCTTTGGAATTTTCTCAAAGCATTTGCCCTTTTGAGCTTGACATTTGGACAATTTCTCCTTCGGACAATCAACAATTTCACGGCGTTGGCAATCAATGAAATAGTTGTGCTTACTTTGTCTGATTTGGGGAAGTCTGTGTCTTTCAACCGGTCCATAGTAGGGTGATTCGGCTTTCTCCAGGGCACTAGAAATGTGATTCATCGACAGGAAATCAAGTTTGGGGGAACCAGAAACTTCTGTCTAAAAGCGAAAATGCATTTCATACATAGCAGTTCTGTTTCATGGCAGATAGTTTGTGGCATGTTTTGTTCGTTAAAGTCACAGGGGGCACTCTGTATATTTCTAATAGGACACAGACTTAAAGGGGGTAAACAGATATTACGGTCAATAGCACTTCTTGGATTCAAATTTTGGGGCATATAAACCACATTACTGAAGAGTGAAATGATTTTGAAATGCTTACTATCGTAAGCTGCAGTACTTTTAACCAAGAAAGTTTTTATTGCAATCACAAATCCTTTAAACACGCTCTACCGATGCTATTTAAGAACATTTTGTGCGCAATCCAAACCCATGACTGTGCCAAATTAGTCTCCAACAACGCTGACGTAAAAATAGCCGTGAATTTCTTTCTCTGAAACCATGGGGAGGGTTCTTAGGATAGTGTGCAACGATCATGGCTCCAGATTAATTTGTCTAAGTAAGAACACAATGCATTGTGACAGCTGGGTTTGGAATATCTGTGATGGTATGTCATCATTCTTCTTCGCCTGTCTCCATTTATTTTATTTTTTTCCCCCCCTTTATTTATTTATTTATTATTTTTTTTTTTGCGTTTGCGTTTTACCACTTCATCGTCTGTGTAAGGGAATAAATGTTACCTCTATAAAACAGTTATTAATATTTTGGGGTTGCATGAAGAAAATTAGTTTAAATGACGAACAGAAATATATTTATGCAGAAGATATATAGTGTGGAGATCCATATAGAACTTAGAAAGTGAATACCTATTTGGTTTTTACCTACTTTTTGTGTTTGCGTTTGTGTTTTACAACTTCATTATCCGTGTAAGTGAACGAATGTTAACTTTTAATAACAAAAAATGATTTGGGTATGAACAAAGAAAATTGTTTAAATGACCAACAGGAATATAGTTATGCAGAAAATCAGATATACACATAGTCTTGAGTCCATGAAGAACAAAAGTGAATACCTACTCGGTCATTTTTTTAGTATCTTAACCTTCTGCTTACTGACTTCCTTATTGAATCCCACGCATACCCGATGAAGTGTTCAGCCAATACTGTTCTAAATGACCTCCTTCTCTCTTAAACTTTACACCCCAAAACATAATTCATCCATTTTCGAAAACAAGTTGGGATGACTTGCCCCGCAACAAATCACGTTTTTACGCAAACCAGCTTTTGTGCCCCTGCATTTTGTCCACCAAAACTCAGGGGAAAATCCTCAATACTTCTCATATTAAAAAAAAATAGAAAACGATTAATTGCCTTTTTGCCACTTCAGGAAAATGATTTGAAGAAAACCATCCCTCCATTTCAAGAGAACGGCAAGGTCTCAAATCGTCGCCAAAATCCCCTAAATTAATCTGAATGGAGACATCGGTTCCTCTGCCCCGACGCTCCCATGTGGACATCCGATAAAAAGCACCCCGTTGCCAAGTATGACAAGATGATGAATTGATGAAATAAATGAAAAAGGGTACTTTTTGGTTTTCCTGTTGGGAATTGCTTGGTGATTCAGTCAAGTGGGTAAGAAACTAGTGGTGGGTCACTTAAAAATGTAAGCAAAGGTTGTTCTCTTGAGGATGGACTGACCTGTTTCTATACGCAAGTTTGTTGAAGGAGCTGGACTGTGTAAAGCATCAACATGTGTCGGCCATTTTGGTCTCGTTCCACAAGTTCAACAGCAGTAGTGGATACCCTTTCTCATAACACAACAATGGGGATCAGACTATTTTACTCTTCCATCCTTGGAAAGTGTCTGCTTTATGAAATGGGCCAGGCACCAACTTCTTACGACCGTTTAAGCAGAAAGTATTGCCCAACAAGTTTCTGCTCAGCAGAAATGCACAGGATACCAGTCACAAATTAATGTGACATGGTACTTTGGATGGTGACCTTATCCTGGTAACCATACTTATTTAGAGCTTAGCTGCTTTTTGGTCTCCAAGTTATAACACAGGTTTATTTCAAACCTCACTCATAATGTAAAAAGGGTAAAAGCACAATCACCTTGCCAAATATTTTCAGTTAAAACTGCTCTCGTCCTTTTGAAAAAATGCTGACTAAATTTCCAGAGGGATCAAAAGTTCCTCAAGTGCTTACATCATACTGTAACCTTTTCTACCTCACGTGCAATATTGATATTTGAAGAATAAAGAAAACACAGTTTTCAACACCTTGTGGGTTGTAGCCCCCACCTCCATCCTGCTCCAAGCTGTCTCTAACCTTTATATCCCCCTCCTTATTCCTGATTGCCTACATCCTTTTTATAACCTAAATTTTGTTTTCTTTTCTATGATGGATAAAGAGCCCACGTAGCATGTGCATTCTCATTCTTTCGATGAGTCAAAAGGAACTTTATTTCGGCTTTTAAGAACTTTGTTAGGCGTGAGTTTAAAAACCTGGAAGCCCTCTTGGTGTTGAAGGAAGTTAATACTTAACTAATCCCTGTTAATGACTAAAGGCTACACTGACAGGGTCGTTTCAAATATGGCTAAGGTGTGCTCTTTAACAAGCTTTTGCTAGGAGGGATCTTGAGGGGACCATTTTAAGGCCACTAACACCCGAGTCCCATTTCATAGAGCTACTTAAACGGCAAATATTGCTTTAAAATAGCTAAGCACAGTAAAATTTTGCTTACCAGAATAAGGTTAAAGGCCAAACTTCTATGTCACTTGTACACTTTTGGACTGGTACCCTGCTCATTTCTGTTCAGCAGAAAATTGTTTAGCAATAGTTTCTGCTTAAGCAGCTCTATGATAATGGGCACAGGCAAGTCTCACACTTTGGTTGAAGCATGTGTAAATCTGTGTAGTTACTTAAATATCAAATGACCGGTAACTGGTGGATTATGGTCAACCAGTGGATTACAGGCAACCTTTCCTTTCAGTTAATCTCAAGTTGATGTTATTTGCCGAGTGTAAAGGACGACTTACAAGCTATTAAACCCATCCTCCTGAACCTGGACGTCTCATAAAATTAAGATTGCAATTTTTAAATTAAGCTGGAAATTTTGGTCGACTGAAATCCATACACTCAAGTAAAAAACACTTTGGCATGAGATAAGGGGATGCAAGAAACAGTGAATTAATTCAGACTAATCCCCCACTCCTCTCTCTTGTCTAACAAATATTGTTGGTTAAACCTCGGAAGGAAACAAGGAACTGGGCACTTCTGTTTCTTGTATGAACCTGGTCACCCCCCTGGTCTTAGCTCGGAGGTATGGTTCAGTCTATTTATGGGCAGAGGTGATCTAGGAAGGAAACTGGCTGCCGCCGAATCTGTTGTGCGTTTTCTCACCGTCTTTAAATAGAGTCTTCCTCGTAGGGGTATCTTCGGGGCGTGAATGTGACACTGGGTACAAGGTTGTGGAAACGGAGAGCTCATTCCGCATTATCTCCTGGGAAGCAGGATTCATTCTTGCTCAGATTTTGTCTCTTTTTGAGGGCATAGGAGCCCAATTTCATAAAGCCTGTAAGCGCCACAAATTGCTAAGCACGAACAAATTTCGCTTAGAAGAAACTGGTCACCAGCCAATGGCGGGGGTCCATAGAGTCCACATTGTTGGCTTAGCATAGAAATTACTTATCTTAAGGTACATTCATTTTCATTTCACATAAATTTTCATCTCATGTAGGAATCAAACATCTTTAAATAGACCTGTCTGTATTTTGGTGTAAATTATCAAGAAATTAATATTTTATAGGGGTATCCTCCCTTCCTTCCACCTCCACATCAACCACTTGCATTCTTGCATAATAATTCCTCTTCTCGTACATTCCAATCCACTGACCCCCTGTTAAGATTTTTTATCCATTGCAAGGAAGCACAAATATTATTCCTCTTTCCACTTACCTTCAATCTTCTAGCACAGGTGACGCTGTAATTAGTTAATTTGTGTAACATTTCTGTTTAATGCTCAACATATTCCGGTGAACAAATCTACTTTCCTTTCCCTCTACCTTCCCTTTCGGTGTGGAGTGATGCATCATTGACCTTTGCGATGACCTCAGATTTTGCAACCTCATTATTTTTGGTGTCCGCCCTACTTTACCAAAATTGGCGCCGTTTGGAATTACTGGGGTTTTGGGGGGATATTTGGGTGAATTAGCTTGACATTTTTGTTGTCCTTAAAAAGACCTCTCCCATGTTGATAAACAAATTTCGATAGTCAGCATGGACGCTCGATTCGTAGCAAGGCACTCGATGGTGTTGACTCATTTATTACCGTTTTTTATCAAGTTAGTTATGCTTACAGGCTTAATGAAATTGTGCCCTGGTGTTGGGATTGACCTTTCATCATTTACATAGTCTTATTTCCAGAAGTTATTTTTGTTTTATGTCACAGACTTTACTCCGGTCCCAATCACAGCAGCAGCAGAGGTGCAAACAGAGGAGACACAATCAGCAGATCAAGAAACTCCTTGTGAGAAGACTAGATCTGACCCCACTGAAGCGCTTGAGAAGAGTCTACAGGAAAGAGAGGCTATCATTAAATTATTACAGGTAACAATTATGCAGCAGTAACCACTGAGCCAACCTGACTGCTCTCAAATAAAGCCTTGAAAAAGTTCTACAAGGCAATCGGAGTCACTCTTGAATAGGGGCAACCATGTGTTCTCCATTCAGACTAGCGAGTCCACTAACACAGACACAGAGCTGAGCTGGGTGTTAGTCTGGTGCTTCCCAAGCTTACACAAGCCTAAAATATAGCTTTAAGACAGACATCCATAAGGCCACATCAAAGAAAAACTTGCTTAGCATTCCACCTGTTTCTTTTTAGAGGCCGCCCTCCTTATTTTTTTTCTTCTCTATTTTGTAATTAAAAAAATAGGAAAAAAAACACCAATATTTTAACATTATCAGTTTTGAAAAAAAGACCAGCTGGTTGTCTTTAAACATAATTTTGTCGGGTGATAATTTTGTGGGAAAAAACAAAATTCCTTCCTTCCTTTTTTTTTGGTTTTTTTGTTTTTTTGTTTGTTGGTGTGTTGTTGTTTTTATTTTGCCTAAAGTCACCCCCTTCTCTCTCTCGCTCTTTGTGTATCTCCCTCTACAGGCAAGGCTTGATAGACAAGCTCTGGAGATAAACTACCTCAAGAATGGATCAGACGCTGCCAGTATGTTTAGAAGAGCCAAGAGTTTCACCGCTAAGGATAAGAAAACATTCGTAAGTTGAAAACAAGATTTAAAGGAGTAAAAAATAACAAAATTGTCAAGCCCCGTATCATTCGTGAAAAATTTAAGTAAAAGAACTTATTTGGTGTTCTACCAACATAGCTTTTTACAATTCCATTTTTATATTGAAGTTATTGTCAAGTTTATCTTAACATTTTTAGGATCCACGCTCCATGAAGCTCATCGACATCCTCCAGGAGAAGCCAGAAGGCTCGACAGACAACCTTCACTCTGAGAATCAATCAGAGTCGTCCAAGTCACTCAAGACAGATAGCACCCCCTCACTTGAGACGCTTCACATATCAGGTACGTTTCTTCTTTCAAGGTTCTTTAGAATCTGTCTTTAGAAACGTCCAATCCAGTCAGTATACCAGACTTTTTGTGACTATCGATGGCATGTCGTGTTTTAGCAAGAAAGTGCACTGGACTCAAGCTCTGTTGTTTCGGATCGGCAGAGTGTCGGTTCGAGTCCCAATAGGAGACTTTGGAACTGAGAAACATTTCTGATAGTAATGCTTCTCAATTTCAACACCTTTACTTCGAAGTGAAATGTTTCTCAAAATGCTCTATACCAGCATAATGCCATTATTATTGTTGATTTTGGGGGTTTAATTCTCTGTAATTTTTGTTTTGTTTTTGTATGGACTTTTTGCCCTACGGTGAATCTGTATCTAATTGTTTTTTTTTATTTACTTTTTGCAGCTGAAGATATACGAATGGACACAGCGGTTGAGGAGAAGCTTGAGACGCAAGAAAACAAAGAAAAGGTATAAACTGGTTTCAATCTTTTCTTATCCTGAGAGCTATTATAGAATTCAGTTATGTTTGATGGATGAATTATACCTCTGACTTCTGACCTTAACTTTCCTGTTTCATTCTCTCAATTTTCCAACAGAAGGAAGTCAAGAGTGGAGAGATTAAACCTGCAGTTTCAACAGAAGTCGAAACTCCAGAGGTACCAGCGGCTGAAGCTGTCAAACAGCCTTCAGCTTCTTCAGAGGTTGAGACGAGAGCATCTCTGAAAGAGTATCCTGGTCTTTATGGTCCGATTGAAACAAAACCCAAGCGCCGTCGACCAAGGAGTATAGAGCCACCTCTGTGCCCTCCTGAGGAGACCCAGACACAGGAGAGCCATGCTGCTGTGGATTCCCTTCTCGCCAAGAAGGAGGAAGACCAAACCAAAACGCAAGAGTCTCGCCCTGGCAGCTTGTCACCAAGATCGCCTTTACTGAAGAAGTCGAGGGACTCGGCAGAGGGTGAAGCCATGGTGCCCTTGTCGCCAACTTCAAAGAAAGTTATGCCAAAGATTGAGCTGGTGAAACTTGCCGATGGGTTGAAGAGTCAGGCTGTTGAGCTGAGCCCTAGGACCAAACGAAAACAGGATATGGCTGGCGAGGAGGATAAAGGTGTCAACAGGAAGTCTCCTAGAGGTGGTCAAGCATCGCCAAGAGGAGCAAGGGAGTCACCCGAGAGTGTCTCATCTGGGGAAAATAAGGAAAATAAACCAGCAGAAGGCAAAGATGAGAAGCCTAGAAGGGATGTGAAAGAACATACAAGCCCTGTCAGGCAAGCCAATCTAAGGAAGGATGATTCTCCTGAAAGATCTACCCATCGAAGCAGGAGGTCACATGCATCAAGAACCCTTTCCTCGGAAATATTACCTATCGGATCCTTGAGGTCATCAAGTCGTGAGAAGGAGCCCATGGCAATACGTCTGGACATGGAGAGGCGGACATCTGTGGAAGATCTTCGAGCAGCCATCGAGAAGCGACAGCGCACTTTCTCCAGCGACACTGTTGAAAGTGATCCAGAGCCACAAAACAATACCAAGTTCACCTTTGAGACCCGGCGAACAGAAAGAAGGGAGTCGTCTGATTCTCTTGTGAGCACTAAACAGACTCCTGAAAAGCGGGAACCTGTCCTGATGCGCTCTCAGAAACCAGAAGAAAAGTCTGTGTCCACTTTGCGGCGCAAATTCGTCAGCCAGGATTACGGGAGTACACCTAATGTGGCAGATTTGAGCACATTGACTGGCAGGAAGGGGAAAGAGCGGCCTCGTGAAGGATGCGTGAAACAAATGAGCCAGGCTTTCTCGCTGGTCTCTTTGAATGACCAACCTGGAGACGTTAGGAGGAGCAGCAAGTCATCCAGCGTCCGCTCCTCCCCACAGAGTCTTTCGCCAGCTTCCTCAAACAGTTCCATTTCCAACATTGTTGCAAATCAGATCAAACGTCTTCAGGAGAAAGCTAGTTCTTCTCCCGAGTCTCCAGAACGTCGACCTTCCATCCAGTCACCCAGAGGTATCAAGGACACAAGTCCATCACTCTATAGCATTAAAGGTAGATTGGAGCACCGACAGTCGCTTACAAATGTCGCGGATGTACGGGCAAAATTTGACAAGAAAGGAGAGTCCCCTTCGAATACAGATAGTTCTCCATCACCTTCAGCAACCAGTTCACCTGCTCAAGGCCGACGCACAAGGAAAGACAACAATGCTAAGCCGACGCTTGTTTCGTCAGTAGCAGCGGCTCGCATCAAGTACACTGTGTCTGTTAGCAACTCGGAAGATAACTCAGCTCCAAAGAAATCGGTTTCTATGAGGGAAAATGGAAATGCAAAGACCCAACGGCTGGTTGCAGTTTTGGAAACGCCAAAAGCAGAGAAGACGAGAAAGTCAGACTCTAGTGTCACTACTTTTACTGTCAACCAAAGCCAAAAGCGCAGACAAAATTCCAGCTCCACCAGACTCGAAGAGAACAACAACAACAGCAATAATAATAATAGAAACTACTCAGCAAGGGTAGACGTTCGCAGAAAGGGGTCTTGTACAAAAACGGCTGAAGTTTCCAGCAAAGCAACAGAGGATAAACAGGGTAAATTCGATAAAGATAATGATGACCGAGGGCCATCTAGAAGGGGCTCAGTGACAAGAAGCGATAAAAGAAGGAACTCTCTCTCAAAACAAAACGATCTATCAAGAGATACCTCAAGGAGGGGTTCACTGACCAAAGGAAAAGAGTCTCCGAAAGAAGCTGCCAGGAAGAGATCTGTCTCGAAGGAGTCGCAGAAAACGAGCTCCCGCCGGAGATCCTTGTCAAAGAGCCAGGACTCCATAAATGAAGGCGCTAAGGGAAAGGTTGTTGCTAAAGGCACAGAACCATCTAAGGAAACGCCGGCGCTTCGTGTTCCTGAAGCTGAGCCAGAGGAAGATGAAAGAGGGAGGCGGAGAAGGAGACGGAGAGAGCGAAACAACCCCTCGCCGGATCCTACAAAAGCCGCTGCAAAGATTGAAGAGGCAATACCCGAGGCTAAGGCTGAAGTAAAAGGAAAACCCGGAAGTAAAACAGATGTAAAGGTGGAGGTCAAACCTAAAGTCAAATCTGATGTAAAACAGGAGATTAAGAAAGAATTTAAAGATAAAGAAGGAAATGTGGAGACTCAGAAAATTAATCAACAGAAGGTCAAACAGGATGTCAAGCACACTAGTCCACCAAAAGTCAAACCAGAGCTTGGAAAAGAGACCAAGCAGAAGGTCAGTCACGTTGTCAAGTCGGATGTCAAACAGCAGGTCAAACCAGAGGTTAAAGCTGAGGTCAAACCTGAGGTTAAATCCGAGGTCAAACCAGATAGAGTTCAAGAAAGAAAAAATAGAAGAGAGGAGCGGGCGAGGAGACAGAAAGAAAGAGAAGATGAAGCTGCTAGAGTTAAGGCAGAGAAAGAAAAGGAAGAAGCTGCCAGGGTCAAGGCGGAGAAAGAAAAGCAAGAAGCTGCTAGGGTCAAGGCGGAGAAAGAGAAGGAAGAAGCCAAGAAAACAGTAAGAGTTGAGCGGAAGGAAACACAGAAAGACGAAAGGAGAGAAATGCGAAAGGAGAAGATGGACCTGAAGAAGAGTACCACGGAGCAGACTCGACCTGGGACAGAGTCATCTGGTTTCCATGGAATCCGTCGCAGACATAGCAAGAGGGAAGAGCAGAAACCATGGGAGGTTCCTTCAAAAGCAGCTCCAGCAGCTGTCTCGAAGACCGAAGAGGAAGAACCGATGCCAGACCTCCTCGCCCAGGCACAGAAGAAGACGGCGGGCGAGGCTTCAACTGCCGAGGATGTGATTGGAGGACGAAGCCCCCGAGCAATCTTAACCAACTCTGCTCTGAGAGGTGCAGAGGCCGTTATAGGTCATGCTCTTCCAAAGTCTCCAACGGACGAAGAGGAGGTGAAGGAAGATCCTGCCGATGAGAGACGCTCCAGGAAGGATGCCACCCGCCGGAGCCGTGCCATCAATCGCGGAAGCCGCATCTCTCGCCTGGACATTTTCAAGCGAGCCCGCTCTGTCGACAGCTCCAAGGGAAGCAAGGAGCGCTCGCCTGATCGGCTTGGAGGAGGTGGGGCAAGTAACAGGGCATGTTCTGTGGACAGGTCAGGCAAGAATCGGGACAAGTCGCCTGGCGGAGAAGAGACAAGGAAAGGTGGGAGCTGGTTATCGAAGAGGACAGGGTCTATCAGTAACTTCCTCAGACCTTCCAAGTAAGTCAATGCTTCCAATAAAAATTTCTGTTGAAACCCTAACAATCCT
Source organism: Asterias rubens (assembly GCF_902459465.1). NCBI lineage: Eukaryota > Metazoa > Echinodermata > Asteroidea > Forcipulatida > Asteriidae > Asterias > Asterias rubens. The sequence goes on along the minus strand of NC_047081.1, from coordinate 1,344,767 downwards.
AAAAACATTGACTTTCTAACATTTGTGTTAACTCTTTCAGTGCCAAAGTCATTCTTATGTACTATTTTATTTATTCCAAAAGTGCTATTATTGTACATGGACAATCTATTTTAAGTACTCAAAAAGTGCATCAATCGCACATTTGACCATTAATATACAAGTTATTATGAGAGGACATTATCCCTTAAGAAATGCTATTGACTTTAGGATGTACCAAAGCCACATAATTCATCAAGATTGGGTTTTGGGTAAAATAAAAAAAAGCAGGCACAGAAAGAGTTAATATGTCGCATCCAAGCAGTGGTATGCATTCGTTTTTTGGTGTGTTTTTTTTCATACTTTCTGCAAAGTGATGCAAAAATTTTCCTCAGCAATTTGTGATGATGAATTTCTTGAGCTAATCAAAAAAGTATATCTCACATTAATACCTAACTTGAAATTGAGGACCAACTAATATTTGTCCACCTCTGTTAAACTTCTGTTGACTGCTACATACTTCAACAAATCTATGCCATTTAACTTGTGAAGTCATCAACAGAGAATTCTTAAAAAGTAAAATCCGATTTCAAACTCAGTGTTGTGATGTACTCATTTTCTAATAGATTGAGTCTTCTTGCGATTTGGGAAAAAATAACAAGTCTCTTACCTCCAGTTAAAATGGTGTAACATGCCTGATACGAGGCGTACACATTACGATGTAAGGGTAAAACCAAATGATATTCTTTATCCTCAATGCAAATTTAACATCTTTAAAATCTGTCGTTGCAAACTTGTGGCGCCAAATACTGCGTTTGAGTTTGCAGAAAGTATGTATCAGTCTCTGTGGGTGTAGTCGATTAGCTTCCCTGTGTCGACCCCGGGGTGCTCTTTCGGGTGAGCCTCTGACAAGAGCTAATCAAACGATCACACTCGCCCTCTCAGGGTGAGGTCATTCACCTCAGGCCAGCCCCAAAGTGACCCACTCCACAAGCAGGGCACTTGGGGTAAGCCCCTGGAATGACGTCAAAGCTATTCGAACGTACCGGGGGCAGACCAGAGTCGACCCAGGGAAGCTAATCAAACACACCCACAGCTTATCCTGCATGATTCTTACTGACACACACCCCTCCCCTTCCCCCTTCACCCTTACCAGCATCGATGATCAAGATATCTGGGAGGAATTAGACGAGCGTTACCAAATCCTCCAGAGTTGTAAGACTCGCCAACAACCAGCCGACGAGTACGAGGATAAGTGGCAGCCCCGAGGAGTCCGAGAGTCCAACATCTTCAGCTAACGACCTTGAATTAACCAATGACCCGACCTTGCATGGCATGATGATCTTGCGTAAGTTGCATGAACAGTAGAACAGTAGATGGATCTATTAAGCCCCACCCCTTATTGCATTGCCCAATCACAGTTTACCATGACATAAAGGGAGGTTATACCTTTGATAATTACTCCAAAAATGAATGATCATAAAATTATAATATACTAACTTGGTAGGAAGCACTGCAGCTTTTTGAAATAAAATTTTGATATCATAACATTTTGTGAAATAAATCCCTTCATAGGAGGAATGTGGCTTTAGAGAGGGGGATCCAAAAACTGTTTATTCTGTGAATGCCTTAGTACAAAACGTTTGACAAATACATATCTGTTTTTATCCCCCTAAAGTTGAATCTAAGAAGCGCTAGATACATTTCTCAAATTTGGGGCGTGCACGTTTCTCAGATTTTGGGTGTGCACTTTATTCAAAGGGCTGCCGTTGCCAGCAGAGTGTGGTAGGGGCTTAATGTGTCAGCCTATAATAGCTTAACATATTAAAATGCTTTAGACTTGCTTGTTGTATTCTCATATCAAATGACTAACCAGAAAGTTAAAGTTAGACAATTAAAATTAATAATGTTTAAATGTTATATTGTGCCCCTCACATACAAATAATAAAAAGTTTACAACACATAAACATTACCTTTGCAAAGTAAAAATGGCCTTGCCCTATCAAGAATGGAATTCCAGGCATGTTATTATTAAACAGTTGGCTTTATTTTTGCCATGTTTTTGTTTTTTTTCCAACTAGGATTTGATGCCCCTCGCTTACAAGTTCTCCAAGATGCCCTACCGCCACATTTTACCTCTGTGAATAACCTCCCTGCAATAAATAATGGTACAAGTCGTCTCGATGTTTATACAAAGATGCTCATACTTCTCCAAGTTTAATACTATTTTGTATCATTACCTTTTCCTTCTCAAATTTTTTCGATGGACCAATAGTGGAAGTTTTTTTGGTACAGGGCTTGGCCTAGGTCCAATATCATGGCTCTGCCTGCCGTGGAATTCTTTGCTTACAGTGCCTGCTAAGCGCTTAAATATGCAGGCTGTAAGCGCAGAGTTCCATGGTAAGCAGAGCCATGAAATTGGGCTTAGATGATTGTTTTAAACTTTGATTTATTGAGTACACAAGAAAGGGAGTGAGATGATTGTTTAGTAACACTTGAGAAAACAAGAAAGTTTTCTTGAGCATTCCTGCATGGTGATGAACCCTCAATAACAAAAAATTGTTATTCTTGATAAAATTTGAACCAATTTTTGTACCCTATCTTTAAGCCAGGAAGACAGTTTGAATTTTACTTTCAGAAATGGGTCCAATTTCATTGCTTAAGAACTGAAAGTAGCTAAGCACAAAACAGTCTTGCTTACCAGATTAAGGTCACTAGCCAACTGCCTCTAGCCACCGGGCTAGCTCGGTGGTCTAGTGGTGAGACAACTGCTCTAGCAATGCAAAGGTCTGAATCCTACCCGAGATGCCTGTGGATTTCACAGAACTCGGGAAAGTACTGAGTATACACTGCCCAATACACAAGGGTGGAAACAAGTTGTTTTCTTTATCCTCAATGCAAAACTAACATTTTTTAAATCAAAGTGTTGTTGTGCTTAGCAACGATTTGTGCTTTAGCAGATCTGTGAAATTTGGTACAGTATGGAACCTCTTTATTTTGGCTCTGAATTTAAGAATTTCAAAGATGCAGTCCTGTATGGCAGTCATTGGTGTTGGCCACTCTAAAGTGTTGTTGATCAAAATTATTACATTTATAGTTTGAAAAAGAAATAAAATTAATTTTTTAGACCATAATTTTTAAGATTAAGAAATTACATTGGGCACCAAGTATATGATTGAAATAGATAAACCTGCTCTGGTTCCCAACTCTCTATTACCAGATGGAAATTTTAGAAAAATAATATTGCAGCAGTTGCATGTAGTTCAATTTTTGTAAAAAATAATATTAAGGTTATTTTTAAAAGTTTTGATTCTGGCTGGATTGTCTGCCCAATGTAAAAAACAAATGCTTTTCTTTATGATTGTATTTAATGTTAAAACATTTAAATTATTTTGTCAGTAATTTTTAAAAGCCTGAATTGAGTTTTCAAAGAACTTTTTCTATGCAAATGTGCTATGCAAAATTTACAATTTTTCTACACCAAATACAGGGCAGAAAGTTTGTTTAATAGTAATTGAAAAGTATTGTATAGATTTTTAAAAGTGTTTTAAATTGGTAAACAATTCCACCGAATGTAAGAAAATATTTTTATCCATAGACATTGTTTAGAATATTTAACATAGGAAGGAGTGAAATGAATTGATACTGTTTATGAATATGTAACACAACATTTAAATATGTAAATAACCTTATGAATATTTAAAAACCAAATCTGCCATCCAACTCTGTGAAAATACCTCAACAAGAACAACAAAAGAGAAAATGTTTTTCTTGCAAAAACAAAATTTGAAATGTATGTGGTGCTATTTGTTGTTTTTGTCTTATTGTTCTTCAAACCAAAGTAAGGTGGTTTGGTGTAACCATGGTTACGTCACCCCGAAAAAAAAAAAAAAAATGAACTGTTGAAATGTAAAACAAAATCCATGTCTGAAATAATAGGGTGCATAGACATGGTATTCAACAGGAAACTTTACTGTTTGCATTGGGAACTTGACGTGTAGAGTTGGTGTTTATGAAATCACGGTGTTGGCTTTTGCTTCAGTCTTAAAGCCTGGTTGAATGATGGAGTTAGCCAAAGCCGGACCTATGGCTAACTGGTTCTGAGTTTAGTATCTGTGGTTGTGACTTTTGACTACATGACCAATCTCACAGCAGCCAACAAATTTAATTGATAATTTGCCTTGCCTTTTATACTTACCACAGAAAAAAAGGTTTTGTCTGAAAATGTTGCGCTTTTTTCTCACATTTCCATTGGCAGAATTTTACGTTGACTTTTAAAATATTTTTAGTCTCGCCTTTGAGGGCAGTGTAACCGAACCGAGATTCGATGGAAAAATAGTCAGGTCCCGTTTTGTTGTGATGAGAATCAGCATCCATGGTTGTGATTGCCCATTGGGAATTAGACTAAGATAAGGTTATGGATTGTACAGTACTTAATCATCCGACTCAATAAAAGAGGCTAGTGTTGAATTCTTTATCGGCCATGTATAGATTAAGCTAATGATGGTCCTAGTCTAGTAGAGGAGCGCCAATTTGTTGCGATAGAAATACTTTAAAATGGAGTAATGTTTAGAACTAGCCGATGTGTTGCCATGAAGAAAATCACCTTTTTTTCGGGGTTGATTCAGTGATTATTAAAGACAGGAGTACACAACCATGTGTTACCTGGTAAACAAATTAAAAAGGAGGGTTTACCTTTAGTTATTAATATTACTCCGAAAATTAATGACCGTAAAGTGTAATTGCTAAAGAGCAATGGAGAGCTGTTGATATTGTAAAACATTGTTAGAAACAACCCCAAGTTATGCGGTTTTAGAGAAAGAGGTAATTATTTATCTGGGAAAGGCTTCAGACATGAAGCCTTCTCATGCATCTGAAAGAACAGTTCTATACAATAAGGTCGTTTTTCGTTCATTGTTTTCTTGCAACTTAGGTGACTAATTGAGCTCAAAGTTTTACAGGTTTGTTATTTTGTGCATATGTTGCGATACGCTGAGAGTGGATACTGGTCTTTGACAATTACCAAAAGTATACCCTGCCTTTAAATTATGCCACCTAGAGTGAATTTTTCCAAAGGTTATAGTTACGTGGTTAATTATTTAATTTAAAGCAGAAGATGGGATTTACTTTCAAAGGCAACGGTAAAAACAGACCACGGAAAAGTTTATAAAAGTTGACAAAATTGGTATTTCAAAACATTATTTGCTACGAATGTATGAATGTAGGTAGTAGGCAGCAATGCAATATGTAAATAAATAAATACAATTATACAGAAGTCATAACTATTGAGTGATTTGTTTATTTTGCTTTGTTTTCAAATATAATTTGCATTCATTTCAAAATCAATTAGACCCCTATGCCAGACATGATAATTTAGAGGACAAAAATGAAAGGTTTTCAGAGTAATTTGGTCGGCAGGGATTTTGTGTTCGTTCATATTTATTTTTATTTTAACATTTTAAATAGATTTTAACAAAGTATTTTGCCTAGATACTTTGATTTGATTAGAAGAAACTTTTTCCTGGTAGAGTTAGAGAAACATTTTTTTAGAGAGGTAGGCTTGGACCCAAATGGGGCTATGTGGCATCAACTAGCCTGCTCTAGTCATAAACTCTGAGCCGAATATTGGTACTTTTTTGTTTACAAAAAAAAACCCAAGCAAACAAACTAGTACACAACAACAAACAGAAACACCATAAACAGAAAAACAATTTTTTTTTTCTGATGATGGTATAAACTTCCAAGAAGGCAAACTATTAATTTTTCTTATAATATCACAATTTGTTTGTATCTACAAATGCATGGATGAAGCCTTCGCATACGAAGTCATATCATTATTAAGCTTTTTGTTCTTCTTTCTTGCCAGAAAAAGTATTGCTCAAAATTTATTCGGTTTTCAAAATAAATCTTTTGTTGATTATTTCGCAGACGACATTACGTTGCAACTATTGAACAGTAGGTGGCGCTATACATTCGCACACTTTTTCAGTTGAACTTAACCGCGCCTGCTTCTTGCTGTCTGTGTGGCTTTTCTGTATCCTTCCCAAATTCTACGGTCCATCGGCCACAACGATTTTCACTGGGTTCCTCTGGAAAACATCTCCGAAAACATCAATTCGGAATTCAAGGAGGCGGAGAAAACCTCACTTTGTGCTCTGTGGTACTTGATGTCGCTCCAGCTTGTTTTTGACAATTGCAGTGAGCTTTTTCCGGAGTAAAAAACAGTGAAAAATTCGAGATGGATTCAACAGAATTTAAGGTAGGACATTTCGTTGAAATTGATGTTTGGATTATTATGGGTGTACACCGTTGTGTTGTGTATTGAAACGATTTTGCTTTTCGTGTTGTGTTTGTTAGTTGGTTCAGAAACAGACCGTGTTTGTCTGCTTTCTACATGTAATAACTATTCTTGGCTGCAGTAAAGATACAATGTTATCAAATATTTTAAAATTTTTATGAATTACATTTTTGTTAATTACTCAGTGTTTGGGCTCCCTACGTCTACGACCCTCTAGTCCTGCTTGAGTAAGAATTGAGTTAGTTAATAAATAGTGTAGACATTTTAAAAGAAATGATTTTGAAACAGTGTAAATAATAAAAGTAAGCCCTATTCATTATGTAACTAAAAATTAAAATGGTTTTCATAACACTTTATGGTGGAAGAGGTCTGTGGCTTGTATGGCACCGGTTTCTCAAAAATCAAATGCAAAGACTTTGCGCCAAGACTGGCTGAGCAACATCTGGGAGTGTGGTGTGTTCATGTTGCACCTAGAACTATGGGGTTCATTCCGCTATCGTCTCCACAATAGTGGAATGAACCTCATTCCAGAGAGGAGTATGTTGTCTGTTCACGCTTTATACAAATACAATGTTTTTATGAAGTTGGAAGTCTGCAAAATTAACATGGTTCTTTGAAAATATCAGAATGACGCATAAAATACACACATTATAATAAAGGGAGAATATTTGTAGATTTTGCCAAGTCCACAGAATCTGTCTGCGGCTACTGTAAAATTCAAGTACTGTATCATGACTGAATCACATGTCCATCGAGTCGAGTTTGTTTTTTCCTTCAGTCTTAAGCAAAGTGCAGTCCAATCTTTGAAGTACATCAGTACTCCAGACTTAAACTGTATTGACTATTACATAATCAGTCATTCTTGTAATGTAATCCATTTCATGGCCTCCTTCCTTGTTGTGGTTTATGTATTCATGGCTTTACCTTAGGACATAATACCCATTGACGAAACCAGTCAAGCAGAACCGGGCCCAAGAAAATATTGCTTTAAAATGTTCTGCTCAGCACAAATTAGCAGGCCACCAATTATGATATGGTGGTATTTTGGCTGGTAACCTTATTCTTGTGAGCATAATTTTGTTGTGCCGACCAGTTTTGTTGTGCTTTGGGCCACCTCCTTCCTTATAAATCAATTCTCTGGAATGTAATTTTTTGTAAGAAGTCAACAAAAATATTTCACTTCTGAGTACCTTCAGTGTGTTTATGACCTTATAAAATTTCTTGTAAACTGCAAATATTTGTGAGTGCATGTGGTTTGAGTTGTTTTGCTGGAGGATTTAATACAGTGTGTGAAGGCTATTAAATTCTTAAAATAGCACTTGTGTACCACTTGTGTAATCATTGTGTGTAGTGAAGCAATGTACACTCTACATTCAGTGAACTGTGTAACAGTAACAATGTACAGGCATGTAATTTCTCGGTAAGGTTTTTGAAGCCAGGAATTGGTAAAAATGGAGTCCAAAATTTGCTGAAAATTTAGCATACAGACTTCTTCGAAATAAGAAACCAGTCTAGAAAATATTTCTCTAGAATGTTACGTGTCAAATCCCATTCCTGATTTATATAGTATTATCTGTAAAATATTGTAAATCCATAAATGATGTTTAAAGGGGCACAGCAATTTTCCTCTTGTTAGGGCACTTCTATGAAGGAATTGTATAATATCGTATTGCATAGGGCACCACGGCAAAAGCACATGGCATCACAACAATTGCTGTGGGTACCGTGGTTATTCTGAGGCCTGGGACACTGCATTACATAGTAACAACACTACTGACATTGTATAAGTCTGCAATGGATTGGAGTGGCAACCGGAATCATCCAGTGACATAAAATATTATGTTAAAACCATCTGTATTCCTAATTTAATCTTCACATCTGAATTCCAACAGCTCTTTTTTCCTATACATGTATTGAGGTTCCAGCCTGCTGACTGACATAAAGGTTAACCCAGGGAGGCAAATTGTAATAATTCTGTGTGAAAGACCATAATATTGTCATAGTTGACTGCACCTGAGGGGGAAATGTGATTTTGTTTTGGGTGGATAGGGTACATAGAGTTGGGTGCTTGTGTGGGCTGTGTGTGTATTGTTGGAAGAGAAAAGGCCACGGTATTGTTATACTCTTGCATGGTTTTCCATATAATTACTGTGTGAAGTGGTGCCAAATGCGTTCTGGGTTGGGTTACATTGAAGAGAAGTCAGGCGTGACAGACAGTCCTACATATTGGTGTAAGTGAATGTCGTCAATGTCATATAAACTAGTGTAGTATACATACTGTTTCAACATAAAAACCAGACTACATCATGAAACAAACGCCATTCGGCGTGTGTACAAACGCACTCAGACACTGGAGTTACAGGAATGCAATACTCCAGGCGTGTGATTTCTATGTAGACTTCGATTAGATTAGATTAGATTTATTTATTTGTCCACGTTAAAAACATAGAAACTTGACATCCACTGGCCAAATACATGTGACAAACAATATAAAAACTATATAAGTTACAAAAAGTTAAGTTAGAAATACAAAGCAACAACAGACAAAAAACTCCCGCACACTAACAAAAATGCACCAGCCAAAACAACGCCAACCGGTCACATAAGGACAACAAGGCAACAACAGGCTGGCCGGCTTATTCATCAAGTAACATTCTGTTTTCCTCTACACCGGGATACATGCATGGGTTGTCACTCTATGTTTACTGGACCAAAAAGGCGAACAAGCATGAAGAGAAGATGGATCGCAAAAAATATGCAGGCCCTATTTGTGTACTTAAGGAAATTGGGAAGTCATTAGTTTTTCACATAGATATCACTTGCCGATCAGCAGGCTTGTCCGGTCATCATGGTAATAAGTTGACTGGTCCGACCCTGAAATTGCTTATGTGGGCCCTACGGTCAAGTGTTAGTTTCAAGCCCCGAATATCAAACTGAAAACAATACAAATTTTGGCAATTGTATTTTAATTATTTATTTTATTTGAACGAGAGAGTAGTACAATATGCCTCTCTGTTCGTATCAGTCATGTCTCAGATCAATACATTCTAGGATTTACCGGTTACATTTAATTAAACATAATGCAAACACGTCAAGTTAAATCAGGCGGAGGACAAGGCCTTGACAACGTTCGAAGACAAGTGGTAATTAAAATGGTCAGTTTATTAATCAAGTTGGCTTAGTGAGTATCGGGCGAGCAGCAGTGAAAATAAAAAAAAACAATTGTGTAAATGTAACTTGCAAGTTTTTATTGCCTATTATTTTTTGGATTAAGCCCAGTTCATACTTCCTGCAAATGTGAATGCGAAGCAAATTTTGACCTCACATGGGTGTTTTCGCAGCGATTGTTTTGCCGGAGTTGAGCACTAAGTCAACTGATGTGAATTATTCATTGCGTCAAAATTTGTATTGCACTTTGCATTCACAGGAACATGAACCGGGCTTTAATTACCAAAACTATCAGCCCACTGTAGGCCTACCCTGTCATTAATACTTAATGCACAGTTCATGGTATTGCTTATTTCAACATGATACATACATTTCACCCTACAGTGTACAAAATAAAGGGCAACAGTGAACTAACAGTGAACTGGTAAAGTTCACGAGGCAGTATTACAATGTGAGCAATTTGTATTGAGGTCTGTCATCTGATTTGGTTTTAAAACCTAATTAGTATCAATGTATGACCTTGGACTTTAAGCTGGAAAGACCACAGATGAAACCTAATATCAGTACTGTCTAGAGATTGAATTGTGTGGTTGGTAATCAGTAATAGTCCACAGTTTACATTGATAAGGTTTAGTATAATATCTGAAGCCCCTTTCACACGAAAGCAATTTAGCAAGGGTCCCTTGCTAAATTGTAGCATGGTTGTAAAACTTTACGAAATTGTACCTTGTGTGAAAGGACAACAATATTGGTAGTGTCCAAGGTTGCTTGTAAAATCTTGTCAAACAATTGCTACATTTTACAACCATGCTAAAATTAAGCAAGGGACCCCTGTTAAATTGATTTTGTGTGAATAGCACTAAAAGGTAGGCCTACATGGATTGTGCCATAAATTAGCATTGCCAAAGCAGAGATGCCAACTCTCCTTGAATCTGAAGAAAACTTCCTGAAAATAACAACATGGAATGTTTTCGTCCATTAATTACGGTACCCCGTAATTGGAGTGCACAATCTGAGAAGCATTTCATGCAAATTAAACGTTACTACATTTGAATGTTTTTGGAATCCCTCTCTTTAACCGTCTTTGAAGGGAATCGTTTCTCAAAATTTCTGGAGAATTTTTTTATATATAAAGGTATACCCTCCCTTTGCAAATTATTGCTTTGAAGAGCATTGAAGCGTAACATAGGATGTTTATAAATATAAAAATGAAATATTACACAAAAATAATATATTTGATTACACAGTGACTGACTAAACAAATATACTTTGTACTATAATAATACATAATGTGTAGATTTAATTTCTTTCAGCTGAATGAGTAATACTTCAAATTATAATAAACATTATGCCCGCTGATATAAAAAATTAATTGGCAACGCATAGAAAATTAACTGCAAATGAGAAATACTACGTGTACTCGTTTTGTGTAAAACAAGTCGCCACTATTGATATTGTAACAGGCTGCTGTGTACAATCCATCCATCATTGGATTGTTGCATACCATCAATGCATTATGAGTGATTACTCATTTGCATGGTCCGTTGTTGCGTCCCAACACTTGCATAAACGAGATGAGTTTACGTTATGGCATACAGATTGCAGTGTGTGGTAGGGTCCCTATAATACAATATATGTGGACTACGTTTAGATCATTGATAATCAGCCAGTGCTTTGTGTTGTACCATTCATGCACTATGGAGGCCAAGGTAGCACTATTGATGTGCTCTGCAGGAAGAAATATTGGATGAATGCTATATAGAGATTTTAATAGATGTTAAAATAAAATGTAGTTTCACATCGGGAGTAAAAAATGTATTTTTACACCGATGTGTATTAATGGCCTGCATTTCGATGTAAACACTTTCAGAGTCTTTCTTGAAGAAATACTCTGCTAGGGTAAAGAAGAAAGACTCTGCTAGGGTTGAAATGTCAGGCCATTAACTGATTTTTTTGTTGTTTCAATATAGGCCTATTGACCAAATTCACCTGACATCATCATCGAATAATCTTGGATGCGTCATATTGGTGGGCAATGTCACTGTGAGTTATTCAGTTAAGTGCGCATTTTAGGCGACGCAGCGTTTTTACGTAAACCGAACTGCCAACCAAAATGGTGAGCGAGGCACAGTCGCCGCATGTGACGTGCAGGCACTGGGTCAACGTTTGTTTGAGAAAATAGGATTATTGCAAACTGCTTTAATACAACCAAAAGAACCGATGGTACACCATGTATGCAAAACATTTCTGCAGCTTCTCTTAGCCTTTGAGAAAGACTCTGTTCGGGTCAAAACGTCAGTCCACTAAATATTGTTTTCTTGTATAATATATATTTGGTATTACCTTACCATCTATATCAAATGTTTTGCATATTTCTGGTTGAAGCAAGTTTGTAAACAGAAGCTCTTGTTGATAACAGTTCTGGTGAATATTCAGAACACTCTTGCTAGCTATATCAACAGTGCATATTTATCAGTGCTTTGCTGGAACCGTCTACCCTTGTTGTGACAGCGTTGAGTGAATTTCTTTGGTCCTCAATAGTTTGAAAGGCAATGTTGTGCCTGGGAGGTGGCACCCAAGGCTAGCCGACAATGTTGAGTTTTAATCAAGCTTTACTTGATGACCCCTGGAGTCAGGGTTATGTTGGTTTTATTCACCTGCGAGGGACAGGAATGCTAGCCCCACCTTGGATTGAATTTGCTGTAGCGATGCCAGTTTATTCCCTTTTGTATAGAAGTAGTGAACGTAGGATGCATTGATGAAAGGCAACCAGGAAAAGTGTTTGTGTTTTGATTTTAAAATTCAGAAATTTAATGGAAAACCACGCCTTGAATTTCCCTCTTGGAGGGGCACATCAATTTCCCTCTGGTGGGGCACCTGTATGTGCACAATTTTGCACAGGAACCTTGGACAGGGCACCAGAGCTATTGCACAGGGCACCATGGCAATGACTTGAAGCTCAGAATCTTCAACAGACCAAGATTTTATTTACAACTCTGGAATCCAAATGAAAAGAGACTAGAATCAAAATGAGAACACGGTTTTAACATTTAACCTGTTTTATTTGAAAGAAAAACTAAGAGGAGATTGATCTCTTTGTTTTATAGTTGACACTCCTCAGGATTGAGATTGAAATATATTTGTGAGACTCAACTTAACATTTGAACATCAATCTTTTGAGACAAAGATCGTGAAATTGAAAATTGTGTATTCAAATGGCGGATTATTCCTGCATAGACATAACCGCTATGGATTTTCGGCGATATCCCCAAATGCAACCACCCTTTTTTAAAATGAAATTTTCAAAGGTTACTTTTTAGTTTTATAATTTAACTGGTGTACATTATCAAAGTGCTCAGACAAAAAGCCCAAAAGCCAAAGGTACAATCTGTTGCCTTTAAAGGCAGGTATTAAGAGCAATCCAATTGCAAATCAATTCGGACAGGACTTGTACAGCTAGTGACTCACTATGACTCAATTAATGAAGACTGACTCCAGTGCTTTCAACTGGCTTGAGGATGGACACAAATAATGTACTTCGGACACAATTCACAATGAGCACTTTCACCGGTTCAGGCCTCGCAATAACCAACGACATCCACAGCAATTGTCATGGTGCCCTGTGCTTTTGCTGTGTTGCCCTTTGCAATGTTGTTGTCTTGTAGCAAATGCCAAATTAATAATACTTAAAATAAAAACAATGATTACCAAAATTCATTACCAAAACTTTCAAATTTGTCCGTACAGGCTCTCACACAAGGTCCAAGTTGTTGCAAACTTCCCCCGAAACAATGACATGCTTTCCCTTTGCTACTGTGGTTTAACAATAACTAAATATGTTTACAAATAAAATTAGCATCAAATTTGTACTGTACAAAAAAAGTAAACCTGCATAAATTTTGTCTCGTTTAGCTACCTATTAAACATTTTTGTCGAAGGACATCGCTGCTAAAAATTAACAGTGCTCTAGCGACCAGTATATTGTTTCAGATTAAAATACATCCTTTTTAATGATTAAACTGAATTGAATTATTCATACATAATGCACAAACCTCGTCAACAAGCTGAGATAATACAAAACAAAATGGGAAATGAACTTCGTCCGCACCCACTGATGTTACTGATTAATGGATGGGGTTTATTAGACCTTTATCACGGGGGCAGCCATTTTGATTTGTCTCAAACCCAAATAATTTTTATAATTCGTTTTTACCCCACACCGATGTTAATTGTAAGTACTACTTCTCAGTATTTTCCCGAGCACTCTGCAGAAAAAATCTAACCTACCCACGACCAAACAAGCCCGGTGGCCTTTAGTTTATTTAGGCTACCTCATTGTGTAATAACTTTGTGGAAACAAAAATCATGTAAAATCTTTCTTTTCTCTTGAGTAGATCAACGTTCACTCAGAATAAGTCAAACGAGTTTTACATAATATACTCATCATGTAGTAGTCTTCTCTTAGTGTTTGTTCAAGACACTTTGAGTTTGGTCTTGTACAATAAATGCTGGTCTTAATGTTGTTAACATTTTGAGTCTACAGTGGTAATTTACCCGAAATTCGAGCCCTAGTAGTAGTAATGTTCGTTCACATCTCCTCTAGACTATGTACTGAATGTAAGTGCAGCGTACTTTATTCACAGATTTCGTCACCCCCCTCATTTTAAATTTAATAATAAGTAAACTGGTGAATATATTTACAGGTGTATGCTGTACATAATTAGAATGAACTTGAAAATAAACGAGGTGAGAATTGAATACTATTGTAGAGCGACGACGTGCTCTTGAGACCAGCTGGTCAGTCCATTCATCGTAATAATAATCAATCAGGTGTGAAATTGAAAAGAATTGGACAATATGTCCGGTGACCTTTGACCTCAGATTGTGAAATTCACGACCAGATCAGACAAACATAATGGGCGTCATCAGGGCCCATTTTCAGAAAATACTGCTTGGCAAATTTCTTTGCTAAGGAAAAACTGAGTGGGGCACCAGTCACAACAATGTAAACCTAATGTATTTTTGGTTGGTAACCCATTTCTGTTAAGCAATACTTTTCTGTGCTAAGCAATTTTTTTTTGTGCTTACAGGCTTTCAAGGAAATTTGGCCCAGTTGAACTATAGATAAGGTGGGGGATAGGGATATAGAATGACCCAAGCTCTCTTCCGTTAAATTACGTCACACGTTGTTGTCAAGGTACAGAGCAATCCATTTACGGTTTGACATCAGTACCCTGCAATAAAAGAGACAAACACATAACTCGGTGACCAGTGTCAGGAGCTGAACAACTAAGTGGGGCGCAGTCAGTGACGTCAACAATGTAAGGGGGGAGGGGTTAGCCAGTGATAGTGGGATTATTCTGTCATTTGACGATCTAAAATAGATTTGGGACTGGGATTTTATCTTCATACAAATCCCTCGTTTCAGTGTCTTCATTAAGTGCACAGTTAAAGGGAATGTTGAGTTTGGTAATCTTTCTTTAAATTAATGGCATTATTAACCTTTTGGGTTAAAGCCTACAGCATTATTCGATAGTATAAAGCGTTTTGAGAACCTTATTGCTTCAAAGTAATGCGTTTTATAAAAAGTATGTTTATATTCACACCAAATGCTAGTCAGAGAGGCGTTGCTTACACAGTTTGTATATTCCTAATAGGGATTATTCCTCCTACAAAAGTTGTCACCTAATCTACGAATGTCGCGTGGTTCTACCGTGTTACTACTTTATTAATAACAATACCCCAATCGTTACATGTGCACCATATGACATTTTTAATTAATTGATGTAGAGGTATACAATGTAAGCAATACAAACAATTCTTACATTATGTAATATAATTTATTCTGTAAACAAAGCTCTGTTTTAATTAGAGCAAAGTTGAAATATTGTTATAAATACATTTCATCAACAATTGATATTTGTGTGGAAGCTGTAGGACTCTACTCTTGCAATACATTTTTGTAATCAACACTTTTGTGGTACTGATGTACACACGTATACAAAAAATATTATTCGCAGTATATTTTTCCTGATGTTGTAGCGGCCTCTATTGATGAGAGTGGACCAGGTTGTCACCACCTGCCGCAAAGCGATGGCAAATTAATGTCGAAGGTCAGGGCACTGTGGGTGAGGCTGGTCAGGTCACCTGGGGTTTGTTGATGAGGGGTCAGGCACTCTACATTCTGTGGGTGTGAATTGGGGCACTTGTGGGTTGAAATAGGGGATGTCTTTTTGGTGGGTTGTAGCGCCCTCTATTGGTGGCAGAGAGTTGTTATTGATTGTTTTTTTTAGACAAAAAAAAACCAATTCTGATCTGTAGACAATGTTCATAGTATATTTTTAAATGACAGAATACGTCCATCTTTATAAATTGTCGTTTGTAACCTTAAGATATCCTTAGATTTAATATGGTTTTACTCAATAAACTCTAACATTATTCTCTTTTAATAAGAAATATTTGTGATCTCCGGGCTGTTAAGTAGTACCAGGTTGAATGGCTTCTGACTGGCACCCAGAACAGAGACTAAACTGGGAGACCGCCGACATCATGCTAGGTGTAGCTCAGGTGGTACCGGCTGAACTACATGGAAACCATATATGATAGCCTCCGTTGCCCTGGTGTTGGCCTTGGTGCCCCTTGCAGTTAATCAAAATGGCCTTGCCCTCTTAACAAACGAAATTCTAGGCCTGACTTCATCTTTAATTCAACTGAAATATTCCCCTGTACTCTCCTGGCAGCTCTGTAGTGTGACTCGTGGACTAATGTTTACGGTGGCATGCATCAAGGGTATATCTGTTATTCCCAATTTGGGCAACATAATTTGATTTATTTTTAATAATCGGCACGGCCTGTACACTCCCTCGTGGATCCAGTGTAATGGTGCATTAAGCACAGATTCATGTACTCTTTGGGCTGTGTTTAGGAAATGCACACAACTGGACCGTAAGCAAGTACAGTAAATGGAATACTAGTCATTCATTTCATATTCCTATTTGTAAATTGTATCCTACATGTCCACTGAGCATAATTAGGGCCACTGATTTTCCGCGATCGCGGAAAACGGACGGAATTCGCGGAATCCGCCCTTTGAAACGGAAAACGGGATTTCAGAAAATTTGATTTTTTTTTTTTTTTTTTTTTTCTTGACGCCAAAACTATTGAAATTGCATTCTTTATTAAGATTCTTTTTGTTAAACTAAAAAAAGGCATCAGAAATCAGACCATTAAAAAGTACGAGATCGTAACCGTGGATCATTCTGTTCTACTTCACACCATCCTCAATGTTTACACACATGATGTACACACGTTGTTAACATGGTTAAGCGAAGGGCATTATTCGCGGCACGTTTTAAACATTTTTTGTTCACCCAAATTGCATTTTCTCCCTCTCTTTTACCAACAATAATACACAAACTAGCTTACCTATGATCTATAAGAACACATACAATGTTTTTTCATCTCGGAAAGGTCTAAAATAAAACCGTAAACTGTCAACATTCTGTCGCCAAAGCGAAAACAAAATGGCTGACATTTTGTTTGTGGATGGAGAATGGTCACGTCCATAGACTTGTTCCCAAGTCTTTGATCATGCTGAAACAGCGCCCTCTTGTGGATACACTCCTGTCATTAGCCTACAATGTGGCTGATGCAGAGAATCAACTGCAGTTTTAGACTTGGAATCAAGTCTATCACATCATGTGCATTGATACTGCAGTCACAGTGCAACCTTTTTAGAACAGCAGTATACAAAATAATCCACAATTATAAAAAAAAGTATTTTTTTGAAATTTGTCAGTTCAAATGAACATTTTACGAAGTCAACAGTGCAACTTATCTCAAATTGATTTTTATAAGTGTGTCCCTGTGTATTAAACAACCTTTTATCTAATTAAAAAAACATGAAACGGAATTTTTTGTGCCTGAAACGGAATTCATGTTTTTGCCAAACGGAATTTGCACTTTTCTGAAACGGAAAATCAGTGGCCCTACATAATTTTGTATAATTTACAAAATTATGCGTAATACTGCGTAGTCCACTGTGCACACACTTGGTAAAAACGTGAGATCTCACATAAAAGCCTACATGTTCACGCGTACCGTCATTTTTGGCCTGCCCCTGTCTACGAAAAGCAGGAATAAGTAACAGGCCTCCGTTGCCCCTTGCCATTGCCTCAGTGCCCTTGAAATGTACAGTAGAAATTTATAATTTCCTCATAAGGTGCCCTTTGCCAAAGAGAAAATGCCTTGGTGCCCTTGCCCTTTCAAAAACGAAGCATACAGCCCTGAAGTAATGATTATGAAAAACTCTAAAAGGAGTCAGACTACATGTAAATTGTCCTTCCAGGTTTTGAAAATCAGTGGACTTTATGGACATTCACATCTGTGTACATAAATTCCAAAGGTGTGTTCTACATGTTGTGCACTTACAATATTACAGCATTACATTGTACTTGAGTTGAGTTGTGAAGTGATTAATAACACAACACACATCTTACTCTGATTTACATGATTGCGTTTGGTCATTGTAAGGTCTGCATTGAGATTAACTTTTGCCAAATGTTTGGATGAAAAACAAGCCGTACGTAATCCTTTAGTAATTACATTTGAACAGTGCTGTGTATATTTTGTCTGCAATGGGATTCAATATGGAAGGGACTAGTGTGCACACACTGTTGTTATCCTTCCGGCAAGTCTTATAAATATTCATGACTTGTAAGTCATGAATATTTATGATAAAATAATTTTTTATGAGAGATTGGCCAATATCACAAGGTCATTTGGCCACTTCAAGGTGAGGGCTAAACTTTAGGCTTTCAGATGTTAAAATGGTGCCCCTTGTAAAAATGAGGATGGCCCGCCCTCTTAAAGATGAAATTCCATGCCCTTAGACCCTTGGTCCCAGGGCAGCATTGAACATTGCAGGCGCATTTATGCTTTAATTAAAATGAATGTAACCACCTTGAAATTATGTTTGTCTGTCTGAAAACAACTAGACCAAGGTTATCAGATCGGTCTATGTTGGATCTCCAAGGCTGCGTTAATGAAGTTGACATACATTTATGTTGTCAATGCCATGCGGGGTATTTTTTTATGGAGTTCGTCACATTAAAAATTCCTCGCAACATTCTTTGGTGAAACACTGAAGGAATATTTGTCAACATGAGCGAAGAAACACATGCCTTGAATTCCTGTACCCTAGATTAAGACCATTGAGGCGCTGGATGTGCCTGTGTAAAAGATTAAATGATTAAATAGCATGTGAAAGCATGGATATAGAATGGTTAAAGGCAGTGTATACTTTTAGTAAAATGTCAAAGACCTGTGTTCTCACTTGGTGTATTCAGAAATGCATATAAAATAACAAACCTGTGAAAATTTGGGCTCAACTGGACATCGAATTTGCAAGAAGAAAAAAAAATGACAGAAAAGATTGTGTGCTTTCAGATGACTGACAAAAAAATAAATCAAGAAAAGAAAAAGGGTTTTCTAAGTGTTGTATCAGGATGTATGTGAGTGTATCTTTGGTGATTTTTCAGTCATCTTGGTTTATCCTCCTTTATTCCTATGCAATCAAACTGATGCTTTCTGGGCAAATAGCCTGGTCCCCTGCGGTCATATGAAAATCAGTATTCACAACTGCTGTCTGCACACAGGGAACCAGTCACACAACAAGATTAAAGTGCTGGACCCTTTAAAGTAATTCTCAAAATCATGGACAGACGAGGTCTCTTTGGATCTATATAGCAAGCTCACTCCATGCTGTTCCACCAGTGCAATCAGCAGGGACTGTAACATTATCCAAGCTGGTAATAATGCCCCAATTCCACTGCCTGGTAGATGTTATTAGCCTGCTTCTCTCAGCGTCTCAGTCTTCCAGTCAGACATGGGTAAAGTTTGACAGGTCTGCGGGGGCGACATTTCTCCTAGGTTTTACATGTCTACAGAAATGTGTTTAAAGGGCATTATACATAAAGTCTAATTCTATGGTCAAAGAGCTTACCACTTCATTGCACCTTCGTTATGGAATGATTTACTCTGCTCACATATTCGCCAAGCTGACTCTCTTTTGATTTTCAAGGGGCATTTGAAGACTCATTTGTTTCAAACTTAACCTTTGCTTTATATATTTCATTTCATTGTTTTGTGTTTGTGTTGCGCATAGAGGGTCCTGCATTGCGCCATACTCTGGTAAGCATAGTTTGGTTGTGCTTAGCTCCTTGTGGTTTTAAGCAGCTCTATGAATTTTGGCAGTGGTCTCCCTAAAGTGATGAAGTGTGGTGGATAAAAAGTTACATTTGGAAATAAAGAAGTGCAAAAAAAGAAAGAAGACATACATGTACACCTGTGTGACTTCAATTTGTCATTCCGAACCTTGAGATCCAATCACCCTTTAAAGCTATGAAAACATACAGTAAATGCAAAGCACTCACCATACGTTGGCCATAATTGCAAAGGAAGTAATACATAGTGTTAAAGGAAGTCATTGGTAAACTTTATGAGCTCTCTTTCTCTGTAGACGGCTTTGAGTTTTCCCTGGACACCGTTTAAAGTTACAATTCTGATTGTTTCGGTTTCACTATAGAAAACATAAATTCCACAACCCCAAACCAAATTTTGATGCCAAAGAGGTGAACAGGTGTGTGTTGTATTACAGAGGTGAAATTAGGTATAAATTTGAAAATGTAATTGGGTCTTGCTTTACAGCACGGAGCAGGTGGTATACACTGTACAGTGATGGCATTTGTCTAATGACAATATCATGGCTGCTATGTATGCAGTCGTTAACAAATAGTACAAAAGATGCCTCGATCCGGTGTGATAAATCACTATAAGAACTATTATTATTATTACCCATATGTTTGTGTTACTACAAAAAAGTATGTCGGTGCACGCATTCTGTGTATACTACAGTACACACGTGATGTGCGTGTATGTATGGGTATGAACATGTATAAGTGTGCACTATGCAGTAAACCTGAGAATCAACATTTAAACATAAATTCGTCAGCATAGTGGTACTTTGCAAAACCTGTTAAACTGCATTTTACCTACAATACTGAATTCATCAAACTCTTAACATTTTTTGTATTTTTTTATTTCTGTTTATTATTGTTGTTTTTTGTTAGGGGGGGGGGGAGGTTTACAAATTTTGGGTGGAATCCTTTCCCTTCTCAGCTGAAGCGGAAACAAAATCTCGGCGATACCTGCAGGCAAAAAGTCTCACCAAAAGCAGGAAATGAAATCAGGACTGTGTGTCATTTTCATTTACTTTGTAATAGTAAGGACGTAGCGTACGTGACACTCCCTTTTCAGTGTAGTGAACAGCCACAACTTATTTATCACATCGGCACAATTTCATAGAACCGCTTGAAGCAGAAAAGAGTGCTTAACAATTGCCTGCTTAGCAAAAATAACCAGGATACAGGTTGTACTATGTGACTTGGTGGTTTGGCTGGTAACCTTCTTTTGGTAAGCATAATTTGGTTGTGCTTGAGCTACTTTTTGTGCTTAAGCAGCTCTATGAAATTGGACCCAGTTTAGTGACGTGCTACAATGCACTTGGTGCATTTCACACATGATCACTAATACATTAATGGGTGTGAATATTATCTGTGCGATACTAGTTGCCATTCCATGGGCGAATACTGCCCTCTCTTGACTGAATGCAGTCCAATGGAGGGTCGTAGCCAGAAGTGGGAATCATGGGGTGCCCAACTTTGCACTAAAAAAAAACACCAACAAAATTTGATACCAATTTGTAAATTGGGTACCAATTTATCAAATAGGAAATTATGTTTTTAGTTTAAAATCAAATTTTCTTCAAAGCAGTTAAGTTAGTCACCAGTGGGAGAAAAAAGGAACCTCAGTGAACCTCCCAACAGGGAAGTTCTGGGTCTAGAATAAGGGGGGAGTCAAGTCCAATGCCAATTTTTTTCATCAGATTTTTTTTCATTTATCAAATTTCATCCTACAATCTGCATAAATTGCTCTTGCTTTTGCAAACATTTTAACATCAAAGCTAAAAACTTAAGTCAGGAGTAACATTTCAACATGTGTCAAGTATTTACTTTGATTGAGAATAAACTTTGAACTTTGGGACATGACTTTTTAAGGACCAAACATGACAAACAATCAGTAACATCAAAAGGATCACGCCAGTCCCTCTTCACTGTGTTTGTTGGGCACCAGACTTATCAAAGTAGAGGTCAAGTGAGGTCAAGTGCTTACATCCTTGAAGACCTCTACTAGCAGGACTTCTGCGGTGATGGGCTATTGTGTTCATGGTGTTATGATTGTAGTCAATTTGGGGGCAGGGAATATCAAATAAGGCTTTAAGAAAATCTGGGAAGACTTCTTTAACATCTGTTTGAGTACAGGATTTGTAACATTACCAGATTGATAATTGTATAAAGGAATTTCTCCAGCAATCATAAAGAATATAACACTACATGTTGTAGGAAATTGTGACTCTTGCGAGTATTAAATTCAGTATTGTGAATTTGTTGTCGAAAATTAGAAGTAAAAAATAATTGTCAAAATGAGTCCTACTGTCTGACTGCACATGTTCATGACTAATATTGTCTCTTGGTTTGATACTGTGAAGTGTTAAACTACTCTCTACAATCTAGCGCCCTCTCTTGACCAAATTAAACCATTCCTATATTATAGAGAATAAGGCAGCATAGTGGCGTGACACACCCCTGTCCTGTGCATACACTTATCGTGGCAGAGGCATTAGGGACATTTAAAGTGCAGTGTTCATTAAGAAAATATGAGTGATCCCTTTCAAGTGATAAATGTACGTATGTAGGCTACATATGTCATTATAATTTGTTATTTTATTTATTTACTTATTACTTTAACTGGTCACTCATGGGTCCAAGTGAACATTTTGACTTACAAACCCTGTGGTCTTGTGGATTTTCCTCCCCAAATCAAGCCCTACATTTCTCCATTATTTTGACGTTTTTTCTCAACATATTGTCCAGTAGGCTACTCTAGGATTCTTTATTAGACAGCTGGTCAGCTGGTGCCCTCGTTTTTTGGTTTATCAGCTTTTCCAGTTTGCCAATTGAAAAACACAGTATAATGAATCTTGCCTAGCCTGGCACTTTCCTTTCTTGCTGTTGACAAACTGCAGTTGTCTGCCTTCTATACAATGCATACTAAAACAGGATAATTTCTCTTTAAATATCTATATTGAAAATGTAACTTATCAGTCATTAAAACTGCTAAACATATTTGCCCATGAGTATAATGCCCCCCCCCCCCCCCCCCGACCATGAGGCCACTATATTTATGAGCTAACGGCCCTGGGGCCATTATGGAGAGCAAAGCATCGATTCTGAATTTGATTAAGCTCAGCTCCGATTCCAGCGTTTGGGCGTAGGATGTAGGGAACGAACGTCTTGACTTTTTTTCTTCTCTTTCTCTCTGTGTGCGTCTCTTGCTCGGACCATCATTGACTTGTATTTTGTTTGTAGGGTGATATGACTGATGATGAGTCAGGGTACTGCGCTGAATAATTATCATTATCATAGTGCTTTATAGTATGAAGGAGGTAAAATTTGTGTGGGAATAGGCTAAATGAGTCGTTTGTCAGAAAAATCAGTATGAAAAACAGGCCAATATGGGTGAAATTTAGGTGAAAATTGTGTCAAAGTATTTTTTTTAATTGTTAAAATTTATTTTACTTTATATTTGCAACCTACTTCCTGATAAATTACATCAAGAAGGAGTTAAAATCAGCATTGAAAAATGTTTAGTTCAAATCTTCTTTTTTTCAAATTATATTTCATTTTATATTGGCAACTTTTCTCCTAATAACTAACATCAAAAAGGGGAAAGATAGCATTTAAAATAAAATATGATGATCGTTTTTTGTGTGTGATAAATATTAACTTGACTTTAAACACCTTTTTCTTAGTTATAAAAATCTTCTCTCACCTTTTTTGGTGTTTCTACTTTCACAATTTTTGAACCAAAGCTGGTATCAACATTGGGGTTTTAACAATTTTCAAAGCTGCATAGATTATGCTCTTTAATTACCAAAACAATTCCTGTTTCGATTAGGTAGGATTTGAACTGTCCATGGTTGGAGTACAATCAGGTGAGGTTTTGCGGTAGCACTGTAAATAATCTCTTTTTAGACCTGGTGCTTTATTGAAAGCTGGGTTACCTCTAACCAAGTCGGTTTTAATTGCCATTCATTCAAAGAATGATTATTAATGATACATAATACCTTCCTTTAAAGGCTGGAATTAGGCCAAGTGACTGTATTCATGCTCTCAAACATGCAAAGTCCTACATGCGTCGTAGCCCTAGGGTTCACATTCGTCCATATTTTGGTGATGTGTCAATGTTCCTGGCGGTGACTCATGATTCGGTGAAGCTTTTGAGTGAGGAAGTGTTTACATTGCAAACGATGAGCAATAAAGGTTTATTGTGGTCCTCTGATTATCTCGTGTTGATTGAAAATATTGCTGTTAGGGTCCTTTTGGAGGTTTTAGCCAGGGTTATTTAAAAGGGTGCCCACATTTGTTGAACATTCCCAAAGTGGGGGTCCAAATGTTCCTTTGCAATACATCATGTAAATGACAAAAAAATATCTATAGAAAGAATTGTTGATAATGACCAATAGTACTTTGTACATGTTATGTGCCTTTTAAGAAGGGCTCAAAGTTCTTCATCCCAACACACAAAGTCCTTTTTTTAAATCTGTCAAAACGCCATAAGCAATAAAGTCCCTACTGTCAAAAATAAAATGCCATTACTGAGTTTTGTTGCTAGAATTACCCTGAAGAGATGTTTTCCCATTCTCCGTGTTCCTATGCAGAGTTTAACCTTCCTATTTATTGGATGACTAAATGAATAGCAGAACAAACTTGGCAAGTCTTGAAACACAATTTCCCACATTCACACTCTTTCTTTGGAAACTTTTTGTTACATCCTTATTAGACCTGTACACCAACTGTGTAATCACTTTTAACTTTTAAAGGGTAGGTTACAAAGTATAACATTTTAAAGGTAGTGGACACTATTGGTAATTACTCAAAATAATTATCAGCATAAAAACTTACTTGGTAACGAGTAATGGGGAGAGGTTGGTAGTATTGCGAGAAACGGCTCCCTCTGAAGTGGAGTAGTTTTCAAGAGAGAGGTAATTTTTCACGAATTTTATTTTGAGACCTCAGATTTAGAATTTGAGGTCTCGAAATCAAGCATCTGAAAGCACACAACTTTGTGTGACAAGGGTGTTTTTTCTTTTGTTATTATTCGCAACTTCGATGACCGATTGAGCTAAAATTTTCACAGGTTTGTTATTTTATGCATTTGTTGAGATACACTAAGTGAGAAGACTGGTCTTTGACCATTACCCAAAGTGTCCAGTGTCTTTAAGCTACTGGTCAGTAGGACCATGGTAGGACATGTACATTGTTGTTGAGCATACATTTGTAAAATCCAATCAGCTATTCTCACACACTCAGGGATACATGTACACAACCCCATAATGAGCTGACAATTTAAACCGGACTCTTATTAAATATCTAATGCCCGTAAAACAGTCAGCCAGTTGTCGTTTTTTTTTAATACCCGTGTAAAATCCAATCAGTTATTCATGGCCAATTAGGATGACTTGTAAGGTTTTCTCCTGGAGTGATTAAGATGGTACTGCACTGTGATCTTTCGTCAGCTTCACTCTAGCATTAAGATTAGAGTGTGCTGCAGATGGGGAGAGTAGTTTAAAGGTACATGTGAGGTCATAGATTTGTAAATACTCCAATTGGTAAATTAATGACCATAAAAGTTGACTTGGTTGGAAGAACCAGTTGTTGTAAATATTTCGAGAAAGGATTACCCCTTTGAAGTCATGTACATGTTGTATTGTTTTGATATTTGTTCACCCCAAAACATTTGAACTGAGAGACGATTCACGCATGGATCAGAGGAGGAGTTCGAACCTGTACACGAAACGGTACAATATCAATAAAGTGAGAGTGATGGGACGTAAAGCCGGTGGTCCCATGTGTTGTGTAAACCGAGTATAAGAACCCAGTGCACTTATCGTAAAGAGAAGGGGTTTGCCCCAGTGTTCCTGGCTGGATTGGCAGCATATTGCGCCACAGCACCTTGTAAACCATTACATGGTGCTAAGGATTAGGTCTTATATCTCAAACTTCGTCCCATTCCTTGCAGTAATAATACCTGGCGCTTTGTATCCTTTGGCAAAAGGCGCGTTATAAATACGGTTATTCTTATTCTTATTCTTCTTATTATTATTATTTAAAAAAACCTTGAGCCAGCTTGAAAAGCATTGTTTATCTTAAAGAATTAACTATAAATAGTATAAATCTTTCCATACAACCATGTGTAAATTTTCTCTCCAGATGTTTCAAACAGTTTGCTCTGCTTGTCCACTGATAATCTAGCCATTTATTTCTATTTAAGGACGTTACTCCCTGTCCGTCATCCTACGTTACCCCTACATCTTTAGTGGACTCCTCCACTTCGGATTTAAGATCACATCACATACTCCAGCTGGATTGTCAAATCAACCGTCCTTAAACGACTCAAGAGCTAATTCCACCATTCCTTAGTCTCACCCAGGCTCATTTTAAAGGCGTTATCTTCTCCAACCCCCTCTGAAAAAAATGGTACAATCCAAGATGGCTGCTTATCATTCATTACCCTTACCCCCTGCCAGACTAACACATCTTATTCCACATGTCACCCGAAGGAAAGAAATTTTGTTCACATACGTGGACACAGTGCCCAACAATATTTATTCGTGGGCTCAAGTCTCGCAAGAAAACAGCTTTTGATTTGGGAGTATGAGGTCGGGGGCGAATTGTCATTCACTTCATTAAACAGACGACTTCGATTCACCTAAGGCTTCGTTCCTTTTTTTCCATCTGCTTGATCCATCTCAGTGCTCTTTCCTCTCTCCTCGGAGAAATTCAACATCTCGAAAAACTTGGCGAGACTCTTGTGACGGACGGAGAAGTCGTCTCGGTTTCTTAATTTATCCTGGATTAGTTTGTTTTTTAAGGATATGCGAGGTCCGTGTTGC
This sequence comes from Asterias rubens, assembly GCF_902459465.1. Taxonomy (NCBI): domain Eukaryota; kingdom Metazoa; phylum Echinodermata; class Asteroidea; order Forcipulatida; family Asteriidae; genus Asterias; species Asterias rubens. The sequence continues at coordinate 1,318,251 of NC_047081.1, read as the reverse complement.
TGTTTAGTCATTCACGCTCAGAAGACGTCAGAAAGGTCAGCTTGATTTCGAGCCCTTGCTCTCTGTAGCGGAACTAACGACATCTGAACTGATCTAGCCGAGAACCTCATTAATGATTTTTCTATCCAGTGAGCCGACGATCTACGTCCTTCGTTTCAACTCCACATAATCAACCCTGCAAGAAATCTTTGATTTAATCTCCCATTGATTTAGTCCTAGGCTTATTTCAGTTCAATGTTGTGACGGAGTTGAATTTGGCCAGAGTTGAGGTTTGAGTTTGTGATTTTGGTGTTCTTTGCTGTTGTTTGTAAACACCCACCGCCAACCTGAGGTGCTTGTGTGGATTTCCAAAGCACATGGGGAAAAAGGTGAGTCTACCTGTAAGTGTTCATCAAGGCATAATGTATTATAAGACAACCCTACCCCACCCCCCCCCCCCCCCCCATCCGGAAGAGTGATCTTAAGCTGTGTATAATTTTTAATTTCTAAGCAAAGTAATGCAAATCCCTATGGTGAATACTTTGTTTTGAAAAGGGCAGGGCACTAAGCTATTTTCTCCTTGGTAAGAGCCACCTCATGAGGAAATTGTAATTTCTAGTGGAGCATTTTAAGGGCACAAAGGCAATGACAAGGGGGCATGGAGGCACTTGCCTCCTTAGCGAAGTATCAAGCCTGGAATACTCATCTTAAGATGAATCTTAATGCCTAGTGAAATCTGCACCCAGGCCCAATTTCATCGAGCTGCTTAATCAGATAACATTGCCTCACAGTTGTTTGCTAAGCAGAAATGAGCAGGATACATGTACCTACCAGTCACAAGTTGTACAAGTGACACAGTAAGTAGGATTTGAAACTTACTCATGAGGTGGCTCTTACCAAGGAGAAAATAGCTTAGTGCCCTGCCCTTTTCAAAACAAAGTATTCACCATAGGGATTTGCATTACTTTGCTTAGAAATTAAAAATTATACACAGCTTAAGATCACTCTTCCGGATGGGGGGGGGGGGGGGGGGGGGTGGGGTAGGGTTGTCTTATAATACATTATGCCTTGATGAACATTTACAGGTACAAGTGACACAGTAGTTTAGCTGGTGACCTTATTTTGGCAAGTATTTGTGTACACCCCCATGCGCATAGCTTCAGGTCTTATCCTATGGTATGGGGAAAATTTTGAAGGGGCACCAAGGCCAAAAACAACGGGCAACAGAAACCTATGTGGCCTCCTTGTACTCCCAGGCTTGGAGTCCTTTAAGATGTTTGAGGGTAGTTTTTTTTTTTTTTGGGGGGGGGGGCTCCGAGATGGTTTGATTGAAAACGACTCTCTGGATTTTACATGTAGCTCATCTTGAATTTAGTTAGCACGAATCAAGGACACTGTGGTGATAGACTCGTCTGCAAACAGGAGATTGAAGTGGTATTAGACTCGTCTGCAAACAGGAGATTGAAGTATCGCGGGCTGTGACACGTTTTGACTGATTACATTCATCAGTTGGCACGTCAGTAATGTGTTTTGGAAAGGAGAATTGAAGTCTGAAGAAGAAAACAAAGTATGTTGACAATACTGCCTCGACAAAAAAAAGAAAAAGATTTTTACGCAAATTGGAAAGTAATATTCTCAAAGATTTTGCTGAGTGCTGAACGGCCAACTCTCCATTCTAAGTTGCGATTTTCTGTCCAAATTTGTCTGGTGTATGCATGTGGTTAACATTTCAAACAAACCTAAGCCTATTACCATTTGTAATTATCAGATCAGGGATACAAAATTATGATCTTTTGTACATACTTTCCATTTATTTTTGCCCTGCACTGTTCCTCTATATTTCCATGCCCCAGAGAGCACCAAATAGTACGACAAAGAAACAAAAATCATAAGCCAATACACAAATTAGTCTGTTAGATTGCAGACCTCTGAATTAATCTGTGCTTTTGCTGTGGTGCCTTTTGAAAAGTTACAATACAATCACATTTTCCTCATAGAAGTGCCCTTCCAGAATGAAATTCAAAGCCAGATCAGTGTGTAATATAACACCATTTCATGATTTCATGAAAGAAATTCTACACTTTACTGGAAAGAGACCAGAAAAATGTTTGTCATCGAGAACCGTACTTGATTGAAAGATAAGAGAACCAAACACCTTGGGAAGGTTGTTCCGCCTGATGGGTTGACATTTAGTGGAAAGTGTTATGATGGATCATCTGCTGTTAACACCTTGACTTATGCAATAACAAATGAATGCTTACTATCAATTTACCAACAGAGGGGTCGGACTATTTAGTAGGGGAGAAAAAGGCTTTGACATAATGGTGTGTCAGATTTTTCTGGTAAAGCAACAGAAATACACATATTTACACATGGTGTTATATACTGCAAACATGACCTGAACATTCCCACCATGCAAAAGTTTCAAATCTAAAAGGTTTAACACTAATTTTCTAGCCCAGCTCACACCATACACCCACGTTTGTTAATGATTGACAAAAAAAAACCACACAGAGCAAACAACAAAAAATACATCATTAAAAACTGTCAAGAAGATACAATTAAACCCTGTACATTTAGAGAAAATTGCTTCAGCACAGCTACTGACTATTCATGAGGCAACTGAATGCTCGCTGTTCTCCCAAAGGGGACGCAGTATTGGTTTTCTTTATTAGTTGAGTATCATTACAGACATAATGACGCCTGTCCATTTAAAGATATGATACATGCCATTTTGGTGAATTCCAAAAGTATAAATTGTTGATGTTATGGTACACATGTTTCACTGTCACAATTATCCTGTTGCCTTTCAAGGAAAGCAAGTTTCATTTTGCTCTTATCCAAGTTGCATGGACAGTCAGTTTATTTAAAAGCATAATTTGACAAAGTCCATTACAAAATATAACATACATGTAGGCCCCATATCAGGCCATATAGAATTTTATATTTGAGAGGGGAGGGCCATTTAAATTTTGCAAAGAGCATTTTCATACCCCTTTCATACTGTTGAGGGGGCACCAAGGCCAAGACCAGGGGCAACAGTCTTATAAAGATCACAGCAATTTATTTGATACCATAACATAAGTCTTGCAATTGGACACCCTACAACCAAAGCCAAAAACTTAAGAATGAAATATAAATTTAAAAGAAGGTCAGACTAATTTTTTTTCAAGAAATTTTAATAAAAAAATTGACTCACTGAGAAGTATTCACCAATCTTGTTAGGGAATTTAATTATAGTTCATGCAATCCACCTGAAGGTAGAAGGGCGGGTCGGGGGAGGGGGGGGGGGGTGTAAAGTGAATCAAACATAAACTGTCCGAAGATATTAACCAAGATAAAGTCTTAATCACATTAGTCATGGTTAGATAATGAAAAGGTGGGAGGGAAGGCTTTTTAAATAATATATAAGCTGCTTAAAGGCATTGCTTACTTTTGGTTTTTAGAACTGTTCGAAATGTAGTTGTAGACCCTATACAATAGAATTAACCTGAGAAAGGTTTCGTTTTTGAGGTATCACCGTCCGAAACTTAGGCGCAATCATGTCCACGCAGGAAGAATAATCCCTGTAGGAGTACATAATCTGAAAAGCGTTATTGCGCGCGGTAATCTTTTTATATTCTAATTTTGGGATATGAAAAGTGATATCTTTTCCATAACCATAGTTCTTCAAAGTGGAAAAATCTTAAAATGTTGTATATTAGGCCTATAAGAAGCTGCTGTGCTACTTCTTACCACGTATAAAAAGTTTGTTACATGTACCGTTGTTGTTTGCGGTAACAACATGTGTATCTCTAGTTGCTAGGTAGAGTTTGTTCTTGAAGGCACTGGACACTATTGGGAATTACTCAAAATAATTATTATCATAAAACCTTACTTGGTAACGAGTAATGGAGAGAGGTTGATTGTATAAAACATTGTGAGAAACGGCTCCCTCTGAAGTGACGTAGTTTTCGAAAAAGAAGTAATTTTTCACAAATTTGTTTTCGAGTTTAGAATTTGAGGTCTCAAAATCAAGCATCTGAAAGCACACAACTTCGTGTGACAAGGGTGTTTTTTCTTTCATTATTATCTCGCAACTTCGACGACCGATTGAGCTCAAATTTTCACAGGCTGGTTATTTTATGTACATGTTGAGATACACCAAGTGGGGAGACTGGTCTTTGACAATTACCAATAGTGTCCACTGTCTTTAAGAGAACTGTCTTTCTATATTCTACCACTGCGGAATAGATTTATCGGATTGTTCTGGAGACTTCTCAGTTCTGAATAGAACTGTCCTGCTATTTAACTACTACCAGGGCGGAAGGTATTGAAAATTTGCTTGGACTACTCCTTTAGCTTATATGATCGTTATTTACTGCACTACAGCTGAGTGAGTTCTAAATTGTTTTCAACGTTTGGACTAGCTTGCTCTAGTCATCTTCAATGTACCATATAGAAAATCCTCCCTTTAAAAGACTACAGTCCATTTATACTTAGTTCCTTGAGACTTGTATCTGGATACGGATGAGTGAATTAATGCAATCTGAAGAGGGGCAAATCACTCAGGCACGACTAGACGCAATCTACATTTCCTTCATGGATCCGTCCATACTGGATAAATCTCGTTTCCCTGGAAAATCCCCCTGAAAAATACCCCTGAACTTTTTCTGTTACTATAGCCAGCAGGACAGGGGCCCAATTTTATGGCTCACTGCCGAATTCTGTGTTTGTATATATATTCATTATATTTTACTTTTAAAACATCTTTCTAATCATATGCATTTTATAACAAACGGTTACACACGCTTTTCAAAGACCAACTCGACCGATCCAAGGCAACGTGTTCCTTTAACCAGTCTGTGTTTTGTGTCTATAGAGGTAGATTTGTCTACATCGTTATCATTCAATGATTCCTCTTCATTGACAGAGACAAACGAGACCAAACACAGTGTTTATTATGATCTCATCTCGTTGTAAATCTCATTTTGACGGCGGTCGTTGAAACGGTTTGGTTTGTGGATAAACTATCAATTACACGTGAACGTAGACCGAAATGGTGTAACTGTCTCATGAATTTCTGAAGCTGAATGTCAAGCTGTCAAAAGTTATATATTTTTCATCATGCATCACTTGCACCGTGCTTGTGAATACTTTCTTCACTCAGATTGTTCAACTAATTTTTTGCTTAGCAAAGAAATTTACCTAGCAGAATTCTCTATTAAAAAGGGCCCAAATTCATAAAGATGTTAAGCAGAAAACACTGCTGAGCAAATTTCTTTGCCAAGTATAAAATGAGTGGGGTATGGGTAGCACCAAAATGGAATTTTGGCTGGTTACCAAAAGCAAGATTTTTCTGTGCTTAGCAAGTTTTTATGTATACATGCTTTAAGAAATTTTGCCCTGTATGTGTTCTTCCCAGATGATCAGATTTGTCTCTTTTTGCTCCTGTGTCTTGGGTTAAGTATTCTTTTTAAATGAAAATTCTTTGAGACTCATCATTTGTCAACATCCCACTTGATAAAATTGGCTCACGTTTACATCTCAGATGTTTTTTTTCACATTTCTCTTCTTACATGAGGTTAATTACATTCGCGCAGTCACACCATCCATCAATCTTTCGCGCTCGACCGATTCCCACTGAAGCTTATCACTTTTCCATTCCACAGCACTTTGGTGTCAAAGGTCAAAGCCGAGCAATTTGCAGGGGTACTATAAATAGCTGGAAGTGTATCTGTAATATGACTAGGAATCGGCCTGTGGGGTTCCATATAGAATGAAATGTTACCATACCTCAGTTTGACATTATCTACACATGGATAGGGAAAGCATACCTTGCGGTTTGTAAAAACATTTATGTTTTAATCCTATATAAATGAAGATATGAACAAAGAAACTAGCCTGTGAAATTTTAATTTCATTTCTTGTTTATGATATGCCAACAAAAATAAAAAAATACTTATTTCACAAATAAACTCAAGATTTTATATAATGCCAGTAATGTACAGTTTTTTAAGGCATTTTTAAGCACCAAGTAAAAAAAAACAATCCGAAACCTTGTTTCATTTCAGCGTTCTCTGGCCAGAATGCCCCCACACAGTTTAGAAAAAAATTCTGTGAGAAGCAGGCACGCTGAAAAGCATTGGGCTCCACTTTGCACCTGTTCTTATGCCAGATGAATATTATTTTCTTCATGAGCTAGCATGAGATCTTAAGTGCTGGCCGGCAGCAAATAACAACATTTTTTATGAGGAGTAGTTTGTTTTTGTCAACATGTCTGACTTCACAATACCGGACTGCTGGTATCGATGTTCTTGTAGTGTGATTCAGCAGTGATTGACTGTCAATTGAACTGGCGGAATGCTGTTTTGCAAATGTCAGCTCTGATACGAAAACAGGGTCCACGTTTTCTAAAAATGAACTATGTATTATTGGAGAGGATGCCTCTGCAAATATCAGCGTTTCGTTTTAGGACTGCGGATTGTAAATTGTTTTTGCAGGCTTCTGAAAGTTGTCAACATGTTCACGTTTTTGGAATGGCTGGGTGTTAGGAGTGTGGGGGTGGGGTATGTGATTAGGGATTATAGGGGAAATGATGAGCTTTTTTTTTTTTGGCAGGCTGTTTTTGGAATGTGTAACACAGTAGCTGAAATAGTCAGAGGGAATTGGTTTTTATATATTTTTTATTACAATGTACATATCTTACTCTGGCTACTGTGTATTTATTTTTCCAAGGAGGGAAGAAACATTAACACTGTTGAAGTTGCACTTCCTCTTCAGAGTTCAAAACTGGGGTATTATGGACCCAAACATTTTGGATGTTTAGGATGAAGCATGCTGAATCGAAACAAAGTCTTTGGAATGTTTTCTCCGAGGTATTTATCTTGAATTTAAAAGTCCCTACTGCGCAATCTGGATCATTCTCAAAATAGTTTTCTCGTGATTATTTTGAAGAAAACAAAAACAAAATAAAAGTACGCCCTTCCAGTGAAAACAAAAAGAAGAAAAAAAAAGGATAAATTTTGATAGTGCTGGGAGTAGATTTTGCTTTTATAATTTCGCTTCAACATAAATCAACAAACAATATCAAATATTCCATTGGCCCGCCTGCAGTGTATGGTGGTGTACTGCTCCGTTCCTAGGACCAGTAACGTAACTTTATATTCATGTGGCTTAAATTAAATTATGCAAGCTAAACATTCATAGGTGATCCTTTCCTCCATGGGTTAAACATTCAGGTTGATGGAAGAGCCAGGCTAAGACTACCCTATTTCGGATAGCTGGCCCTATAGACAAGGTTTTTAACATTCATGAGGTCTCAATCAAATTTTTTATGCAAAATTTTTAAAGAGGCAGGGACAGGGTGGGGGAGGGGGTAGATGCAAGTTGTATGGGCCTTTGAGTATTTCACACTGGTTGACTGTTTATTACATTTAAAAACAAAATTACCTAAAATTGCAGTTGAAAATGACTTGCTCTATGGACTGGCTCAAGAATGACTCACTGAGGGCAATCCCAGGCTAGGATATTTTCAGACCAGATTTATTATTCTCAATTTATGTTAGCGCTATGAAGGTATGGCGACGAAAGAGGGAGAGAGAGGCTAGGGCACTAGTCAGTTTGAGGGCCCAATAAACAAGATTTAATATTATTGTGTTCAGACTCAAATTAAGTATGGCCGTAGCACCTTCATGTTGTGAGGTACTAGAATATCAGACTGGCTCAATATGTTGAATCAAAATGGAGAAGCCCAGGCTAGGGCCTCAGAGTCCACTTAGTCACTTTGGGGTCCCCCACAAACAAGATTTAATATTCTTGTTTCCAGAATCCAATTAACATGCTGTGAGGTACAAGAAATAATATGTTGATCAAAATGGAGAAACCCAGGCTAGGCCTCCTCCTACAGTGTACTCTGCTTGACTGCGGGCTCTGAGAGGATGGCCTTGCTCCTAAACCAGTGCCAGAGCTCTGAACAGCAGAGAGGCTTGGTTAGTGTGAAGCAAGGATAGCAAAGAGAGAAATATGCCCTGGGTATGTCTGCACAGTCTAGCCCCCCCTCTCCTCTAGCTGCATCCGCATCCCATTAGTCTGTCTTCGTGGGCTTCATTAAACATGCACGTCACACCTTAGTGCTGTGCGGCGGTAGTCTGTCCGTGCAGTGTGACATCCTACATCCCTGGCCACGGAGAAGAGCCCATTCTTATTTTATTTATCTTCACCGGACTGTATTCTTGGGTGTGTTTCTTTGGGTGTCCACACGGAGGGAATGAGATAAAAAAACGACATAGCTTTGAGGAAAACGGCCGGCTAGCGGTTCTCTGGGTTTTTATTAAAACTTCTTCTTCGCGGTGTACGTGGATAAAACATCTAGTTGTGATGGTGCATTTTGACATGGTCGAGAAGGTATTTATTTTTCTGTTATTTTGTAGGAATAAGAAGCTGGGTTGGGATGTATAAAGGGGGGATGGATTAACATAGTAATCATACCTTTAATATATTAAAGATAAAATCACATTTTCGGAGAGTAGTTGTTTGTTTTATATCTCGCTGTCAGAATGCATGAGTACCATCGTTATAAATTGTTATGGTATGACAGTTTTGTTTAAGTGATTTTTTCAGGGTTATTGATGTAAGTGTGCATTTAATTTTCTGACAGCAAGTATTGTACACATTTATTGGCCACACACATGGGTGTGACTATAAGCAGTATGTACTTGACATTTTGATTATTGGGGTCAAGAGAAACATTCAAGTTTCTGTGTAGTGTTCTGGAGATAGTTGAAAGTTAATTTCCAGATGTATTTCAGGCTTAATATTCTTCCCTACCTTAGTCTGATTATTTTGGTCTGTGCAAAATTGTGATTAAGTTGCCTGTAAAGTTTGTTAAAGCCTACACCATGTGTACATACATGTAGGTCAGCCCTTGTACTCATGAAATGTTCCTACTTTTTTTCCTTCTTTTTCGAATGACCAATTATTATGTCTAACTTTTTTACTTTGTTATGTTATGTAATTGGGTACGAACTTTTAATCGTTTGTTTTTATTATTCATTGCGCTTTGTTTATGGATTGCGGTGTAGCGTATTTTGTTGTTGCTGTTCGTTCCCTAAGTTTTTCAAAATATGATTTGCTAGTAAATAACATAGCATGCTCTCTTCGAGTTCAAAGCAAATTTTGATGTCACATGGCTGTTTTCGCCACGAATGTTCTGCAGGAGTTGAACACAGTTCAAATGTTGCGATTTATTCGTTGCGAAATTGTGACATCAAAACTCATAGTGTATTCGCATTCGCAGAAAGTATGAACCAGGCTTTTTGCAAAGAAAATGTGCTGACCTTTGGTACAGCGCGGGTATGTTTATTCCAGAGGTTTCAGGTTCATGTCCCTCCCTTATCTGTCTTTGTTCAAACCCAAAAGTGTGTTTTTGAAAAGTGTACAAAAATATAAAACGTTCTCAACATTATAAAAGATGTAAAATTTGCATCGCGATGAAGAATATTGATTTTGGTTTTTACCCGTACACCGATGTGTGTTAGCACTGTATACTCAGTACTTTCCCGAGTCCTTTGAAAAAAATATCACAGGCATGTTATATTACTCGGGTGGGTTTGGAACCAATGACCCTTGCAATTCTATAGCAGTGTCTTACCAACTAGACTACCGAGGTTGCCCGAGATTGAGAGATTGTAAATATTTATTTACAGATTTGTAGCTAGTGCCTGTATTACCTTGGGAGTACTCATAGTGTTACACTTCACAGTCTTCATTGTTTTCAGAACTATTGAAACTATTTCAGAAGGAAACCTGAGAGTGAAAACTTACAAAACCTCAATCGGATTCATTTCATTTCCTAATTAACCGGTAATTCTCCGTGGAACTATGTCTTCCTGCATTGAAAAATAAATCAATGACTTGAAGTTTCAAAATTCTTAGGCCTACATTATGGTGATTCTTAGTATTTAAGTAAACACACAGTGTATCAAACATCAAATGCTTGCATTTATGTAGCATTTTTGGTTTAATGTCAGTCTATTAAATTTCTTACCACTGTTGTTGTTTTAAAAGAAGAAGAATAACATTTTACTTTGCAGTAGTTGGAATCAATTTTGATAAGAAGTAACCATACATGTAAACTGATTCTGCAGAAAGTTTTCCTGAAACTATTTCAATGTTCTGATGAATAAGTTTGAAAATGTTCCCTTGTTAAAGGAACTTTTCCCTAATATGTAAAAAAAAAAAAGTAACTAATAGTCAACTTTTGGGTTGAACAGAGCTCTTCCTCTTCCAACTCTTCCTGATTCTGTAGAAGGGTTCCCTGAAAACAAACCCACTTTTTCTAAGTTTCGATGAACAAATTTGAAAGATCTCCCTTATTATGAAAACCTTTTCCCCGATTTTATGAATGTAATTCTAAATACCTCCCACCCACTGATGCCTTTGGTAATTACTCCAACATTTTATAACCAGTTGGTAAAGATACGGCACCCTTTGAAGTAGTGTTGTTTCAGAGCAAGAGGAAATTTTTCACCAAAAGATTTCAATCTGAGATAGGCTTCAGGCATCATGCCTTTATCAGACATCTGAAAATACACAAATTCTACTAGGCAACAAGAGTGTTTTTTTTGTCTTATTATTTTCTTGCAACATCAATGACCAATTGAGCCCAAATTCTTACAAGTTTGTTATTTTATGCATGTTAATAATCATTGCATATGTTGCCATACACCTATGTGAGGATACTGCTTATCTTTGACAATTACCAAAAGTATACCCTGTCTTCTAAAATGAAATTGAGACTTGAATGAATGGTGACTAAAATGTAACGTTCTTTCTAAAACTATTTGATTAAACCAGGGCTTGAAATTTACACTGGACTCCTGACTCAGTCCAATGATTTTCAGCACAGGGCCAGTAAACTGATGACTAAGTTTTTTTTTCAAATATTGACTCTCAGTCTGACAAAAATTGTTCAATTTTGTTGGGTATTGAATACTTGCTCGCTATAGCAATGAGATACATCTTCCTTCGGTCCTTGTTCAAATTAAACAGTTCAAATCTTTTCTTAATTTTTGTTATCACAAAATACATCTGGTCCAGTAAATATTTTCAGTTACAAGCCCTGTAGTCTTGTGGATTTTCTTCCAAAATTTGAGCCCTGTGAAACTAATTTTGTGTGATCTTTAAAGCTATTCTATAACAGAAATAAGATTTTTATATATCAATAGTATATAGTCCTCAGGATCTTAACTATATTTCATCCTAGTCGGAAATGTACTCAAAAGTATTTGATGCACATTGAAAATGTCCGACTGCCTGTCGTTTTATAACCATGCTGGGTGGGAACATACAATTAACATTTAAATGCATCGCTAATAGTCAATGAATGTGAAATGAGGAGTGGGTGAAAAGACGAATCAATGTAGAATGACTATACAGAGCTGATAGTCTTAACACTTAGTTGACGTCAGGTCAGATGTGTAATTATGCTAAATAGAAACCAATGTGAACTGGCCTCTATGAGCTCCATCACCAGACGCGTGTGTATCGGGAGACGAAATGCCTAATGGCCAATGGCTGTCTGAGACCTAATTTGACGCTTACATGCATAAATGATCAGTACTGGACTGAATAAATAAATGAGAAAGCTTCTGAGACATTGATATATACATGAACTCGGCGGACCAGTTCTTTATAAATACACAACGGTTGTTAAATTTCAATAAACTGCTTGCAAGATGTTGATGACAAATGGTGGAGGTATATATGTCATGGAGTGAGGGCTGTCACATAGACTTGCCCCAAGGGTTTCAAGAGTTTTAATCCTTGAGTCTCTTACATGTAGGTGCTGGGCCCAATTTCATAGAGCTGCTTAAGAAGAAAATTACCTGCTAAGCAAAAATGAGCCGCATGCTACATTACATTACATGGTATTTTGGCTGGTAACCTTATTCTAGTAAGCATAATGTTGTGCTTAGCTACTTTTTGTGTTTAAAGGAAAGATATGACGTTTGGTAATCATTCTTAAAATTAATGGCAATAAAAACTTACTTGGTTAGTACAGAAAAAGTTATATATTTTGTCCATAACTACTTTTGAGTGAAATTATTCTCAAATTGCTTTATACTATCGAAAGCTGCTGTACCATTAATTTTTATTGCCATTAATTTTGATTTAAAAACGTACACCTTTCCTAAAAATTGTTTTTCCAATGGAAATGCCCTTTGGAAAATGAAAACGTCCTTGCCCTCTCAAAGATAAAATTCCAGACGTGAAATACATCCTGTTATTTAACATGTAACTGGAGGTGGAAGCATTTTATTTTTCGTTTTTGACTATTAAAATATTCATCATTTTGACATTTGTTCTGCCTAGAAACTGCCCATCTTTGTCGTGTTCAACAAAAGTAGCTATTCTTTTGAAAGAATAATTAAGATGGTGTACTCTGATTGTGTGCAAAATAGGGGTTTGTGAATGATATTGGATTCCTTGAACGATTGTGTGGCGAGATAAGTGCTAGCTGTGGATTACCCAAACAGATTAAATACCTTAGGAAGCTCCTTCAAGTTCCTTAAAGCCATTGGACACTTTCGGTAAATAGTATCGTCCATATAAGGCCCACACTTCGTGTATCACAACTTATATAATAAAATAACAAACCTGTGAAAATTTAGACTCAATCGGTCATCGGAGTCGGGAGAAAATAACGTGAAAACCCACCCTTGTTTCCACACGTTTCACTGTGTCATGACATGTGTTTAAAATAAATCCGTGATTCTCGATATCGAGAATTGATATTGTTTTAATGTTTCTTTCAAAAAGAAATGCATTTCATGGAATAATATTTCAAGAGAAGTCTTTCACCATTACCTTTTGTAAACCCTGTAAATTATTTGTAAATCTGTGAACTTTTTTTTTTTTTTCTGTACCGAAAGTGTCAATGGCTTTAAAGGTGCTGTATGTCGCACATTCCCTGGTGCATCAAATGTTCAGCTTTGATCGACCCTCTTGGTACTGACGTGAAATAAGAATAAAGTTCTAATATTCCTTAGGCAGATTTATAGCTGGTGTCACAGTTTCTCCTGTACTAACCCTTTTTTAATAGAACCCAAAACATTAATAAAGATAATGTCCCATTTAAAATAGTAAATGTTTAAAGATTTTTTTATTTTTTTGAATTGTTTTGAACCACCCAACCCTTCTATAATTTTGAAATGTTTACAGTTTATCTTATAATTTCATTTCTACTGGGACCGAACAAATTGTAAAGATTAAATTTCAAACACAAAATAATTACAACAGCGACAAACTTTTGTAATATTTACATCATTATATACAGTTTAATTCACCACTCTAAGAAGAAACTCATCCAGGGTTGCTATTCAGTTTCCTCAAAATAAATCCCTCTTTTGGTATTGAAAATTTACCACAATAACATTTTAGAAATGATGTTTTGATCACACTAGATCACAAACAAATTATTGTAAAAAATACTTGTAATCAGGTAGTCTTCCCTAGATAGCTCCCTCCAGGTGCAAAACCGAGACTCACCTTGAAAAATTGTCGTTAAAAATTGAAGACCAAATCATTTTATAACAAACAAATAGATAACTACAAGTGCAAAGAAAAAGGAACAAAAATGCTTGATATTTATATTTATAATCTTCTTATTTAGAAACATAATTTTCATAATATTTGTTATGTAGATTATTTTATATGTGCCAATTGTATTCTAAAGCTGTAGAAATCTACCATGTATTTCTACTTCAAGAAGAAGAAACAAACATGTGAAGGTCATTTACACATTTTCTTATTCTTATTCCAAGCACAGCTTGAAATTAAAATCTCAAGCTGTGAATCACGTCACCGTCTCGTAAATATCGAAGCAACTCTCTACCCATACTGTGAGCCCTCAATGCCAGCATCAAATATATATTTGTTTTCCTTTTTATAGAAAATTGACTTCCTAGTGCCTTGTTGCAGTCGGGTCGATGATTTTTTTTCTTTTTTGGGGGTTGCTCGCTCAAGAAGATGTCAGTCACTTTGAGAGCCTCTTGTCACAGTGGGGTGATGCTGCTTGGAAATGGCAGAGAGTAATTTGTAAAAATAGTTCACCCTGGGAAGGAAAGATGTATCTATGGGGCGAGGGGGTGTTGAAGTTCATTTGGATATTCTGTTGCAGAGGAGGGAAAACATTGTCTGAGGTTGATCAAAGAAAACACTTCTGATATGAAACGGGCTCTTGTACTAGCTGTCTTATTTTTAAAAGTTATATTTAATGTTTTATTTCAAGAATTATGTCATGGGATATAGAGAATATTTTTATAAAAGAATTTGTACAGATTTACAGAATTCAGACAACTTTTAGAATTGAAAGAATGTGTCCAACTTTTACAGTTTTAATGAATTTGTGCAACTTTTAAAAATTCATGCAAGAGGAACATTTTGGTTGCTCAAGAGCAATTTTTCTCTCCTGTTCTTGTACTGAATCCAAGACAATTTTTTTGACATTCCCTTTGCCTGGAATTGCCTGGAACTAGTTGACTGTAAATTTTCTCCTCTGAAATGGCCCTTAACAAAAGTTGACCTGGAGGTAAAACCAAGACATATTGTGGTGATCTATAAAGATACATTTACTATGCAGTATCGTTTGTTAAAATCTAGGGACTTGATAATGTGGGGGGGGGGGGTGTTTGTAGAGGCAGGAGAAGTTAGCATTTTAATCAAGAGATGTCGCTGCCCTGTAGACGAAAGGCTTACCTGGCAGGGCTGCGCTCACGTAAAGCTGCGCTCACGTAATGTATATTTTCCTGGGCAAGGGGGCCCTTAGTTTGGAGCAATCAAAAGTCTAAAATCTACCCAGGCATTGCTTGAGCTTTGTTTTATTCTCGGTTTTTTTTTTTGCGGACGAGTTGAGGGAGGTTGTGAATGTGAATCAGGCTTGATGATTCATTTCTCCATGCCCTCATGATACATGTAGCGTTCTAATCAAAATTGATAGAGGTGCCCTTTACAAAGGAGAAAGCGCTTTGGTGCACTTGCCCTTTCAAGATTGAAGCACCAGGGTTGCTTATTGTTTGAGACTTGTCCAAATCATGTAATACACTGTATTGAGATTTTGGACTATCAATGACCATAACAAACTTACTTCGATAACGAATAACATTTTGAGAAATGATTCCCTTCTAAGGAATTAGATATAGAAAGAGGTTCTCTGTGCAATCTAGAGCATTATAAATGGTTTTATTTTGAATTTTTTATTTTTTTTATATTTTTTTTATATATTTAAATTGTCCACAATTCGCGTGTATGGCACTCAATTTGCGCATATCTGCCCCATATGCTAGCTTGTGCATGGAGAGAACCCAGAGTCCCCGAATGCATTGTATGTGAAGTGACTGCAAATTTAGAAACGATTAGTCGCAGTAAAACCCCATTAAATAAAAGTACATTCACTGCCTGATCACCCATGCACGACTTGAACAACTGATCAGTGGATTGGCTTCATGATAAAAGGAAGCTTTTATGTGTTTGTTTTTAAAGGCACAGCATTCCTTTTATTGTAACCGTTCGATTGTTTTTATTATTCATTAAAATGTAGATCTATGTAAACGGTAAATCTAACATCCGAAAATTTCATTTCATAAGTGGTCTCGTTTTTTGAGATATTGCCGCAAATCCGGACCGAATATGTCCATGCATGAAAAGTCATCTCTAATAGGAATTCACAAACTGAGAAGAGTTTCTCAGGTTCAAATTTTGGGGTATAAAAACTTATATCTTTTTAACATAATGTATGACCCAGTTACTTCGAAGTCCAATACTTTGAAGTGAAATGATCCTCACATTGCTTTATACTATCGCAAAACTACTGTGTGCTTCTAATCACGTGCTTTTAGTGCTATTAATTTTAAGAGTGATTACCAAAACGTATATCTTCCCTTTAAGGGGAGAATGCATGGTAATTCCAGCAATAATGTGAATATTTTATGTACCATGAAGGTCACTCATTTGAAGTGCAAGTTTAAAGGAGTCTTATTCTCAAGATGTTAAGTGCCATTATGTCAAGTGCATTTCATGAGTCTACTCTCGATTCAAGACGCTAATTGGCATCCCCAAAAAAGCCAATTTGTTGGGTCAGGTTGGCTCAGTGGTTTCTTTCCCTGCCTTTCACCTCTATGGACCCCAGTTTTAATCCAACCTGAGACCGGACCCTTGTATGTGGAGAAGGTTTCCAGTCCATATCTGATTGTTGAGGGTTTCCATCCACATCTAAAATTGAATTTCTTCATGCTTCCTGTTCATCTTGTTATTGTGGGTGTTGTTGAATGTGTAATAAATTAATAAATAAATAAATAAATAAAATAAAATAAAAGTATTTTGATAGTGTGTTTATTTGATGTATGCCTTTGCTGATGAATGTTGAATAAATGGAGTAATATAACTCCACATCAAGAGAACAAAGATAAATAAATAAAATATGTCAAAACAAGAAGGAAAAAACCTGCATTATTTCTTGGAAAATGCTCCCTCTACTGTGTCAATGCAAAGCAATTCCTTAGACATGCTGTAATCACAAATAAATTATGCATATAGGTCATTCATACCTCAACTATTCATTCATTATTATGCCATGCTAGTGCTGCATAGCAAATGACAATAAGTCCCAGGCTATATAGGCGTCGGTGTTGCTTCCAAAACTCCCCACGTCCCTTGTTGGATAATGCCGACTGAAATACGACCCTGATCTTCTTGGCGTATGGCGAGGCGCTAAGGCAAGGTTATTTGAGAGGGGATTGTAATTGTTCTGTTATGAAATAAATATGATCTGATTTGTTTATGATGATGAGGCTCCGTGGATTGAACGCTTGTGTTTGGGGTTAGTAGTCTAGATTCACACGGGTTAGTGTCGTGATGTACTTCATAGTGTTAGCCAGAGGGGTGTCTGGGTTTCTTTTGGACATTCTGTTTAAAAAAAACCAAGGTTTTGTGTCATTGTGTCCTTCTACTGCCTTAACCAGAAACTTCAATTTTGGGAGTGGGGAAAAAGTGGCTAAGAAATAGTGGGGGGAGTGGGGTGAAAGAGGGGGGGGGATCATTGATGTATCAAACCATTTGTTTGTGCTTCAATCTCATTCGGGAGGGTGCGTGATATGAGTTGTTTACTTTTGTTACACAGGCCTAATTACTCGCCATATGCTTGCTAAATATTGTTAAGTTATGGTTGTGGTTTTATTTTATTTTTAGCCACAAAGGTCAAAGGCCAGATTTTGACTTGGATGGCACTACTAACCCTTTCAGTGAAATTGCAAAAGGTGCATCTTTAAACATAATTGAGATGTTACTAACAGTTGAATGTTTTTCTCGGGTCTTGAATGTTTTTTCTTAAGGTTTTTGAAGAGCGGCACTTACTTCAAGTGTCTACTTAACATTCCACTATTTGGAATGATATGTCTGGAAACCTTGGTTTCCTGTCTATAATGAATGATAGTGAACAGCATTTAGAAAACATAACCAGACTATTTTTCCTGCCAGCCTCACTTTAAAATTGATGTACATGGTTAAGATTAAGTTGCCTAATTTTTTTTTTTTCAACTCATGGTTTTTATTATTATAATTAAAAGAAAAGAAATTTACACCTAGTTTTCTGAAAAACAAATAAATGTTTTTTGAAAATTGTAAGTTGATAAATTGATAAAAACAAATCAACCGACAATAATTAAATAAATAAAAACACTTCCAAGAAGACAAAGAGAAACAAAAACATTGTAAAAACAGGATATCAAATATTAAACCACAACAACACCTAGCTCAGTTGGTAGAGAACGGGCACGTTAATCTGGAGGTAGTTGGTTCAAATCTCACTCTAATCTAAAATTATCCCCCCCTTTTTTTTCCCTTCTTTGTTGAAACCCACAATCAAAAGAAGGAGAATGAAAACAAAATTCAGGAAATTTACAGCAAAAAAAAAATATGTATATTTGAAAGATATGTATATTTGGTTTGCGGTAACACCATGTGTGTATCTACTTGCCAGGTAGAGTTGTTCTTAGGGAACTGTCTTGCTTTATTCTACTGCTGCGGAGTAGATAATCAGAGGTACGGGAGACTTCTCAGTTCTGAAATGAACTGTCCTGCTTTTTAACTAGTACCAGGGCGGATGGTATAGAAAATAGAGATGCCTCAAAAAAAAAGATAGTTATAAATCAAAAAAGTCCGGTAGCATGCCCTTTTCAGTAATTCCTCTAGTTTAGCTGATACTAGTTTCTACGAGAGAATAATATTCCCATTGGAACTGAAGGGCTTTTTGTTCTCGACTGCCAACTACTTTTCCGAGCAGTCAAGAACTTCTTTTCAACAAGAATGACAGTTGGTGATTGCCAAAGCGGATGCGAGATGTCTTTCCTTAGGGGTTTGTTGCTGTGATGGAGTTTTCTGACTTTGTTTTTTTCATATTTTTTTTCATTCTTTCATTATTCATACCCTGGGTAGGAAATCATTCTGAATTGCATTCGAATAACTATGTTTGGTACATGTGGACTGCTAGATGTATCTTCTATATAGGGAAGGTATTTGTTTGGTTTTAGGAACCATTTGATTGGTTTTAACCTTGCGAGACCAAAAATTGATGATGCGTAAACAAAATGTAAAAATTACAATATTTTTGGGGGAGTATTTTAAGAACACTATTAGACAACTGAGTAAAATTACCACAAACTTGATTCATATATATGGATGAACCAATCAAACTTGTTTTAAGTATGTTTAGCCATTTAGCAGCTGTTGGAAATGTAACTCAAATATGTAGCCGATATTTCACCGATAACCTTTCACTCTTATATCCAATACTACTTCCACACATGCAGAGATTCTAAAAATAAAGACACTCCCTGGTGAGTTAGAAATGTTGTCTGCTGCCCTCTCTTGTTAGGTCACATCCATGCTAATGAGAACCAAAAGTCAGGTTGGGAATATTCAATGAGGTGGGTGTGTGCGTCCAATACGTTGAGTTGTACACTATGAGGTGTACGAGTTGTACGTGTAGTTTTCCAATGCCGTATTGGTTCGCATGCAGAGTGAATGTTTGCTCATTGCACAAGCTGTGACATTTGCAGATCCTACCGTGTGGTTAATTATATGCGAGGGAAAAATAGGGGCCCGGACTCCGTGTTCATATTTTCTTGCCTTTAAACGGCCGTGATACTGTACTCTGAAAAATAATAATTATAGATCGAAATTTATTTGGGGAAATGACCTGATTTTTAACAAAAAATAATTTTGATGTTGATACATTTTGGAGATAATTATTTTCTCTGAATGAATTTAGATGGATGATACAGTTTGTTTTTAATGTTAAATGTCAGGAATGAGAAATTTCAGACTATATGAGTCGAGACTTTTTTTAAAAGTCTGCCTGGAAAACAAGAATGCTGTATTTTTCTCCAAAATTATATAAGTCTTTGTAAAGTTTTATGTACTTGTATAGCACTGAGGACACTAAATTGAAGACATTACTTTGGTAATCAAAGCATCTACTTTCTGGAAAGAAAAAACTTGATCCAAATATCTCAATACTGTTGAGATGAAAGCAGATATTCTCAATGTTTTTTGTTGTCATACAAAGCAAGATACATGTAGTAAAACAGTTACATCGGCAAAAGATATTGCAAAAATTAAGTTCACTAGCATGCTTTTCTGACATCAATGAAACAATTAATTAATTAAAAACTATTTAACATGGACTTTTCATAGTTATTCATTTTTCATGTTTTGGGCTGTTGGGCTTGAGTTTTTAGTCGTATGCACTTTTGATTATTGCCTCAGCAAGCAATATTTGTTAATAATCAAATTAATTAATTAAAAACAAGTTTATTACAATTACATTGGCTTTTCTTTAGTTACTCGTTTACATTTTTCAAATTCTGGATTGTTCAACACTGCCATGATAATATTTTACAATTTTCGTTTTGTAGATGCACTTTTTATTATTGCCTCAGCAAGCAATATTTGTTAATAATCTATCTACATGTTTAAGTAGTTGTAGAGATCAAAGCATCTAAGACTAAACCGTGGGTGCAATTTCCGGCCTTTTTCCTCCGAAAGAAACAAAATGTCAACTTGTCACGATCATTCCAACACTATCGGCCACTCTATCATATGGAATCTCTTACGATGTGTCTTACAGATGAAGAACTGTGGCGCTCCCAAAGTTAAAAATTCACCCAACTGTGCCTCACAATTCACCACTGTAATATTAAATGTGTAGCGTAGTCTAGACTTGTATATGTACAGTACATACAGGGAGTGGGTGTCACGTATTATTTTGTACATTTCAAGGCATGTACAATGCTACTGTGCGAGAGGGTCGGCAGTGAATATTATAATGAGATGCCCGGTTGCTCGGCAACCAGAAGAAAGAGTAGTAAATGGATTAGTTTTAATGTTTTCTTTCCCATAATTTCAGTTTTATGGGGAAGAATTTCGCATAATTTCTTGAAGTGCATTTGAAGATGAATTTAGTATTTTTCCGACTGTTAATTTGTTTACTATTAAATTGTTTGGATTCAAATTGACTCCTAAATCAATATTTTCAATTGGATGTGATTGGATGTCAATTTATGAGGACTTGTTGTAAATGTTAAAGATATCAGGATATTTGTACAGTAATGTCATCATGCGTTAAATTTGCTTGTCAATAATTCCTACTAAACTGAATAAAAATGTAATATCATACATGTATTTTGATTACAAAGTTTAAAATCCCCATAATCAGTTTTGAAATGAAGTTTTCACAGGTTAGTTTTACTGTAAACATCTACATTTATATAGGACAGGATTTAAACAATTAAACCGTTCCAAAAACTAAAGGTATACTTTGCCTTTGTAAGCAGCTTCATGAAATTGCTCTTTGCAGGGTTGGGCCCACTTTTTATGACAATAATTACAACAAACAGGGAAAAAAAATAATTGGTATGGAAATTGAATGTCTGGATATGATGAATGGGGGGGGGGGATAGTGCTGCAAATTATTTATTACTCGTCATTAGTTTGAGAAGACAGTAAATAGCGTGTGGTGTTTGTTTACCCCTGGTCAGAGCGGACTTTGGAAGATCACTATATTGATTCATTTGCTTGGTTTATGTAGTCTTTACTCCTGTATGTACTTTGCTTATGATATTGGAATTGATCGTGTAGTCTACATTCATACAGAGATAGACTGGCTACTGTGTTTTATCATGCTGGCCTCGGGCCAATTTCATGGCGCTGCTTGCCAGAAGCAAAGAATCGGCACTTACGGAAGCCGGAAACTTGGACAAATTCTCAAAATGAGTGACCCTGAAAACTTACTTTGCAAAAAGCACTGGAGGGCTCAATGTTATAAAACATTGTTAGAAACAACACCAAAGTGAAGTAATGCAGCTTATGAGAAAGAGGTATAATTTTTTACCCTGAAATTTGAATCTGAGGAATGCTTCAGTCTGAGCATCCAAAAACGCACAGTTCTATGCAACAGGGGTGTTTTTTTTTTTCTTTCATTATTTTATTTCAACTTAGATGATCGATTGAGCCCAAACTTCAACATGTTTCTTAAAAAGTTCATAAAATATGTATAAAGTTCATCTTTTGAGCTCTGTCCATTCAGTCAATGACCCTACTTGTAATGTTAGTCTCCTCCATCAGTCAATAACTGTCAAATTACTGATGTGTGATTATACAAATGGGAATCAATTTCATCCTGGGGAATCCATCAGGATTGAAGACTCATCTGACAGACTTGAGATAAGGCCATAAGTCAGGACACAAATGGGCTTCAACGTTTGGTAATCACTCTTAAAATTATTGCCAAGAAAAACTTACTTGGTAAGATGTGCAGTAGCTTTCGATAGTATAAAGCACTTTGAGAATCTTTTAAGTAATGTTGTTATGGAAAAATACAAGTTCCCCCCCCCCCCCAAAAAAAAAAAAAAAAAAAAATGAATCTGAGAAGTGCTACTGACACTGAAAATAGTTTTTTTTTTTTTAGATTGTGACTGTGTGTTCATATTATGGATTATTTTGTCTGCCTTGACCCAATTTTAGAAAACCTGTCAGCGCACACTTGCTTAGCACAGAAAAGTATTGCTTAACAAAAACAGATAATACCAGCCAAAGATACATTAAGTTTGTATAGCCTACTGTTGTGACTGGTACCCCACTCAAAACTTTGCTTAGCAAAGGAATTTTTCAAACAGTATTTTCTGCTTTGCAGTTATAAGATATGTAGTTTCATTTAGAAAGTTATTAGAAAAAGTCAAGGACCACGACAACAAACTCAAACCAGTATCCATTAACATTGGGCCATGATCCCACTCAGCTCAGAGTTGTTTGTTTTACTGCACATTATGCCGAGTCAACACTCCCTGCCAACGAACAAAATTACATTCCTCAGGGGACAGTTTGAGCAAGTAATTATTTCCAATGAATAGAAATCTCTGATGCAAATTTTTGAAATTGCCAGCCATTTCTATGTTCCAATCCTGAATTGATTAAGAAAATAATTCAACCAGTCCATAATGCAAGTAATGTAGAATTTAAAATTAATTTTGTTTCTTTCTGTTCTGTAAGACACTCCAAAGCAGCGTTTAGGAAAATATACAACTGAATAATCTAATTAGATCGTTAGGATGTCAAAAAAAAGTTTTGCCATATCAGCTTGATGGACAATTGTTTTGAGCCAATTTTTTTCAAAGTTATGCTAATTTTGGGGTACACAAAGTAAGGATATTGGTCTTTGACAATTATCATAAGTATACCCTGGCTTTAAATCCCTTCTGTAACTTGTCTGTATTTGATGTATTGCTTGCAATTGGCCGAATAAATCTACATGAGATTGACTCTGCTAGTGTCATACTTTCGTGGAATCTCGTTATAAAAGGAGAATGTCACACGACCTGTCAAAGCAGAAGCAGATGAAGGAAGATGCATGTGACATTCAGAACAGCTGCTCAACTGTGCTGGGTGTGGCAGATTAGTTTCTTCAGTTCACTAATCAAAACTTTGATCTTCCAAAATATTCATTTCCCCCTCCAATATATAAAATTATTAAAAAAATGAGCAAGAATTAAGTCTTATAGGTATCAATGTTTAAAAAAATCATTTTGGTATACTTTTTTATAAGCAAATAAAAACCCAAAAAACAAAAACTGCACAAATCACACAGAACAACAACAAAAACATAAAAACAACAATAATAGGTAGTTTTTTTCAAATCTTGGTTATCAGCAGTTTGTTAAGCAATATCTCTGCTAAGCAGCTCTGTAAAATCAGTCCCTGGATTTTTGCATTGTTGGAAGAATTCATTCATTTATGATTTAATCAATAATTGTACTTATTTTCATCAAAGAGACTCCAATAGGAATGTTAATCTGGTCATTGTATTAAACACCTTTGAGTCTATTGTCTTTTCCAAATGGAGAACAGACCATGTGACCTATGACATCACTCGTTTTACAGAGCCACAGAGCCTGCCGTATAATTTGTACACAGCCAAAATTTGAGAACACATTCAATCTGATATTTTATGTAGATGGCACTGTCACATTGTTATCACTTTTTGATAAGAAAAAAAGAGGGCACATCTAAAAAATTGTTCAGTTGTTACATCTCATATGCATGTGCCAAAAACTTGTTTTCATAAAGCTATATAAATCTGTTTGAAAAGCCTTATTTATGTTTGGGGGTGATCATAAACCCAGACATAATTTCTAGGAAATGAGGCCGATAAGTTTGGGCACGTACCAAAGCCCCCCATCGGTCAAAGAGCAATGTGTTTTGTGGCTCTATTAACAAATATGCCACAGGGAAATGAATGAAATTCAGTTTCAGATGGTTGGGATTAGGCTAGAGTAAATATTGATCTTGTGTCTGTGATGTGTTTGTAGTGTATGGCAAGCATTGGGTTTTGCTTATCATTGCATCAAATAGGTCATCCAGAAAACCCCTATAAAATTTGTGCTTCATGCAAGAATAATCGTTGAGTTAACATTATGCATCTAACTAGCATAATTCATGCTTAAATTTGCCTGGTTAGTGGATATGGTAGTAATCATAATTTTTGCATAAATTTGCCTATTTAGGGGTATGGCTTGGTAAATCTTCAGTGCATGGATAAATGATGGTTTTATGTAATAGCTGTACTGACTATCATATCGTTGTTGATACGAAAATCGGATCATCCATTTATATTTGTGCGTATTGTTTCTTATTATGAGTGCAGAATTTAATGTGCCATTACTTTATTGAAGGTCTTATCTCTGACCTAGTCAAGGTTCGATATTTTGTGCAAAAAAAAAAAAATAAATAAAATAAAAAAATACCCTTTAAAAGAAGTTATTTCAGACCACAGTTAAGGAAAACCTAGCATTCACAAGGAAGAATAATGGCATTACTTTAAAAATGAGTTTTTTACAGTCCTTGTTTATTTTCTTGAATGTGTTTTGAATTTTTTTTTAAGGAATATTGTCTGCATTTTGTCTGTTTCGTCGGGGACTACAAAACATGTATGTACCAGCATGTTATGTTTATTGCATTCTGGTAACAGGCCTGTTCGTTCCACTTATTCTTGACATTTAATGAGATGCCACATTATCAACATCTCATGAATATGTATGAAGCATGCGTGCATAAGGGGGGGGGGGGTCATGCTTGAGCAGAGTGCTAAAAAAAAAAAACACCCTAAAACAACCAAAAACCTCACCCAGTAAGAATGTTGACATGATGGTTAACATTTGGTGGCCTCTTGTATTGTGCCAACAATTGGTTCTTGTCAAAGTTCGACAATGTTGGGCTTCACTCACATGTGAGCCCTCATGTAGGCCAACACAGTCTGGGGTTTTGTGAATAGAAAAAAAAAGCGAGGCGCATAAAACACTATGGGTACAAGTAATTATACATACACACATGTACGACTAACTCTGTGAGTACTTGCTAGTGTGTGTGTGTTTAATGCGGTGGGAGTGGCTGCATTGATGCCTACTGCATGTAAAAGCTTCTGCCTCTCTTTCCTCTCCCGCACTCAAGCTCATGTGCACGTGTCTGATGCGTGAGCTTGAACGCTCATCAACAATTGTCGGCCATCATTTTTCTACTCTTCCTCAACCTTCGTTGGATGTGTATGTAAACCCAGACGGGGTTGGTAAATTGCTGTTTGTCGTGGATACATGTGGATAGTCTGGATTCTAGTGGATTCAAGTTAACTGTTGTGGATGTTTCCTTCCTCCGTGGGATGATGGGATGTTGATCACCATATTACCGGGAGTTTAACGATGGGATGGTGACTGGAATTCAAGCTGTTGACTCCTTGGTTCATTTTGTCTCGTCATCTGTGGATGTACTGTGTTGTGGATGTTATTAACCGGCTAAGGTGTTGAGCTTGGATATATTAGTGGACTGTTGAATTGTTGGATTTAGTTGATTGATTGAGGCGACAGAATGAGTACCTCACCCCTTGTTGCTGAGGAGGATTTTGACTTTGATGTGGCAAGCATCCGAAAGGTAAATTAATTTCATGATTTGTATACCAAAAAGTATTTTCTACAAGATGAGAAACCTTTAACGGTAAATTATCTTGATAAGGGGAGGGTCTATTAACAAAAACATACTTAGATTCATGTTAGTTATTTGAAGGGGGTTGTGGAGCTCAGACCAGGGGATTCAAAACTGGCGTAGACTTTTTTGTGTTTTCCCATCTGGAATGTTCTAAAGCCCATTTCATACCTCACACGTAAGCAAGTTTGATTGCAAATAATAAAGTACACATACGCGATGTTATCAAAGTATGAACCCGGCGTAACTGAAATGATACTGACCTGCTGGATAGTCTGGTGCTGTTGGTGCGCGCTAAACATAGGTATGCGTAATGTTACTGCGTAGGTGGAACATGACCATGATAGCGGTTCATGCGCATGTGACATGATCGGTGAATCGGTGTTGTTTGAAACCTGAACAAACACGGAAGTTTATCAGCTCAAACCGATTTCAACAAACACTTTAAAAGCAGTGCTTGCCACTGTATCACCTAAAGCGTCAAATTTGAAATACAATTAAGCCCATAATTGGATGTTGGTAGTGACAAAGGAATTTGTTTTGAGGAACAGGTGCAAAAAAGAATAGTTTTATCCAAAGCAAAGCATGTGCCATGACAACAACAAGAACAACCGCGTTCTACTCTAATGCATTCACAGATGTTTCAAAATGAACTGAATGAGCAAAGTAGAATATTAGCTGTCGCAAAATTGCTCTCAAACCAAAAAGGACATATGGTGTCATTGCAAAACATAGTTAATGGCCTGATGTTTCGACCCAAAGAGATTCTGTCTCGATTGCATTTCATAGTTTGTGTAACTATTAGGGATTGTACTTTTTGCATCATGGACATTATTTGCTCTGGACTTTCGGCAATATCTCAAAAGTGCTCTTGTCTTGAGATATTTTCCCATGTTAGTTTTATTGTATAAATCTACGTTTTGTGTAGGATTGAAATATTCAAATGGTTAAAATAACCAAATGTATACTTTTCCTTTAAATGCATAATGTACATGTATAGTCCACATGTCAAAGGTGCAGAATTGGACTGGAAGAGTTATTGCATGAATTTTATTCGGGTTGGTCGGCTTAAAAAATAAAAAGTATGCAAGAATTCTACCTCCATGGCAAGACATGTGTGAGAGCTAGCTTGAACAAATATCTTGATTATGAAATAAGAACCGACAAGGCTCTGCTGAGCTCTATCTTCCTGCCCCGTCCTCAAATATCTTCCTTGATGAATTTTATGGAAATATAATACCCATGAATAATGGACGTGTATCGCTTTGTTTTTTACTTCAATCATAGGGAGTTAATTTCATCGATGCATGGACCATTGGACCGGTTGTGTCTTGTAATGAAAATTTCATGCTGTAGCGGCTCGACTCTCTTTAGTGAGTTCCACATGTCTGGTGGAGCCAACTGTTTTTAAATGTTGTTCTGTTTTTAGATTGATTTTTTGATCAAGGGAGAAATGGTTATCGGCAAAATTGCTTCGGAGGAGATTTCAGCCACTTGTTAAAGGGAAGATTTGAAAAAGAGTTGATTATTCGTTCAAATCACTTGGAACTCCTTGCTTGGTGCATGTTTCCCTCCATCCCATAATCTAGACTGTTTTAAGAGGAATTTCAATTCCTACCTTCAGCATCCCTGAGTTTTTTTCATCTTAAATGTTTTGTTTTTTTCATCTTAAATGTTTTGTTTTTTTCATCTTAAATGTTTTGTTTTTGTAGCCGATTAATAAGAATGGCTTTTAGCCTTGTTTGGGGCAAACTTGCATAATTTTTCAGGGAGTTAATTTACCTATGCCTCACAAAAGATTTGTTTATCTACATCATTTGCTTACAAAGAGGTACGTTTCGGTGGCAGTAATCAAACTGGCCAGTAATTAGTGGAAGGCCAATTCAGCCAAAACCGTTTTTAGTTACAACTGTAAACATGGACTACAGATAATATTCATTTCAATCATCTAGCTTTCAAAACTCTACACAGAAATATGAAACTGAAATCATCACAAATAATAGTAAATAAAATACAAATTATTACAAAAACAAGATTAAACAGACTCTTTGAAATTTGTCAAATTTGTTTGCTTTTTCACAAGTTATGACAATGTTTTCTTCGACGAAAAAACCCAAGAAACAGTTCGAAAGAAATCTCCCCAATTAGTCATAAATCTTCAAATTAAGAAACCTTTTTGGGGGTGACAGATGCTTCACAAATTTTCTGGCGCCGAAAGCATCGTCAAAATTACTCCAGCATCTGTCAGCTTAGATGTAATATGGTAGTAGTCAATTTAGAGATGAGAATTTCTTAATGTGTATGGAACATCAACTTGAGGAGTATACTTCGTCGTGTGCCCGGCAAAAGGACGTAAGGGAAAGTTCCCGGCAGAAGGACGTAAGCAATTTATGTTAAAATTTGTGTTTCAAGAATTATGAGCGGGAAAGTTTGGTAAATTTGTTGCCATGCAAAAGTCATTCTAGAAAGGTTAAATTCTGCATGGGGAATGGGGAAACATGTCTTCAGGGTAATTCTAGCAAAAGAACAAACAAAAATGACATATTTTTCATGTCAGGAGCCATTTTGTTGCTTACGTCCTTTTGTTACTGGGACGAACTACTTTATGTTCCCGGCAAAAGGGCGTAAGGCCTTACGCCCTTTTGCCGGGCACACGACGACTTGTGAACCAAGCGCGGTTCAGATTTCCACAATTTATCAAAAAACTTAAAGGGAATATATTCCAGGCCT
This sequence comes from Asterias rubens, assembly GCF_902459465.1. NCBI lineage: Eukaryota > Metazoa > Echinodermata > Asteroidea > Forcipulatida > Asteriidae > Asterias > Asterias rubens. The sequence goes on along the minus strand of NC_047081.1, from coordinate 1,289,979 downwards.
TGAACTTCACTCTTGATGGGGCACAATAATTTCCCTCTGGTAAGGGGCACCTCGTACCTATTAGGAAAAGGTACAGGAACCTTGCAAAGGGCACCACAGCAAAAGCACAGGGCACTTCGACAATAGACCGATCCACTAAGCTCCGCCCCATTGCGTATTGACCAATCACATCGCAACGAAGGTCCGACAAATAAGGTCCGACATGCGTGCGCATATCTTGGCGTGCGCAGCAGAGTTGTGTAGAAAGGTATTGGAGAGCCCCACGTGTTCTTGCTCACACATGCGTCGTGGGCGGAGCCTACTGGATGGGTCTATTGCTGTCAGTGCCGAGAGTTATTTTGAAGCCTGGTATACATGCACATGTACCTTTGGTTTTTGGAACCATTCGTATGTAATGTAGAATGTACAATAAAAGTAAATGGTAGTAGCGTGTTTGAGATATCACCAACAATCTGAAGAATAACCCCTACTAGGAATACACAATCTGAAGAATAACCCCTACTAGGAATACACAATCTGAGAATTTTCAGTGACAAGTATTCTGTTACAGGTACATTGCAGCGCAGACCGAGAATTGAGAAATTGATGCCCTAGTGAGTTCCCTCTTAAATCAGATCAAATTTACTCCGTTGGAAATTCCTCATTTTGTTTTCATACAAAAATGCCCTTTTGAGCAACGGCATTGTGGAATTCATGTTTTCAGACTCTTGTATTACTCAGCGAGCTAGTAGGCTCTGTGGTTGGGTGATGAATTAGATATTGACATTCTGAGTGAGGCGTACGTTTATAACGTGGGGCGTTTTCCGAGGCTAGGCAGAGAAAGGATGAGCAAAATAACCTTGAGAGCATCTTATACATTAATGAGTCACGTCTGCTCTTTGGATTCTGCTCCTAGGAGGACAGTCGAGACCCACAGAGAGGGAGTCGGGCTATCCATTAAAGATGAGTTAAGGAAGATTAGTGCAAGATGGTTAAGTCGAGGTGAGGCTGGAAAACTAGAGTAAGCTGGTGGAGATGGCAGAAGGAGAATGAGGGTGATAGAGAGAAAGAGGTCCAAGATCTGATCGGGTGTCATGGCCAGGCGGTTTAGAGCATCAATTTCTGCTGGTTAAGTCATCGGGGTGTGGGTTCGAATCCCGTTCATGACACTTGTGTCCTTGTTGAGCAAGATGCTTTACTGTAATTGCTTCTCCTCACCCATAAATGGAAAGTAAAAGTTTTCAGAGAGCCATGGCAGCCCAGGGATGTATACTTTTCAGGAAGTTCAGAATGATTAAAAGTTAAAATATTGGTGGCCAAATGACCAATGCACTGAAGAGCATTCAATCGTCATTGTAAAATTGGCTATAAGAACCAGTTATTATAATCAAATGCTATAAAAGCCATTACAGTGTTTACATTATAGACCATCCCTAGGCTTGTACGTATATAAAATTCGCCCACCTTTTTTCTGATGGCCAATTATCATGCATGAATTGCTTGAAAATTAACTGGAGTGAAAACAAATTGTGCACTTTGTATCAAGACATAAACCAAAGGTGCTTTTTTAGTATCAGAGTCTACTGCCTTGCCTTCAGAGCTCCAATAATACCTTGGATATACAATGTACATGTATTTATGAAGGATACGAAGAAACTCCAATCCAAGAGACTATTCTTCAAGCTGTTAAGTTAATCCCATGGCCTTCCAGAACCTGTTGACCAAACAGGGACCAGTGATTCACCAAGCATTGAATAAAGTTGTCCCAAACAATAAGGTTGACCGGTCTCTCCTGTCCGAGTTTCTAGAGACTTGAAAGCTATCCTCAAGGCCTGTTGTTTGTTAATAGCTTGTTTTCTGGAAACATCCTTTTTGCAAAGTGTTTCTGTTTGTTCAAGAATCAACGACGAGTTCTGAAGAGACAGCTCATGTCTGGTTTTCTCTTGTCGTGTGGTTGGATAAAGTTGTTTTTGTAAAGAGTTAGTAGATTGATGTGGCCTCCGATTATTGAGTTGTACATATATGTTTGCTTGAAGGAGATGATATCAAGGTATAATGCTATGTAAATACTGGGAAAAGAAGCCCCCCAAACACGCCATCAGGGCTCGAAATTGAAAAACCTGGTCGACAATTTAAAATTTTAAACATTAAACTGAGTAGAAAGTTTAGATGTAATATTTGTATCGGGATAAGAAATGTTCATTTTTGTCTTACCAATATGTACCGATGTGTGTTAGTATTGTACACTCAGTACTTTCCCGAGTTCTGTGAAAAAAATTACAGGCATATTACTCGGGTGGAATTCGAACCCACGACCTTGGTCTTGTAAAATAAATACTTGTCTCCCCCAAGAGAAGGTGTTTTGCTCCTAACATGCAAATGTATTAATTTTATAGCTATTCATGCTTGTATAGTACAAAGTGACATCTATACATGTATATAAAATGGTACAACATAAAGCCATGGTTGAAGCGTTTATACAAGAAATAAAATCTGTCCGGTGCTGTGAAGAAAACCCACGCCAGTTTGGGTGTGCAATGTTGTATCGCCAGCCTGGTGTGCAATGTGTATCGCCAGCCATGTTTGAACCTGCAGCCACCTCCCTACTGTATAAATTGTCATACACACGACTGCTCTCTGCATATTTATCACGTTGCTTATTTATGCAGCTGTGAGCATGTGTATAGCCCGTTATAGTAATGGTGACAGTTGTCCAGGAAAAAGATTTAAAAGGGTGTGATTTTGTTTCAATACAAATAGTTCAGATGAAAATAGATGAAAAGGGAATATGTACGTGTAGGTGTTGAACTATTTTTAGGAATGCACTCGGATTTTATTAAAGTGTATTCGACCATAGAGATACGACAATGTCACCTCGACAATTGCTCTATTTTTGATGATATTCGATTGTTTTAATCCTATATAACTGTATAACTTGTGAAAATTTCAGTTCAAAAGATGGCGGGTTTTTAAGATATTTTGCCGAAAATCTGCAAATAATAGCATGTAGGCCTATGTGCAGGAAGAATAATTACTAGGAATACACAATCTGGGGGAAATATCCCACACGCACTAACGCTTCCCAGAATCAAATATGGGGGCATAACAAATGACATCTTTGTACTTTCGAAAGATGCTGTGGCTTCTATACCAATAGTGTTATTGCCAATAATTTTAGGAGTGATTACCAAACATACCTTCCCTTTAATTCAGCTGTGTTTATTTTCACTTACAAAATAGAGTACCAAGGTTGCACCCTAACCAGCAAAATTATCACATGTAAACATTCCAGGTTGCTGAAAAATCCATTATAATACCTTAGGGGGTTAAGGTTTATTGGATGGATCATAGGGAGCTTTACTGGTCCATGGCTACTCTCGTCTCCTAGATTGCAGGAATTATCCTGACACTCTCAGCCCCCTCTAAATTCCTGATTCATGACACATGCTTTCCACTCCAGGCAGGAGTTAAGAAGTTGCAGTTTCTGTTCAAAGTGGTGTGTGTTGTTTGATCGCGATAAGGAGCAAGGTTCTCCCTACGATACACAAGCTTGGGTATCAGCAATACGCGCAAACTGCAAGCAGATACGCAAACATTTCAGCTGATATGCAAATGAATAATAATAAAGACTAATTTCACAAAAATCGTCAATATCAAATCAATTATAATGCTCCTTTCACATAAAGGCATTGAAAACCAATAGAAAGCATTCCGAAGACCTTGTTTCATTTCAGCATCCTTTGGCCAAACTACTAAAATGTGTGTCCAGCTGGAGCTGCCAATTCTCCTTGATTCTGCGGAAAGTTCCCTAAAAATGAACCAACCTTCCCCTGCGCTGATGAACAATTTGGAAAATCTCTTTGATTATGGAAACTTTGTCCCTATTTAAGTTGAATGTAACTCAAAATTTATCTCTGATTGTTCTACAAAATCTCTCTGATTGCAAAATGCACAAGTTGGCAGCTCTTTCTATGTCATATTGTTTACTTATCTTGTTTGCTTAAAGGAGTGACCCTGAAAATATCAGGGTAATTCCTGGAAGGTGAGTGCAGGTGATAATGTACATGTTGTGGCGCAAATTGCCACTTAAAAGTCAAGTAGTCTTTAAAAAAAACCAGCTGGGCTTTAATTTTTACACAGAACCAAAGCCAGTAGGTTTAGTGTTGGGCCAGTTACACCCCTATGTTCTGACACCCATACTCTAACCCCAAGCTTAAGTTCCTTTAACCCAGACATGTAAATCACAATTTTTTTCTTCTTCAGAATATAGGGTTATTTCAACATACATGTAGGGCTGTCAGAAAATAGAGCAGTCACAGTCAACATTGGTAGTCCTATTACACCAGCCATGGTTTGAACTTGCTATCAGAAAATTAATTCACCCATTAGTAATCACTTGGTACAAATGTAAAGTATAAAGTTGGCACTGCCAAGATTTGTTCTATTATGTTTCTTTCTGCTTATGGTGCGATTGAAGGGATATACCTCAGGCCTGGAATTAAACGGAGGCCTTGGCCTCTGTTGCCCCTGGTCTTGGCCTCGGTGCCCCTTCAAAGTTTCCCATGGACTTAAAGATTTTCAAATGTAAGTGCCCTTTGCAAAATGAAAAAACCTTTAAAGCCATTGGACCCTTTCGGTACAGGAAAAAAAAAAAAAGTTCACAGATTTACAAATAACTTACAGGGTTACAGAAGGTAGTGGTGAAAGACTTCTCTTGAAATATTATTCCATGAAATGCTTTACTTTTTGAGAAAACATTTAAACAATATCAATTCTCGATATCGAGAATTACGGATTTATTTTAAACACATGTCATGACATGGCGAAACGTGCAGAAACCAGGGTGGGTTTTCCCGTTATTTTCTCCCGACTCAGATGACCGATTGAGCCTAAATTTTCACAGGTTTGTTATTTTATATAGTAGTTGTGATACACGAAGTGTGGGTCTTGGACAATACTGTTTACCAAAAGTGTCCAATGGCTTTAAAGATGGATTTTCAGGCCTAGGGCTAGTTTTGTGGTGGTGCATTCTTTCTTTGGGATGAATTTGTAAATTGACGCCCCCAAATCTGCCCACTTTCCACTAGTCACGATTCTCACTCAGTCTCACAGATTGGTTTCTATGGGCAGTACATGACTCATGGTACTGCATTTTAGAAATGTTGTTTTCTCACTTACTTTTCTTTTTGTTCTTTGAAGGGGGTTGTTTTGACATTGGTTCTGATAAAGCAAAGAGTAGTCTAAACTATAGCGTATCACTAGAGTTTGGTTTCAAGATGTTTTTGTCATCCATTGCTCTAAGGTCATCTACAGTGTGGTAATGCTTTTGTTCTGAGAGCCTGCACGTAGTTAATCAGCGGAATTTCTAGATATTGTTTGACATACTATACAGGAAACAATCGAGGAAGTATTAATAGAAATAGTATAGTGTCGCTCTGGTTCTGTATGGTGTATTGCTTGGCTGAGGAAACAAGAAAAGTAACAATTCAATAGTTGTTAGTTTTGCATCGGGAAAAAGAATATAGTTTGTTATACCCTTACACCGGTTTCTAGGCAAAAAATCCACAGGCGAATCCCATCTATAAAATTGTTGTACACAAGCTGCTTGTAGGATTCAAACCGCCTGTATTTCATAGGTTGGTAAGAAAATTAGGTGGCCTGCATGCTCATTCACCATTGATTTGCAATGTGTACAAATTTTTAAATTCGGCTGCGAATACATTTTTAATTGTAAACAAACCGGTTCAAATCAAACCAAATTGTCATTCATTTACATACAGTAAGCACCAGAAGGTTATAAAGCCTTTTTATGTGCTTACGGTTAGCAGCGCTATGAAATGTAAACGTGCTCAGTAAGCACTAAATCAGCCGTTAAGCGGCTCTATAAAATTGGGCCCAGAGGCCTGAAACACTATCCACAAGGTAGTTAAATTTGAATGCGTTGAAATATCTGCGCCAGCTCTTTATCTTGGGAGTGTGATAAAAAAAATGTTTCTGATCTCCAACATGCCTTTTGAACTCGGTACCTGTGAGAATGTATGTACTTGCTAGTCAAAACAACAAACTTTTGTTTTGTTGTCAGCAACTCAACATAGCTCGACCTCGGTTGAGGTCACCACCTTAATCCCCCCCTGGCCATGTTGTGGTTTCTAAAAGTGTCTCCTTGTATTTTATTGCAATCTGATCAGAGTCTGGTTGGATAAACTGACTGGGTGGTAGCCTTTTGTCAAGGCACTGGTGGCCTTTTTGGATGGTATTCAAAACAAAAAGTGCAACTACTGACATGAAACAAGACTAAAGTGAGCGATTATCAGACTGTCCCACATCAGTTAATTCATACATTCAACAATGCTGTCTTCATGAATGTAAGAATGGAGTACAGTTTCCATAAATTGAAATAAAAAGTAGGATACCCAAAACATGTTTAAACTTTTTTGATAATGAATGATGCACAGGGCACGACTCAAAGGCACAGGGCACCGTGGTAATCGCTGTGGGTGCCGTGGGTTATTTTGAGGCCTGTGAGGAAAACTGGAATTTGTACAGGAACATTGCACAGGGCACCACTGTAGAAGCACAGGGCACCACGGCAATTGCTATGGGTGCTGTTGGTTATTTCAAGTCCTTCCTAAATTCCTCTCAGGCCCCCTTCTCTTCTCTCAGGCCCCCTTCTGTAAACATCCCCTCCGTCTTAAAGACACCTACACACAAGATGGTCCGTTTCCCAAAGGGGTTCCCTTAAGGCAAAGGCTCCGAGGGAAAGCGGCCCGACTCTGCCTCTCCACCATCTGCTCGCATCTCAGTCAGCGAAACCGATCGTCGTCATCATCTTGAAATGTCAAGATGTTATCCTCACAGTGGGGTGTCTCAACAGCCAAACATCCAAACCCTGAAATGTCAACTTAATGCTCGCCAATACCTCAGTCTCCACACGTTATTAAAATAATCTTTAAAGGGATTGTAGACGTTTGGTGATTGGAACCCACTGTTTTTTTTTAATCCTATGTAAGCCTACAAAAAAGCACAGGAAAAACATAAGGCACCACAGGAAAAGCATAGGGCACCATAGCAAAAGCACGGGGCACCACGGCAATTGCTGTTGGTGCAGTGGGTTAATTTGAGACCTGCCATAAAGGTAACCGGTGAAATTCTTGTTTCAAAGGGTGGTAGCGTTTTTGAGATATCGCAAAAAAAGTGTCCAAGCAGGAAGACACATTTGGAAGACACAATTACTGTGCAGCTGTCAGGAAGGTTTCTCAGATTCAAGTTTTGGGAGATAAAAACTGGTACATTTTTCCATTAAACCACATTACTTCGAAGTGAAATGATACTCTAAATGCTTTATACAATTGAGAGCTGCTGTACTTGTTATCAAGCAAGTTTCGTTTTGGGATAAATTTTTAAGAGTGATTATTATACCTCTCCTTTAAAGAGTCACATTGAGTTTTGCTCCAAGTAAAGCTAGGCCTCAGTGACAGATACATGTCTTCATGAATCCTGCCTCCCGATTCTTATTGTGAGAGAAAAGAAATTGCCTTTCAAAGAATCTTGAAGGCCCTACTGTTTTATCTAGGCCCGCCCTTTGCCTAAATCCCAAGAGACCTTATAATCAAGTCTGAGACATTGAATAAGTATCATGGTCGACGGTCGTCAGTTTTGACTAAATTATGCAGGACGCGTTCTTCTTGACAAAGCTACATTACTGGAATCACTAAGGCAGGTGAAATTGGGTTGTAATTAGAAGATCTCTTTTACTGACGTTGTTCGGATTGTTAGCTTAATTGTAGTTGATGTTGCGTGAAGTATTTCTTGGCATCATCTGTGGATCCTTGTGGGGGAGGGGGGGGGGTGGCGTTAGATACAGAGATGGGAAAACAGGAAGCGCCATCGTGGGATGATTAATTCAGAAGAGGAGAATTTTGTAGGGATGCTTCAAGGCAGAGCAAACCTTTGGTTTTTGGAACCATTCGTTTCTTTGTCCTATTTATGTATACAATTAAACTGACATGTGAAAGTTGCACGCAGGAAGAATGGTCCATAGGAATACGCAATCTGAGAAATGTTACTGTCAATAACGATTGTCAATTTCAAATTGTTGGGCATAAAAACCTGGTTGTTTTTACCACATTCAGAATCCTTCAAATACACATGTATGTTAACACATTGTAAAAGTTCACAAGCATGACAAAATTTAGCCAGGAATACCAGCTTTTTAGCTTTTGTGTGAAAAGGGCTTTATTGCCCACTTAAATAGACCATATGAACAAGGGAGTGGTTCTCAAGTGTCAATATTTTCTGCTGGGCGTTTAGCCATCGTGCAATTAAATAACAGCCAAAGTTTACTGTCGTTGTTGACATAGGGTTCACACAATAGATTGGTGGGTGTTCTGTACATGCTTTTTGATATATATAGGTTTTGAGACATTGCATGGTGAGGTATCAATTCAGTTTGCGATAACACCCTGTGTATACCTACTTTGCTATGTAGAGTTTGTTCTTTGGGAACTAGGTCTTGCTTTCTGTTGTACTAGAGTTGATTTTTGAATTTAGGAGACTTCTTATGTCTGAACAGAACTGTCCTGCTTGACTGTAACCTGGGCAGGGGGTAGGAAATCGGCCGGGACAAGTACTTTCTTCTTGTTGACAAAGAGTCTTTAGAACTCATTTCATTGAACCTCAGGCCTGATACTTCACGGAGGCAACGAAGGCGATTGCCTCCGTTGCCCTTTGCCATTGCCTTGGTGCCCTTGAAATGCTCCAGTAGGAATTTACAATTTCCTCATAGGGTGCCCTTTGCCAAAGAGAAAATGCCTTGGTGCCCTTGCTCTTTCAAAAACGAAGCATACAGCCCTGGAACCTGTTAGTTCTCTTTAGTTCATGGGTCGTTCTGTAGAGAGAAAAGGAGGTCTGTGTTTGCATTTGGGTTTTAAATCCATTTTGTAATACTCAAAATGATTGGTTGAATGAGGTACTGAGAATTGCACTTCTAAACTATGACAAAGTTAGGGGACTAAGTGGTACACAATATGCCAAGTTTTAAGTCGACAATAGGCATGTAGGGCCTACCTTTACGTTTCTTTTTATTTTACTTCATCATCCACTTTGTATCTTCATTTAAAAAAAACTTTGAAATTGAAATGAGAACAAAAAATCTGTAAGTAAAAAAAAAAAGACGGGTAGTAATATATTTCGTAATAAAAGCAAGGGGAAAGGGTTACAAAACATAGGAAGTGGCCTGAGGTGTCGACCCTAGCAGAGACATCTTCAAGGCTAAAATGACAAAACAACAAACATAAACAGGTAAACCCATTATTGTATTTGGATAATTATAAATTTGTCCAAAATGACCAATTCGCTGTTAAACTCTTTCATCTCGTATTTGTTTTTGATGTTCCATGTTTATTTGCAGGCAGAAGATTAATAACCACCTCCACAAATAAATCAGCAATAACAATCCAAAAGAAATGCCTTCACATGTAGTCTGCCCTCTTAAAAAAACAACAAAACAAATTAGAGTAGCCCGGAGGGAGGGGGGGGGGGCTTTTCTGAGTGGGTAGTCCTTGCTTGTTACACCCTGGTTTATTATTACCCAATGTGACGTCTCGTTGAAAGATTGCCTTATTATGAAAATCATAACCAATATCATATCACCAGTAGTGCCACACACCTGTCCTCTGAAGGTCAAAGGTCGTGTCCTTGAGACGAAGTCTAGCCCATAGAGTACTATAATAGTATACCAACGCCATGTGGTGGTTGGTAGGCTTCGTGCATGTGTGTACAGGGTTAGCCATTTGTATGCAGTCAGGACCAGTATTGTATAGTGCTAATCCACTTTACAATACAAGAGTGCACACATGGACGCTATTAGTATTTAGCGGCTTATTGGTGTATAGGTGCAGTGTTTCGTAAAGTGGTCTTGGGGCACTACCATTGAACTGCTTGGCTTGGGAAGTTCACTACAAACTATTAATGCACTCTCTGCTTGATTCTGACTGATTCTCTCCTCCTCTGACATTGGATTTCAATTGGATTTATATTAACAAGAATGACTCTTATTAGGGTAAGTGTATGAATGTCAAGATGCGTAAAGAGCGACAGATTCATAAATATTTAAATTTGATAATCAGTATATCTGTTTATTTTTTTATGTTTATTGTGTTTAAGGTTTAAGCAAGGATTTGGTTGGGTCTCCACATTTGCTGGAAATTTAAAAACTTGGTGTGTACAAATTATTCACTTAAAATACAACTAGAAACAGTGTTCCTTTCTCTATGAAAATGACCGATGATAAAACCATCCAAATTTAAAACAGGGTAACCAAAGTACACCCATACACACCCATGGCTCAAACACTATGACTGTGTTGTTATTTAGCCTTCAAGTAAGACTATGAGGGTCAAAAAGTTAGTCCACTAACTTATAAATGTTTTGAAAAATATGATATTGCCGAATACAGACGTTCATGTTTTCTATTGAAAATTGTGTCATACACTCTAGGGACTTTTTAGGTGTTGTTGTTGGTTTTTTGTTTCCAAGGAAAATATAGTTGTTATACTTGTGCGGTTTTAAGGCCTAACATTTCAATCTTGTATAAGAGCAAACATTTAATTGTTGCTCCTTGCCCTGCCACTAACTAAGTTAACTTCAGTCTGATTGTCAGTGGAAATTCTGCAGGATAGTTATGACAGATACTAAGGGATTTACTTGTCTAAAAAATACATAAAATATACTGCTCTATGAACTTGATATTACCATTTTTGATATTACTGTCACTAGTGTACATTACTTCATTTAAGGTTGTGACTGAGTGATGCGTGTATGATGACAGTTTTTACTGCCGTTAAAGTTTAGTGACATCATGTCTGCTGATTTGGGCTCTGCGAAAAGAACTCACGTGTGGTTTGGGCATCTTGTAGTTTGCACACTTTACTGTTGCGTTGTTGTTGTTTTGGTGTGGGTACTGATATTGACTAGCCATATGTGTTGGTATTGACTGATACACCTGCTGAACCTATTGGTAGTCACCCAAGTAATTCTTTGATCCGGAGGCCAGATTTGATTCTGCCTGTCAACCTTGCCTGTAGTAGACCCTTCTTCGGAAATGTCGACCAGGCTAGTTGACAACATTTTATTTCTGTCAGCATTACCCATATTTGGTTGTTTGCCAGATGGTTTGCTTATAGAAAGTCTGGTGTATGTATTTAGAATGCAGAGAGAATAAAAGCTCAGTTAATCTTAGATGGTTGACATGTGTGTGTAGTGTGAACGCACATTACTAATACGCACATACATTTTAGATCTACGTAATCCATAATGCCTTTTATTACCTCAAACAAGTAGTGGTATAGCTGGGTGCCCAATTTTATAAGCTGTTGCGCAGAAAATACTGCTTAGCAAATGTCTTTGTAAAACAAAAAATGAGTGGGGCACAAGTTACAACAGTGCAAACCTTATGGAATTTTGGCTGGTAAATAGTTTCTGTTTAGCAAGATTTTTGCTGGCTTGTCTCTAAAAATGTTACCACCAAACTCTGTGGACCAGTCAAAAAGCTGATGGACCAGTTAAATGACATGCCTAACTGGCTAGTCATTGAAAAGTTAAGGGTAATCCCTGCTATTCTTTCCCAACCCTCTCTTTCACCGATTGTACCTCTGCCAAAATACATGAATGCAAAAAAGCAACGACGAGTTTAGGAGGGCAAGCGTTTCCCACACAACGGACTCCTACAAATTAGTCCAGGGCTGATCCCCCAAGGCTTGGAGGGGGAACTCTCTCCTCTGGACTCGGACAACGTTGATCGAAGTCATTCATGAGTTTGACAGTTGTGGGAAAGTTGGCCTGGATGTGGAAGGTATTTCCCTTTGACCCTGACAGCTTGACTGTGGGGTAATCCTTGCTGAATTGAACGGAATGTCGCTGGGAAAACTATGCTGGGTATGGTACTACCACAGCTTGGGTTTTTGGTACTGGAACAATTCAATATAAGAGGTAAAAATTTGCTGTAAATTGATAAAGTAGCCGCCTAAATTTATCAGTTATTTGATGTGAATAAATAATGGTGTAGTAGACCTACATGGGGCATGAAAATGTTTTTTAGTTCTTGAAGGGGCAGTCTAATTTTTTCTCAAATCAAGTGCAACCAGTTCGAAGAAGGGGCACTGATCAAGGACACCCAGTTACCGGCAGGGGCACTCAATAAGCGGAAGGTGCAGCCCTGTTAGAGGAAGGGGCAGCCAGGTCAGAGGAAGGGGAAGTCCGGTTAGAGGAAGGGGCAGCCCGGTTAGAGAAAGGGGCACTGATCAAGGGCACCCGGTTAGAGCAAGGGGCACCAACTACATTCCCCCTGTTGGTTCTGTAAGGCTTCTTCAATGTCTGAATAGTGATCATGTTCATATTGTCGTGACCATGATTAAATGCAAGGTCTTCATGTCTCCATGTTGACATGACCAATTTTCCAAGGCTGGCCGATCGTTATGTAGTGCATATGCAGAGTCATTTATTACTGGTAGGTGACCGTGAACATGTAGGTCAGAGCATAAGTAAGTCAATTAGCTTGCCCCAGTGCTGTGGATTTTAATATTTCTCTCTCAAAAAGAGAACAAAGAATTATGCGTTTAATTTTGTCTATTGGAATCACTGAGGAAAGATGGTCGTTTATTTACATAGCGTATATGAGCATGAAATTGTTGCAGAGTTTGTTGAATGGGCCATATTTTTGACCGCGTGAGGGCGCTCTCAATCACTTCCGGGGTATATTCATTCATACGCAAAACAGTTTTTAAAGATTGGAACACATTATAACCACAGACATCTAATCCATCACAGACAATAAGACTTTAAAAGGAGCCGTTATAATCCACCTCTAAAGCAAATTGAAACTACGGCGCAACAAAAGTGACAGAACGCCTATTAATTTGTGCAGGGCGAATCGCGTGTACCCCCGGAAGTGATCAAAATACTATTTATAGCGCCCCCGCGCGGTCAAAAATAAGGGGCATTGGTAAAAGCTTACTTGTTATGTTTGTGTAATAATAATAACAACAACTGCATTTATAATGTAATACTAGCGCTGAACACCTTTTAATGATGAATGCCTTTTAAAAGAACAAAAATAAAATTACAATTACATATTTGCTGAACTGAACTTTGCTGTGAATCACAAAGTGCGCATGTGGTTTTATCGAAAAGTTCTTTCCTTGTTATTTGATCAGGATCAGGAATACCTGAGTCAATTTTGGCAAAAGTTCCGACAATACCTTCTGTTTTGTGTGGAAAAATTGTCACTTTCTTCCTCGAGATTTTATAATACTTATTTTTGTTGTACTCCAAAAAATCTTTTGCATTTAATTTAATTTACAAATTATACGGAAACCAGATAAATCAAAAAAGTTTCCAATACTGAAACCTCGCCCTTACAAAATTCCATTTGGTAATAAAATCTGAAATCATACCTGACAACAAAAATAACTTTCTACACAGCTTGTTCAACTCGCGGCATTTTTAAAAATACTCATGTGTCAAAGTTTTCACACAATCTGACGAACTCATCTTATCACGTAACAATAAAGAACATGACAAGATGGAGAAAAATGAGGCTGGAGTGGAAATTTAGTCCCGACATCCGAAACTGTCTGGGCAGACTTTCTATTTGGTCTGGCCGATCTTTTAACCTGTGGATGTAATCAGTTGCACAACATGTAGATATAACACCCTTTCGCTGTCAGGTATACCTTCCCTTTAAAGGGAAGGTACACTATTGGTAATTGTCAAAGACCAGTGTTCTCACTTGCCGTATCTCAACGTATGCATAAAATAACAAGCCTGTGAAAATTTGAGCTCATTGGTCATCAAAATTGGGAGAAAATAATGAAAGACAACCTTGTTGGACGAATTTGTGTGCTCTCAGATAGGAATAAAAGACTTCTAGCTAGAAGTCTTTTAATATTTTAGTGAGAAATTACCTCTTTTTCAAAAACTACGTTACTTCAGAGGGAGTCGTTTCCCACAATGTTTTATACTATCAACAGCTCTCCTAAGCTAGTTACCAAGTCAGTTTTTAAGTTAATATTTGTTTTGAGTAATTACCAAACGTATACCTTCCCTTTAAATGTATCATACATGGTTGGTAGAGTATTCCATGGTATTAACAAACTTTGGAAATTTGGGCTTAATCCGTCGTGTGAGTTGAGAGAAGATAGTGAAAAGCCATTCACAATTTTCAGTGGTCCCAATATTTACCATAATTATCCCGTTAGAGATTGTCCTACAAACTGTATTCCTATTGTCAGTTTCACTATTGCTCTCAGCAACAACAAAAAAGGCAAAAAGATGGCCAGTTATATTATAAGAGGTTGAAGTGGTTCTCTTGGTCCATGCTTGGACCAACTGCATAAATAACTGCAGTCCCCTCCCCTCTTATGATCTTCAACCAGTGAGTTGAATAGAAGACCTTGGGACCTTGGGGTTTTGAGTCAATGACCTTATCCTCGCCAGTTCTGGAAGAGATTCCAAAACAAAAACACTTCTCTGGAAAGAGGCTTTGTCACCTGGCCCTGCTTTTGTTGTTATTGTATTAAAATGTGCCCCCCCCCCCCCCGAAACATTTAATAAGTGCTCCTGATGTTTGTTATAGGCATAAAACCCTGAACAATTCTGAGGTGGTTTTTCGTTGAAGGGTATTCTTCTTTGTATTTGTCTCACTGTCACCAAAACATTGCTGGAAGAAAAGGTAGCGTCGGAAATGCAAAGATGTTTCTCTGAAAAGAGTTTATGGTGATCTAAATAAATAGTGTGGTTTTTTCCTTGGCCTTTGATTTGTGTGAATGTTTTACATTTGACATTTTCTCTGAGAAGAGTTTTGTTGATCTAAACAATTAATAGTGTGGTTTTTTGCATTATTGGCCTTTGATTTGTGTGAATGTTAAATGTTTGTTTTTATAACTACTGCGTGATACCGTCCTGACCTGAACATTTAGGTTTGAGGTGGGATTCGTTTAGAAATATTTTAATTAAAATCAACAATGTAAGACCATAGTGTTGTTATTGCTGGCTAGTCATTGAAAAAGTTAAGGGCTAACCCTGAAACTTTATTAGCAGTTCATTCCTCATTTTACAAATTAGAAATCAACTGGACCAATTTGTGATATAAAATGGTTCCCTTTTACAGGATTTGAACAAAGTTTAACTTTAAGCACCTAAACCGATCTGGGTTTTTCCTTTTAGCTGAAAGTGCATTTTCACTGACCTTGGCTTTCTGTACACACCAGGACCTTGTACACAAATAACCCACACCTTGTGAATAACATACGCCCACACAATAAACCCAATTGAAACCCTTTCTACCTGGGCTTTCTTTTACAAAAGGGGTACCACAAGCCAAGGTTCTCTCAGTGCCGAGGTGTCCGCCCACTGGATGCCAAGGTTTCTGAATCTCATGCTCAGACGGAATTGAATCGGGTTACTGGGTTTCACAATACTTTGAGAGTTGTTTGGGAGTAGAGCATGGCCCACTTTCATAGAGCTGTTAAGCAGAAAATTCTGCTGAGCAAATTTCTTTGTTTGCTAAGCAAGAAATGAATGGGTTACCAGTTGCAGCAATATCTGGATGCCAAGGTTTCCGAATCTCATTGATTTAATAATAATAATAATAAAAAAGGTAATATTTCTTCATTATGATAGCCAGTCAATGAATTAGATGCCTGTTTATCGATTGGCACAAACTGCTGTAAGAAAATAAAAAACATTCAGCACATCGTATCGACCCCTAGCCTTAATAAAACAGCCTGTCCATGCTGGCTGTTCATGAGCATAGACACTTAAAATAACAACATTGCTGCAAGGAGCTGCGTGTGTATTGTATACTAAAAAAGAATTATGCCAAACCCTACCGTCTAAAAATAACCTCTTTCAATAATGCTCGAACACCAAAAAAATAGTAGCTCATTTGGAGAATGGATTTGTGTTTGCGATTGTGTGAAGAATTGTTAGAAATGTCTGGCGGCTTTGGAGGATTATAAATCGTGTTGCGAACTTGACAGCAATCACTGTAGAATTTCTGATTCATGTTGGACATTTTTTCTGACTGTTATTTATGACCTACACCAGTATTAAAGGGTCCGTTGGTTTTCTGAATTAGAATTTCATCTTTTGGTTGCAAAATTCAGGCAATTGGCGTGGCGTGTCATGGCCAAGCGGTTAAGAGCATCAGATTCAAGCTGTGGTGTTTGATCAGCAGGGTGTGGGTTCGGATCCCAGTTGTGACACTTGCTACTTAAAATTGGGGAAGTAGTGCTTTCTGCTCTACCAGCCAGGCTTCGAATTGATGATAGCCAAGCCTTCATCCGTATGGACTGTGAAAGGGGTAACCCTGTTTCAGCACTAGGAGTAGGTGGCAGCGTCGTCTGGAAAAAAATAATTGTAGCCCACACCTTGAAATGGCCTTCAGGCCTTGTGTGTCTGGCGACTTGCATAAATTTTTTTTTTTTTTAAAGTGTTACTTTGTTGTATATTAGCAACCATACATGTACATTAGCCTCAATACATCGTGTTTACAAACCAGCTGTCAGTTTTGTTTCTGTTTAATGTGAAGATGATATCAGAAAGTCTGGTAAAAAACACGGCTGACATTTTAGCTGGTACTACTAATTGGCAACGGTAACCCAACCTGGTTTTTAATCAATGCGCAGTATTGACTATAGTCTTAAACATGGAACCTTAGCTCGGTGTGTTAAACAAGTGTGCGCTCAATTGGGAAAGAAATATTGACAACAACAACAAAATACCAGGGGGAAAGAATGAGGGGGGAAATTAAATATTCCTCTCACTCATATAAGTGCCCCTAATCAGAGGAACATTGCTATGCCCACCTGCCAGTGGTCCTCATTTGGTGTATCACAAAATGTTGATTCGCAAATGAATTTTTTTACACATGGCTGCTAAAATGCTAACCATATTCGAGTGAGCATTTGTGCCCAGCTACGTTTTGTGCTTTTAAAAAGCATCTCTTTAAAGACAGTGGACACTATTGGTAATTGTCAAAGACCGTCTTCTCACTTGGTGTATCTCAACATATGCATAAAATAACAAACCTGTGAAAATTTGAGCTCAATCGGTCGTCGAGTTTGCGAGATAATAATGAAAGAAAAAACTCACACAAAGTTGTGTGCTTTTTAATGCTTGATTTCGAGACCTCAAATTCTAAACTTGAGGTCTCGAAATCAAATTCGTGAAAAATTACTTCTTTCTCGAAAACTACGTTGATTCAGAGGGAGCTGTTTCTCACTTGTTTTATACCAGCAACTTCTCCCCATTACTCGTAATCAATAAAGGTTTTATGATGATAATTATTTTGAGTAATTACCAATAGTGTCCACTGCCTTTAACACAAGGCCCTGGTTGAATATCAGCCATTTAACATCCGAATAGGGTCTTGACTTGGGTTACTGATGTTATTTCTTGGGAGAGTAACATTACGAGGCTCAGCTTGAGTTCGGCGGAGTTAATATCTAGGTCTGGGTAAATGAGAACATGATTAAATTGTGCCAGAGACGGGAGAGGGGCATGTTCAGTTTAGGCCAAATAAAATAAAAACATGTTTGGTTTCCCCGCCTGCTTCCGTTTTAGAGGCCGCCTCTTTTTTTGTTTTTTTTTCTAGTCTCGTACTTTTAATGATAAATTTTGTCATTAAAAAAGGAAACATTTTTACAATCTTAGACAAACAATTTTTTCATTTGTTTTTTTAAAACCCAGCCGGTTGTCTTAAAAAAAGGGCAGCCATAAAAAAAAAACTTAAAAAAAACTTCCTTCCTTTTTTTCAAAAAGGCAGGCGCTAAACATGTTTTTTTTTGGGGGGGTGGCCTTAATTGAATGTTTTGGACATTATGGGAATTATGGACGGCGAGGATGCATAGACATGATCTTGAAAGAAGCCAGAAGCCATCAACCCTTTTCACATGAAAGCAAGTTAGCAGGGGTCCCTTGCTTAATTTGAGCATGGTTGTGAAATTTTTCAAATTGCTTTTCATGTGAAAGGACAAAGTCTGTTGTGAAATGTCAAACTTTCCTCATGTCTCGACAGCATCAACATGATTGTCCTGTCACACAAGGTGCATTTTTGTGAAATTTCACAACCATGATAAAATAAAGCAAGAGACCCATGCTTAATTGCTGTCGTGTGAAAAGGGCTATATAGTCATTGCAGAAGCTGCGTGATTTTGACAGCTTCGTACAGTAGGGAGGAAGCAGTGCATGTTTATCTTGATCCTCTTTCATAGAGCTGCTTACCTCAAGTTTATCCCGTCACTTCGTAGAAAAGCTCTGAATCTATCTGGTGGTAATCCCACCCTCATTCTTGATCCATTGACGAAAGAATTAACAAGATTATCCAGCATTTGTAGGATTACTATTCAAATTCTGTACTGTAGCTTGTACCTTTATCCGTAGATCTACGAAATTATCTTTAAAAAAAAAATATATAAAAAAAAACGCACCTAAAACGCCCAGGCTCCTAGGTGCTTGTCACTTTATGGATGATTTGTAACGGTCAGGTTTTTGGTAAAACACAAAGCCACGGTTAGGTTCTTGCAGCTGAATAATAAAATAATGACCCATTCAAACTTCACAGTCATGCTGATGCTTCAAACTA
Organism: Asterias rubens; assembly: GCF_902459465.1. Taxonomy (NCBI): domain Eukaryota; kingdom Metazoa; phylum Echinodermata; class Asteroidea; order Forcipulatida; family Asteriidae; genus Asterias; species Asterias rubens. The sequence continues at coordinate 1,271,357 of NC_047081.1, read as the reverse complement.
CATCAATTCTTCAATAGTCAATTGCAATGTTAGGGCTCTCCATGTTTTGGTTTTTTATTTATTTTTTAGCCGTCACAGATCTAGGCCACTATTTTGGAAAGTTCATCTAGAATCAGTGCCCAATATTACCTGCTTTAAGTAGTAAATATTGCTTAGAAATTTTCTGCTAAACAAAAAATATGCAGGAGCAATAACAGATTGTTGGTACAACTCCCACTCGAATTGTCTTTGTTCAACCATTTAAAATTTACCGATTCAGTTTTCTTTTTTTCTTTTATTTTGATGTTTAATCAAAATTCAGTTAACCACACATCCACACAATAAATCTGTTCTTGTCTATGAAACCCATCCGCAAAGGACCTCTTGAACTATCGATCGATCACAGCTTCACAAAACGAAGTTTCTTTGTCAAAATCCAGGTGTCTTTCCTTCAGGAAAATGACACTGGCGCTGTCATAGATAGTCAATTTGTTGCTGCCGGCTTCACAGAAAGAAAAGTTGATTTTTTTTTTTAAAGAGATGTATTGCGTAAAACATTATGTTGTCAGAATTGACACCTGGAAATTGCTCAAAGGCATCAAAGGACAATTACGGTCTTTTTATTTTGTGATGAAATTTTTAGGAGAAGTGCATGGAAGGTAATTGCAATATTCATCATTATGGAATAAATGGTTAATGGTGGGAGACTGCAAGAAACCTGTTCACCTGTTCTTGCAGGCAAAGTGTATAAGTTATGCTTTGAATTATTCAGATGGATGCCATGATTTTCTTCCTACTTTTGTCTGATTCAGGATTTTTTTTTTGCCCTTGGAAAAATCTGAAAAATTATGATTCATAGCATAGCATAAAAAGTCTATTAAAATAAAAGTCTTCATCGTGTGTGAAAATATTTTTAAAGGTTTTTTCCCCCACTTATTTCTTGTGACTTCAATGACCAATTGAGCTAAAACTTTCACAGGTTGGTGGTTTCCTGTATATGTTTGGTAACACATACAGTGTGGATACTGGTCTTTAGCAAATACCAACGCTACCCATTCATGTGCTTTAAGGTGCTTCTTGTAAAACGTTCTCCTCTTCTTATTTCTACAGAAGGAAAATGCTGACGGGGCTCCGCCGGCCAAGCCGGAGAAACCAGAGAAACTTATGGCAGACAACACTCCGTCACCGGACGAGGCACAGACATCAGTGGTAAGTGGCTCTCAGAACAGACTAGACACGCGCAAAACAAAAATATGCGCACCATTTGTAGCGAAACCGGAAATGACCACATCGAATTGGTGTGGCTGATCCACCTTTGCAGACATGCCAACTAGTACGTTTTTCCCACACTTAGTACGGGTTTTTGTTCAAAATACATACTTTGTACGGGTTTAAAAAATAACAAAATTGGTTTTGAGCAGCGCCAACTTTGCGTTTACACTTGTATTTCGAATCCACTTTACTGGATCTGATCTACAAGTTGCCTGATTCAACCCTCCTCGAGAGGGAGATTAAAATTGGCATATCTTGAACCGGCAATTTTGACACTAGCAGTTAATCCACATTGCCAAAATTGATCTAGATCTTTCTTGATCTAGTGTAAACGGGGTCCAAGGGGAGACCCAGGCCCCGCCTTCTGTTTATCTCAATGACACCCCTGACATTTTGGTAAGTGGCAAAGCTTGTTACCCTTGGTGGTAAGGTCACCTCAATTAGAAAATATAATACTCCAAGGGACCATTTCAAGGGCCATTTAGGATGCAGTGACAGGGTCCGAAATAAATCTATAAAGGGTCTGTATACGTTTGGTAATCACCCTTAAAATGAATTACCATAAACACATTTGGCAGCTTTTGATAGTACTATAAATCATTTTTAGTTAAAGGCAGTGGACACTATTGGTAATTGTCAAAGACTAGCCTTCACAGTTGGTGTATCTCAACATATGCATAAAATAACAAACCTGTGAAAATTTGAGCTCAATCGGTCATCGAATTTGCGAGATAATAATGAAAGAAAAAACACCCCTGTCACACGAAGTTGTGTGCATTTAGATGGTTGATTTCGAGACCTCAAGTTCTAAACCTGAGGTCTCGAAATCAAATTCGTGGAAAATTACTTTTTTCTCGAAAACTATGGCACTTCAGGGGGAGCCGTTTCTCTCAATGTTTTATACCATCAACCTCTCCCCATTACTCGTCACCAAGAAAGGTTTTATGCTAATAATTATTTTGAATAATTACCAATAGTGTCCACTGCCTTTAATTTCACTTCGAAGTATTGAGGTTTTATTCACCAAAATTTGAATCTGTGAATCACAGGGTTACTGGCCTGACAGTAAAATCATTAGCCTTGGTCCTCCTGTCCAGTGTAAAGTTCAAGCCCTGCACTAGTGGTTGTTTGCGTCCAAAAGAACTCAGTAACGAAAGGGCGAAGCCTGGTTCATTTATCCTGCAAATGCGAATGCGATATGAATGTTGATGTCACACATCTGGAAAACAAAACTTGGAACCGTGTTCAATTCCTGCAAAACATTTGCTGCAAAAACAGCCATGTGGCGATGAAACTCACTTCGCATTTGCATTCAGTATAAACCGAGCTTGACACAGCCTGAAATCCTTGAGCTAATTGAGTGTGTTTTATTGCCATTTGTTTCTGCAGCAATCAGATGGTAATGCCAGCTTCTTAAGAGCAGCAAGAGCTGGCAACCTAGAGAAGGTCTTGGACTACTTGAAGGGCAGCACAGACATCAACACCAGTAATGCGGTAAGTACACATGGAGTTTCATCTTGGAAAGGGCATGGCCATTTTGAAAAGGGCATTTCCATTGGACAATCTTAATATGAACTTAAATTCATGCAGGCTCATACAATTTTTTAATTCATTAAGGGTGTTGGGGTGTTGCATGTCATGGCCTAGCAGTTAAGAGCACTGGACTCGAGCTGGTGTTTCTGATCAGCAGAGTAGGGGTTCGAGTTCCAGTTGTGTTTTTTTTTTTAGGGAGAATAACTAGCATTGCCCTGGAACTCCCATATCAAATTGAGCAGAGGATAAAAGTTCAAGAACCAATGAATAATTTAGGCTACTGTTAAAAGATGTAAGACTTCTGAGTATTTTGTGTGCATTTTGGAATGTTTAGCATTTAACACTGTATGTATGGCATAGTTTACTGGGGTGGTTGCAGCAACTGACAAGTGTTATAGCCCCCTCTGTTGCCAGGCTCTCACCTCATTACAATATTCCCAGTCACACCCAATGAATGGTTTACTTCCCCTCATTTCATTGGTTCATTCAGTGACCCTTCTACCTCATGAGGTAATCAATCTACTCTATGCTTGCAAAGAACAGGACTGGAATGTTCCATTCTGTTTAATAGGGGTGAAAGGATATTAATATGTGCAGGTTGTCTTTGCCAGCAGTGCAATGTACAGTAGTATGCAAATTAACTTTGATTGTTCCATTGCATTTGTGGAGGGGTGGAAAACATAACAAGTGACATAAAATGTGTTGCTCTACACTAATATCCTAATAGATTAAAGGGTTGTATGTTATTTTATTGTAAGGAACGAATATGGACAATAATGAAAATGTTTTGGTTTAAAGGGAGGGTTGTGCGTTTGGTAAACGCTCAAAAATAATTATTGGCCCTAAAATAAGTACTTGGTAAAGAGGACTGGTTGATACTAAAAAACATTATTGGAAATGGTACCTTAAAGTATTGTAGTTTTAGAAGAAGAGGATATTTTTTACCCTAACAAATAAAATCAAATGTGAATCCTTGAAGCCTTTCACTGCAGTTGTAAACATAATTATGGAAAAGTTTAATCCATAAAAAGTGAAACTTATATTTAGGTTTTAAGTTTCAAGGCTGAAACATAAATACAGTAAACAGAGAAAAGCACTTAAAAGACTAACTTAATGGATGTAGTGTAAATAAAACATGCCTTCTGGACATTGTACGTAGAATGCAGGCATGAGACAAATGCATTTGCGAAAACATATTCGGGCCGACTCTTCGTTTTCTTAAAATTTTGAAATAATAATTTTTTTTTTTCTAAATTGAAATCCAAAGCGTACAAGTTTTCTTTTCTCAACACAGTACTTTAATAATGTGGGTGAAAACCCTTAACCAACAATCGTGAAACTGCCAACTTTCCTTGGTTCTGCAGAAAGTTCCTGAAAATAAAACAAATCTTTCAATGTTCTAATGAACAAGAAGAAAATCTCTGTGAATTTTTGAACTTTGTCCCTAGTAAGTTGAATGTAAATATCTCCCTGATTGTGCAAGATGAAAACATCATCAGCTCTGTAATATTTTTGTCAGATACATATTATGTAGCATAAATCAAATTAGACACGCATCACAAAGCTACAATTTCACTTCTTTTTGCAAAAATTAGCATTAATTTTCAGTTTTTGTTTGTATATTACTTTTTCTAAACTCAGTAGAGAATTTAATATTGATCAAACATTTTGTGCAAAGCTTGTAAACGATAATTTTCGGCAGCGTTTTTTTCTTCTTCAAATATGCCAGGGGTCCTAAATTGTGAACTCACCTGTACCCTTATTTGTGCAAAGTAGAACCCAAGTTTTCCTTCAACGATCCATTTCCTGTCAGAAACAATCTGTCCTTAGATTGTTTCTTTTAAACAGAATAATGAGATTTCCTTCTGGTAGCCACTTCAGTTCCTTCGGGGACAGAGACACTTTTTTTATTATTGAAAAACCTGGTCAGCTAATTTGAAACGAGATCAGTGACAGAAATTATCGCAATTAGGTCTGGATGATGCCAGAGGAAGTCTTTAATGGAGGGGGTTGTACAAAGTAGGCGCAATTAAGGGTGTGTTTGTTGGGGGGGGGGGTAGGTTAGGGGGGAGGTTTTGGGGAAGTGATCCATTTTTTGAGGGCTGCTAAAAATTGTTTGATCATCACCATGAGCATGCAGTTTCTGAACTCGCTGCTATGTAGGAAATGAAATCATGTAAAGGCGCTTACAAGTAATTGTGAAGGTTAGCTTCAAATGTTTCTTCCTCCATTCTTTCAAATTAATGGAAGAAGACAAATGCCTACAACACAACTATGTTCTATTCACTCGATGCAAAGTCAAGTTCCAAAAAACAGGGACTTTGGATTGCCTTAAGTTAATAATAAAAAAAAATGTTTTTACTATTTCGGAAGAGAACGGCATCACATGATCTTTGCTGAAGTTTTTTTCTTTCCGAAGTGGACAAATTTTAATTGAAAAATTTAATTTTTTTTTAACACCCCTTCTCCCGTGCTTTTCAGAAGGATTTGTGTAACACTGTTAAATGCACGTCATCATATGTGGGAGCTATGTTTTATAAAGCTGCTATGTTGCAACATGGAGGTATAATAAACCTCCCACAGTTGATTTCAAAGTATTGTCAAGTTTTCAAAGCACATGTATTATAGTGTCAAGTAGCTGAACCTTGAGGTTGGGTCCTGATTTTGTTATCGGTAATTATAAAAACTGAGACATGTCAAATAACCAAAATCAATTATATGATAAACCGAACAAATTATAAAGTTAAAATAGCATTCCTGTTAAACAGGTTTTTTTTGTAGCTCAAGTAGCTGTAGGCACTTGAGTACCACAAGGATCACGCAGCTCAATTCAAGTCAAGCAATGTACACGAACTCACAAAATAAACGAGAGAGCTCTAATTGATGGTCATAACGTAATCATCGACCCTTACGCCTGGCCAGTAGAAACGCATCAATACCCTCAGCGACCGCCTCCGGTGTGAAACGGCAGAGAGAGAGAGAGCAATCCAGAGTGAAAGCGTGCCGATTAATTAAAATAAATGTAGACCGTTTGTAAAGAGACGTGACAAAAAAAGTGCACGCTGACAAATTTATAATTTTGTGAAGTGATGGACTGGGGCTGAATTTCCATGAAGCTGCTGAGCAGGAATGGTGCTTAGTAACATAGTGCTTAGCAAATTTCTTTGCTAAACATTTAGTGGGGCACCAGTCACAACAATGTAAACTTCATGGAATGTTGGTTGGTAATCTGTTTCTGCTAAGCAAGATATTTCTGTGCATAGCAAGTTATTTTGCCTTCAGACTTTATGAAATTGGGCACATGGATCAATTTCATAAAAAAAATAGCTGGGGACAAGTTATAAACACTAAACATTACAAAGTATTTTATTTTAGGTGAACTTTGTAGTCCATTTACCTCAGATTCTGAGGGAACAATGTATGTCCACGGCTCGATCTCTCAAAGCACTAAGATTCTTCTTAAGACGAGCTGTCAATATCACCATGGTGATCAATATCACCATGGTGGTTGGTGACATCACACTTAGCAATTAACATTGATACCCATCTTTAAGATCAATCGTAGCGCTTTGTGAAATCGAGCCCAGATGTGGCTACAGGAAAAGGAGCTCAAATGTTTGCTGAACGTGAAGCGCTTTTGTGTAGTTTTTAAAACAAAATTGTCAGATTTCCTGAAAAGCGCAAGAGTTTTTTTTATTAGATCTACTTAAGCACATTTCATTTCAATCTATTACTCCTCACTTAAAGGAGAACTGACAATCGAGTTGTGTATTGTTTGTATAAAAATGTTTCAAACATTGAACAAAAGCAATCACAATACAAACATTTTTACAAACATTTGTGTCAAACCGTATGCGCGTATACATGCGTACATCAATGAAGCACGGAGCATTCTCGGTTTGATTTCTACGGCACACATGCTTACAGACGCAATATTGTAGGGCAGGTATTTGAACGGTGACAACATATGCAATGCAGTCTATTGGTCAACTGAAAAAGACGAAACCGTCGGGCTGAGGCCAGCACTTTTAGTGTTGGGCCAGTAAAATCACGATTGGACAAGCTTATTTTTACTGGCCCAATGCTTCAAGGTGCTGGCCTCAGGTTTGTAGTGTAGTAAACATTTCAATCCCTACTTCATCAAAGCACACATACATGTTCTCTTCAAACAAAACACTGTGTTCAGAAATGACACATCGAATGAACATTGATCTAGTTGCAATGCTCTTTACTTTACTTCATTTGCATAAATATTGACAACACCCATTATGCAAATTAAGCTCTTACCCTAGATATGTCAATCAGTGAAGAACATTGATTATTTTCTGGCTACATGGGCACTTATAGTAGTCCTGTTATGTAATAATCATTGACTTGCTTAATTTGCATATTTTGGCCTCATTATAGCTGTTGTTATAGGGAATACGCCTAAAGATGCAGTTTGTTTTTTGAACCGTTCAATTATTAAACACTACCACCTTTTGAAATGAAAATTCTCACAGGCTAGTTATATTGTATATTGGATATATAGGATTTTAAAAATCTAACTGTTCCCAAAACAAAAGGTATGAGTTCCCTTTAAGAGCTGTACAAAATATGCTGCTGTCGTGTCCTCGTTCAGAATCTACACAGACATTAACACGTAGAATGGATATTACCAGGGACGGCCAATGATAATGACCGTCAATTTTAGTGTACCATAAACTTTCACTTGAATAGCAACGGCCTTGGGTCATTGTAAACACTTCAAGTTTAATTCCCCACGTAGTTTGGTTGTTTGCCAGGGCGATTAAAACCAAGGTATCCAGCGAGTGTTCTTTAATTTTCCCCGCACAGCAAGAGCGCCCACGCCTAAAGGAAGTTCGAGGTTACTCAACTAGTCTATTTAGGACACTGCCTATTGGCTTTCGGAGTTTAGGCTAATTGTTTGCGTAGCTTCATCCGAAGGTTTATGCAGTTGGAGGAAGGCCTCGTTGTTGAAAATGAACAGTTACGAGATGACATTGGTCGGCCCAGTTGAGCTGCACCACCAGTAGCTGTGAGGGGATAATTAACGGATTGAGTGAAAAGTCAATACTTACTAATTATTTCCCTCCCGACCGGGGCCAGGTTTTTTTTTTTTTTTTTCGTTCGGTGAGAGGCTACCGTCCCTAGACCTTCGGAGAGGAACCTAGTTGCTGAATCACGGGAAACGAGTAATTACCCAGGATGCACTGTGACTGGCGTGTGTGTGTGTGTGTGTGTGTGGACGACTGCCTATCACTATCATGAGTGTGTAATGTAATATAGGAGTGGAGCGCTAGACACTATCGGCAATAGGCAGCACACATGCATAGCAATCTCGGCGCAGTGGTTTGGGGAAGTAAATTCGCCCGAATGGCTTGGGTTGTAAACATATCCAATCATTAGTATTTACTCTGCGGACTCCACGGCTCAGCGTGATGGGAATTCAAGCTGAAATCAGTGGAAATTTTGGGGAGAAGATGTCGGGACAGGTTGGTTTGTGAGAGAGTCGTGCTACTGGAACCCTTCTTTATCATCTGTCCGTTTGCGGTCACCGAGAAAGAGAGAAAAAATCTTCCACCTTGCTTTGATGTCTTCATTTACCCTAAGGGGATTCTTAGACCTCTGTTTCTCCTCAGATGTTTTGGAGTGAAAGGAACGAGGAGCGATCACCCAGTGGATAAAAAAAACAACAGCCGCTTGTTTTCTTCTTCTGCATCTTCCTCGGCTGACCTGCCGGATTGTTGTGTCGTCTTCGGGTGCACCTTACTATAAATCAAAGCCTTCCAGGATATTTTGTCTACAAATAGTTTTACACAGTGTGCCTTTTGCAAATGATTATCCGTGAGGATTAGTGTTTTTTTATAATCCACGTACTGGGTGCGAAATTATCTCTGTTAATCCAGATTACTCTGCTCCGACGACGGAAAAGCGAAAGAATTTGAAATCAACGAACGCTGAATTAGAAATTACCTTCCAAAGGGTGGCCTTCGAAGAAAGTTCTCGTAAAAATCTCCTATGCAAACTGTAGGGGGACAAAGACGATGTGAATACATGACGGACCGACTGGTTCAGCATTCAATGTGTTTTATAAGGTTAGAAGCACACTTCGTCTCATGAATTGATGCTTCCCCCTTCAACATTCACGTCGGAACGAATGATCAATCCATCTGGATTATTGTCAGCAGAGCGTGTTGAGACACAATTCACGCACAGGAAATATCATTTCTTTCTGTACCCCCCCCCCCCTCTCATTTTTTATTAGAGTCTCGATCAAATGTATCACTGTCGTTAACACTTCTGATTTGAGGCGGTGATTAAAATTCATCAGTGTGGTCTAGGCTTCGTGTTTGCTCGACTACAGTTAATCCTGAATCAAGCGGCAAACAATACACGTGTGGACTGCTTTGAACTGAACAACAACACTTGTTTGTTGAGGATTCACCCTGCACTTTTTCTCATAGAGGTGTTCAACATTCTACAAATTGCACGCCGTCCATTTTTTCGGCGAGTTGGAACTCAGCCGGGAAGATTTACAGACACTGATGTCATCAGAAGAAACACAGACTCGGACTCGATTGCAACTAACGCCGTAACTCGCTAACATTGTGCCTTATTACGGGTTGCCACGGCAACTTGTACCTTCTCTAATTGGATGTCAAACATCGGGAAAAAAACTCCAATATTACCTGTATATATAGGATGCAAATATATTTTGATACTCGACTTGTGTGTGTGCCAAACACTTACGAACCAGCCTGTTCCCGGAAAGTGAGATTTTAAGATTTGTCCTGGGAAAAAAAAAAAAAACAATCAGAGATACCAAACATTTCTTTATTTTCATGGAAAATATCATTTGCAAGTGTTGACTTCTTTCGGTCTACAAACCTGTAGAAGGAAGCTTCTTTCTGTGATAAGTTTTTAAAAGGACCATCAAAGTAGGATTTTTAATCAACTACAAGAACATTAAAGATTGGGAAAGAGAGCCTTTCAGAGCTTGGAACTTCAGAAAATATCAAAGAAGGATTGTTTTTATCAACAACACGTACATTATATCTCTGTTAAGAGACTCCTTGGAATAACTTGGAAGTTGGAATTCAGCGACGCCCTTACAGCAAACTCTGAAACTCACGGGGACACCACTCAAGGAAATTAATCCGCAACATAAGAGTTTTTAAAAATGGCCAGCACTATGGAGATAATGCGCGAGCTGAAACTTCTCGGGAAGATGACCGTGGAGGTACCGAACAAGTTCCGCTTGGACGCAGACTTCAATAAGCGCCAAAAACAGATTCTGGATGAGATATTCCAGTGTCTGATGAGAGGTCTGATTGATGGGTGCTACGATGAGGTGGATATACATCAAGTTTTTATAATATTTGTTGCAAATTTTGATATTACTTTTTCTCCCTTCTTGCACCTTCTATTCTGTCCATTATGCTTCCAATGTTCCGATCCACCTATGTTCCGACACTCCTAGTATATATTTTCTTGTTCTTAATCCGTAACCCTTACTTCTAACTCTAGCATGAAAATTATGAGGCGGTTTTCAGAACATTTATAAGTTGTTTACAAATTGTGATAGTGTATTACATAACTAAATGTAATACTGCCTTATGGACAATAACCAGTTCATTTGTATCATCAATAATTATAATTTCAATGCACTTTACATTTTCCAAATCACCGTGAACAGACAAGCTGATAGTCCTTGCAAGAACTCCTCACATTCTTTCACTTGCTCAAGTCTCGCATGAAGCTAAACTTACCACACTGGATTATGATTTAGATTTGAAATTACTTGATCGCTTGAAAATTCAAGTGTTTTCGGCTCCCCGGCTATAAGTCCCGACAACTTACCTGTCGATCGTGTCACGACCAATCAGATTGGTCGGTAGATAAGCAATAGCGGCTTTGTGACGTTAGCCATGCACGCTTACTTATCAGACAAGCAATCTGATTGGATTATACCTTCCATGGTCAAGCAGAAGGTATAAAGGGCCAAAGAGAAATTAAATCTAGTTGGTTTATTCTTGCCTCCACTATCATCACGTGATCGATGTCCATCTTCGTTTGACTGCTGTGCACTAAATTGTCTAATCGACAAAGCGTGCAAGATGTGGTTGTTTGGCTGGCATATAACAACATGCCTGAGCTGACTTTAGGAACTGTGGAATGTCGTCCCATTGGTCAATTTCACTCCTTGGTCATACGTGTACGGGTATGCTAGATTAAATACAGAATTTCTGCGTTAGCTATGTGAACAAAGAATGCCTAGTAAAGTGGAGTTCGCACGGGCAAGCAAGAATTATTTTCTAACCAGTGAAATTCCCCGCATCTGTAAGCGCCAATTCCTTGTTTACTTGAAGCTGACCCATTTATTGACATGAAATGAAACTTTAGAGACCCCCCCCCCCCCACTCCCAACACAGGTCAATGACACGTTACATCACATTAATTTCAGATTGATTTATACAGGTACAATTGTGTGCTTGTCATAAATCTTTAGTGAGACAGGAGACAGGGTATACATTTAGCTAAGGTGTGTATGTCTACTCAGTCTGTTTCACAGTCACTTTAAATTTTGTACATGGACGACATGTCTGTAAGTTCAGATGGATTTATACAGGTACATGTACAGTTGTGTACATGTCTTAAATCTTCAGGGTTTCAGGGTTACATTCTTCAGTACAGCTAAGGTGTGTGTATTATACACAGTCTGTCTCACAGCCAGTTAAAAAATTGTGTTTGGCTGACATGTTTGTAGTACACGTAGATCTGCGATCGTTTAGGACTGGTTACCACTAACGAGTATTGATTGTGGAGTACCACAATTGCAAAACGCTGGCTATGGAAGGACAACTGATCAAGGTAAAAAAGAATAGGCATTGATTAGTCACTTAAATCTGGATGGTGGTGGACCTTCCTTTCTAAAAAAAAAAAAAAAAAAAAAAAAAAAAAAAAAAACTATGGTATTAAAAAATAGTTTTGATCCTAGCAGAATCTTTCTCGAAGGCTAAGAAAAAAAAAAAAAAAAACACAACAAAGAAACATTATAACATAAACAAGAAATCTGCTCAGGCCGAATACTTATTAGCATGTTTAGAATCAGGTATTCGCTTTATACACATTTTTGCTGGTGATCAATTCCTGCTTAGCAGAATATTGTTGTTCTTCAAATTAGCGTGATGAAATTGGCCAATGGTTATCACCAATGATTCTTACAATAAATTTACAAACCAAAAAAAAAATGGGGAAAAAACGGGAAAACACACACAAAAAAGAGCTTTGAAGATATTAAATGTATTCATTTGTGCAAGCTGTAACCTTCCATGTGTTCGAACATTCCAGAAAATTCTTAACATCCTTTCATGATAAATTTTTTCAAGAGATTCTACCTAACTTCCCGGCGTTTTCTTTGACAAGTCTTATCAGTTTGCTCGGAGGGCCCTTGCATAATTTAAGATGCTTATTACAGCAGGTGATTCTGATGATTGGCCCCTCAAATGGCTGTTAGTAGTGATTTGGACCCCCTTACGACCAGGGTTTGCCGAGGGCGACTTGGGTTGTGGAAGGACCAAAAAGACAGGCTTTAAATTAAGAAGAACACAATGAGACATGCTGTCAGTCGGAAGTTTAAATGTATCAAGCTCTTCTGCAAGGTTCAGAATTGTTTGTTTGTTTGTTTTTTTGTTTAGATGATCTTCCCACCAAGGGAACTCTGCAAACTCTCACAATGGGGATATGCACCAGGCTGGCAACAACAATTCTTTCTCATACTAACATTGTTTTTAACATCTATGATTATGATATTGCACTAATCAATAAATCGTGACTCAGTAGCTAGACGGCAATACTTAGTAGGATTCAAACCCACAACTTTGTGAGTGCAAGTCCTGCAGTCTAAACAATAGACCGATCCAGTAGGCTCTGCCCACGACGCACGTGTGAGCAAGAACACGTGGGGCTTTCCAATGCCTTTCTGCACAACTCTGCCGCGCGCGCCAAGATACGCGCACGCATGTCGGACCTTATTTGTTGGACCTTCGTTGTGTTGTGATTGGTCAATACGCAATGGGGCGGAGCTTAGTGTATCGGTCTATTGACCAGTCTACATGGTCTATGGAAGGTGTATGATTTGTTGACTGCATTGATACATTTCGATCATGCATTGTTGCAGAATATAATCATTCGATGCAATTTGCCTTTTTAATAAATACTTATTTAATTAATCAAAATGTTCACTTCTCTTGTGTCTTTTAGAATGGTTTGAATGCTCTTCATCTGAGCTCCAAAGAAGGACACCTGAACATCGTCAAGGAATTATTGAAGAGAGGAGCTAATGTTGACGCCGCCACCAAGGTAAAATATTATACTAAAAATAATCATACCAAAGATAATTTGGGGTTGAACAAAGAACACTTAACTACATGTAGAGCTGGATTTCAACCAATGCCTTCTGAATTAACTGGATCTGGGGCTATCAGGCTGTGTGCCTTCTACCTGGAACCCCCAAACAAAGATATTGACAAAATAGGCAAACCGCTAACATTGGGGCTAGATAGCTTAGTTGGGAGAGCGCCTAATGTTAGTCCGGAGGTTGTTGGTTCAAATCCCGATCTAGTCAAACTTCCCTTTTTTCAACCCAAATTTAACTGATAAAAAATCATACAGTTACTCTTTATTTTCTACACCATGCCTGCTTCAAACATCCTTTAAAACTGTTTGTGTTTTCAAGAAAAAAATAAGAACGGGAAGAAAAAAAACGAAAAAAAAAAAACAGTTTTAGGCCACCGAAATTTAATGCATGTCTAGCAAAATCTCACGAACTTTCCTTCTATTGAAGAAAACAAAAACCGCAAAAAAGAACATACAAAGCAGCAGCTGAGAGCAATCCTGCATTCAGCTCATAACGTCTCAAGACGTCTCACCTTTTTTCTCTTTCCGAGCCCGCCACCAGACAGGGTGTTCAGATCACGGGTCCCCAGACCCAGACGCAATTTCAATAATTGCTGTTCCCCCTCTCGGGTGAGTTCATTCAGTCGGAACCCATAGGGGCTTACGGAGGTGGTCGTGTTTGATTAGCTAAGCGTGCACCAACTCGGACTAAGCCCCCGCGACTTCCCTTCGGGGGGCAAGATGGTGTCGTTTCCATCAGTAGGAACAACCGGGGTAATAATAAAACCGACATGCCCCCTCGATATTGAGTTGATGAGGGGAGGAGGTTCAAAACAACCTCTGTCTTTATTAGATGTACGCACAAATCCACTATGAACACAGACTCAGTTTTTATGTTGTTTATTTAAACCATTCTGATTTAAAGACAATATCCTTCTAAGAGGATAGTCACAGCCACGTGGATTGCTGGTCCCTAAAGAACATTATTTTGGATACACTTGTGGTACTTAGACTTTGTTGATGAAGATCGTGTTATCGAAAGGTCAACTGGCTGGGGAATAATGCATTGGAATTTGTTTGGGGGTTAGTCTGGGGCATGCTTTATTTTGAGGAGAGATTCCGTTTAGAAAAGAACACATTATTAGCCGGGATTTGGTAAAGGGTGTCAAAATTTTGCTGGAAATTGAAAAACTGTGTGTCCAAATTTTTTAAAAGGGTTTTTGAAAGACACACAGACACTTCTCTGACTAGCACTATGTATTCCCTTGAATGAATGTTCTGGGTACTTTGACAAGCACTACCAATCCTAGCACATGGGACAGAGGGCTGAATATCCCACACTCTGCTGATCAGAAACCCCAGAGCTTGAGTTCGATGCTCTGAACCACTCGTGCCATGGAACGCCACTGCTTTTGTCAAGTAACACTTCTGTAAAGTGGCCTTACAGTGATGTAGGGCCTATTTATTAAAATTGCTCTTACTGGCTCTTTCAAGTACATGTACGTTTCTTTCGCCATTTCAGAAAGGGAACACCGCCCTGCACATCGCCTCATTGGCCGGTCAACAGCCAATTGTGAAGGCCCTAGTGGACCATGGCGCCAACGTCAATGTTCAGTCTCAGGTAACTCTTCGTTGAATTCTTTTCTTCATTCGTATTCTATGTTTTTACCCTTATATCCTACTCTAGGTAAATAGAGTTCTTGAATGCGACGGTACTATGAAAAGGGGTGGGTGGGGCTTCAGTAAAGGGGAATTGATACTCTGCTGAAATGCTTTAAAGCATTTGAGAGTTAAAAATGTGCATATTTACTCCAGACATGCAGCTATTCATGGGCCATGATATTCTTCCTGCTTTAGTCCGTATTCTGCTTTTTGGTTAAATACATGTAAGACTTGAAAAGTGTATCACAGCCTTTGCGTGTGCTGTTGTGATTTCACAAAACTCTTCCTAACTTAAGACTAATCTTCGGACTTAGGACGAGTCCCAACCCTGCACTGTAGCATGCAGACTTTAAGATAAATCCCAAGTTAAGACGAGTTACTCGCCTAACTTGCGATAAGATGAGTCCTAACTCTTTGTGAAATCGACCCCAGGTCAGCCCTTGTACTAGATAAAAAAAAATCTACTTTTTTCCTTTGACCAAATATCTCGCCTGATTCATACTACAGCAATTTCTTTGATAATCTTCAGATGATTTTTTCATATTTTTTTTAATCAAATTCTTCTGCTTGTGGTAATAATTTTTACAACTTTCATCTGCTTTGGACGAGCAACATTTCACGGCAAACGTCGAAACACCAAGGATTTGATGAACTCTGAATGGAAATGGCTTAGACAAGTTTTTGAGTGTGTAACAGTGGGAAACTTTGGGATGCACGGTGGCAGTAGATATCGTGGGTACATAATTTCGCAAATACTGGGAAAGTGCACATATTACAAGTTTTGGTTTCTTGTTAGACCTGTCTGCACTTCATTCAATAGCTAACCTACGCATTTGTAGTGTTTGCGAAATCGTCTAGTATCTGATTATGTCTGCTGCCATCTAAACGCATTAAGAGTCTTTAAATATTGGAAACCAAAAAACACAACCTTGATTTTGACACTCTTAGATTCGCAACAACAAACAAAAGCAGCCAGGTGTACAGGTAAGCCAAGCGGATTGGTCGAGCCACTCATCAGCCGACAACCAATCAGAGCCTCTGTTTTTCATTTTGCACCAATCATAAAGCAGCCTATCACAAGCTTTTTCACCTCATTGCCAACTTTTTTGCCTTCTGAAGTGACAAGACACTGAGCGGAGCTGAAGTGGTTTTAAGTAGTATCTGGGATTAATTTGAATATTAATGAGAACATAATTATGCTCAAACTATCAATTGGTATCTTGAAGATTAACTGAATAGTCTACAGCATTACTTTACTAAGGTATAAATCAGGTAAAATAATGACCTCTGACATTGCATGGACAAATTTGACCTTTGACTTGCCTTGTACTGAACCCCCCCAAAAAAAAAAAAAGGGGGGGAGGAAACAAAATAAAAGGAGAAAAAAATAAAAAATAATCATAATCTTTTAACTTGTTATTATTTTCTTCAAACATTCATATTGTGACTTGTCTTGACTTGGGCAAAGTTGTACATCCTATTCGACCTAAAATAAATGTGACTTGAGATGTTATTTGAAGAAAGGAACCGCTGATTAGCATAGAGGTGTACAATCTTGAGTTTACGAAACTAGGCGGTAATTTACTAATTATTTTTCAACAGAGTCATTGTCATTGCTCTGTAAAGGACTGCAGCTAGTAGAAGTAGTTTAGAAGAAATAATTATTTTGCTCGCAAAGATAGTCAGAGCAAAGACCAGGGTCCAATTTTATGGTGCTGCTTTTAGCAGAGATTGCTCAACAATTTCCTGCTAAGCAAAAAGGATCAGGGTACCAGTCACAAGTTGTACATGTGACATGGTATTTTGGCTGGTAACCTTATTCTGCTTAACATGATTTTGTTTTGCTTAGCTACTTGTTATGCCTAAGCAACTGTATGAAAATGGGCACTGGCTAGGAATTACATTGTGGGACTTCATAACACTAGACCACTTAGATTGCGTGGTAACTAGAGGCAGTTCAAATTCTATATTTTAGTTGCTGGTACTGCAACAACTAAAACATGTATTAGATTCTGCACTGTTTTTTTCCTTTTTCTGAGAGTAGTAACAAAAGTAGTTTACAAAATGCTAATGGGGGAATTTTAGAACGTAAACAGTACGAGGGTTCAAAGGTGGTAGTTGAACTTGATGGTAACTAATGTTTTGGTAAAGCGTCAACTAACTTTAACTTGGAAATAATAAATCAGCAAGTTAATGTTTAATTAATAGGAGATCATAAACTTATAATGAAATAATCGGGTTATATTTTATTCTAATGTCAAGGGGAAAGCTCCCTATGCTAATGAGTTAGTTTTAACAAATAATAACTGTGGACAGGGTAGAATAATATATTTCCAAACGGCATTTAGTTATTGAATTGTGAGGGGGAATAAATACGGAAATCCGTGGTAAGCTTTCATTTTTGTATCTACCTTTTTACATTGTCTAGTTTTGTTTGTGCAGTGTTTGGGATGCGGTGTGCTGTTTTTGCCGTTTGTTTTTAAAATACTATCTAGATTTCCTCTTACGATACATGTAGTTTTCTCGTTTGTGTTTTAGAGCAGCGAGAGCTGGGTAGTAACTTACGATGGACTGGCATCCTGTCCAGGGGGAATAGACTGTATTGAATATGATGTCACTGTTCAAATATCTGACCTACAAGATGGTGTCTGTGCGCATGTGCGTGCGTGTGTGCGCGCGTGCATGTGCTGTAGAAATAAACCGGGAATGTTGCGTACTGCGTGCTTCGATGATGTACGCGTTTGGACGCGCATATAGTTTGCCCTACAAGATGGCGACTTTTATAGCAAAAAGTGGTTATTCAATACGGTCTATAGAAATGTCCTCAGTCGTTAAATACCAATGAAATCTTATGTATTCACCGGCCTGATGAGCCATTTTGGCTCGGGACAGACTTTACTTTTAAAGTTCAATGATGCCAAGCAAATTCTGACGTCACAACTGGATGTTCGCGGTGATTGTTTCTCACTTAAAACTCACCGTTTTTCATAACCGCAGAGCGGCTTCACTCCGCTGTACATGGCCGCCCAGGAGAACCATGAGGAGGTCGTCAAATATCTACTGAACAATAACGCCAACCAGAACCTTGCGACGGAGGTAAGAACGTCTTAACACCTCTAACCTTCCCCACCTCCCGAACAAAACCCCATAAAGATTTCAACCCCTTTGTGACTTGGACCCAATTATCTTGGTCCAACTTCATAGAATTTCTGATTCACAAAATGTCTGCTAAGCACAAATAAGCAGGGTACCAGGCACAAACTATGTACATAACATGGTGCTTTGGCTGGTAACCCCTCTCGGCTAAGCAAAGTTGGTTTGCGCTTAGCTGGTTTTTGTGCTGAAGAAGCTCTATGAAATTGGCCCCAGTTGGCAAGTTCAAGTACACATAAAACAAGTTTTCTTTAAAATCAGTCAAAACAGTAGCAATATTTGTCCGTTTATGTGGAGATTGGGGCATACAATTTAGGAGGCTAAGATCAGCTTCTGACTGGCACCCCCTGAACAAAGATTTAGACACAATAGGGGACCGCCCACAAAGGGCTAGATAGCTCAGGTGGTAGAGTTCCTAAACATTAATCCCAAAACTATTTAAACTTTTACCCAGTGTGGATTATTACTTGAGGGTGGTAAGATTGCTGTGAATTTAATTCCAGATTGAAAAAATGATATGTTTTAACAAGCTTTTGGTGCCTGAAAATCTTCTAATTTAAACAAAATAATTTTTAAACTGTATATTGTTTGCTAAAAATTAATATTAAATGTTTTGATAATTCCAATCCTCAAGTTTGAGGAGACAAGTTGATTGAAAACAAAAAACGTGCTAACTTGATTTGTTACTTTTTTTCAAAAACTTTGGATAATTTGCGACAAAATATCATTTTCAAACTTTTCATCAACACCGAGTTTCGTCTGATTGTGGTATTTTGGACCTGCATTTGTTTATATGTATACCTTTCCCCTTTCACTCTTTATTAATGTCTTGTCTTTCTCTTATACACGCATGCTGTGGGAACAAAATGAATTATGTTTAAACATTTGGCGTTGCATACCCACCCGTCCCCCCTTCCTCTGCACCATTAACCACAACCTACCCCCTTCGACCACCCATCCCAAACCCCATAGGGCGGATTCGTTCCGCTCGAGGTCGCCACCCAGCAGGGCCATTATAAAATCGTGGAAACGCTTTTGCAACACCAATCGCGGCCCAAGTACCCTCCGAAGCAGGAGGTACGTAAGTCACGACAACCGTGAGCTCCGATTGTACATTTATATTATAATCTTCTTGTGTATGATTGTAGAAAACAGAAAACAAACAAAACATCACCAGTGTATAGTGTACTATTTTTGTGTGTGTATCCTGACCCTAGATAATTGGTGTACATGTAAAACATTTTTTGAGGAGTGTTTGTCAAGTTATTTTTGTGTGTGTACAGTGCTCTTGAAGACTTCTCTACTTTTTTCCCCTTCTAAACACCAATCCAGAAAGCTCTTTTCTGAAGCATAACTTGACTGACACTCACCGTACTCCCTTGTTTTGTCCCACTAAAACGCATCTTCAATCTGTCTAACTTCTTAATGATTATTTGGAGGGAGGGGCGGCCTGGGTGTTTAAACACTACTAAGTATGGTCTTTAGAGCAAAAGAAGTCCACATAGTGTAGGAACTTTAAACACTATGTAGACTTACACACGTCCACACATTGTTATTTACAGTGTTATTTTTCTGAAGTGTAAAGCACAAAGGAATGTCCACATAGTGACTGCAACACAGGGCTGTTTTGGGGGTTGGGGCATAATAAAGAGTTCAAAGTAAGGGTCATATCCGGATATGAAGTTTTTCCAATTTAGTTTATTTAATAGTATACCAATCTTTAAACATAAAACTAAATTTTCTGTTTCAATTTATTTCTTTTGACACTGATGAAAGAAATTTGATTAAAGAAATGAACAATAGTAGCAATCTGGGGGCAATTTGTGGTGATTAGACAGAAATGAATGGTCTCTGAAAGGTAGAAATGACTGTTTTAACGGTCAACCCATAAGAGGGGGGGGGCTGAGACTTTTGCAAGCAGCTTTGTTTCTCACGCAAGTTTGTCGCATGTACTTGACCTAGCCTAGATATGCACGCTTATTGGTCGCCATCGTTAACTAGCACCTCATCTGCATGGTAGGACACCAAACACAAAAGAGTTAGCACTCAAACCATAAATTTAATCCCCCGATCAAAAATTCATGTGTATTTTTTTCTTTTTTTCTTCCTCTGGCGTGACTTTGTTGTCTTTCACATTACACTGTAGCGTGTACTATTAACAAAAACAGTAGCAGTGAATGATGTTTTCTTGTGTGTGTGTTTTGAAAGTCAGATGTGGTTGCCATGGTAACAGTACTGGCCGTTTTAGATGACTTTTTAACGAACATAATCTTTTGCATCAAATTTTGCTCGTGGTCTGTTAATGCATAATGTATGACTGCAAGATTTGTTCAAATGATATACTACCTGCTGTCAGGAAACACCCCCCCCCCCCCAACAAAAACAAAGAAAGAACAAAAGAAGGAAATACTAATTATAATAATAATCAAAATAAAATCTTGAGAAAATTATAAGAATCACAAAGAATGAAACAGGCAATCTTGAGAAATATTTTCCTATCACCAAAGCCAAAGGGTAAACAAATCATTAAGTGGAGAAGACTTTTGTTAAAATCAGCACTTCGGGCACAGCAATAACATAAATATGCGCTGTACATTTGTATCTGAATAATTAGGTTCATCTTTGAGATCAGGTCTGAAATTATGCAACAACAAAAATGCAAAAATTATGTTTTGTAATTCATGAAACTGAAGTTCAAATTTGTGTTCTGAAGGTTTTCAAAGCAAATTCTTCTCAAACGACATTTGAACTGTGTCTTTTTTTTAATGTGAGTTGTAAGCAGTTTGCAGCAGAATCATGTTTATACCATCTTTGCTTGTAGATTTTTGGTGCTAGGTCTTGCTTTTTTATACTGCCAATGAGTAGATTTTGGAATTCCTGAGAATACTTGGCTCTGAGTTTTGAAATCTGCCCTGCGGCAGTAGAATTAAAAAAGGCAAGACCTAGTTCCCCCAAAACATCAATCTACAAAGCACAGTAGTACAAACATGGCATAACCGCAAACCGAATACACATTGATACATCACAATGCAATGCCTCAAAACAAACAAAGAGTTAAATTTGAACTTCTAAAAATTTCCCCCAAAAGTACTTTACCCCATTGCGTATGTTCACAAGTGCCTTGCGGTATTTATTTAACACCAAAATCTAATGTTTATAATTATATTTCAAACCTACAGTTTTTTTTTTTTTTTAAACCGGGGAATAAATTTTGCCTTTCAAGTAACTGCCCTTTTTTTTAACTTCCTATTTTAAGAGATCTGGCCAACCTAACCTTTAGTAATGAAAGTACGCTTGTTTTTACAGAGCATGATGGAAAAAAAGCCATTCGCATAATTCTGCTTTCCTTAATAATGTAGATTGCACTATTTAGAACAACTGTGTCGCTTTTGAAAGTTTGTTGTTGGAATTAAAAACTTCCAAAATGTCATGGCGTTCCGATTTTGTGGAAAAACAAGTACTAATCGCTCTTTTGTTGTTTTAAAAATATAAGTAAGAGAATACTTTTGAGCGAAGAAATTCTGGTCAAATGTCATCAAATGTCATCAAAATTGAGGTTGCAGTTCTTTAAATTGAAGAACATAATAACAACAACAACAACAACAATAGTTGCTTCAGATCAAAATTGAAATCTGTCCCTGGTTCCAATATGCTACCAAATTTGAGATTTGGTCATGACCAGAACCTCATGAGCAAAATTTTCCTAGAATTTTTTTCAGAAATTTGGTTACCGTCGTTAATGGTTGTTCTAGCACTTTTGTCCAATCGTAAGATTGCCTGAATTAAAAGCTCTTTTTGAGGTCACTGTTAGTTTGTTTGTTTGTTGGATGATTGTTTGTTTGTGTCTCTTCAATGTTCTTATACATGTATGTCTTTTCTCGAAGCCCTCTGCGTCTTTAGTCATTTCAAAAAACGTCAGTGATGTTTTTTCAAACTTTCTTAGAGCAAGTAGTAAAAAATTAGGCAATTTGTTGTGTGTTACTGCAGTGAATGAAATTGTTTCACCTTTATACAAATTTGTGTACACACTTTTTTGAGGATTGCGTGGAAGTTGAAAATCTTTTCTCACTCCAAACAAAATCAAACTTGGATGGGTTTAAGTTCTTCTGGCTTAAAGGGAGATTTTAAAGTTTCAGAAAATTTTTTTAGTATGGTTTTTCTTTTGAGAGGGAAATATTAAACACTACACGCAAGCCTCTTTAAGTTTTGGCAGATTGTAAACTGATTATTTTTAAAGGTGAAATCCGGTTGCAAAAGCGTTTCCACTACAGGTAAAAACCAACTTGTACATGTACGTAATTTTAATTTTCAATATATTTATTCATTTTGAGGAAAAAAGGGATTTGTTTTTTCTCTTGTTTCTTCATTTAAAATTGAACAATGAATTACTGTTTTTTGTGACCTTGAAAATTATGTTTTTGTTTTTTGGTCTGTTTATTTTTGATGACCTTGAGATCATTTATTTTGTTGTGTAGTTGGTGTTGGCTTTATGTTCTGTCTTTATCATAGGTTATGAAAAATGACTAATAAAGGAAAGAGATTTTGAAAAAATGCATGCTCCTAAAATAAATTATTAAAAATCTATAGTTAGACCAGTTAGACACTTGCTAAAATCTGACATGAGATAATAGTTACAAACATTTAAAAGGTAATTCATTTTTTCAAAATTAACTTCTTGGGAAAAAAACAAGGCAAAATTAAAATAAAAAAATTCTGTGCACATGGAACCTTTTCTATCTACACTAAACTATTTTAAAAATTGATTCCTAAAACCTAAGGTATTCTTTGGGGGAACATATTTCAGATCACTAATATTGTTTTTGTGTTTGATATTTTTTAAAGTCATTCTCTTGCCTGCAAGTGAGACCTGAATGCAATGTGTCAATAACAAGTTTTAATAAAAGTCTGCAAGCGTTTCACACATAATTTGTTTAATGAATTTGTTTGTTTTTATCTCTTTTTTTGTATGTGGCCTATTCTCCCTGATATCGGAATAGCAAAACAAAACAAAAACCGATAAAAATAATGTTGTTTTATTAAATGTTCCCACAAGTTCTGATTAATTTCTCTTCAATTTGTTTTTGTTAATTCAGAGTATAATTTGAATATCATTCAAAACTGCCAGTACTGTTTCAAAGCCATTTTCCTACATGTACATGTACCTGCATGCTTGTATATATCTACTAGACATTTATTTTCCTTAATCCGTGTTGATGTGTTTGTTAACCGTATCAATTGTCAGATTTTAAATGTACATCTCTATTTGAGGGTACCTCTGATTATAACTTAATAATCCGCTTCTTGATTTACTTCAATTTGTTTTGTTCTTGCTACAACAGCAAATGGAAAACATCAACAACAGGAAAATAATGCTTTAGGGTTTAATTATGTGTTTCTATTGGGAAACCAAAAAACTCCTATCTGAATTCAGACATAGACTCCTTTTTGCTCATAATGGAAATGTTGTTACGCCTTAGGATGTAAAAGAAATTTAATGAGAATCCTGTAGATTTTGAGACTCTAGGTGGCAGCAGACTGCTTAGATTGCAAATTTGCTGCCTTTGCATCTGAAAAAAACCTCCCCTTTAAACGTGTGAGGTTAATGGTGTCTTACAATTAATTCTGTGCAAGCTCTAACATCGTAAAAAATACCAGCAAATCTTTTGAGGTGAAATCAGGACTTTTTATTTTTGTGTGCGTATGTGTTTGACATTTAAGGATGGCTTCAGGCTACAGGCCTGTTGTCCAGTGATAAGTTCGAGCCCTGAAAATAAATCTGAAGATGAATTACAATATTACCAGAGTCGTATCTAACTTTTTGTCTCTTGGGGTATGTTTTTGGCACTTGTAGGATGGCTACACGCCCCTCGCAGTTGCTCTACAACAAGGACATGACAAGGTCGTCGCAGTCTTGCTGGAGAATGATCGGGCAGGGAAGACCCGTCTACCCGCCCTGCACATCTGCTCTCGCCGCGACGACACCAAAGCCGCCCTGCTGCTGCTGCAGAGCGGACATAACCCAGACATCACATCAAAGGTAAGCATTTCCTAATCGAGAATGCAAGCTAACAAACTACATCACGCCAGACCAATCAAAGCATAGAAAGCTAACATCACATAGACAGGCCTGTGTTCTTCGTTTGTTTCCTCTTTTTAATGGTGTAGAAGGATTTAAAGGGATTTAGAATACTTAAGCGCACTGGGCATATATTCCCCAATGAGGCTCACAGTGTTATTCTTTCCCCCTATACGTTTGGCCAACAATCCGTTTATTTTCTCAGCCCCTTTGGGTGAGGACGCTTTTCGGATCGACAGCACTTACGAGGCTTATCAAACACAATATCAAATTGGCTTTGTTGGGTCTTTATTTTGGGGTTGTACTGTGTGGAGAGAAGAAACAATGATGCACTGCCTCAAGCACACGGTGGCATGAATACCTTGGTTCAACTTAGGCCCAATTTCACAGCGCTTGAATCGTTTCTTGATGCAGCGCAGCAATTTTCCTCTGGTGAGGGGCACATTCTTTAAGGAAAATGTAAAATTGTATTGGAACTTTGCAAAGGGCACCACAGCAAAAGCACAGGGCAATTGCTGTAGGTGCCGTTGGTTATTTCGTGGCCCACTCCTAAAATTGTCATCCTAGAGTCAGATTTTCTTGTCGGCAATGATTCTCACCCTGTTTGCTATCACCATCCCCCCCCCCCCACAGAGTGGATTCACCCCTCTCCACATCGCAGCCCACTACGGTCACGTCAACGTAGCCACCCTTCTCCTGCAAAGGGGCGCGTCGGTTGACCATGCAGCCAGAAATAACATCACGCCATTGCATGTCGCTGCTAAGTGGGGCCGCGTCAACATGGTCAACACCCTGCTTGATCGAGGAGCTAGAATCGATGCCAAGACTAGGGTAAGTTAAGGGATTCGGGTACTTTTTTAAAATGTCCACAGATTTACATTAAACTTACAGGGTTTGAAGATAATGATAGTGGAAAGCTTCCCTTCAAATATTACTAACTAAGGTTGTGTAGTTTTTGAGAAATGTTGCATGCTGTGATAAAATGAAATAATAATAATAAGACTTGTAATGCGCACATATCCACCCTGCTGGGTGTTCAAGGCGCAGTAAAACCAAAAACAAAACAAAAACAAAACACAACACAAAGAAAAACAGACACAACAAAATTAGTCATTGAAAACCTGTGACATAAGATAAGTTTTGAGAAGAGACTTGAATTTTGCGGTACAAACACAAGATCGAAGATTAAGTGGTAGAGAGTTCCAGATGCGTGGCGCGGCTGAACAAAAAGACCTGTCACCCCGTGAGTGTCGAGACTTGGGTTCAATGAGGATAAGCATGGAACTTGATCGAAGATTCCTTGATGGAGTGTAAACTTGAAGCAGTTGAGAAATATAGTGGGGAGCCTTGCCATTTAGAGCTTTGTGGACAATGAGCATCAGCTTGAAGATGATTCGTTGAGAGATAGGGAGCCAGTGTAGTTGTTTCAGAATGGGGGTGATAGAACAGGATTTTCTAGACAGTGTCACAATGCGGGCAGCAGTATTTTGGAGCCTAATGGCCCATCCAAATGCGGTAAAGTATCTTACTCAAGAACACAAGTGACACAACCGGGACTTGAACCTACACTCTGCTGATTAGAAACACCTAAAGTATTGGAATAATTTATTGCTTTGAAAACCTCAGGATAACCTAACTTTTTCTCTCTCTGTTTGTAGGATGGACTGACACCACTTCACTGCTCTGCCCGTAGCGGTCATGATCAATGCGTTGACCAGCTCCTTGAGAGGGGCGCACCAATCTCTGCCAAGACCAAGGTACACTTAAATAGCTTGATTTGAGTAACCAAAGAATATCACATCTCAAGGGCTTGAGGCCATGTCCTACGGGGCAATTTGCAGGCAACAAGCTCTGGTCAAACTCTAGCATTGAATTATCATTGAAAAATCATTTTTGTGTTTTACAGAATGGACTGGCGCCCCTGCACATGGCAGCCCAAGGTGACCATGTAGACAGTGCTCGTCTTCTACTCTACCACAAGGCCCCAGTGGACGACGTGACCGTGGACTATCTGACCCCACTCCACGTGGCCGGTCATTGTGGTCACCACCGTGTGGCCAAACTACTGCTGGACAGAAAGGCCAACCCAAGTGCCCGAGCTCTGGTGAGTTTTCAATTTATTTGATGCGATCAAACTAAAGGAGTCGTTTGTTGGAAACATCATTTTGCAGAAACAAGCAAAAAATGGCCAACAGTGGTAAAAAATTAAAAAAAAAAATTAAACAAACAAATAAACTATTGTAACTTTAAATGCCCTAAAATATCTTTGTTTATATTGACGACTACCTTCCTGATAAATAACATAAAAAATGGGTTAAAATAATGAGCTTTGAAAGAAAATGAAATTGGCCGTTCTGCTGGACGTCCTTTAAGTAGGGCGTTCTTGGAGGTCAAAAGGAACGCAATTATAAATATCTCCCTGATTGTCTTACAAAATTTTTCTGATTACAAGAAGCAAATGTTGACAGCTCTGCCATTTCCAAGAGAAGAGGGTTTTTACACCCCACCCCCAACGGTAACTTTTTTAATTTAACCCGATCTTGTTTGTCTTCAGAATGGATTCACCCCGCTCCACATCGCCTGTAAGAAGAACCGCGTCAAGGTGATTGAGCTGCTTCTAAAGTATGGCGCTTCCATTCATGCAACAACAGAGGTACGTACATGTAGAACCCAGACAAAGAAAACAATCTTCTCATTTGAGAATGATTATTTCATCTTTCATAGCATTCCAGCCTTCAGTGGTTTGCTGGCCGAAAGAACCCTTTGTTTTCAGAACATTGTGCGATAAGGATATTCTTTTGTGTCAATAGGCGATTCAGCAAACATTCACTCTGGTTTTAATTGGGGCATTTTTGGCGGACAGTCATTGCTTTGCTTGCCAATTCAATGTTCTCCATTAACACTGGTTAGCTGGCCAAATGCCAGTTAAAAAAACTCATAAGACCAGTCAAAATACACTTTAAGTGGTCTGCCTGGCTAGATCCAGGGGTCATTGGTTTAAATCCCGCCCTTTTAAATATTTCTTTGTGATTTTTTCAATCCTTTAGTCTGGACTGACTCCACTTCATGTGTCTGCTTTCATGGGCAACATTAACATCGTTGGCTACCTGATCAACCATGGCGCTAGTGTGGACGAAACCAATGTGGTAAGCTTTATACAGGTTTCTAAACTTCCTTGAAATAAATGTAGCTTTCGACAGAACGTAAAGCTGTAAGTGAAGTGTGTTTGGTAAGGCAAGTGGATGTGCTCAGCTCACAGACGGAGCTCGTCCTAGTGTTTCTAGCTTGTTTTGGCTGCAGACTTTGCCACATCACACCTGTGCATTTAAACCTGTACAAGTAGCTAAGCACAACAAAATTATGCTTACCAGAATAATTTACTTACTGTGTGGAAATGTTTTTAGAGAACTTATTCTACTGCCGCGGAGTATATATCCGAACTCATAAAGTTATCAAGTTCTTATGTTTGTTACTATTTCTTAATCCCCCTTCTCTCTTTAACCTTCTCTAGCGTGGTGAGACTGCCCTCCATCTCGCAGCTCGCGCAAACCAAATCGACATTATCCGCGTCCTTCTACGCAACGGTGCCAAGGTGGACGCCAAGGCTACTGAGAACCAGACCCCTCTGCACATCGCCGCCCGCCTGGGCAACGTGGAGATCGTCACCCTGCTGCTAGAGAATGGTGCGTCCCCCGATGCGCAGACGCGAGATCACTACACAGCGCTTCACATCGCTTCTAGGGAGGGGATGGAGGATGTTGCAGCCGTCTTATTGGAGCACGGCGCGTCCCTGTCAATGCAGACAAAGGTACGACGAACTCTTGCTGTAAATTTCTTCGTTAAGATGTATTATAGCGTTAATGAATTCTGCGATGGATCTGACAAAAGGATGTGCCAATATCAGCAGGATAAAGCCAGGGTATTGTAATCAAACACTGATTGATATGAGTAACAAAAAACTTGATTCGAACATTTACCCAGTCAGTTTCCCTTGTTGTTAATGATTCGGTTTCTGGAAGAAAAAAAAAGGAAAAAAAGTTGCACCCCCTAGAGATGATCCCCTGGCTGCCACTTCCGAGGCTGTAGCATAAACTTGGTTGTGATTCCTGGGTTCACACGCTTATAAAAGACATAGGTTTGAACCATTATATTCTACTTTCAAAACAACTTTCCAACCATATTCGTTTCATGACAAACGCTTTTAAAGCCCAAAGCGCCCACTCCGAAGGCAATGTTACCCTTTAATATCTGTTGAGATTGGACCTTTCTTTCTACCCATGGGAAATATGACGAGTAGTGGCCTCTACTAACTCGAACTCCCTCCCCTTGATTTTTTCCCACTACAGAAAGAGTTTACTCCGCTGCACGTAGCTGCTAAGTACGGACGCCTTGGTGTGGCTTCCCTACTATTGAGAAACTATGCATCGCCTGACGCTACAGCACAGGTAAGTCTGACAACTTGGCCCTCAGGTTTTTCTTCTCAAAGTGAAAAAAAATAAATACATAAAAAATTGTAAATTGTTTGTGGGTGGGTCAAAAGAAAGAGAGAAAAAAAATGTGTGTTTTTTTTTTTTAATATTATATCTATATATTAACTCACAAAAAAAGAAGAAAACAAAATACCAAGCTCGCCGACAATTTTCGAAAATTTTAAGTACAGTTGCTTGTTTAAGCCAGAAAAAGCCATTGAAAACTACTGATGTTGGAGCCTTTTGATTATAAAATATCTGTTTTTTTTTTAGGGCATTACTTTGTTCTTCTGTGTATAGATTATACTATGAAGCCATTCAATATTTGACAATGTAGAAGTCTAAATTCTGTTTTTTTTGTTACAGAATGGCTTGACACCTCTGCACATTGCAGCCCATTATGACAATCCAGACGTTGCTATGCTCCTGCTTGACCAGGGTGCATCACCACACACTGTGGCACAGGTACGTAACCCCCCCCCCCCCCCCCTCGGTCCGAATATCCCTGACCCAACCCTTACACTCCCTGATCAACGTTCTTCTTGAGGGTATGTCACTAAACACCTTCATGCAAATCTCTTAGCAAATGTCCCGAAAGGACTTGGTTTTCTTTGCAAATTACAGTTGACATCGCAGGCCCAAAACAGTCCTTTCACTGAGGTCAATGAAGAGCTATCATTGGCTAAGAGTCATTCGCGTTAATTTTTTGTTTGTTTTTTTAAGTAGTTGAGTTTCCATCAGTTGACATCACAGATTGGGAACAATGAAGGTGTCTGTTAGGTACGCGGCAGAAGAACATAAACCTAACATGTCGAGCAAAATTGTGCTTGAGAAAACCATATTGAAAAGTTTAATTAGCTAGTTCAGTAACAAATTGTTGGTGAATGCGTATCCTCACTCCTTCTCCCATTTCTTCTCCATGCAGAACGGTTTCACTCCTCTCCACATTGCTGCCAAGAAGAACCAGCTTGACGTGGCCACCACCCTGCTAGAGTACGGTGCTGATTCCAACTCCATGACCAAGCAGGGTATCAGCCCAATCCATCTGGCTGCTCAGGAGGGTCACACTGACATGCTGTCCCTACTGCTGGAACGTGGTGCTAAGCCAGACATCGCTGCTAAGGTACAAACACCTGAGAATTAACTGGGTTTTTATGAAAGCTTGTAGATTTCTCTTTAGTTGCCCTTTCCTGTATCTTAAAAGTGGCCTTAAGCCTGATTCACAGAAGAATGCTACATTAAAGCTTTGTAGTTGATGATTACCCCTTTTCTTATATAAAAAAAAAAAAAATTCTGCCGCTTCCCAGGTTGTATCATAATTTGGGTTGGGATCCCTGGTTTATGTCAGTTATATATTGTAGGGCTTCTGACTGTTAGATTGCTCAGTTGGTTGAACACAGACACGTTAATCCGGAGGTTGCAGGTTCAAGTCACCATTTCGTAAATTCTTCTTTGTTCAACATCTCCCCCGGCCTCTTGACACTTAATGTTCTCATCCAATCTTGTTTGGCCCAATGCAGAACGGCTTGACACCCCTCCATCTGGCTGCCCAAGAGGACCAGCTTGACTGCGCCAAAATCCTGGTTAAGAACGGCTCTGGAATCGACCCACGTACCAAGGCTGGTTACACCCCGCTCCACGTGGCTTGCCATCACGGCAACCTGAAGACTGCTGCCTATCTCCTGCAGAATGGTGCTGGTATCCAGGAAAAGACTAAGGTATGCTTGATTGGGAACAACAAGTCAATTTTCATGTTTTTGAGATATCGCCGAAAAAATCCTTAGGGATATTTGTCCATGCGGAAAGAATACTCTTAGATTAAAATTTGGGGCCATAAGAAATGGGCCATATTTTTGACCACGTGAGGGCGCTCTCAATCACTTCCGGGGGTATATTCATTTGTACCCAAAACAGATATGAAAGACCGGAACACATTAACAACACAGACATCTAATCCATTACGGACAATAAGACATTTGAAGGAGCCAATACAACCCACCTCTAAAGCAACTTAAAACTACGGTGCAACAAAAATGACAGAACGCATATTGAAACTGTGCACGACAAATCACATATACCCCCGGAAGTGGTAATGATACTCTTGAGGGCGCCCTCACGCGACTAAAAATACGGCGCATTGAAGAGTTTTTATTTTTCACAAAATCCTTTATACTATCATAAGCTGCTGTAGGCGTCTAATCAAAGGTAGTTATTGCCGCTACTTTTAGTAACGCTTCTCAGATTGTGTTATTCAATTACGGATTATTCTTCCTGCAGGGACATTATCGCTTCGGATTTTTTGCAATATCTTAAAAAACGCAACGGTATGAAATTTTCACTTGTTTCTTTTATTGCATATATCTACTTTTTTAAAGAATTAAAAAAAAAAAAAAACTTGTCAAAACCCAATACTTTGCTTTAAAAAAACCCACAAAACTCAAAGTCGTCAACCCAGTTATTAAAGGATGTTTGATGTACTAAATTGTTTTGAAGAACGCACAAATTAAAACAATTTTGGACTGTTTTTCTTGCAGCATGGACTGACTCCTCTTCATCAAGCCTCCCAGCAGGGTCATGTAGCCATCATTAATCTCCTGCTGACCAAAGGTGCTGACCCTAATGAGACAGCCAACGTGAGTATTCAATATTTCATTAACATCAACAAAAATTGAACGTCTTGGCAGGAAAACCTCAATCCACAAATCCACATCGTTGTTATTGCAGCAATATCCACAAAAGTAAAATGTGGGAAGAGTTTCATTTTCGACTTGTGTCATCCGTAAGACACACTTCCCTTGAGAAAAACTTGATGACTATCCTAATGTTCGATGAATCTTGGAGCAATAATTGAGATATGCTTTTTGTTTTTTTCTTGCAGAATGGCTACACTGCCTTGGCAATCGCAAAGAGGTTTGGCTACATCTCTGTTGTCAACACTCTAACAACTGTCACAACTGTGGAGACTACCATTGTTACTTCAGTGAGTAGCTCTCCCCTTTTTTGTGTGTGTTTTTTGTTCTTCGTTTTTTTTTTTTTTTGGGGGGGGGGGAAATTCCAACAAACCTTTATTAGCAAGAAAAGTTCTCAACGAACCGAATCATTCTGAAAGTAATGGAGAAGGATATTCAAATGACTGTTTTCTTACAATTAAAATCTGTCTACTCTCATGTGAACTCAATTTCCTTATTGATTGAACACATTTTAAAATGAATTTCAGCAAAGATCACCTGTTGCTGTTTCTGTTCAAATTGCCTTTCATTTTGTCCTCTTACATGGGTTACTGTAGGTTTACGCTTAAAATAAATTTTTACTCTTTTTATAACTCAGTTTCTTAATTTATTTTAATTTGTCCATACAATCGCACCTGCTCAGCTTTTGACTTGTGCCATTTGTTCAGTGCCCTGGAGGATCCCTTCGTGATTGAGGCACTATACAAGTTAATGTTTTAGTTTTATTAACTATAAGTAAGTAAACAATATTCGCTGACTGATTTTTCCAAACCATTAGCCAACCGATGAGAAGTTGAAAGTTCAAGTTCCAGAGACCATGATCATCTCATTCATGTCGGACAACGAGGACGAAGGTAAGTTTAGATTTCCTGTCCGCTTTGTTGTCATTTATGACGGGCTGATATTGCAAAAAAATTGAAAACCTTTCCCTGAATCATTAAAACTGCATGGAGTGACCGTGTTGCTGAATCACTGGAAGTTTGCTTTTGAAAAATTGCTGTGATAAAAATGTTTAAAACCTTCCCGAAAAATTGTTGTGACTTGCAATTTGAGCTTTTAATGTAAATGGTTCATATGAAAAGAGATAACTTCTAACTTCTAACCTGTGAACCAAACACTTTCCATCATGTTTTGAACTTTATCAAAACGACTTTTTCAAAGTCAGTTAAGAGTTTCCCGAGAAGGCGTCGGCTGAAGACATCCTCTCGCTCAACTGACTGACTGCAAAGTCAGTTTAAATTTTTTAATAGCGTATGAAAAATTCCAGGAATTATAATTAGAAAAAGTGGGGTTTTTTTTAAGGAGTAGCTTCACAAGGAATTGTTAAAAAAAACTTTTTTTAAATTATATGTAATAGATGTTAAATTTGCATCGGGGATAAAGAATATTAATTTTGGTTTTTACCCATACACCGATGTGTGTTAGCACTGTATAAATTATATGTGCTGTCTTTTATCCCCCTCCTTGTCATTTTATCTTGCAATTAAAAATGGCTGTACGTCAAAAGCTGTGAGCATTGGATTCCTTTTTTGCAAAACTGGCTGCTGTTGTCAAGCTTTGCTGATGTGTTTTTTGCTAGATTTGCTGGGGTTTGGTAGCCATTAACAAAACTTGATAAAATTGAAATTTGAAGATTATTTATCGTCGAAAGGGGGGTCTGAACGGGGTGCTTTTGAGAACTTGTCTTGCTGTTTATTCTACCAGCTAGACCAGTATACATTGATACCTCTCAATGCAATGCCTCAAATCCCACATTAAATTTATGAAGTGAGAAAATATGATTGAAGTTGTTTGAGAATCGTCCCAGAAATAAGTTTTGTCGATACCCTTGTAAACCCCACATCCACAGGTCGTCATTTCTATATCTATAACAGTCAACATAGACGGATATTATCCCCGCTAGGTGAGATCGGAAAACGACTCCTCCCTTTCCTCAAAAACAAACTAAAAAACCATCCCAGCTCAAATAACAGAAACTCCCTTCGACAAACTAGTCCTTACTAAACACAAATCAGACTTTTTTTATAGAGTCGTGTAGTACTTTCTGACGGTAGTTCACGTAACAACCTTTTAATATAAATGGCACATGGTAGACTGATGGCTTAGTAGGAATTTAGTATTAACAAAGTCTTTCTCATGTTTTTTTGTCCTTCACCTTAACTAACTAATCCTTAAGGTATGACTCGTATCATACTAGAGACCTATACTTGATACTAATGTAGTACTAGAACTTAAACCAGATACCTTAACTTCTATTCCGAGGTATGACCCCAATCAAACTAGATGTCTAAACTTGGTACTTAATCTAGTAACAAGTACTAAAACTAGAGACCTAAACTCTGTACCAAATTAGTACTAGTACTTTAACAAACTAGAGACCTAAACTCTGTACCAAATTAGTACTAGTACTTTAACAAACTAGATACCTAAACTACTAACTCTTCAAGGTATGAGGCCCCCATCAAACTTAACTACAAATTTGAACTTGGCACTGAATGACTAGAGCTAGTACTTTTAAAAACAAACTACGGACCTAAACTTAATAAAACTACTAGTACTTTTACAAATTGATTGAGGTACAGGTATGGCTACATAAACCAGATACCTTAACTTCTATTCCGAGGTATGACCCCAATCAAACTAGATGTCTAAACTTGGTACTTAATCTAGTAACAAGTACTAAAACTAGAGACCTAAACTCTGTACCAAATTAGTACTAGTACTTTAACAAACTAGAGACCTAAACTCTGTACCAAATTAGTACTAGTACTTTAACAAACTAGATACCTAAACTACTAACTCTTCAAGGTATGAGGCCCCCATTAAACTTAACTACAAATTTGAACTTGGCACTGAATGACTAGAGCTAGTACTTTTAAAAACAAACTACGGACCTAAACTTAATAAAACTACTAGTACTTTTACAAATTGATTGAGGTACAGGTATGGCTACATAAACAATGCAGCAAATCTCGGTGTGTCTTAGACAAAAAGGCAACATCCTGCTTGAGTAACCAATGGTTGCTTCTTAACACATTGTTGCACTCTTGAAATCATTGTTTTTAACTCAAGACGAAGGCACACTCCTCACTTTTCCATAAAAAAAACCCAAATGTTTCCAGAAAATTATCAGTCTGGAAATGTTTTTTTTTCTTCTTCAAATAAGTTGAAGAGTGTGCCTTGGTCTGCGTGTGATTTTAACCACACTTGACCATGCAGAGGCTGTTGCATCAACATTGTTCATATTCAGGGGCCATCGGATATTGATGCACTGGCCCTGCAACCTGCATTATCATGTCATTCTTGGGTTTTTTTTTATTGAAAATCATGCCCTATTATTGAGACATGTTTTTTTTTAAATCTGTGAACCAACAATTTAATTTTGTGAAAGTTAACTGAAAACCTTAAAGTGGCCCCAAATGTTTGAGGTTTGACCGAACCACGTTCACATTATAATCACTTTTGCGATTTTTCTCTGCCATTACTTACTATCTCCACCACATCATGTCTAGAATTAGGCAGCCCTGGTAGGTCTTGTGTGTGTTTGTGTTCAGTTCAATATGTTTGACTTCATCTGTTTCCATGTTTCGAAACATTCCTTGTTCCCCTGAATGATTCCCAATTGGGTATACTGCTATCCCGATCAGGACCTTGCACTCCTGATGAGGGTATAATTGGTAGTACCCATATGGGAACACTTGGGGACAAGACTAAGGCTATCAGGGTTGTTGTCACCGATAACTACCCCATTGGGGGTAGATATCCCATTTGGGGTATCATGATCATCCCGATGGGTCTCCTATTCTCCCCTTTGGGATATTAGTGGTACCAGATACTACAATATCATCCCGACTTCAAATTCACATTTGCTTTTACGAAAAAATTTCATCTTTTGCAAAGGGCATCTCCATTGGAAAATCTTAAAGTCAATAAGAAACTTATTAAAGAAACTTTTGAAGGAGCACCAAGGCCAGGGGCATTGGAGGTTATGGCCTGCATGGCATGCACGCCCTGCCTGTAATTCCAGCCTGCTACAAACTATCCGTAACGGGACATACTGGTATACAATACTCTCTCAATTGAGTTATTTCGGTTCCCAATCAAGAGAACACCAAGCAACAAATCTACCCTCTTCAAAAACTCTCTCCCAATTGGGTGACTGTAATCTCCAGTTTGGGGGATATTTCTGTGACAACAACACTTACAGTCTTTATCCGTCTTGTGTATTTATGAATTCTCTTGACTTCACATTAACAAAAGTATGCCTTCCTTTTTTCTCACTTTTTCTAGAAGGATATGTGACAGAGTCGGGATAATTTCTAGAACATTTAGCGTGATTTTGTTCAGTACGATCAAAACATTCCTTTGTGATTTTGAAAAGTGATCCCAAAATGTCACCGTATTGTGAAATTTTATCTTGTATCAAAATCGGGCCCAATGTCATACAGAAAATACTGCTTAACAATTGTCTGTTAAGCAGAAACGAGCAGGGTACCAGTCATAAATTGTAAATGTGACAAAGTAGTTTGGCTGGTAACCTTCTTCTGGTAAGCATAAATTTGTTAAGAAATTTTCTTCCAAAACTTCCCTATACCTTGATCGTCATGTATTCCTTCTAAAGTTAGAAAAAAGGTCGGACCGTTCCAATTTTTTATTCAGTAAAATCATTCATGCCTGCGCTCTATGTATCAAATAATTTTGTCCCATTTTTAGTGTTTTCTATTTTAGCATGTTAGTGTTTAATATTGAAATTACATTTACGTACAACTTTGCATGGATTTAACGCATGATATTTTTTCTGAATAATATATACAATTTTATTATCTTTTTCCTATAAACTATGATACGCATGTCCTATTATTATTTTGTTCTGCCCCGGGGCGAAGCCGAAGGGGCATATAGTGTTTGCCTTGTTTAATGTTAAATTTAATATATTTCTAATCTCTCAGGGGTTTATTTTGATTTTTTTCTCTATGTCCTAATCTTTCGACTGATTTTTGCTTCGTCAAATTCTCTTGTTTTTCTGATCGTACATAAAAAAAGTCAGGCACACTTACAATGTTACAAAGGAATGACTGGATTTTTTTCTCATCTGTTTTCAAATTTCCTTGAGTCTGATGTGTAATACTCGTTTTAGATTTTCAGCTAAACTGATTTTCCCCTATTGGGGTGGGGTGTAATGGGGATGTGGATGATTTCCATTGTATAGTGTAGTAAGATGCTATCAGTTGCTACTAAAAAATCAGGATTTTCTATGAGTTCATTTTCATCGTATGAGAGTCATTGGGTGCAAAACAAGTCGAGTTTTAGATATTTTGCTATGCAACATTATTATTATTATTATTGGTTTATTTCATACAAATAACAGCTTGACGGAATGTTCAGTGTGGCAACTGATTGGTTGAGTTGCACTGTACAGTAAAACTTTAAGGAAATAAATTAAGTAAAATATAAACAAATATTCGATAAACACCACCAGAGAAAACTCATTCAAGTAGACAAAAGCAATAAAAATATGCAAGAATAAAAAAAAAATTGACTGCAAGAAATTATTCTCTATAAGATAATGTTTACTTTATAGGCCCTGCCTGGAGGCCCTGGAGCAGTTGTCTGGTACCCAGAAGCCTGTTACTCTTAGTGTTGTAGGAGGGCTATTATATCTGGTTAAAGAGTCTGGTGACTATACATGTTTCGTGGTCGTGAAGTGTGTCGTGCTATTGTTTGAAAAAGTCTTCTGACACTAGAAAAGAACAATGGGTGTCTTTGTTGATGCGTTCATGCACGACTGACTTGTATTTGCGTCATAGTCTGTGACCCACGTTCACCACTCTGTGAGAGAATGTTGTTGTCTTGTTGAGTGTTTGGCACATTTCAGGGATAGTAGTAAACAAAAACAAATCCTTTACGAGAACTTTGGTGATGTAAAAAAAAATATTGTTAAAGCAAAGTATCATGGGAAACTGAATCGCCAAAAAAAATTCTCAATACTCAATGGTCATGTTTGATATAATCCCTTTAAAATTTTGATAAAATCCCTTTAGCTTCAAAGCGAGTTTGTTGCTGTTGAAAACGTAAAATTGCCCTGTATTGTACCCAAACCCACCCCGAGAAAAAAATCCACACCAGAGGTGTGAGTTGATGTTGTGTTCATGAACAGGATGTCATAAAAAAGGTCATCCCACGTTCACCCTTTTCCAAGTCAAGTGTGTGTCCCCCCCCCCTCCTAAACTCTTTGGAATGGTACAATATGTATGTGTGTTTTGGTTGTTTATATGTTCTTATTAGAAAAAAGACCACTATATGATCGGCTGATCTTTCTTTGCCCTTTTTCCAGTCAAACTGAATGAAAGTTAATGTATCTTTTCTGATTCAGGAACAAACTTTTGTCTTGAAATTCATGCTTTTTTTTTAACCATTTGAAATTTGAGTTTGTCTTTCAAATTCATTTAGTATTTTGAGGTTCCTCTTTGACCCATGACCTTCACGCCTTATGACCTTTTTATTTCTCAGCTGATGACATCTCAATGACTGGAGACAACTCGCTCCTGACTCCTCAAGAGATCAAGACGATGGGCGATGACTCAATGCCCATCGCAAACCGCAAATCATGGGAAGAGGAATGGATGTCCGGGGAACCGGTATATAGTTCATTAGTACTTTATAGTCATAGTTAATTAGAACCTTTTGTTAATTTGCTAGGAATGCCCATCGCAAACCGCAAATCATGGGAAGAGGAATGGATGTCCGGGGAACCGGTATATAGTTCATTAGTACTTTATAGTCATAGTTAATTAGAACCTGTTGTTAGTTTGCTAGGAACCGACAAAGCTAGGTACCTGTTTTTTGCAGGAACTTTCAAAAGGAAGAACCGCAAATCATGGGAAGAGGAATGGATGTCCGGGGAACCGGTATATAGTTCATTAGTACTTTATATTCATAGTTAATTAGAACCTGTTGTTAGTTTGCTAGAAACCGACAAATCCTTTTAGTATTTTGTGAACCTTTCCATAGCTTGTTTGGATCTATAAAACAGTTTAAGAACCTGTTCTTTGCAGGAACTTTCAAATGGAAGAACATTTTAAATGGATAATGTTGGTAGTACGTCAGCTGTGTGAATCTAAAAGAGAAACTATTATATTTTTTCTTTCAAATTTAATAATGAAACGTTCTGGAACCTGTTCAAGTTTGAGTTCTTCTGGAACCAATGTATATTCAACAGATTTTTTCAGTATGAGTTCTCTCAGATTCTTGGTGAACAATCAATTCCAAGTCACTGATTTTTATTAACAGTTTTTTTCTCTGCTTATTTTGAGGAGGGGGATTTTTAAGAATAAGAAAGGGAAGGCTTTTAATTAAAAAAATTGTGTGTACTTAAAGCAATTTTGTTATTTTGTGTTAATTTCAGAACCTGAGATACTACTCCGGCAGTGACTCCCTCTCCGGCCGCTACAACACCCCCCAGGGTGGTAAATACCGCAGCGCCATGCTCAGCCCCCAAGGCTACAGCACCATCGACTCTCGCGTCAGCACCCTCAGCCGAGAAATCCCACTCAGTGAGGCGGAGGAGAGCTTCGCAGACAACGGCGAGGTCATCATGCGCTCAACGGAGGTCACCGTAGAGCATGCCGCACCGCTTATGTCCTCCAGTCCGGCGGTCCGCAACTCGTTCGTGACTACCCCAGAGGGGAAGAGAGTGTCCGTGGGCGACCCGTACATGGATGATGACGGCAAGCTGATTACCGGGATGGTGTACGGACAGAATGGACGCCCAATTTCAGCCGCGCTGAGCGACAACGCTCCGATAAACAGTGTACCAATATTTGCCGGGTAGGAAATGTTCTTGCTGTCATCGATGCCTTTATGTTATATTTAGATCCTTGCTTTATGTCTACATTACCTTCCTTGAAAAAAACCCAGTGTTCTGCTTTGGTTACACGGTCTTTGACAAGCTATATTTGATTCAGTTGGTTCTGTAATTCAATGAACCTACACTCTAGAAAGTGAAGCACACAGTTGTCAACCAGAAGATTTGCCTCTTGCTGATTGAACTAGAATACGTTTTGGTCTGCAACAGAAGATTTTTGAACGCTCAAAGGGGAAAGAAAATGTAGTGAATTTTCATCTCAGTCCTTTTGCACTAATTCGGTTGGCCATTACCTCCCTGATGTGCCTGAGGACTGACAAAATTGATTATGTCCTTTTTTTTCTTCCCCTATCCCTCTAGCTTCCTGATCAGTTTCATGGTGGATGCCCGTGGGGGAACCATGAAAAGCTGCCGTCTACCGGGCCTTCGCGTGGTCATCCCGCCCAAACGTGCCTCCGGACCCACCCGCGTCACGTGCCGACTGATCAAGAAGAGCAAGCTGACCACGCCACCGCCTCTCCTGGAGAACGAGTCTCTGGCAACGCGTGTCTGTGAGATCGGTCCATCCAACACGCAGTTCCTCGGGTAAGTTGTGCTATTCCATTCTCCGAACAGGGAAGTAGAAATGTTAAAGATAATCACTG
The DNA here is from genome assembly GCF_902459465.1 of Asterias rubens. NCBI lineage: Eukaryota > Metazoa > Echinodermata > Asteroidea > Forcipulatida > Asteriidae > Asterias > Asterias rubens. The sequence continues at coordinate 1,231,575 of NC_047081.1, read as the reverse complement.
ATGTCCCTGTGAAGATTTGTAGATAATGCTGCCATCATTTGAGGTTGTGTTCCTTGTATGGGGTGGCATACTTGAATGCTGATTAGCATTATGATAAGAAGGCACCAGACTATTCTTGCCATCGAGCCTCATTTTGATCACTGTGGCTGGAATGGTTTACAATTAACAACAAGGCTGCAACACCATTAAGATGTTTAAAGTAAAGTGAAAGCAGTGAGCAAGTTTACTTTAAAAAAAAAAAATCTTTTAAAATTTTGTGTTTTTTGTTGCATATTTCTATTGCGCTGTTTATTTTGGTATCAGGCTAGCGAGCAACCACTGCTTAGCATTCTTACCAAATACCAGCCATACTCTATACCTTGAAAATGGATGTGACTGGATACCAATGAAATTTGCTGCTTAAGTTTTTTGTGAACTTATTCCCACAATCTGAATATAATTTGTATTTCTTCTTGAGAATAATCTGTATTGTTTTTTTCCCTTCATGTGATTGTTTACTTAAGATTTTTTCTAAAATTTTGTGTCTTTTGTGTTTATATTTATTACAAATCTGTCTCGCTCCTTCAAAAATAAAAAATAAAGTTTTTGTTCAGTATCCAAAGTCGATTTGACAGCCAAAGACAAAAGACGTTCTAAAAATCACCAAAATGTCACGGATTAACCCATTTAGATGTTCCTTGATGTAGAATTCTCCATTAATATTCATCCAATAACTTTCATCATGCGAATTTTTTGAATTGATCCGATCATAGCCCATTCATTCCGTAATCATCATTATTCTCTCCCCCCCCCCCCCCTTCATTCTTATAACACGACTTACATTCATACCGCACACTTCTAACTTCCCCTTTTACCAAAAATTGTCGCCATTTTAACCTACCCCATTCCCCTATAACCAGTGGCTTGGGCAACAAACTCGTTCATTGCCCACCCCTGAATGATGGCGAGCAACTTGTTAGCGGTATAATGGAGTTTGGGCCTCCCGCCGAAAAGTTCATAGGGTACGTGGCGATGGAGTTTTTCCACCCCTCTCTCTGTCGCATGATGATCAAAACCAAGGGCTTTCTCACAACCCCCACCCCATCTCATCTCAGCTTAATGTAGAGTTTTTTGTGGAGTGTGTTAGTTAGTCGTGGTGTCTGTCTGTTTGTTTTTTGTCCGCTAGTCGGTGAAGTAGTGCCTTAGGTGTGTGTTTATAGCGGTGTAGCTAGCCAGAGTGTGCTTTTTATAAGCGGTTTGTTGTGTGATTATGCACGTTGTTTTTAACTCTGTTTAAGGACCTATGTTAGAAGGTCTCACTGTCTGAAAGTTACGACAAATGGAGATTTTTACTTAATATTTATTCAACTGAGAATGTTTTCAGGTGATTCTGCTTTTTAAGACGTTAGCCTTTTTGGTGTGAGTGTGGAAACAAAAGTTTCCCAACTAACAATCTTAACATTGGTAATACTTGTATCATTACACCACTATTTTTTTAAAGGGGAGCAGGGGACCAGGGGCCACACAACTTCAAACCTTTTCATTTGACTTATTTACCTTTCAACATCGTCTTGAAAAAAAAAAATCCTTTTATAAATATCTTAGCGAAAGTTGAGCTGCTGGGAAGACCGTAGCCCCCATTCCACCAAAATGAGCGAGAACCATTCTTATAGGCCAACTTAAGTTCTGAGTTGAACGACCCATTGTCATCGACTTGCCTGCTGCTGTTTTCACTCACATTTGGCCGAGTGACCATTAATTTCAAACTATTAACCCATGATAAATAAAAGCCCAAAATTGACCACCCCCCTGATCCGATTCCAGCGGACTGGGCAAGAAACGGCTCACCCACCCCCCTCTAAATGACATGGAACGTCTCGCTTGCCGAATACTGGAGATGGGTCCAGCCGAAACCTTCCTAGGGTATGTTGCTGGCATCGTCGTGCATGCCAGTTGGAGTTTTTTTTTTACCCGTTTTTTTCTCTCTCCAAATTTAAGAATCTCTGTGGAATTTTTGACGGCCCGTTACAGGAAATCCTGATTTTTGTTTTAATGTGACTTTTACTTGCATGAAGTTGAATGCATTCTGACGTTTTTTTGATAACTGCATCTTGAAGGAATGTTGGCATGAATTCATAGATTCTCTATGTAGTAGAGATTGTTTCATTCATACTTGTTAAAACTCAACTATTTTTGCCTTCATCGTTGACTCTTTCTCTAATTGACGTTTGAAAAAGTATTTTGTCTTCCACTCAAATATTTAAATCTAAGAGCTGACAGCAATAGATAAAATTCTTGAATGAAGACTGTTTTTTCCATTTTGACTAGCAAGATTGTACACTGTAAAATGGATAGAAGATCCTCACAACCTTACAACTATTTTACCCTTAATAGTAACGATTTTCCCCAAAATTTGAGCCCTAAATCCATATTTCTAACACAAAATCAATTTTCTGTTCGATATTATTTTTCTCAAATGCTTTTACGAAAACAAGAAGAAAAAGCCAGGCCACAAGGAGGCAACAAAGTCTATTGCCTTCGTGCCCTCAGGTCATTGCCTTGGTGCCCTTGAAACAGGCACCTTTACTCAAGGATTAAAACGTCACCAGATTTCTGAAGGACCTTTGAGCGGGCCTTGATATTTGAGATGTGTAAAAATGTGCCAACTTCAAATGTTTGAGCAACTTGGATTCACAATTTTTGTAGGGTCCCTTTAGCAGGCCTTGTTTATATCTTAATAAGGGAAATACCCGTATTTCTAGGATTGAGTACCCATCCCCTAAATTCAGTTTTGATTATTTTCAGTTTTTGGAAATTTTCTTTGCACTTCTTAGTTTGTTTTATCTTGACTATGTGCTACAACATTTTCACCTCAGTTAAATTTTACTATTTTTTTCTCAATTTCACAGTGATACTAGAAGTAGATAAACTTTGAACTTTATCTTTTTGAACAAATTTTCAATCTTGAGGGATTGTCAGAGTAAACAATCTCCACAAACTGGCATTTTCCCTATAATACTTGACACCACTTTTAGGATTTGCTAGCCACAAAGAAGTGCTACAGAGATGTTTTTAAGAAATACAAAATGTCAATTTTCTTTTGGTATGCATTGTTTGACTTCTGTGAATTCTTGTTTATAATTAAGACAACTGTCCAAGTAGCAAGAAATCAAAGGATTTCAACATTCCTTTGGCTTTATAAAAAGCAAACGAACAGAAGTAGTTTCGCTACACTTTTATTGCTTGAAGCTCCCAAAAAGCATAAAATAAAATAAAGTGTTTCCATGCAAAGGTCATCTCTGTAGCGCCCTCTTGTGGTTGAGCATGTAACCATGGTTTCTCATTGCATGGCGATGTGCATCTTGTGCATGGGTGTTATTTTAGTCGCATTCCATAAATTGTGAATGATCATGCATTTTTCTCAGATGTTTTCTTACTCGCTCATTTATTCTTATTATTATTTTGTCTTTTATTTAAACCAAATGTATTTCTCTCAAAACGAATCATCTTCCAATTCATAGCCCTCCGAAGGAGATGACGACTTTCTAATTTATTTTTTAATTCTTTTTTTCTTGAGTTCTCAAAAGAAAAAGAAGAAAAAAAAAAAGCAATGAAGATGCAGTTTGTGGAATGCATTTATTTTGAAAAATGTCCAGATGCAAGAAAGGCATTGAAGGAAAAATTTGTAAAGATAAGATGCTGATGTTTTGAGAGAGAGAGATCAATTGTACTTGAATCAATCATGTGAATGAAACATAGAACATAAGCATTTTTACACCCACCATCTTAGCCTAAAGGCCGATTCATACTTGCTATGACTGTGTGCACACCCCCGAAAATGCGAATTCGGATTCAAGCGTTCAAACGTGTATACTTCATTAAAACAGATACCCATTAAAACTTCCAACGCAGAAGTGCAATATGGTTTCGCACTGCGCTGCCATTTGCATACTACACACTCTGATAAATGGGCAATGCGTACGCAGTAAAAAACACGACGAGTATGAATCGGCCTTAACAACCGACTGGAAATCTAACTGCATATTCCACCTGTTGCATAGAACTAAGCACACAACTGAAAAAATAACAACACACTGCATCAGTAACAGAAAGTTAAAAAAACAACTATAATCTACACAAATTTGTTTTGATGAAAACCCTGACATGACACACTGTGCGTTAAGCCCCACTTGAATCAAATAAACATGCATGAATGTTACTATCGCCAGTGTTTTGACCATAGCAGCGTTCTCCTTTAAGACTGGTCCGTTAGCCAAACGCTATTTAAAACACTTGAGAACCAGTAAAATGTTCTCCAAGTGGCCCCGCTGGCAAGTTCAATGTTGAAACACACCTAATGAAATAAGGATTAGGGACATTTCTGTCGTACTAGTGAAATGACAAGCTAACTGGGCCCAATTTCATGGCTCTGCTACATGTAGCTGCCAAATTATGCGCTCATCATCACCATTCTCCGCTTACTGTGCAAGCGCCAAACTTCTGCAAGCGCCAAACTTTTGCACTTGCTGTGTAAGCAAAAAAAAATACCTGGAGCACGTTCATCAGGTTTTTTTTTTAATGGCGCTGGAAAGTTTTTCAACCCAGCCTCGATTTGAAAACAAAATGGCTGATATGGTTCCAATCACTGGTGGTAATTGTCACACAGAAATGCATCTAGTATAAGCACCCTAACCCACATAACAACAATAGGAAAGTCCTTCAACAGAACCACGCTTTCTTGGGGGGGGGGACCCTTTGGCTAAGTGAACTCTTTGCATTCAGTTTCTTTGATCTTCAACTCATTCCCAACCGTCGTTTTCCCTTAAGAGTGGTCTGCTGCCAGAATGCTAGTTAAAATTCTCTCCACGTTCTATCTTGGCGACAACTAAAGATGGTTTGAAAGCGCTTTTCGGATACCATCAGAGCTTTCATTGGTAGAGCTTTTTGGAGACGTTTTAGGAGGAGAACATACCGTATCCAAAATGACACAAACATGTAAACACTTGTACATGACTTGAAATAAAAAAAATTAAAAAATGCATTATCTGAAAAATTTTCTGCTTTATCTTTGCATTATTTAAATTTTTCTTTTTTTGTGCGCTAGCTTTCATCTGCTTTTACTGTCCTTTATTTCGTCTTCGAAATTATTCATCTTTGTTTCCTGCTTCTGCTCTCTGTGTTTGATGTTTTTCATTTATCACTTTTAAAACTATTCTCGTTTCATTTTCTTAGTGAATAAAATTTTCACAAGTTAATAGTAAATAAATTTATTTGATATTCTTTGGCGAATACTTTAATTGTTTAGCTAAAAAAATGCACCATCAAGTGAATTAGCAAAACTTCATCTACACATGCTTATTAGCCATTGAACCCTTTCGGTTCAATAATAATAAAAAAAAATCACAGATTTACAAATAACTTACACGGTTTACAGAAGGCAATGGTGAAAGACTTCTCTTGATATATTATTCCATGAAATGCTTTACTTTTTGAGAAAACCGCAAAACAATATAAATTCTCGTAAACGAGAATTACGGATTTATTTTAAACACATGTCATGACACGGCGAAACGCTCGGAAACCGTTTTTCCGTTGTTTTCTCCCGACTCCGATGACCGATTGAGCCTAAATTTTCACAGGTTTGTTATTTGATATAGAAGTTGTGGTACACAAAGTGTGGGCCTTGGACAACACTGTTTACCGAAAGGGTCCAATGGCTTTAAATTCTTTTTCTATTGATTTCTCTTTCTTTGGAACTTTGTAATTTTGTTGATGCCTCTGTAGTTTTCTTCCACTTAAGTTTTCCTCCACTTTATCCTTTTCATGACAAGAAACTTTTCAGGAAATTTGCTTCAAGTTTCTTTTCGGCAGTAAATATTCTCTGCAATTGTGTGTGCTTTTTGTTTAAAAAAAAAATGTTTTTGCTGTGCTGTTTTGTTGCCCTTATCTCCTATGCCTGCAAATGTCACACATCCAAATTGAACACCAAAAATGTATAGTATAATGACAATTTACGCATAATTAAAACCGAGACATATTCCACCACTTCAGGTTTTCTAGTCCGACATTAGCACAATGGTCAACAAAACTTCTTAATCTGGTTTCAGGAAATCAAACATCTTCGCTGGGAAGACCAGTGATTATAGTCGAAAGATCTCCATAAACTAAACATACCAAGTCTTCTTTCTGCATTTTTTGAATTTTTGAAATGACAAACTTTCACACACAGTCAGAAAATTCATCTTATTCATGGAGATATCAGAACAATTACGCAAAACTTTTGTCACATAAAGTTATCGTCAAATAAAGTTATATTGTATCATCACATAATCACACCAAACGATCAAATTTGTCTCTGATATCTTGAAGGTGTAATTTTTCTCTCAATTAACTATTATTCTGGATGTCTTTCTTTCCCCAACTCCTCACTACCTTCTGTCCTGGATTGTCTGTAGTCCCGTTCTGATCGAGGTTCCACACTTCGCATCGTTGAGGGGCAAGGAGCGAGAGATCGTCATCTTGAGAAGCGAGAAGGGTGACACATGGAAGGAGCACTCCCTGGATGCTAAGGACACCGAGGTCCACAAGGCTCTGGAAGGTTATGAAGGAGATGGTAAGCTCTGACGTTTTTTCTCTAAAGACTTGTCGTGGCTAAGAGGTCAAGCTCAAAGGGCACTTCTCAGACGGCGAAAAAAGCTGGTTGCCAGGCAATCTCAAAGAATAATGTCATACTTGGGGATTGTAAGACATTGCTTGAAAAACTACTTGTGTGCTACCAAAGTGGTCCTGCAGCATGCACTGCAGTTGGTTGCCTCCAAGTTGCCTCGTATGGTAAAACCCCAACAAGAGGTAAAGGCTCTAATGTTTTCTTTTATTTTGTTTTCTTCCTCAGCAGATGACAACAATTTGAACTCTGACCGACGTCTGTGTCGCATCGTCACCAATGACTTCCCACAGTACTTTGCAATCATCTCCCGCGTTCGGCAGGAGACCAACACCATCGGGACTAGCGGAGGAATGCTGAGCTCCACCGTGGTCCCTCAGGTCCAGGCCGTATTCCCTGAAGGGACTCTGACTAAGAAGATTAAAGTGGGTCTCCAGGTAAGTACCCCTTTCCCCCGCCTTGCCCCCGCCTTGCCCTGCCCCACCCCTGTCACCCACCCATCAAATTAGACTACCCAAGTGTTCTGTCCATGCTAATGCTAGAGTATAGGTCGGATACGCGTGATTTGAGTGCCAATTCGCAAACATTTCGACCGATATGCAAATATTTCGCTCGATACGCAAACATTTCTATTAATAAAAAAAAAGGGGAGGGGGGAACCATAAAGATTGCTTCAGATTACACAGTAGGGCTTTATGAACCAAGATAAACACTAAGTAGGAAAACACTCTGAAGACCTTGGTTCAGTTCAGCGTGATTCAGCTAAACATCAATCAAATTTGGTACAGATTGGTCACAGTTTTGACAAAAACCTGGGGAGAACCCCAATCCCTATCAATAATTGAGCTAGAACAAGCTCACACCCTTCCAGTTAGAACCTTTGGGCAGGAGTAGGTTTAGCTACCAAGGTTCAAATGATCAACTTCCAACTCAAACACTCAATTTCTAACTGAACTTCCTTACCACAAAACAGGCCCAGCCGGTCAGCAACGAGGTAGTCAAGAAGGTACTGGGCAACCGCGTGATGGTCAGCCCCATCGTGACCATCGAGCCCCGACGTCGTAAGTTCCACAAGGCGATCACGGTGACCATACCCATCCCGAACAACCAAGGCATCATCAATGGTTACGGAGGGGACACCCCTACTCTGAGACTCCTCTGCAGTATAACAGGTAAACATTTACGACCCTGAGATAGTTCTTTCAACTTTGACCCATACTTTCTTTTCTGACTGATGGATTTTAAAAATCAAAATGTTTTCAGGAAAGAAACTTTATTAAAAAAAAATACACTTAGAATATTTAGAAACAATTTTTTTTTTAATGAAGCATTTTTTTCACATGCAAACCTCGTTAACCATTTTATGTGGTATTATGCAGTATTTATTTGAAGTTTTGTGAGCTCTTTGAGCGATCTTTTTCCTTTGAAAATATCATTGCTGAAACCCTAACTTGACAAACTCATGGTCAGCAAGCTCCTTGTTGGGCTCTGACATTCATCATATGTTCTGCCACTTTTAGTCTGACATGCTGCTTAACTATCATGACTATACATCACATGAAAGAGTTCCTTGTACTGATTCTCCTGATTCCTTTCATCATGGATTTGGAGTCTTTTGACTGAATCATGGCCAGATATTTTCTTGGAACAAAGGTTGCTGATGATATTTCTTTTGTGAACTTTGTTTTTAGGTGGTACATCACCTGCTCAATGGGAAGACATCACAGGCACGACCCCTCTTACATTTGTGGATAACTGTGTCTCATTCACTACAACTGTCTCAGCCAGGTATGTCAATCATTCCTGTCAACAAAAATTGTTTAAATATTTGGAAATTATTTCTGGATAGTAATATGGGCTTTGGTTTAAGATATGACATGTATATAACTTTCTTTAATACATCCCTTGCAAAGATTCTGCCCTTTGATTGGGCAAATATTTCATTTTGATTGGTTTAGGGCGCTTCATATGAAATGTGTTATCTTAACAAGAAACCCAGTGAAACGCTATACATGCAGCAAACACTATAATATACCTAAAGCAACCAATGTATTATCCATATGTAGAGCAGTTTATCGACAAGTCTTTAAGTTGGGAGTTCCTAACCTCTTTCAGATTCTGGTTGATGGACTGCAAGGAGATCGACCAGGCGGGTAACTTTGCCCGAGAGCTTTACCATGAGCTGAAGGCTGTACCTTTCATGGCCAAGTTTGCCATCTACGCCAAGACCCACGATCCCATCGAGTCTCGCATCAGAGTCTTCTGTGTGACAGACGACAGGACGGATAAGACTCTAGAGCAGCAGGAGCAGTTCAAGGAGGTAGCAAGGAGCAAGGACGTTGAGGTAGGAAACTAATCTAGATCTCTGTAAACCTCACCTGATTGTACTCCCACCATGCAAAGTTTAAAACCCCACTAAGCGAATAGAGCCCAAGGCCAAGCCGTGGTTTTGAAAATGGCCTTTGAGTATCAAACCTTCTGTATACATTTTTTGAAGCATTGCAAGTGCTCTGCTATGCAAATTGCCTATCTGTTTATGGGTGTTGTGTCACAGCGCTATATATTCAAAAACTCTGACTCGGTCAACCAATAAAGACATTATTTTATCTTCTCTCAATTGGGTTCTTTGCTAGTGTAGTGATTATGCTTCCTAACAGAGTGCTCCCCTTAATCAAGGTGTGATGTGATAGCATCTTTCTTTATTCCACTTATCCAGGCTCTAGAAGGCAAGCCAATCTTCATCGAGATGGCCGGCAACCTGGTCCCCGTCCAGAAGTCAGGGGACCAGCTTCACCTCATGTTCTCTCCCTTCCACGAGAACCGGTTACCGTTCTTCGTGCGAGTGCGGGACTCGGCAACGGAGCCCTGCGGTCGCCTCTCCTTCATGCAGGAGCCCAAGGTCTCCAGGGGGATGCCACCTCAGAAAGCTCTGTGCAACCTGAATGTAACTATGCCACCCTTCGTCAAGGTGAGTCATAAACAGACTACTATTTCAAGTCCATGTTATAGATTTTCATACTGCTGTTTCATGTCTCATCTGTTTGATGAGATTTTAATATACATATTTTATATTGAATACACTTTTCTTAACTAAACTTAATATACATTGACAATTAAACTTATAATTAGTTTTGAACTTGTGAGATGCAATTTAAAAACCTTCAGCATGGATGGATTTCAGCTCTAGATTCCAAGCAACTAAAAAAAAGTAACACAGTTATCAAAGAACTTCATCAAAGGAGCACTACAGTCACAACCCAAATGTGCATGTTTCGCTCAGAAATCTGGATCAGACATAGAGTTGTAGGGTACTTTCTTCAATTGTTAACAGAATCGTAGAAGTAGACATTCATAATCATCAACATATTGACTAACATTTTATAAACTTGTAGAAACATAATTCATGTAGTTCTGGACTCCATCTGGCCATGTTTATTCATTCATTTCTATATTCCATCTAACATCTTAGGAACATTCAGTCTATTTTTCTTGAGTAAATTTTGAGAGAAAGAAATTTAAGATGCTACAAACTAACTTAAACAAAAATCAAAATTGTGAGAATTCAAGTAACTATAGTCAAATATTCCTCAAGCTTTGCTTGGGAGGTAGTAACCAAAATCTGCATCGGCTGGAGGTGCTTTTGACACCAGAACTAAAAAGGACCTCTGGTTCGACGCCCTAAAAACCCATCTCTGAAGAGACTTGTTTGAGATGTTTGACGTATGAGGTGATTAGTTTCTCAACCGCAAGGAACAATTTCTGTTTTGTAATAAAGGGTCTCCAAAATTGCTGAAGAAAAAATGTAAACGTTTTTAATTTCGGAGTTGGTTTACTAAAATGGTTTTTAATAATGTAATTTTTTCATCATGTCATTAACATATTTTTCTATCAACTTACTTAATAACTGCTGATTTCCCATGTCTTCCACCGCGACCTTCTTCCCCCTATCTGCCTTGACCTTTGACCTAGGTCAAACGGCAGAGCGAAAGCGAATCGGAGAGTGATAGCAGTGAGGAGGTAGCTCTAAAAAAAATAAATCAAAAAAATACAAACACCAACCGACACATTATTTTGATTTGTGTACATGTAGATTCAATGGGGACTTCTCCAAAGTAGAGGGAATTTTTTACCTAAAAGAGGGAAATAATTTCACAATATAGTTGGAATTTGTTGAAGGTTGTTTGGCTCCTCCCGTATACCAGAGCCCAGTATCATGGAGCCACTTAAGCACAAAAAGTATGCTAAGCACAACATTCCTCTTACCGGTTACCAGCAAAAAATGTCATGTCTGATGTACCATTCGTGAATGGTTTCCTGATTTGTGCATAGGCTAAAATTATTAAGCATTAGTTTTTGCATAACCAGCTCTATTGAAAGCCAAATTTCTTAGACCTGCTTAAGCACAAAAAAACTTGCTAAGCACAACATTTTGCCTACCAAAAAAGGTCACTAGCCAAAATACCAAACAATGCAACAAATTACAGTGCTTTTGCCTTGAAACAACAAACCTTCCAAGCTCTTTCTAACGGTTATTGCATAATGTTCTTTTGGTAAATTCCCCTGTTTCTATGGAGATGTCCCCGGCACACATTGCATGGTTGTAGTCTGCATGTATTTTATTGTAGTACTGTAGTAAAAATCACATTTCCCAAAAGGTATTGCATGTTGGTTCATCATTCAGAAAATCAAACCATTGGCAGGAAAAAAAAAAAATTAAAGACATTTTGTATCTGCCAATGGCTTTTTAAACATTGCATGAAATCATAACATGCTTTAGGCCTTCACCAACGACACACACAAATAGAAAGGGTTCTTACTTAACATTAAACCCTCTCTCCAAGTGTAGTTTTCACAGGTGTACATTCCGGGGCAGGGGGTGGGGGAAAATTTTGTTATTCAGTGATTCACAGGGGAACAAAAGTAGGTGCATGCAGTGTAGGTAGACCATAGCGACAAGACAACGATTGATAAAGACTTTGTGTGGCAGTGACTCTGGGAAAATTGAGAGACAATGTCAGTTTGGAAAAATTCAAAATGCCAACATCTGTGTGAACTTCAGTGAAACTTCAGTAAAATCTGTTTGTACAAAATGTTATCGTTTTCAAATTGTCTTTTTACAGATTTCGAGTGAAAAGTTCACTGATAGTTTTTAGTAGTGGAAATGACATTTTTGATTTTTCTGAGGCTTACAACTGATTTAACTTTTCTAAGTAGTGAAACTGTCAGTGAATTTTAGAAAATGTTCACCAATAGGAATGATTGTGATGAAATTGTGTGTGAATTTGGAGAGATGTTGAGATAGGATGATAACGTGGAAGTCCTTAATGAGGGCGCTACTTAGATGCAGTGTGTCATCATCATTCATGTACTAACTCATCATCGGTGGATAGTGACAAATCGTTAACCAACTGTAAACAGGATCAATGCCTTCATCAAATGCACTCAGAGAAGTTTGTCCTCCACTTCCAACTCCACCCCCCCCCCAATAAAAAAAAAGAAATGTAGAAAAACCTACTGGCATGCAATTGTGACTGGTATTCTGCAATTTTTTGCGTGGCTGAATATTTCTAAGCAACATTTTCTGATTGAGCAGGTACGTGTCAATACAAAAGTGCCAGTAAAGGTTGGCACAAGTTTTCAGCCACTTTTCATTTCACAACAATTTTGTTAAACTCGACAACGAGCGACAATATTTCTTTTTACTTCCAGTAAAAGAAGAATGTCGTCACTGTCCCCGTTTCAATGTAACTTCTCCCATAGTCATTTGATGTGGACAAGTCCTCTTGTTGAATATTAGTAACCATGGTGATTGAGACTAACAATATTAATGTAACAATCTGTCTGAAAAAAGTGAACCCTAGGTTTTTTTCTTTCTTTTTGGTTGACGCAATGACCAATAATTTAATCAATGCTACATTTTAGAAGTTCAATCTGTTTGTTAATTTCAATTTATTTGTTCCAAGAACCCCAACCTTTCTTAAGTTGCATTGTTGATGTCACGGTACATTTTTTTAACACTCATCCAATCGGTTCAATCTGACATTGTTTTATTTGGTCTCTGAACACTTTGTATCAACGGTTTTCATAGAAATGCGTTGTAGGGATTTGTTCAGCCATCATCCAACCTTCCTTACCATTCAACCTTCATTCAAACTACGTCTCGGTAAAATTATCAAGAACCAGGCCTCGGCGATTTAAACCACTAGTTGAAAACCTCTTCACCACACATTGATTCCCTTATTCAAACTACTGTATAACCAGGGCCAGATTGCATAAAGCCTGTAGGCAGAAGAACATGCTAAGCACAGACAAATATTGCTCAACAGAAACTAGACATCAGCCCAAATTTCCATAAACCTGACATTGTTGCAACTGATGCCCCACTCATCATTGCTTAGCAAAGACATTTCTAACAGACTTCATTCAGGCATCGCAGCAATAAAAACAGGATCAAAATTGTGTGTTTTTTTCCTGGACCCCATTAAAATTATAATTTTTGACCCAGCAAAGCATTTCTTATGATCTTTATTATTAATTTATTTTTTCTTAAGGGCAAATTCAGTTCAGCATATTATTTTTTCATTCAGTATGCATTTTCCTCAAACCACCATTGTACTACTTTTATTGTTGGGACAGGGTTTTAGCACGATGGGCAACTGGAATGGCGTTTTTTGTTGCCCCCCGCGTTCTCACCAAAACATAAAGGGCCAAAATGTTAACGTGAAAACTGTCACCAACCAGCCTAGTGCTGAGTTGTTTTGAGGGTAGTTCATTACACTACAACGGCTGGCAAGCTGTTTCAAGTGCCATGCTTAAGTAGCTTCAGCTTGGAAGTTTATCCCATCTTGATTTTTATTCATTATTTGGAGAGATTGGTTGTCAACAGAGGGGGTGCTTTGTTTTTTCATTCCTCCATTGGTCCAAAACAGTCATGTACATGTAACCATTGTGAACCTGTTTCCTATTGTGATATTGTGGAAGTTTGTCTTCATCAGTGTATCATCATTTTTTGCTTCTCATCAAGATATTTTGTTTCATTCTGTTTAATTTACATATACTTTATGAAATCACTGTACATGTAATTGTTCAATTTGTTTACCTTTAGGGTTTTTTTTTTTTAGGGGGGGGGGTCTTAATTTAAAAAAAAAATTAAGATGGTTAATTTGTTAATCTGTTTTATATTTACTATTTGTTACTTATTGTCTAAGATTTCTTTTCAGTCTGTAAGAGATTATGGAGTTGTCTTAAAGACATTATGACATACGCTTTTGCATGGCCTTCAATGTGTTACTTACCTTTCCTGCACTTCTCTCTGTGTCTTGCACCATTGTGTGGCTGGTGGGGTTATTGTCATCCAAAGATTCTTGATTGGGTACCATTGATATCCCGATTGGGAATATTGGGTTCTGATTTGGGTAAAAGAATCTCCCAATTGTGGGACGGTGTAGGAATCCTCAATTGGGTATATCAATACCTTCATTGGGGGGAAAATTATATCCTAATCGAGGTATTACATGTAGCAAATCCTGATTGAGATCAATAGTTCATTTTCAGGAGCCCAGATGAGAATGGTTTGATTTTCATGCATTGCCAATGATGGGAATGCTAGTTGAGATAGTTGGATCCCAATTGGGGTAGGTGGATCCCAGTTGGAATAGTTCAAGTTGGGATAGATGTATCCTAATTGGGATAGTTGGATCCCAATCAGGATAGTTGGGTGACAACCCCCCATAGCCATTGTTATGCACCTCAATGAGCACAGATACATTTCCCAGTTAGTAAAAGTGAAGTCAAACATAGAAGGAATTAACTTTCGGCCAAGTATTGAATAAAACAAGTGAATGAGGATATATCTTCCTGGAAATTAAACACTTAACCCAAAAGAGCCACTTTTGGTACACGTACATTCTTCGCAAAGTGTTTCCACTTGACTTCATTGTATCGAGTGTTCCTAGTATTTCTCCATCCATTTTCTTGATCCACTTCTCGTATTTTCATACACTGTGATGTTTTTCTTTTCCTAGGAGTACAAAATGGAGAAAGGGCAGGTATGCATGGGAAACGCCTAGTTTCATCTTTGTTTACTTATTTCGTTGTTGTCTTTCTTCCACAAATTTTCATCTCTGAGAAAAAGAATCTTGTTCCTAAAGAAATCTAATGGGAACTGTTTGCACAAAGTGACCTGCGGTGAACAGAAATCTTGAGCACAAATTTGCATATAGAATATTTGCATACAGGTCATTTGCATATAGAATATTTGCATACAGGTCATTTGCATGACCTGAAGCAAATGAACAGAAATCTTGAGCACTGATTTGCATATAGATTATTCACATACAGGTCATTTGCACAAAGAACCTGTTCTGCTCGAATTTAAGCACTAGATCCTCTAGAATCAACCATTTGCATAAACAGGTGTGGCATAAAGTGCCTGAGATGATTTGCATAGAGGCTTCCTTCCTCTGGCTGAATCCTAATTTGCATAAAGGTCATTTGCATAAATGTTTATGCGACTTATAAATGACTCAAATTTGCATCATGAAGCTTTCTCAGGTTCACATTGTTATGTGTTCACGTTAAATCGTGTTCATGTTCACCATGTTTAATCTTGAGTATCTTTTTCCCTCGTAATTTTATTGATTTTATGATTATTTCTTTAAGGGATTGTAATTGTTTTTGCGTATTAAACCAACACGGTCTGGTTGCATTGTTTTTTTTGCGTTTGGTGCAATTTTATTTTTTTGCTACAGGTAATTGTTGTTTTGTAACACCACGGTGGATTTGTTATTGTAATGGGCAGTGAGGTATTGGCTGACAGATTTTGGCTGTGATCGCCTTGTTTATGTTTACAAGTAAACAACACATTTGTGTATCATTTTGTTTTGGTTTTTTTGTTTACGAGTCTGTAATGTGTACTATAGTTGTATATCATTTAAGATTTGTGTTGTGTTCAATGCCAACAAAGTGTTACTAACTTGGTGATAATTTAGTGGAATTATTTAAGGTGCTGGTGAAACAATTGTCGGTGCAAATTAACATTCAAGAAGCGGTGGTGATGCATTTTGTTTTTGCAAACTCTAGAAAGGAAAAAAAAAACCAAAAAACAGTTGTGAAAATTAATCTGTTCAAAATACCAACTAACTTGCAAATAGCGAAAATATTTTCCTTGGTACCCTTTTTCCAGGCCTGAAACTTCATCTTTAAGAGGGCAAGGCCATTTTTTCCAAAAAAGCGCTTCCGCTGGGGAATGTATGGGAAGGTGTTGAAGGGGGGGGGGGGCCTTTTTCCAAAAGGGCACTTCCACTGGGGAATGTATAGGAAGGTGTTGAAGGGGGGGGGGGGGCCTTTTTCCAAAAGGGCACTTCCACTGGGGAATGTATAGGAAGGTGTTGAAGGGGGGGGGGGGGGGGGGGCTTTTTTCCAAAAGGGCGCTTCCACTGGGGAATGTATGGGAAGGTTTTGAAGGGGGGGGGGGCCTTTTTTTCCAAAAGGGCGCTTCCCCTGGGAATGTATGGGAAGGTTTTGAGGGGGGGGGGGGCATCAAGGCCAAGACCAGGGCAACTTGTGGCCATAATTCAACTGTAATGCCAGGCCTGCTTGTTTGTTTCTGTATTTGTGTTATAGCACACTGTTAATTTATTATTTAAATTCAAAACATCAAAGAACTTACTTGAAAGAAGTTGCTACGTTTTTCCTTGTTCAATCACTCTTCTGTATCTAGTCTATTTCTGTATTTGTTTTAGAGCACACTGTTGTCCCCAAACCCCACAAATTAAATATTGGTTTAATTTTTAAGTGCAAACTCTATTTATTGTTAACGTCAATTCTGCACCTTTTCATGGTTAACGTATGCACTTTGCCAACACACACAAACATGTTTCTTGTTTTTAAGTGTTAAGTTTCAAAGCCTCTACTGCTAAATAAGATTTTGAGAAGAAAAAAAACCAGCGCATTGATTACATCAAATATTTGTTCAAGTTTTTTTTACTTTTTGATCTTTTGTTAAAAAATTGTTATAGTGAATAATTTGTGCACACAAAAGGCGTGTATCTAGCTCTGTGCTTATTGCATGCAAGCAGTCATCATAATTATGAAAATCATTGGATTCGTGGGTGATTTGAATCATTGTTTTCTACTTTTTTCCCCTCAAAAATTCACAAAAATGTCAGAGGGAACAGTATTCCCAGGTAGGGATGTGTGC
Source organism: Asterias rubens (assembly GCF_902459465.1). NCBI lineage: Eukaryota > Metazoa > Echinodermata > Asteroidea > Forcipulatida > Asteriidae > Asterias > Asterias rubens. The sequence goes on along the minus strand of NC_047081.1, from coordinate 1,214,731 downwards.
CAAGTTGTTGTTGTCTAAGTGTTTACATGTTTACTTATTTTCTTATATTTTTTTTTTAAATAAAAATTTTGAGTAAATAGTAAAAAAAAAAAAAAAAAATATATATATATATATCTTTGTTTTCGTCAAAGGAGATCGAAAAAATAGAATAGGAAAGAAATATGTGCTTATTTTGAAATTCAAGTAATTGTTTTAAATTTTGAGGTTAAACAAAGAAAAGTTGACTAGAGCAGGACTTGCACCTGTGATCGCTGGAATAACGGTGCTGCCAACAATAGGGCTTAATAGATTATTTGGCAGAGCACCAGCACGTTAATCCAAAGGTCGCAGGTTCAAAAATCGCTCTTGTCAATTTGTCTTGGTTCGTCCCCAAAAAATGTTTTGAATTTTTTTTTATTTTTTTTTTTTATTTTTTTTAATAAAGTTTCAGAACATCTTAGATTAAAAAAGCTCACTTTTCTATCGTTGAGTAAACACAAATTTAAATCAGAAAATATTTTGTGTAAGTTTTTATATACGTCTTTTGTAAAACTTGTTTACTTTTTTGTTTATAATGCCAATGATGAGACCCTCTTTCTTCTATTCCAAACCCCTCCACCCTTCCGTAGCAAAAAGAAGGAAAAACTACCATCACACAGGTATTGATTGTCTTAATGCCATTACGTCTTGATGCCATATACATGTAAACCAAGTAAACACGCATGTAATCAAATTGTTCATGTTTTGCCTCTCCAGCAACATTCCCCACTCCCTGTACAACTATATGAAGGAAGGAAAAAATGAACAAACCCTTTCCCTACTGTTATGATATTCCCAGTTTGTAAATTGAAAAAGAAAATCAAAAATTTCCTTAGTTTGCTTTCTTATAGTGATGTTGAAAGTTTTACAAGTTTCCTTGTGATTCCTTGTGATGACCTTTAAAATTGTCCAAGTTTCCTTTTGCTTCCTTGTGGTGACCTTTACAAATGTCCAAGTTTCCTTACGCTTCCATCTTGTCCATGTAATAAAAATTGTCAAAACTTTCCTTTTGCTTTCCTGTGATGACCTTTGAAGTTGCCCAAGTTTTCTTGTCTTTCCTTGAAACTACTTTTAAAGTTGTCCCAGTTTCCTTGTGATTCCTTGTAATAAAAGTTGTCAAAACTTTCCTTGTACTTCCCTGTTATGACGTAAGTTGTCCAACTTTCAATGTGCTTCCTTGTGATATTTCCTTGTAATGACCTTTAAAGATGTCAAAGATTCCTTGTGATGACTCTGTGTACCCCAGTAATATTCCATCAATTTATTATTTTGGTGTTTAAAAAGTTGAGCTGCAATAACCTCTATTTAATAATATATACCCTCCCCTATGACTTTGATGCTGTTGACCATTTGTCTGCAAACCACAACCCTAATGTAAACGAACAACCAATATATAATTATTGGCTAATCTTTACATAAATACCAGGTTCTTTACAAGATGAGTATCCCAGTAGAAAATCGATCAAATTTAAAAAATGTTGCTGACTATTTCAGTGAATTTTTACCCTATACCTTGCCCTCACCACTCCCAATCTCCAAGTTTCCTTGTTCTTCCTTACAATAATTTTTAAGTTGTCCATGGAATTTTCCTTGTGATGACCATTAAAGTTTCCTTGTTTCCTTGTGCTTCCTTGTGCTTCCTTGTGATTCCCGGTTATTCCTTGTGATGACTTTTAAAGTGTTCAAGTTTCCTTGTGCTTCCTTATGATGACTTTTAAAGTTGTCCAAGCTTCCTTGTGCTTCCATGTGATTCCTTATGATGACCTTTAAAAATGTCTAAGTTTCCTTGTGCTTCCTTGTGATATAACCCTCTCCTTTCCCCTTACCCAACACCCCACCCCGCCTTTGTCTCCGTGCCATCAAGTTTCTCATCACTGACACTTTTTCTTCTTTCGCTCCTTTCTTTGCGACAACTCATACGCCCCCTCTGTAGATCTACTCACTCACTCGTGTGGATGAGTACCCTAAGGTAACCAATATGAATTATATGTTTCTAGATGTCAACTGCTGTTTCGTGTATTGATTTAAAATAAAATTTTGAAAATTAGGGAAGCAATAAGTCTCTTACGTTATACAATCGTCTTGTAAATTGCAGCGTTTCTTAAATTATTATTATTTTTTTAATTACATTTTGTTTTTATCAATACTCAAATGTTCATTTTGTTTTATTCAAGTGTCTTCATTAAACAAAATGAAATATATTATTTTTAACGGAATAAAACGGGTGGGATTTGGGCGGGGGGGGGGGGGTTCTCATAGCTTCTAGTAAAGTAATATTTGAATGTTTTTTGTCACTTTGCTGAAAACGTTGTTTTCGTTGTAATCATTGTGAGTTTGTTTATCACTATGTTTGTGAGTACCATCGTGTTGTCCATTGGTGAGAAGTTTGTTTTGTGTGCATGCAAGAAAGTCGTTTTTCTTGTCTTGTTGGGAGAGAAAATTAACCTCTGAATAATTTACGGAACAAGCCAAGTTGATAACCAATATTTCTTTCCTTTTTTTGGTTAAAAGTTAAGACAGGGATGCAAAATGGACGTCACAGTTTTCATTTTAACCTCTTTTTGACTTTTTTTTATTAAACTGCAATTTACAGGGTGAAGGTTTTAGGGTTAGCGTTTATTTGGCCATTAATCTGATTAGTCTGGTCACCTTGTACATGTGTATATGGATGTCAGCGAGTTAGGGAACTAGACTACATTAGAAAAAAATGTTGTCTGGCTCCCAGTCTACCGTACCACCTGCTATGACATCTTGATGCAAGGTAGCCAGACTATAACACCATGGTATTCATTTTCAAATATTCATTAATTATGCACTTTTTTTAAACTCTTGCAGCAAAACTAGCAAAAGTAACATGGAGACTGATTTTGTTGTTTTTCTTTCTTTTTCTTTTTGCAATTTTGCTGTTTTTCTATAGGATGAAGCCGCCAGCAATCTTAACTTTGCATCCATCAAGTTACGCAAGAGGTATACATTCCTTCAGGACCCTACAATGAGTGAGTAGTTTTTAATCTTTCTTTTATCATTTGTGGCGTGTCGCGGTCTAGTTCACTGGACCTAAGCCCTGGTGTTGTCAGCAGCAGAGTGTGGATTCAAATCTCGAGCATGACACTCGTGCAATTGCGAAAGGCATTGTAAAAAGTTTGGGATGGTAGTGCATTCTGCCATACCAGCCAGGCTCCTAGTGGATGACATGCTTACATCCTTACAGACTGTAAAGGGTGCTGGCTTTTATAAGTGACCTGGTCAGTCACCACACCTTTGACCTTGAGCAAGGCACTTTATCATAATTGCTTCTCTCCAGCCAGGAGTACAAATGGGTACTGGGGAGAGCTGTGGAGTAACCTGCGATGAACTGGCATCTTGTCCATAGGAATAGAAATATTCCCAGTCGATTAATGCCAAGGAAACAGGATATGAACATCGGCCTGATGTATTGGCTTGGGATAGACTACTACTAGTGGATGAGCATTTCAAAAGAAAACACATTTTTTGTTTTCCTTTTAACCCAAATTGCAGGCCCGAGAAGTTCCCATGCTAGGGCAGAGATCCGCCTGATGCAGGTCGCCAAGGAGATTGGTACCGACTGGCGGGCGCTCGGCCGTACCCTCGGGGTCAGCGAATCCGACCTCCAAGAGATTGAGAATGAGAATGATGAGATTGAAGAGCAAGCCTTCGTCATGCTCCACACGTGGGCAGAGAAGGCAAAGGAAGATGCAACAAGTAAGGGGGCTTTCTTGAGTTTTGTTAGGGAGGGGTTTGTGCAAAGGGAACGTTAGGCTCAGAGTGGCTAAGGTGATTTCGCTTTCTACTCACACAAGTAAATAATTTTCGCAGAAATTGATCTTTTCTTTTGGCCAAAAATTACTTTGGAGACTGACCACTCTTGATCAATGAACTCCATTTACCAGGAGCTCAAAAATATACAAAAGCAATTTTGTGAAATCCATACAAACTAACGACCTTATAGTCCTGAGCTGATGATATTTATTGTATCTTTCTTGACATTTTTGCCAACAAATTGCAGTGACAACAACCAATCTTTGACACTACTTTTAAAAGTTTATGGGGTTTTTTCCCTTCGTTTTTAGCCGACAAACTTGCAGATGCACTAAATTCAATTGGCCGTAGAGACATCGTGGAGAAGTGTCTAGAAGAGTACGCAGTAATGGACGTCTCGATCGATCATCCTGAAGAAGACCCATCAGACTTCCTCAGGGACATGGAGAAGGCCATGTACAAGGCAGGCCAAGATCATGGTTAGTACCAAGCCTTACTTTAAACTGGTGTTGGCTTTATATGTATACAAGGTACGTCAGATTTAACTGCGAATCTCCAGGACTATGAAGGCCACGTGAAATGATGTGAGGTCAAAGGTGATTATGGACAAGGGCTAAAAGACTTTCGCAATTCAGGAGCCTTAAAGTGTGATATCAGATGTTTAGGCTAGCCTCACTCTCACATTTTTGTAGCCCTCTTTTGTCGGGAAATGTCCAATGTCTTGCGTTGGGACTGAGGCCTTTGTAGCCTAAACACCTGTCTTTATCCTTGCAGATAAAGAATGGGGACCAGTCAATGCTCGAAATTGTCAATAAGTTAACTTTCAAACTTTGCTTAGCATATGGATTTGTAAGATAATTTGTTTCTGTTTTAACTCTTGAGAAAATTAAGTCTTGCATCAACTGAACAGTGCGTTTTTTTTAACTTAAATAAGATGTGAATTTTTATTTTTTTTACATAGATGAGGACAGAAGCAGGCCATCAGGAATCACCATTGACATCACAGGGGTAATTAGCATAAATATGCATATACTCAAATATGTTTGTATCTTCCATGTTTTGTCCAGTCATTGTTGTTCCTTTTGAGTGAGCAGAGTACAGTCTTAAACATTTTCTTTGAAAATTTGATGTCTTTTATTTTGTTGTGGTTTTTGTTTTTATGCGTGAACCCGAGTGGAAAGCCCTTTTTTCATGTTTTTTGTGTAGACTGAAAAAGAGCGGTAAATAATGAGAAAGTGTTGATGGAGATAGAAATGAGTGGTTGAAACAGATTGAGAACGAGTCTGGGTTTAATGGTGAGTGAGTGCCAGATGAGAGGCACCAGACTGCTCTCCAAAGCAGCAGCCCTTGTGTGTCTTGTGACTAAACTGCAAGTTCTATCTGCTGAGAGGATGAAAACAGTTTGAAAGGTGACGTGTGGCAGGAAATTCTGTCCTACTGGAGATTTTGTCCCCAAGGGATTCTGTTCCCCTATACTGCGAACTGTGTACAAACTACTTCTGATAGCGCCCTCTATTGAATCAACTCCCTTCAGCCCATGTAAATTTCCTATAGTGGGGACAGAGTCTCTGGGGGGCAGATTTCCTTAGGACACTGGACTAAACTAAGGTGGTCTGCTTTTTGTTATTTTTTTTTAACATCCGAAAAATTTGAGCTGCTGCTGTGATAGGTATCTGTGAATGTTGCCATTGCCTTGTGTTACTGCATGAAATCCTGCTTTCTCGTCGCCATTTAAAAAAACAAATCGGGGAAGTTCTGTTTCCTCGTAAAAAGTGAACGAAAATGCATCGGCTGACATTAGCAGAAATACCACGCAGCTAAAGTCGCAAGAAATGTGTCCTTTACTTTTTTCGCTGTTAACGTATTCTTGTCGACGAAAAAATGTTTGTTGTACTGTCTGGAGTTATAACTTTCTTTATTTCTGTTGTTTTTGTTTTTTCCCTGCATTGGTTAAAACGTTGTTCTGGTTTTCTTCCCCTTTTAAAATGCTCAAAATTATTATTTACAAGTCTTGAGTATTTAGGGGTAGGGTTGTTGCGTGACCTACTTTAAATGACCTTTGTGGGCAGCAAATTGTTTTTAACATATTTGTAAAATATGATTTTTGTTTGTTCGCGGATTACGGCAAGGTTTATATTGCGCTTCTTTGAAGTCTGAATGTGTGAGTTTTGTCTGTATCATTATTTTACAAGTCTTGAATATTTTAGCATAGTCGTTTGGCAGAATGATAATTTGGGCTCAAGAAGCAAGTTTTCTTTCTGCTCCACAGCTCCACAGCTCGTTTAGACTGAGTTGAGAATGATTGCTTGAAAAATGTTGGCTGTGTAGGAGCGGAGAGCTTTTGTCATCATCTTTCATTTTTCTGTCTTTGCCTTGTCTGATTCTACATTTTTTTGAGGTTACCTCAAATAAACGATAGTCATTGCTTGATCACGATTGCCGGGTTTGCTATGCATTATATCGATATTATTTGGATATCAATCTTTTTTTTTTACGAGAGTGTGGTGAGCATTCAGCACTTTTGATTGTTACTGGTTCAAAACGGTTTAAGCCAGGGTAGCTGAATGTGTTCATTAACAGTATGTGAGAGAAAAACAAGTGGAGTTTGTTTCGTGTATCCAGAGCAACTTTAACCCAACCAACTCAAGGGCCAACCTTTTTCAAATGTGCGACCGCCATTTGAAATGAAGTTTTCACATGTTATTTTTTTAATTTAGAATTAAAACAACCCAACAGCCTTTAAGCAAACCCATACAAAATTAGCTCCAGGGCTTAAAAAATAATGCAGTTTATGTCCAGAAAATAAAAAGCTCTGGATACGACCGATACAAAAATTCCACACGTTTTCTTCCACGAGCAAGGGACTGTCCATCTAACTCATTCACACAGAAAAACAATCCCGTAGGAAAACCTAACTCCAGCACTTCCCATCCCCCTCCACCTCCTCCGTCCCCTCCTCCTACCCCCTTCCCATCCTCTCTCTCAACCACCCTCTCCTTCCCTTCTCTCTTGTGTCTCACTATTTCTCTTCAATCTTTCTCCTTTTTTTACCCCCCTCCCCCTGAATGTATGACTCCCTCTCCCGTTCCGCTTGTTTCCGCTCATTTTTATACTAACCCGCTCGGCAGGAGGATGGAGGAGCGTTCCAAGAGTTGCAGCAGGAACTCGAGGCTGATAAGGTATGACCTGATCCCCATGACCTTCGACCCCTGAACCCCCAACCGACCTTAGACACCCTGTACCCTCATCGCTTGTGATCAAAGTCCAATTTGAACTAACATCAATTTGTGTACACTCACTTCGTGTAGTCATCAATTTTGTTATTTCTTGTACATGTTTTATTCGGCTCTCACATTGTTGGAAGTCTTATTGGCAAATCTTGGATGAGAGTTGTTGTCATTTTCTATGTAATTAGTGTTTACTTCTTACTGCTCTGTCCCCTTCTTTATTGTTTGTTTTTCTCATCTTGGTATAAATGAAGCATTCCAAATGATTTTATCCAAACTTTACGAGGGCAAATACCCCTTTTTGCATCAATCGATCTTCTTGTAAAGGCAGGGTAAACCTTTGGCAATTACTGCAAGAATTAATGGTCATAAAAACTCATTTGCTAGGAAACACTGCAGCTGTTGATAATGTATACAATTTTGGGAAGCAATTCCCTTCAAAAGAATATGGTTTTAGAGAGCGGGATTCATAAACATTTCTGTTTGAGAAACATTTCTGCATGAAACTTTTCTCAGATTGTGTGTTCCAATTATGGATTAATCTTCCTGTGTGGACATAAACACTCAAGGTCTACAGCGGTATCTCAAAAGCACAACCACCGTTTGAAACAAAACTTTCATAGGTTAGTTTTGTTGCAAACATCTACATTTATATAGGGTTAAAACAATCAAACGGTTTAAAAAAAAACAAAGATAAACTTTGCCTTTTAAGAAGTTTTACAAGCCCCAAACTGACAAAGAAATTGGTTTGATACATTTGGCCGTCCAGGATGTAGACATTTACAGTCCTAACAGATCAGTCGTTACTGAGGTGCACCGTACTACAATCACAACAAGAACTGAGGTAGTGATGACATTATCCATGTCTTTGATTGGCTCATTGTTGCACTGAGGCTGTATTTGATTGGTCAGGCTAGTTGTGATGTCATTGCCAAGGCTGCTCATTTGTTGTTTTTGGTTTGTTGAGGGAAGGCTCAAGCAATCTTACACGCTGTGTGATCAACCAGTTTCAAAATTCTGTGGATTTCTTTTTTTAAATGATTGTAAAGTCGTATCGATTGTGAAATCATAATTTCAAGTTTGTGTGATTATTTTCTTGCATCACTCATTTCTCTTTAATGTGAGTAATGTTTCACCTTGAAGTTGTTTCACTTGTCCGCAAGTAAGGTCCTTTTTACTTTCGTTTGTGGTAAAATTCTGAACCACTGTCCGAGCAAGAAAGTCATGTTATTGGTTTTATTTTGTATCGATGGTGGAAGTGTTTGTTTTTTCTTGCTGGTAATACCATGACTTAAAGAAATTGATTTGTATGTCTTTGTTGTGTAGTGTTGCTTTCCCTATCCTGAGTAACAGTATGGTGTTTTGATTTTGTACTTAGTTTAATAAGCATAAAAAGGCGCCGGAACACTTCATTAACTAAATGTGTTTTTATTTCAGGACTAGCTTCAAGTCGCTGCTTCTTAGTTTCAAACATTCTATGTGTCCGTGTTTTTCTGTTCTTTACTTTCTTCTCAAAGAAATCTTCTGATGCTGTGCTACAAATTGAGCAAATATCTCAGTTGCCATTATTCAAAACCGGTTCACTGCTCTGCAAAATTTGGTTTGATTTCATTTATTTCTGTTGTGACTTGCATGGAATTATGTTCACCAAGTGATTTCGTCACTCATCATTATAAGGGTCCCTATATGATTTGCATATCTGCATATTCATGCTTGGACTGTTCCATTTCTTTACAGACGCGTGTTCCTTCTGATATTGAGAATGCCGTCAAGGTACATATCTTATTATTGAATTCAAATTGAACTCAAATTACAGTTTGGCATATTTTTGTTTACAAATAATTACCAAGTAATCAATATTTGAAGAAAACAAAATTAAATTAAAATATTTTTGAAATTTTATTCACATGCTTGTCGTCAGTGAAGCATACCTACAAAGCTATTCTTTATCAAAATTTGTATGAATTCAGGACAATTTAGATCCCAAAACCCATGTATTAAACCATGACTTGCCCAATTAGTTGTAAAAAATGATAAACTTTAATCAACCAAACATGTCAGAGAAACCAAATCTACCATTCCTTGATTTGTCACATCACAGGAACAAGCTAAAGACGAAGTCGCAGAGAGTTTGATCAAGGTATTAACCTTGTGTTGTGATTCTCTCCCGTAGCGAACCTTTTTCCTGCCCTCTTCTTACCCCCTAGCTGTACCCCTAACATCTACCCCCCTGCCCTTGCCCCTAGCCCTACCCCTAACCACACCTCCTACCCATGCCCTTTACCCTCTAACCTTACCCCTAATCAAACCCTTATCTACCCTTACCCCTTTACCCCCTTGCCTTACCCCTAACCATACCTCTTACCTATACCCCTTGCCCTCTACCCCCCACCCACAACCCCTACCCATAACCCCTACCCTACCGTTTCCCTCCAGTACACCACCACATACAGAGAAGAACTTGTTGCATGATTGATACCAATTTGATGTGTTGCTTTCAGCCTACAAATATTTTATATTGAATTATTTTAAACAGCGCTCTTTTGTAAACTTTGTTTAAACATTTTCTTTTGTCGGCAAAGAGCAGTTGGATCAGTGCAAAAGCAAAAAAAAAAGTTTTAAAAAGTGTCATCCTCTCCCCCAAATAAAATGCTGTAATTGTGAAAAATTGCATGTTGTGAGTTTTTTTTCCAAAGAACTCAAATCGATACAATTCAGTAAAATTTCACCTCAGGACCCTTAACAAAACGTTTTCTGCATTAATGAGCTGATCTTCCCAAACTAGGAGTAAGTCCCCTCGTCGACCCCCAAGGCCTGTTTGCATAGACATAGATCTCCACCCCTTACTTAAGCCACTTGGGACTGTTATCAATATTTTATCGATACTTTAGTACAACCTCGTTGTCACCCATGAATGTATTAATATTTCATCTATACTTCAATACATACATGTACCCCATTGTTACCTCAGACTGTATCAATGTTTTATCGATACTTCAATACATACCCCGTTGCTACACACAACTGTATCAATGTTTTATCGATATTTCTCACCCTACGATATTTCCTTACACCCCTCTTCTTCTCTGACTTCGTTTCCTCGTTGTCACCCTTCGTCGTCTTCGTTTAGGAGTTGAAGGAAGAAGCGATTGCTGCAGGAATCCCTGAGGTACAATCACACTCTACTCAGCCACTGACTTGAAAGCCTTTCAAAATCTTTGTAGATAAAAATCTTTTAAATGTTGAGATTTTTTTTCTTCTCCCTAGTGTTGCTGGCTTCTACACAACCTTTAAATGTTGTACGATGCTACTGTGATTGCACAATTTTCTTGCATTGCATTGTAATGCATTTCTTTTTCCCCTTGTACTTTTTTTTCTTCCTTGCCCTGCCCTTTTAACACTGTCGACAAGTTTTGGTTTGAACGAAGAAAAATTGACTTGAGCAGGACTTGGACCACAACCTCCGGATTAATGCTCCGGCGCTCATCAACCGAGCTATCTTATCCTTTGTTGGTGGTCTCCCCTTTTAAGTCAATATCTTTGTTCAATACTGTAGAAGCACTGAAACTTGACATGTAGGTGATCTTAAATTCAATTTCAAAAATCAGTTGCGACTTTTATTCGCCAGATTCTAACTGCCAATTTTAGCTCCTATTGCTGATCCTAAACTTTAAGTGAAGCATCGCAAGCATCGCCTACCAAAGCATTCTTAAAGTAATGGCAACTTAAAACCCAAATTCTGTGGAATATTTGCAAATGCTATCAAGGCTGGTTTGCTTGACTATCCATGACCAAAAAAATCAAACTCTGCAAAAACTTGGGTTATAAGGAGTTCTTCAAAAAAGTAGGTTTTATACTAACAAATTATAATGCGAAATCCAAAAATGCCACAATTAGATGATGGTCCCCCGACATTTTGGAAGGTTATAGCCAATTTTTACATCCCCTTCACTGTTTCATTGCACACACAATTTGTGTTAGTTTATTATTTCTGCATCTTGTTTATTTATTTTACACGCTCTCTCAATTTTCTGTTCAATGCGGCAGGGAATGCTTTGGGCATTTTTTTTGTGGAATTCTATCTGAAGTTTTCCTCAAATGAAGAACTCTTGTTGGCTTCCACACACAACTTGCTGTTTTACCCCAGCAATTGCGACCAATACAACACAGGATCTAGTTTATGTTCTAATAATATCAATGAGTTGTATATTCTTGATATGCTGTGGCCGAGCAGTTGAGAGCATTGGACTCCAGCTCTGGTGTTTCTAAGCAGCAGAGTGCAGGTTCGAGCCCCAAAACTTTACAAAGAGAAGGGGTTTGCTCCTGGTATGTCTGGCAATGCCTGCTGAATCCGCTGCAGCACCTTACAAGGTGCTTTGAAGGTGCTACATAAACATGGCCTCATATAAGAATACTTCCATCTGTTCAAACGCCTAGACTATAAGGCTGGGATAAAAAATGCCCTCCCCACCTCACCTCCTTCCCTCACTTTTTTTTGTGTGTTACTATCCCTCCTAACCAATGCGTTGTTTTTATGCTTTCTTTTCTTTTTCTTCACGAAGGATTTGTCCAACGCATGCAATATAAACGAAGTACATGACAATTTCAATCCAATGACTTTTGTTCAGGTACTTAAAATTTAATTTGTTTTAATTGTTTCTAACTTCCTTCCTCGCGTTTTGTCAAAAACATGTGCACGCTATAAACTTTAGCTCTTTATAAATAGCCGCCATCTTCCGTTTACGATTTGTACACAAAAATCACGCCAAGTAGCAAAAGCATTTCCTTCTTCAAAAAACAAAAAAGCGTCTTCGTTAGTTTTGTAGTTTTCGTGATCGCCATTCTGTAGTAGCTGTGTGTAAACCTGTGTTGTCTGTGAAAACACAAGCCCCAAAGTTTCCTGCATGCACGCCTGTGTTCCTAAAAAAGCTTGGTGAGTAACACAGTTGTGTTTTCATTTTTCGTAAAATTATGTTTGGTGTGGAAAGTTTTAGTTATCAGTTATGTCTTAATAACACTTTCTAGAAAAAGAATATCAAAAAAACATTAACCTTTATAGTCGTTTAAAATTTTCTCAATAGATGTAGGATTTAGTTTATTTTTCTAAAAACTAAACTTTTGTCGTAGACTGCTTCCTGCCGTAACACATAAGTAGACCATCCATATCTGAAAAATCATCATACATGCAGACACTGAGTTTTTATACCCATTTTTTTCATAAATGTCTGGAAAACTAGTTTTGTACAAGCCATTTGTGGCCACCTTGGCAGTTTGGTACAAATCAGTTGTGGCCCACATGGTCTCTTTAGGGTTATTACTGTCTAGAATAGACCTAGAATAAGTTTTCACCTTAGAATAGTTTTCGATATGAATCAAATCCCTTGAGTTTTGTTCAAGCTACACTAGATTATTTTTTAGAATATTTTTTATCAAGATTGAAAATAACTTTCAAACACTTTTGAGTGTAAATTCAAAATTCCTTAAATTTCAATCATCAAGGCTTCTTTATCACCAGTGAGGAATCATTTTATGGCCAAGTTTGATGATCGTCCCAACTAGAATTGGAACCGACCAACTGTAGTTGAACCTTTCCCAACTATAGTTGGGTCTGTTATAACTATGGTTCGGTTAGACCCAACTTGAGTTTACTTCAATTGGGCAAGCTCAACTATTGATGGGACAGCTAGTCAAGTTGGTTCATCACATTGTCAATGCTACCACTTCATTCAGTGTGGCATGCCTCACAAATTAATCATAGTAAATTTTGTGTTAGGTTCTATGACTCAAGCAAGGGAGTAGGAACTTTATTTTAAAAAACAAAAAAAATCCATTTTGCTAGATTTCAGATTGGTTCCATTTCACATTTTTTTGTTATTATCATTATTATTTTTTATTATTATTATTATTATTTTTTTTTTATTTTTTTTTTTTGTGAATTATATAAACACATGTATTTTACTAAAGACTCCAAATTAAAATTTGAAGTACATTTCATTAATGTTATGTTTTTATTTGACAGGATGCCGGTGCGGCTGAGCTTTATGAGGTGAGTGTCCAGTTTTTGTTGCGCTTTCATTTTAAATATATTATAAACACTTACTGCTTCCCAGTAAAGATAGAAGTTTAAAGGCAAGCTTCTGGGACATTCTGTCACAGCTGTCACAGAAATTATGAGTTATTTTGTCCTGTAAAGTAAGTTTTGTATAATTTTCAATTGGGTCTTTTCCTTAATCGGGCTTTTCCTTAATTGGGCCTTTTTTAAATTGTCGTCAATTAGGAGATGAAGGAGGAGATACTTGAGAAACATGAAGAGGAGAGACGGGAGATGCAGTTTGAACCCACAGTGGACGTCCTGGAAGAAAGCCAAGAGGTAAGGAGTCCTTACTTAACGACCCTCTCCTACCTAGCACTACCCCTTGTTTCGTACCCTTTCTCGCTCCTACCCTTTCCTTTACCCATGCTGGTTCTCTCTCTCACTTACCCAAAATGTCTCCACTAGCCTCAAATCCCCTCCACTCAAAACTCTGCTCTTCCAAACTCAACGGACCATGCTCCTACCTCAACTCCTCTCTAGCTACCCCAAACTGAAGTCCAACTGCCCCAATCTCTGCCCAAAACTTGCTCAATATGCCCAGTCCACCTGCCCTGTTCCATGTGCCTGTAACTCCTCTCCAGTTACCCCTGAAGCCTGGTTTATACTTCCTGCGATTGGATGCGAATTTTGAAAAAAAGCTTTTGCAACTAAGACAGAGATGTGACATCAAAATTGCTATGAAGTATGAACCAGGCTTAACTAACTCCTTTCCAACTACCCCAAACTCTACTCCAAACTTGGCTCCAACTACCCACGTACACTCGACCTACACCCCGCTCCTCGGCAATGACCTCAAACCCAAATACCCAAAGCTCCACTCTTACCTACCAAAGCCATGCCACCCCACACCCCAAACCAGCCTTGATATGCACTACCTAAGAACTGTTACATTTATGCATTGCACAACAATTTCTCACCTCTTTTGACTGCAGGAAGACAGACAAACACCCACTGAAACCAAGGTAAAGTCAACCAAAACACAAACAAACAAACCACTTAACTTGACAATCAATTTATGGTCCTTACGTTCAACTTCAAAGTATCCCCTCCCCCCCTCAATACAAAAATTAAAAAATGGAATGGTTTGTTTATGTTTTGAAGAAATCGTTTTTCTGTATACTTCTTTGAACTTGCATTTTGATCAAGACTTTGCACAAGCAAGAGTTCTGTTGGCCCTTACTTTGTGATTTATTTCAACTTTATTTCCTTGTGGAGCTTGTGAAGAAATTTAAAAAATGCATCATGGCATGGTTAATATTAACTTTCCAACTTAAGGGCCAGTACACATTCTTGGTTGAATTTTTGTAAATGTAATTCTACTTTAGCCGCAGAGTAGAATATCCTTTCTTATCGGACAAAATGCTCAGTCTGGCAGTTTGCCGGCGAAATGAGTTCTGTGCCTTTTGTTTCAAATTTTTCAAAGTTGAAAGAAAACACTGCCGTTTTACAACAGCAATAAGGTTTTATTAAGTAGTGTTCAAGGAGTGAAGATGAAAAATATTCATAAAATAGTGGCGAAAAAAACTCAGAGTTTTTTGTATGAACTTGAAAACTTGTGTTCTGAAGCTTTGAATTCATTACAAAGTATTTACTTATCTAGAAAAAAATAGAACTTTTATCAGAATACTTTCTGCTTTAAAAAAAACTTCTACAGCATTCAATCAGAATCACCAATAGTGGGTACTGGCCTTTTCATATAAAAAAAATTGCTTCTGTGAAAAAGTAACAAACATGCATCATTTGTGGCTAACATTGCAAAGTCATTTGCCATGGTGTCATGTAGGCTAAAGTATTTATATAAAAAAGGCTGCAGTTGCATTTTGGATAAGCCCTTCCTATTTAAGCCATTATTTCCGCCCGCAGTAAAAAACAAATAAGGAGATTTAAATAGCCCTTGAGTTTCAATTAACTTTTATTTTACCGCCGTCTTGAAACCTGTCTCTAAGTCTGAATGAACTAACTGCATTTTAATAGTACTAACATTGCAAGAAGGGTGACTGTTTTTTAAACTGGTAATTTTCAAGTTAGACTTATCTAACGGCTGGTAAAGGGATTTATTTAAACATCCTTTATAGGCAGCTTCTCTTAGGAATATCAAACCAAAAGTTTAGATTTGTTAGCGTGAACTGTTGGTCTTTCTAACTCACCTGTAGGCTATACCAGGAGACACAAGTCAAACATTCTCAACCCGAACGGTTGTACGAACCACAACTCAGGTACGGACCCAAGTTGTGACCGATACCCAGAAGGACAAACCTCTCGAGTCCGAGTCCGAATCCTCGGCCGAGACGGAGATATTCGTCGGTACTGATGAAGCGGCGAAGACTGAACCCGCAACTCCGGAGAAGCATGAGTTTTTGTACACTGAGAAACACGCCCCAGTCAGGATTGAAGTGGAGGAAGCTCCAGATCGTACTTCTGACTCTGACGTTGACGAGTACATCGTGGTGACCAGTCCACCAATTGAGATTATTAGCTCCACAAAGACGACAGAGGAGGAAGGGATAAACCCTCACTATGAAGCAGGACCTGAATCCATCAATGAAGATGTCGTGACAGCCGATTCAAGACCAGATGAAGAAGGTATTAACCCCTACTATGAGATGCAACCCGACTCAGTCGAGGAGCCTGAGATCTCAACCACCTTCGAGTCGACCGTCCAAGGCATCAACCCAGACCTGATCTGTGATCCAGAACCTCTTGACGACTCATCCCGAATCTGTGGCCCGGATCTCACAGACAACAAGTACACCGTGAACCACGGTGCTCAGGCCTTTGACGAGAGCCCGGTTTCGCCGTACGAACGCGAAGTCGGCATCACCACGTTTTCCACTTATCACCAAGTGACCGTCCGCACTGGTCTGGAGTCTAGTCCGGAGACTGACCGCTCGGAGTCGGACTTTCCACATGGTCCGTCGTCTGAGGTGACCATCGCGACGACGCAACCTGGGAGACAAGCCACTACACCTCTGGAATGTTATTCAGAGGTAGGGATTAAAGACCTTAAAATCAAACGTTTCCTAAGCATAGCAGCACATCATGGTAGACCTGTTGTCAATGTCCTGCGTTAGTGTTTAGTTTTCTGTATACGTTGGCTGTTGTTTTCTTTCCGCTGGGGATATTTTTTTTACTCCAAGGACCTAAGAAGTATGACACAGTGGCATTTCAAAGTTTTTAAAAATTCATTTTAACCTTTTTAGAGACCATAGCAGCCATGGCATATCCTTTTGTTTCCAGTTGATTCATTTGATCTCTTATCAAAGGAAATTTAAAGATTAACTATTTTATTTTGTGATACAAAGGAAGAAAAATGAATAAAACCCAAAAGCAACTTTCAGAAAAATGCAGAATCAGTGTAGATTTTTGCAACACTTTCGCAGGAAGTTCTACACACGCGTTCCAAATCAGTTTTTTTTTCAACATTTACTTTTTTAAGTCATCACTTCATTTGCTGCTTTTTTTTTTCAGTTTTGTTTTGCAGTTCTTTGGATTCTGTTCTTGTTTTTGTTCAAAAGCAACCACATCATAAAATCCTCCAACCTGTCCAAAGATTATGTTAGGTGATGTTTCCCAGTTATAATGTTGTTGGGTTTCGACAAATTGAAAAGCCCTTCTGCTTTTTTGTGGGATCATTCTGAAGCAAGCGGTAAACACCCTTTAATTGTTTTTCTCCTGTTTTCTTGTGTCACAAACAGTGTCTTGCTGCACAGCTCCTACATGTAACAGCCCATCCAATTAGGTTTTTCATTCACTCTCTCTAATTTATTCGCTTGTCGTGCTTGCTCAACTATAAGCTTCACCTGACATTTTTATCAGCGCATTTTAAATGTTGGTTGCATGTTCAGTCTCTCATGCTTGAAACTACTGATAAATATTAACTTGATTATTGCCTGATATTAACATTCTGATTGTATTTTAATTAATTTGGTTCATTTAAAGGGGCGTGTCATGATCGAAGCAGGGTTGTATTGTGGCTGTACATGGAATTATGAACTCTAAAGTCCGGTGTGGCGGTTTCAATTTTCCGCCGTGTTCAGTTTTCCGAATGACCAAATACGGTAACATTACGTCATGCGATGCCTGCGCAAAGCAAGCAAAAGTAGTAAATTTTTAGTGCTGTATTGAGTCATCCGTGTTACTCTCCGGTAGCTGTCATGGCGGCGTCCACGAGTACAACGAGCGGCGAACGCGTGGATCGTATGAGAGAATTTGGTGTGGCACAAGCAGCTTGACCTGCTTACAGCTGTACGCATGAATACGTGTAAAGATGGGGCAAGAGAATGTGACTAAACAGAAAAGAATTGTAATATTTTTGTCTGGCTACGTCACCCGGAAAACTGAACACGCCCGAAAAGCTTAAACCGTTCCAACAACCCGGTGAAATGTCCGGCTACGTCACCCGGAAAACTGAACACGGCGGAAGACTGAAACCGCCACACCGGTACTCTTTGCCCGGGTACTCTACGCTGTCTGTACAGATATGGAGGGAGGGTGCACATATGCAGTCCCTGGGTGATGATTTCATAGGTCCATGTACAGCCACATGCCTGTTTTGATCATGATGACACAGGCTCTTTATCAAGAATTGAACAAACCAGTCAACAACAAAAAAATTGTTTCTGAAGTGAAAGTTTTTTTTTACTCTTACATTTTTGTCGATTTTTCAGTCAAAAAGTTGTGAATTTCTGGAAGTATCATTTTCATAACTTCATCTTGTTCATTCCTAGAAAAAAAAATTGTTTCTAATTCAATTGAAATGGATTTCACTTTGTTAGCACATTGTTTGCATGGCTTGCTGGTTATTCCAAACATTTATCAATTCAATACCAAATTTAAATTTTACCTCATAAATATTTGCCACACTGCTGCGTATCACTAGAAAAACAATAATCAAATTCAGGTGGTATGGGAACCAGTTTCGTGCTTGTGCTAAGAACAGAAAAATCTTGCTAACCACGAACAGGTTACCAGCCTAAACACTGTATACTGTAATATTTTCCTAACAGCTACTTGAAAACGTGGTCAGTGATAGTTTTGGTCTAACTGCTGACATGAAAGTACAAGTGAGCAAAAAGACTGGTACTCCTACAAATCAGTCTGTGCCCATTTTAGTACTAATTAAAGACTTTTCCACTAACAAAACTTTCATGTTAAAACATTGAATTGAATTTGAGTTACCCTCTCTAAGTCTTACCAAATGTTACAGGGAGGAATTTATTGTATGTTTTACGTATATAGGATTAAAACATTAGGAATAGTTCCAAAAACCAAAGGTATACTTTGCCTTTTAGCAAAAGTTATTTTTTAGTGACGCCCACAGAGACTGAAAATTGTTTCGCTACACTCCACAGGAAATCCAAGCTGACCTCCAGGATGATCATGTAGAGGACTCACAGGTATGCTTCTAAAAACTTTGCATTTTTCATTTAATTGGATTATTATCCATCTTTTAACAACTGAGTTGCATTTCATTAATCCCATTAACCCATCATCTGTAACTAAAGTTGCCTAAAATTTGAATGGTTTTGAAAAACTACAGCCTTTCTTTTTTGATTTTGTATTTTAAATCTTCAAAATTGATATTCAAGTAGTTTTGTAGAAGCATTGGGTGCTTGAGCTGTGTGCTTTTGCAAAGCAGCCAGAACTTTTTAAAATGAGGCTGAATTTGTGTAGTTAACAGAGAGACCTTTGTCTTTCTTATTTTCTTATTCTCTTGCTAGTAATGCCGCATTAACAAACAGCAAACAAATAGAAATTTGAATATTTCTTGCTCCAAGTGCCTAAAGAAAAAACCCAGAAAGTATCAATCAATTTTAAACCGAGATCGATAGAAGGTTTGTTTGAACTAAGTTTGACTGAGTGAAAACAAAGTAGGATTCCAGGAAAAAATTTGCCAGATTTGTTTTTATTTCCAACCAAAATAAATGGACTTAATAAAGCATAAAAAAGCACTTGCATTATAAGCTAACAATTCTCCAAAGTTTGCCAAAGCATTTGGCGAAATAAAATTAATGTTTATTATTTATCTACTTCATCGAATGTCTATTCTAATCTCCATTCTCTAACACAATGAGCCTTCAGATTTATGAAAATGCATGAAATTAGCTTGGCCGAAAATTTAAAACTAATGTATTAACTTGAATGCCCTAAAATCAATTTGATTAATCATAATCATTTTCTTGCAGCTTCCAAAAATTTCGTCATCATTTTTTAAAGTTCTTAATCTTTTGGAAGGGATAAAATAACTTTAAAACCCGTTTGTTCTTGCACCTTTTTTAAACAATTTTTTAATATACATATTTTTAAAGACTCCAGACGTTAGGTTGTTGTTGTTGTTGTTGTTGTTCATGATGTTGTGGTTGTTGATGTTGTGGTTGTTGTTGTTGTTCAATGTTGTCAACAATTTTTCTAAATGTAACTTGTCTTTTGTTTCATGGTAGCAGTTGCTTCTATTGTAGTGTCTGGTTTGTTTAAGTAAGGAATTGTGTGTAATTAGAACAGGAAAAGTGGTGTACAGTTTGTTACTAAATAACATAAATTAAATTAACTTAAATAATACACAATTAAATATTTAATAGTGACGTAATAGCTAACTATAACAAGTATTAACATTTTCTTTAACTAACAACAAACTAATAAACATCCATAATTAATCTATAAGTATAATCCTACTAAATTAAAATGGAAACAAATACTTAACAGGCTAGAGTAATTATGCTTTCAAAGAAATATTAGATAAACAGTAGTTCGAACAACAGTGCTCCATGGTTTTTCTATAACAACATCAAACTATATTGCAATCCTCTATCCTTGATCCCTCCCTAGCACAAACTCCTCCACTTTGTTTGAAATATCTGCTTTGCATGTTACTAGCTTGCTTGCTTTTGTTTTGCTTCTAATTGAATGGCTTTTAAGTATTGCTGGATCTCACTAAACAGTGCTTAGTAATTTCACATACTTGTAGACTTTTCTTTATACTGGAAGCAAAGATTGTATCTTTTTGAAAGGACTTGGTTGCTGTAAAAGTAAGCCAAGACTATTGTAAAATTTGTGGTAAAAGTTCAAGTTGTATGCAGCAAGGCTCTGTATACTCCCTATTGCATCAAAAAAGTACGTCACTAAACAAAAGTGAAACAAAAGAGAGAACCTATAATCATTCCAAAGAGACACAATTATCAACATTCCTGATTTGACGCCATTATGATTGGTTTTCCTGAGAAATTAATAGAAACAAATTTTGTAAATGTACTATTTGAAGCTCAATTTTTAAAAAGAAATGGCTTTAAAATCAGGAATGTTTGCTTCTGAATTGAGAGAACCGTGTTGTGCATACTGCATTACCTTAGCTTAGACCAGTGTGTGTAGTACGTTCTTGATATGCTCGTGACTCACGTGTGATTAACTGCAGGAGAGAGTGGTTGAACAGGTGGAACAGAAAGAGCCCCAGAGAGGAGGGGAGAGCCTCCAGGAAGCCCCCCTGCCAGAAGAGGTATGTATAGGGCAGCAGTGGCAGGAGTGGGATAGCCAGGTTGGCAGAAGCAGGGTAGCCAAGGTGGCAGAAGTGGCTTAGCCAATGTGGCAGGAGTGGGATAACCAAGGTGGCAGAAGTGGGATAACCAAGGTGGCATGAGTGGGATAACCAAGGTGGCATGAGTGGGATAGTCAATGTGGCAAAAGTGGAATAGCCAAGGTGGCAGAGGTGGGATAGCAGAGGGAGCCCTTGCAGCAACAATATTGCCTAGAAGTAACAAGTAGTCTGGTTTCATTTAACTGTAGTTTGTACTTGCTGGATTTGAAATACCTGGTAGCGTTCCTATCCTGGTATCCTATATTTGTAGGTAATTGCGTGATAGTTTAGAATTTTACCCAATTGTAGTTCGTATGAAACATACAAAAATGCAAAATGGTCAGACAGGTTAGAAGCTAAGATACTTCTTATAATTTGCACTTAGGTCAATTCCTTTTTGAAAATGTTAGCGTAGATTTCAGAGTAGGTTTTCTTGTTAGGTTCTACACCATAGAAATACCTGTTTTCTTTGTAAAAACATTTTCCAGAGAAAGGGGGTTAAACATCAGTAAAAAAAATTCTCAGTGCGTAGCTTTGTTAGCGTTTTTTATTATTCTACAGTCTTTAAGTGAAGCTTGTTTTTACCTTAGGAACTTCCCATTGAGCATTCTACATCACCAGAACCAGACATCTATGGTACATCTACATACCATGAAGAAACGGTGACCACGACCACTACTAAGGTTACTAGGACTGTTCAGATCGGAGAAGAAATTTTTGACACTTCTGATTCATCAACATCTACAGTTGTTACTGAAATCAGAGATGCTCCTGTTGAATTCCATGACATTCAACAAGAAAGGGTAGTTGTGGAAGAGGTTGAGCAGGAAGAACAGCCCAAAGAGGAGGAGATTCCTGAGAATGAACCAGTTCTAGAGGAGAGGGAGAAAGAAGAAGAGGATGTCAAGGAAACTTTTGAACCACATGAGGAAATGGCAGAAGAGTCTCCTCGAGAGGAACCGACAGAGCAAGAAGAGGAAATAATAGAACAAACTGAGGAGATAGAAGAAGAGATTCCTGAAGAAGACACAGCACTGGATGCTACAGGGGGAGACATGTCAGTGCAGACAACTGTTCATAAAACGGAAACCATTGTGCACAAAGAAGTTGTTACTGTAATAACAACTGGAGACCAAGCTTTTGAGGGAGAAGCTCTTCTCAAGGAAATGCCAGAAAAGGATGTCAAAGAGGAACCTGAAGTGGAATCTCTGTCTTCGGAAGAGGAAATACTTGTGGAAGAAGAACCAATTCCTGTGGAAGAAGAACCACTTTTTGAAACAGAACCCATTCCTATGGTAGAGAAAAAAGTTGTGGAAGAAGAACCCATTTTTGTGGAAGAGGAACCATTTCTGGAAGAAGAACCACTTCCTGTGGAAGAGGAACCACTTGTTGAAGAAGGCCCAATTCCTGGAGAAGAGGAAAAAGTTGTTGAAGAAGAACCTCTTCCTGTGAAAGAGGAACCACTTGTTGAAGAAGAACCAATTCCTGTGGAAGAGGAACCACTTGTTGAAGAAGAACCTAGTCCTGTGGAAGAGGAAAATGTTGAAGAAGAACCTGTGGAGGATGTTCCACAATTTATTCCTGAAGAAGAAGTTAAACAGGAAGTTCATACTGAAACCCATGTGAGTATTCAGCAGACTGTTGTTCAGACTACCATTGTTCAGGAACAGATTCGGGATGTATCAGAAGAAGTACAAATGCAGGAGGAAATTCAAGAGGAGGTTGAAGAAAATGTTCAAATAGAAGCGGAGCCTGTTCAGGAGGAAGAAGAAGAACCTGAAACGGAAGTTGAGCCAGAGCCTGTTGAGGAGAAACGAGAGCCTGAAGAGGAAGTTGCTCAAGTAGAAGCAGAGCCTTTTCAGGAAGAACAAGAAGAGCCTGAAGAGGAAACTGCTGAATTTGAGTGCGAGCTGATGCAGGAGGAAGAAGAGCCTGGAGAAGAAACTGCTGAAGTTGAGCCTGAGCCAATTCGAGAAGAACCAGAGCATGTTCAAGAAGAACCTGTGGAAGAACCAGAGGAGGTTCCTCCAGAGGTGGAGGATGTTGCACAATTTATTCCTGAAGAAGAAGTTAAACAGGAAGTTCATACTGAAACCCATGTGAGTATTCAGCAGACTGTTGTTCAGACTACCATTGTTCAGGAACAGATTCGGGATGTATCAGAAGAAGTACAAATGCAGGAGGAAATTCAAGAGGAGGTTGAAGAAAATGTTCAAATAGAAGCGGAGCCTGTTCAGGAGGAAGAAGAAGAACCTGAAACGGAAGTTGAGCCAGAGCCTGTTGAGGAGAAACAAGAGCCTGAAGAGGAAGTTGCTCAAGTAGAAGCAGAGCCTGTTCTAGAAGAACAAGTAGAGTCTGAAGAGAAAAGTGCTGACTTTGAGTGCGAGCTGATGCAGGAGGAAGAAGAGCCTGGAGAAGAAACTGCTGAAGTTCAGCCTGAGCCAATTCGAGAAGAACCAGAGCATGTTCAGGAAGAACCTCAAGAGGCTGAAGAAGAGCCCATTCCTATGGTAGAGGAAACGGTAGAAAAAGAACAAGAGGAGGTTCTTCCAGAGGTGGAGGATGTTGCACAATTTACTCCTGAAGAAGAAGTTAAACAGGAAGTTCATACTGAAACCCATGTGAGTATTCAGCAGACTGTTGTTCAGACTACCATTGTTCATGAACAAATTCGGGACGGGTCAGACGAAGTACAAATGCAGGAGCAAATACCACAGCAGCTTGAACCTGAGGAAATTGAAGTGGAGGTTGAGGATGAAGGCAAGCCTGCAGAAGAAGTTGCTCAAATAGAAACGGAGCCTGTTCAGGAGACTGAAGAAGAACCTGAAAGGGAAGTTGCTGAAGTTGAGCCAGAGCCACTTCAGGAAGAACAAGAGGAGCCTGAACAGGAAGTTACTGAATGTGAGCCTGAGCCGATGCAGGAGGAAGAAGAGCCTGAAGAGGAAATTGCTGAAGTTGAGCCTGAGCCAATTCAAGAAGAACAAGTAGAGCCTGAAGAGGAGGTTCTTCCAGAGGTGGAGGATGTTGCACAATTTACTCCTGAAGAAGAAGTTAAACAGGAAGTTCATACTGAAACCCATGTGAGTATTCAGCAGACTGTTGTTCAAACTACCATTGTTCATGAACAAATTCGGGACGGGTCAGACGAAGTACAAATGCAGGAGCAAATACCACAGCAGCTTGAACCTGAGGAAATTGAAGTGGAGGTTGAGGATGAAGGCAAGCCTGCAGAAGAAGTTGCTCAAATAGAAACGGAGCCTGTTCAGGAGGATGAAGAAGAACCTGAAAGGGAAGTTGCTGAAGTTGAGCCAGAGCCACTTCAGGAAGAACAAGAGGAGCCTGAACAGGAAGTTACTGAATGTGAGCCTGAGCCGATGCAGGAGGACGAAGAGCCTGAAGAGGAAATTGCTGAAGTTGAGCCGGGGCCAATTCAAGAAGAACAAGTAGAGCCTGAAGAGGAGGTTCTTCCAGAGGTGGAGGATGTTGCACAATTTATTCCTGAAGAAGAAGAAGTTAAACAGGAAGTTCATACTGAAACCCATGTGAGTATTCAGCAGACTGTTGTTCAGACTACCATTGTTCGTGAACAAATTCGGGACGAGTCAGACGAAGTACAAATGCAGGAGCAAATACCACAGCAGCTTGAACCTGAGGAAATTGAAGTGGAGGTTGAGGATGAAGGCAAGCCTGCAGAAGAAGTTGCTCAAATAGAAACGGAGCCTGTTCAGGAGGATGAAGAAGAACCTGAAAGAGAAGTTGCTGAAGTTAAGCCAGAGCCACTTCAGGAAGAACAAGAGGAGCCTGAACAGGAAGTTACTGAATGTGAGCCTGAGCCGATGCAGGAGGACGAAGAGCCTGAAGAGGAAATTGCTGAAGTTGAGCCTGGGCCAATTCAAGAAGAACAAGTAGAGCCTGAAGAGGAGGTTCTTCCAGAGGTAGAGGATGTTGCACAATTTATTCCTGAAGAAGAAGTTAAACAGGAAGTTCATTCTGAAACCCATGTGAGTATTCAGCAGACTGTTGTTCAGACTACCATTGTTCGTGAACAAATCCGGGATGTGTCAGACGAAATACAAATGCAGGAGCAAATACCACAGCAGCTTGAACCCCAGGAAATTCAAGTGGAGGTTAAGGAGGAGCCTGAAGAGGAAGTTGCTGAAGTTGAGCCTGAGCCAATTCAAGAAGAACAAGAAGAGCCTGAAGAGGAAGTTCAGCCTGAGCCTATTCGGGAGGAAGAATCACCTGAACAACTTCATGACATTGCACCTGAGCATGAAGAGGTTGAAGTTGAACATAAACCTGAGCATGTTCAGGAAGAACCAGAAGAGGGTGAAGAAATAGCAGACAGAACAACAGTCATCCATACGGTAGTGCAGCATACCATTGTTCAGTCTTCTGTTTCTGCCCAACAAAGTATGCCTGTTGTGTTTGTAGCTCCTGTCAAGATTGCTGAGCCCTGTGAAGAACTTGAAGATGAACCTGTTGAGACTGTTGAACAAGAAGAGCCTGAGGAGGAAGTTGCTGAAGTTGAACCAGAGCCTGTTGAGGAAGAACAAGAAGAGCGTATAGTTGAACCAGAAATTGTTCAGGAGGACGAAGAAGAACCTGAACAGGAATTAATTGAAATTGAGCATGAGATTGTTGAGACTGTTGAACAAGAAGAGCCTGAAGAGGAAGTTCCTAATCAGGAGGAAGAACAGCCAAGAGAGGTAGTTGTGGAAGTGGAACTTGAGCCCTATCAGGAAGAGGAAGAGGAGCCTGTTCAGGTGAAACAGGAAGAAGAGGAAGAAATAGCAGACACAAGACAAATTATTCACACAGAGTCGCACACAGTGGTACAGCATACCATTGTTCAGTCCTCTGTTTCAGTCCAACACTCTATGCCAGAAGAGTTGGAAGCTCCTGAATTGATTGCTGAGCCAGTTGAGGAGATTGAACAAGAACAAGAACAAATCACAGAAGACCTTCAGGAGGAGCTAGTGGAAGAAGACACTGAAGATATTGAAGAAGAAACAGAGGAAGGCAGAAGAGAAATTGTCCACACTGAAACCCACACTGTTGTGAAGCAGACCATCATTCATTCTGTGGTTCACCAAGAGCCACCAGCAGGTTTTGAGGCTGCACCAGAAGACGAACAAAATCTTCTTGAAGATACAGAACAACCTGAAGAAGTGATTGAAGAACCAGTTATTGAAGAGCCAGATGAAACAGAAGCTTTTTTGGAGGAACAAGTTGAACCTGTTGAGTCAGCTGAAACAGAAAAGGAATATGAACAGGAGGTTCCAGAACAAGAAGAGCTTGAAAAACTTGTTGAACAGGTTGAAGAAAGAGAGCCTGAAGAAGATAGCCCAGAAGAGGCTGAAATTGTTGAACCTGTTGTGGAAGAAGTCCCGGTTTCAAGTGACCAGGATATGGAGGAAAAAGTTGAGGAAGCTTTTGAGATTGTAGACATAGAAACAGAAGAAGCAGAAGTTCCAGATCGGCTTGCGGAGCCAACAGTTGATCAATCTGAAGAACTTACAGAGTACAAAGACAAGATGTTAACAGAGTCAACCATCCAATCAGTCACTCGCACTATAGTACAGCAGACCATTATTCAGTCAACTGTTCAGAGGGCAGCTGAATTGGAGTCGGAACAGGCTCCTGAGTCAGATGAAGCTTTGTTGGAAGAACCATTTGAGATGGTGGACATGAGAGATATTCAAGAACAAGATGGGGAACAAGAAGAAATTTCGCAAACTGTAGAAGACGATCTTGAGGATGCACAAAGAGAAGATGAACCTGTACCAGAAATGGAACCCATCGACGACCAAAGAGTGGAAGAGGAGCTGACATATGAAGATGAACCAAAACAAGACATTCCAGAGGATTTTCAAGAAGAGCAGGTGCAAGACCAACAAGAGTATGAGGTGACACCTGAAGATGCAGCTGAAGCTGAGTTAGGAATTGCAAGAGAAATCAGGGTAGTAGAGGAGAGTGTGTCCATTCATAGAAAGGTTGTTACTACTACATCCACCGCGGTAACTGCACAAGAAGAAAATCAGGAGGTAGATGAAAGTCGACCATTGCAAGAAGAGCCCCACCACATTGAGGGGGAGCCTATGTTTAGATATGATGTTGACCAAGCAGAGCCAAGAGAAGATGAAGAAGTTTTGGAAGCAGGGGAGGATGAAGAGATTCTTGAAGACATTCCACGATCACCATTTCCACAGTTAGAGGAAACAGAGGACAGTGTAAAAGAAGAGCCAGATCTTGAAGAGGAGGATACCCTAGAGGAAATTGAAGATGACCAGGATGAGGAGTATTCAGCAGATGGAGCCACAGCAGAAGATGCCGATGTAGAAGATAATGTTCCTGAGGATAGACAAGAGGAAACTTCCAAGACTCCTGAGATTCTTGATATCACAGAATCGTACTCCAGTCAGAGTTATAGTCATCTACAGATCCAACACACCATGGTTGTTGAGTCTCCTTCCACACCTGAAATGATTTCAAGAGCTGATGACAGTGACAAAGAGGATGGGAGGCTTAGCCCTAATATTGAGACGGAGGATCGTCGATCGAGCTTGGAGGTGATCCATATCGAGCAGAAGTATCTTGTTGATACCTCTTCTGCTGACCTTCCAGTAGAGCAAGAAATAATCCAAGAAACCGAGACTGCAGAATATGTTGCCCCTCCAGAAGATCTGGAGTTGGATGAAGACAAAATTGAGGAGGATGACCTCCCAAAAACTCCAGAAATCTTTGCCATTCCCGACTCTCCGATCGAATCAGATGAGGGTCTCACTGAAGCTAGCGGAATAGCAGAAGATATGACCTTGTCAGCTCCACAAGACTTAGATCTTCAGCAGCACTATGAATACTCTGATACCCTGCAGACTCCAGAAATTCAAGAACTGCCGGACACACCTGAGTCGCTTCCTGAGCCTCTGGTTGAGCCAATTTCAATTCCAGATGAAGAGAATCTGGGAGAGGAAGAGGAAGAGACCGTTACAGAGGAACAGGTACAACCAGAAGTTGAGGAAGAAGAGGCTACGATGGTAGATGGACCAACTGAGCAACATTACTATGACCAAAACCTAGTTGCTGCAGCAGTTATGGACCAGGTAGCTGAGCAAGAGGATGTTGAGGACCAGGTAGACGAGCAAGAGCATGTTGAGGACCAGGTAGCTGAGGAGGAGGAGATTGAAGAAGTTGAGCTGGACTCTCAGCCCAAAGAGGAAGCTGAAGAAGAACTCCAAGAGGAGGACATGGCTCAATCTGCAGAAGAACCTGAGGCTGAGTTGTTTGAGCCCAAGGAAGACCTAGAGCCGTTGACCCCACTTCCTACCCCTGAGGATGAAGAGAAATCTTTAGCTCAAGGAACAGAAGTTTTGGAGAGTAGTGAGGTAAAAGCTCGCCTTGAAGAGGAGATCCGTCAAGATAACCTGTCAGAATCAACAACCACTGAGTACTCCTACACTCAAACTACTGTTGTAACTCAACAGTCCACCACTGTCGTCCGGGGTGAACCTGATGATGAAGGAGCAGATTCCATTTCTCATCCTGGGCAACCTGAGCCAGTGTCAGGATCAGAGGTTGAGATCCAACCTCCTGAAGCTCATCAGCCACCTCCACACAAGCTTGCCCCTCCTCCCGGTGAAGAGCAAGGAGAGGTAGCTGATGAAGTAGACAGCCCAACCAAACCAATAGCAGCTGGAGTTGTAGGCTCTACTGTCATCACAAGCACTTTTGCCATGAGCACAATTGAATTTTCTGGCTCGGACGAAATCAGACCTCAAGAGCCTGCAGAAGATGCAGACATTGAATATGATTCTGAACCAGAAACTGTCGAGGATGATGAAGGGATGTATGAAGAAGAAGCTCCAAGAGACGAAGAGAGAGACGTTGCTGAGGCAGAAGATCAAGAGCAAGAAGACTCTCAAAAGGAAGACGAAATTGTTGAAGATGCTGCATCTCAAGAGAGATCGGAACCTGAGGAGGCAGTAGATGAAGGAGAAGTAGAAGAGGAAGGGATTCAAGAGTTCAAAGAAGAATCAATCCAGGAGCAGGAGATGCAAAATGATGAGTTCACTCCTCTTGCTGATGTCCAAGAGGAAGATGAGCCACTCTCAGAGGAGGAGAGAGAGTTGGCTCAGCAAGAGGAGCAATACATAGTGGAGGAACAGGAAGACAATGTAGAGAGTAGCTTCACAGAGTCATCAGAGTTCACCACACGCACAGTCTTTGCGGAGGTCCACAGAGAGAGAGTGGTGGTGTCCAGCACTGCTGAAGCTGTGGAGTCTACACCAGAGGTACAACTCCTTGATTTGCTCCAATATGAGTGTGATCATTAAACCCTTTCACATGGAATGCTACGTATGTATTGCCTACCTCCATCACGCCTGTATTAAAAAAAAAACAGCATCGCACCATGCTCTCTCAGCAGCAGTTTTGTTTTTTGTATTGCACTCCAAACTCTCCGCTCATGTGAAATGTTGTAAGCTAGCTGCTGTGATTGAACAGTATGGCACTTTCCCCCCAAATCACATTATTCATGTTTTTGTTTTCAAAATCATTTCAATGCATGATGAAAATCTGCTTGCAGCCCGTATTATACAAGCCATTGTTTCAGTGCTAAAGAGTTATGGCCTTCTTGTGATAAGGTCGCAAAAAGGTCATATTAACTGAGGTCATCAAAAGGTCAATTGTCTGAGGTCGCAAAAAGGTTGTATTAACTGAGGTCGCAAAAAGGTTGTATTAACTGATGGTGTGAAAGAACCATTTGTGTGTTCCAAGAGTGCACAATGTGATTTTTTGCTCTAATGTAGAACGGACCCTCTCAAGAGAGAATTGCAGAATTAAACAAGCAGTAACTAGAGATTGAACCTTGGAAAATCTGGTGGTTAATCTCGAGATACTGCCTGTTTTTAATTTTGCCTTCGTCTCTATACACTGACTCAACGTCATTGTCATTTCACATTGTATTGATGTGCACTCAGTCTCTGTCAGGCATGGTACATGTATTCTTCCTACTATTGTACATCATATGTACTTGTAGGTGGGCCCTTGTACTTTTTGTCCAAGGTCCGTATATCATCACTTTATTTTGATCTTGTTTCATCAGCCTTATCTATCACATTTCATTTGCTTAAATCAGTGTTCAATGTGCACACACAAAGTGGCATATCAATAAAGTTTTATTCTGTCAGCAGTAATGTTTCATTTATTTTCTACTTTTTTGTTGCCTTTGCATGTTTTTATTTTAGATTTTCTTTTTTACTATTGATGTATTAAAAGCAAGTGTAGCTATGTTGTTGTTTGTTATTTGTTGATTGCAATCTAGTTTGCATGCCCTTAATGCCATGAGTACTGTGACTAACACAATTATAATATAAAGTTATATATATACTAACTCTAAAATAATTACTGTTTAATCAAAGTTTAACTCCTTTCCCCCGTTTTAAAATTGTTTTCACTGTTCAAGTTTGTTCTGCATGCATTAATTTCAAAGAGAATGATACTTACAAATATATTTCCTTAGATTTAAATCTTCATGTGAATAGCTTTGTAGGCTTTAAATTTTTATACTGTTTCATCAAATGTTTTATACATTATTTTTTTTTTTTAATAGTACCTACGTTTCATACTTTGCTACTTCTTAGGCTCGAAACCCATGTATCTGTTTTGCATAATTCGTTGTGCGCAACGGTAAAAATTGAAAGTATACGCCAAACATTGACATTATGCCCTGTATTGGTATTCGCATAAAATGTGCTTAATTGGTGTGTATTTTAATTTTAAAGGATTGCGCACTACACATTATGCTCAACGGCATGATAGACACATGGAATTCCTGGCCTAAGTTTTCTTTTAAAGATAAAGCAAGTCTCTCTTTCATCACTCTAAAGTTATGAACCCTTTTTGCTCCGTACCTAAAATAGTCTGGCTCAATCTCTTCGTTGATAAGTAATATAGTAATTAATAGGGTACTATTCCTACAGATCGAATTGTTATTGTTTAATTTCTAAACGTTTATTTACCATTGATTTTCGGGAACCCTTTTTTAGTTTACATATTCTGGGTTTGTTTTAGGGGGGAGGGGATGGTTAAGAACAATATTTCAATTGCTTGCATGGTTTTTTTGAACCTCTCATTTTCAAATTTCCTTAAGTGACCTATCTTTCCCCTCTTCTTTTCATGTTCTCAGGATCTGGACCAATCTGAGCCACAACAACCAACATTTGACCAATCAGAGGTACTGATCTGCCACCCCCAACTGATGCCACCCCCAACAGGAAGTCGGCAAAAAAATAAAAAAATAGACAAATCTTTTTAAGCCACAGCAACAGCACAGCATCCCCACCAGAAATCCACCACAAAGTCTATGTTGCATGTGTATCGTCTGCTTGCCTTCCCCCTCCAAGCATAATGGATGCATCCAAATTTGCATAATTAAATATGCATGAGGAAGGCCTTTAAGCTAATTTTAACTTTTTTGCACGCTGATAAGTTTTTTTTACTTTTTGTCAGATGAGCACTAAAATGGTTTAAGACTTGACTTTTTATCAACCCAAATTTTATTTGTAAACCTGGTTTGAGTTAGTTAGAATATTCTTACTTAATCGTTTTTGCTTTTTTAGAAATTGTAATTTTGTACTTAATTTTTGCTGTATTGAGTAATTTTTAATATTGATTATGTTATTGATTTTCTTTGAGTTGCTTATTAAGTCAGGAGATGATTTCAGTGTGATTTTTTTATTTAGTGAGAATGTTACAAATTGATTGTAGTTATTTTGCATTTGTGTTTTGGATGTGTTATTTTTACAGTATGTATTTTTTATTTAGCGGACAACTTTTTAAGCAGGACATCTAATCATTGAAATACTTTTTTCACATTTAGATTTGATTCATCAATTCTTTTTTATTGATAGGCTTTCAAGTCTACACTTTGACCATTCTTAACTTGAATTCCTACTACCTGATTACACTCGATGAAATTGAACGATTGACCAGCTCTTGCTGCTGGCTTTCACGAAATTCTTCACCCTTCTGGAAGCAAAAATCGATTTGAGGTTGAACAAAGAAAAATGTATTAGAACAGATTTAAACCAACGACCTCCAGA
The DNA here is from genome assembly GCF_902459465.1 of Asterias rubens. Lineage (NCBI taxonomy): Eukaryota > Metazoa > Echinodermata > Asteroidea > Forcipulatida > Asteriidae > Asterias > Asterias rubens. The sequence goes on along the minus strand of NC_047081.1, from coordinate 1,182,940 downwards.
GTAATGGCTGGTGCTCTACCAACTGAGGTATCTAGCCCTATTTTGGCGGTCTCTCTGTTTCGTAATTAATATTATTATAAAAATGTTTCCTTTTTTCACTTGAATAAGATTTATGAAGCATGCATGTAGACAAAGCTTAACTTCAGTGTTAAACCCACATTCTTGTTTTTGCCAAGATTTGACAGCACAATTTTAGACCTTTGAAGTCACCTACGTTTGTTTTTTTCCCTTCCATCCCATTTTCTGTTTCAACGATCCTGCTATATTCCTGCACTTATTAAAATAGGAAAGCCATTTGAGTCTCATGCTTGGGAAAGTTTGGAAAGTAATTTTGTCAAAAGTTTTGAAAACGGAAAGGGCAAGGAATGCAGGAATTCAGTTGGCATGAAGGAAGTGTATTAAGTTTTTTTTCCTCCCAGATTGATGTTATCCGAATTATACTTTCCCATTTTCTCATATCATTTCATTAATAATTCTGGTTTTGATATATTTCTCAATATTGCCCCCTGCCGGAAAAAATATCCCTTCTCTTTTTTTTTGTACACCAAAATATTAACCAATTTTAAGCCTTTTATACTTCGCATAACATTCCTTAAAAATGCGTTTATTTTGCAGATTTAAAAGAAAACAATTTTATTTGGCGTATCCATGTTTGTCCAGTTTGAAAAAAGAAGCTCCAAACAGTCAAAAAGTCTTTGTAAATTTCATTCAGTATCCCCCCCCCCCAGATATCTTTAAAAGTTCCTGTCAGCTAAGCAAAACTTGCACAAGACACAAAATCAAAACTCTTTGGAAATATTTATTTTCATGAAAAGGGCATTCTCAGACTTTGAACCACTTTTTTTTAAAATTACGCATTTTTTTATTTATTTTCTACTTTGGTTTGTTACTCCTTTCTTGAGATATTTTTAAATAACATGCAATCGTCATAGAATTGTATAAATCCTCACTTTATAAATCATAGACTGCAGAACGAAAATAGTCATGCGTTTGAAACTCAATTCATCTCATTCTATTTTGGAAGATTTAAGTTTTGTTGTCGTGTGGTCACATACAACTAACACTTGTTGAGTCTCATGTGCAAAGAAGTGTGGAAGGCATTTAAGATTTAAGTGAAACGATTCAGGGAGAGAGAGTGTTGTGAAAAGCAGGGTGAAAAGTGAAAATATTCTGAGTTTTGAGTATTGAGAAGGAAGAATGAGTCGCTGTTTTTTGTGTACATGTATGTTTCCTAGTCCTGAATGTGCTGATTTGTTTGTGACGTTTATCAATGTGTTCTTTTGTCGTGTTGTTTCCTTTCAGAAAGCCCATATTAATTTGCTCGCAGAATGAAAAAATATTCCGCCCCCCATTATTTGCCTATAATATTAAACAAATTCTGCCTTTTGTTGTGATACCGAACTCCCTTCATAAATTGTGCAAAAGATTGTGTCTCATTTATAAAGACCCTAAAAAAGCTTTTGAAAAACTTGCTATTTTTGTTATATTCTGATCGAATCAAGAGAATGAATATTTATATCCAATCTTTGGTCATGAATATTAATGAAGTGCATTGCCAAATCGCCTTGCTGGAAAAATCACGTTTATGACACTCATATCATGAATATTCATATCTGCCACTTTGCATAGACCTAAACCCCACTCCCACCACAGCCACTGCACCAATCACAATGCATGCAACCAGTTTTATGCATTATTCATTATCTCTACAGCCACCAATCGATGAGAGTTTTGAGAGTGAGCTGAGGCCAAGTGAACCTGAAAGACCCAGAGCTTCTCAAGAAGACATTGATGCCTTAGCAGCAGCACTTAATGACTTGCCAGGTAGGTAGAAAATTCCTTGCACTCATCAGCAGCCCAACCTCGTACCCAGTCGAGATCGATCTCACTGCACCCATCACAGAAATGACAGAATGCCAGTCCATCACAGCTTACTCCTAGCTCTCTACTGTACCCATTTGTACTCCTGTATGAAGAGAAGCAATTATGATAACTTGCCTTGCTCAAGGACACAAATGTCGCGACTGACTGAGTGCACGTTCTGTAAATAAACGGAACTTGAGTCTACCGCCCAAATTCTGTAAACTTGAGTACACGTCCCTAGACCGCTCGGCCACACAAACCCAACTAAGAATCGGTTCTTTATGAAGTTTGAGAAAAAATTTCACCTGTACGTTTTTTTTCTTCAGCATTGAATGAGGAGCCGGAAGATGCCCCAATGCCCGATGAGCCGGTCAACGGAGAACAAGAAGACGAGTTGTTCATCCAGGGGCAGAGCCTCAACCTGGAGGAGTCAGCCCCGCCCACACCACGCCAACAAGAGGATAGGCCTAAGATCCTGACTCCCAGTGATGAAGAAGAACTGCAAGATCTATGGGACCTGTCTACTAGTATTCCTGTTGGTGCGACGTCGTCGTCATCAGGTAAAGATAAACTCAAATTATATATTTTTTTTCCCCAATGCGAAATTGTCAAACCGTTGAGGTACCCGCTGCTAACATGTAGGATTTAAACTGCCTTTAGCCACCGCAATAGCTTGTGGTCAAGTGGTTAGACATCTGCTGGCGTGTGATCGTCGGGTAAAGATAAACTCCTCAAATGGTTCTAAACTTTATTTATTAAAAATGGTCTTGAAGCCAAGGACTATCAGTGAAGCGAACTTAATCACTACACTAGCCAAGAACCCAATGGAGAGTACACAAGGATGTACACTTCAGCTTTAGGGCCTTGTTAAATGAGGCAACTGCATGCTGCAGGACCACTTTGGTAGCATGGATTAATTCTTCAAACATTGCTTACGATCCCCAAGAAAAATATGTGAACATTGAAATGTAAATTGCTTTTCTTCTTGGAGAGCACCTTGAAATGGTTGCTTGTAAGCTGTCTCGTGTCACATGGCCGTGTATGTGGCTGGAAAACCCCAGATAATTATTCTTGGTAAAACCCATCAGTTGTTGTGGAGATGTGCTCATTTGTCTCTGTATGACCTATGACCCGAGGTTATGCAAAATGGTGTGGCTTTACCAAGGGCCTTTCTTAAACCTCAGCCTTGGCTCCGGCTCTCGTTTGATGATGTTCGTGCAATTTGCGCTGCTCCAAAATACAGGTTAAAGGCGGAGCCAGGGCCCAAATCTTACCACAGGACCAGTGTTTCATATTGATTTACCCTTAAAGTAACCCATCTTTGCATGACTGTATAATTTTGTATAGACTACACCCCAGCCCAGTCGCAGTCGGTTCCCGTCGTGGAGCTAGCACCGGACTTTAATCAGTACGACGAGGCATCACTCTCTGACCGTCAGTCAGAAAGTCCACCCAGCAGTCCTGAAGAGACAGGTGATAGAGATTGATGGATTACTAACCATAACTTAATCCTTACTAATCCATCTTCTTAATCCAGTAAGGCTTTGCTAAACCATGACTTCCATGGTAAGACATTGGTCCACACAAAGCAAGGCGCGGTTAATTCTCTACAGCATTTTCTAATTTGACACACCGTTTTTAGTCTTTTTCGTTGTGCGTTAATTTTCAACGTCCTATTTAGGCCTTGAGTTTTGTTCGTTAAGGGGCACATCAATTGTCATCTGGTAACGGGCTCTTCTATGAGATCATAGTAAATTTGTATTGGAACATGGCAGAGGGCACCACAGCAAAAGCACAGGGGCCGATTTCATAAAGCCATTCTATGAGATCATAGTAAATTTGTATTGGAACATGGCAGAGGGCACCACAGCAAAAGCACAGGGGCCGATTTCATAAAGCCATTCTATGAGATCATAGTAAATTTGTATTGGAACATGGCAGAGGGCACCACAGCAAAAGCACAGGGGCCGATTTCATAAAGCCATTCTATGAGATCATAGTAAATTTGTATTGGAACATGGCAGAGGGCACCACAGCAAAAGCACAGGGGCCGATTTCATAAAGCCATTCTATGAGATCATAGTAAATTTGTATTGGAACATGGCAGAGGGCACCACAGCAAAAGCACAGGGGCCGATTTCATAAAGCCATTCTATGAGATCATAGTAAATTTGTATTGGAACATGGCAGAGGGCACCACAGCAAAAGCACAGGGGCCGATTTCATAAAGCCATTCTATGAGATCATAGTAAATTTGTATTGGAACATGGCAGAGGGCACCACAGCAAAAGCACAGGGGCCGATTTCATAAAGCCATTCTATGAGATCATAGTAAATTTGTATTGGAACATGGCAGAGGGCACCACAGCAAAAGCACAGGGGCCGATTTCATAAAGCCATTCTATGAGATCATAGTAAATTTGTATTGGAACATGGCAGAGGGCACCACAGCAAAAGCACAGGGGCCGATTTCATAAAGCCATTCTATGAGATCATAGTAAATTTGTATTGGAACATGGCAGAGGGCACCACAGCAAAAGCACAGGGGCCGATTTCATAAAGCCATTCTATGAGATCATAGTAAATTTGTATTGGAACATGGCAGAGGGCACCACACCAAAAGCACAGGGGCCGATTTCATAAAGCCATTTAGCCAAAAATATATTGCTTAGAGATTGTGTACAAAAGAGTAAGCTTAGGGCAACTTTGGCTGGTAACCTATTTCTGTTAAGCAATACTTCTCTGTGCTAAGCAAGTTTTTGCGCTTACAAGCTTTATGAAATTGGGGCCCTGGGCGCCGCGCCACAGCCATTGCTGTGCGTGTGGGACTCAATCCCACACTCTGCTCAACAGAAACTCCAGAGCTCAAGTATGGTGCTCTTATACGCTCGACCACGTCATGCCACAAATGTGTTAAGACTGCTCCGAGATGAATGTATAAAATTAGCTTAATCTTTCGCTCTGCTTCTGTGATAACAGGCCCACGGATACCTAAAACCCCAGATATTACTGACTTGGATGAAAGTCCATTTTTCCAAGGTAAACAAGTTTTAAGGCCCGGTCACACAGGCCCTGATAATGAGAACGAGAATGATAAAAATGCTTGGCCTCGATTGGTTGAATTGCTCCGTGCATATTAGGCCCACGCTTATTCAACCAATGGAGGGCGTGCGTTTTTATCGTTCTCATTTTTGTTCTCGTTATCCGGCCAGTTGTGATGAAATTCTGGTACAGAATTATGGCATGAATGGTCACAGAGTTTCTAGGTGGACTAACTGCACTGCATCCAACAAGTTACATAAACATTCAGGGATTTTTTTTTTTTTTTTTCAATCAGTACCAATGTTTTCTGACAACTAGTTACCATGACAACAATGGGAGATTTGAACACCCACTTACCGGACTTTTGGGACCAAAGTATTTTTGAAAGACGAGTATTTTGATTTGTCTGTTATGACAACCGAGTGCTTGTAAAAACATTCAAAAGTAGATGGTATCCTGCCCAAGGTATTCAAGTAGTTGTTCAAGCTAGCATGTTAATTTTGTCACATTTAATACATAGAAAGTGTTTGAGTTCGAAAAGCCTGGCATTTTTTTTATTGACTTGCAAAGAATTTAGTTTGGGAAGAATTTAGTTTGCTTTGCAATTTTTGCATATAATGCTTATAAACACTATTTCACCTGGCCATAACTCAGAATTTGTTTTGCTTTTTTTTATCAAAAAATGTTGTGCCATCTTACGTTTACTTGAATTTCAGCCCTTTTGGGTACACTTTTTCCAAGGGGTCAAATTTTAGTGGCATGTCGTTGCTGAGTGGTCTAATTCACTGGCCCCAAGCTCTGGTGTTGTGCTCGGCAGAGTGTGGGTTCGAATCCCGGTCATACTTGTGCCCTTGAGCAAGGCACTTAACCATAATTTGGAAGGTTGTGCATTCTGCTCTACCAGCCAGGCTCCTAGTGGATGATATCCATGCCTACATCCTTACGGACTGTGACAGGTAACCCTTTTGCAGCCCAGGAATAGGAGGCAAAGAGCATCTGTTGATTTTTTTCGTGCAATGCATTCAAAATCAACATCAACTAACACACTCTACATGAAGTAAAAGCCCGGTTCATACTTCCTGCGAAGCGAATTTTACGTGAATTTGATGTCACAACCCTCCTTTCGCAGCAATATTCGCAAGTGAGCTGAGCAGAGTTGAACTGCTGCGAATTTTTCGTTGCGAATTTGTGACGTCAACATTCGTATCGCATTCGCATTCGAAGTATGAACCGGGCTTAACCCATTCTAATAACCGTGTTTGATTTACCTTAACCCGTCACTTTTGGTCTTTGGTCAGGGGATCTACCCGCTCAAGTAACCCACCTAAGTAACCCACTCTTGAGTGGATTACTTGGTTTTACCCGCCAGAGGAACCCACCCAAGTAACTCACCCAAGTAACCCACTCGTAACCCTTTCAAGCAACCCCCTCAAACAACCCCTTTAAGAAACCTACCTAAGTAAAGCCTGGTTCATACTTCCTGCGAATGCAAATGCGATACGAATGTTGACGCCACAAATTCGCAAAAAATAGTTCGCAGCAGTTCAACTTTGCTCAACTCACTTGCGAATATCCCGGCGAAAGTAGGGTTGTGACGTCAAATTTACGTCAAATTCGCTTCGCATTCGCAGGAAGTATGAACCGGGCTTTACCCTCTCTATATTAGCTTGTCACTTGGTTTACTAGGAAGTCTGTTTTAAATCTTGTACTAAACTGAGACTTTTTCTTTACTCTCTGTGGTCAGCGGATCTACCTAAGATCCATACCCTACCAACGGTGGAGTTCCCACCAGAGGGCCAAGAGCCTGTGGATGAAAATGGTGAGCTGGTTATCCGTACCGCCTCGCTTCACGACGTCATGCATCATTTCTTGTCTTTTATCCTTTCCATTGTACTAACCATCTCACTTATCATTTAAAGGCACTGGACACCTTTGGTAATTGTCAAAGACCATTATTCTCACTTTATGTATTCCGACATATGCATCAAACAACACATCTGTGAAAATTTTGGCTCAATTGGTCATTGAAGTTGAAGAAAATAATGAATAAAAAAATACCCTTGTTGCACAACTTTGTGTGCTTTCAGATGCATAATAAAAGGCTTCAGTTGAAGCCTTTTATTATTCAAGTGAGACATTACCTCTTTTTCAAAAACTATGTTACTTGAGAGTGAGCCATTTCTAACAATATTTTATACTATCAACAGCTGTGCATTGCTTTGCTCGTTACCAAGTGAGTTGTTATGCCAATAATTATTTTGAGTAATTACCAATAATGTCCATTGCCTTCAATGGCAAAGTTTACCTTTGGTTTTTTTAAACATTTGATTGCCTTAATCTTCTATAGATGTAGATCTATACAATTCAACTAACGTTTGAGAGAGATTTCTAATACATAATGTCACTGCAAACCTTACTCACTCTGCGTTTATACTCTACATAATTTTCCTATTTTTTCCAAGGGCCAACTACCATGCCTGCTTGCTATGTAACCATGAACCTTTACAATTTCTTTCAGATATTCATTTGCATATGTTGACTAACATTTACTAACATTCACTCAGATCGTCTTCAGATTTTAAAACTTTTTTATTTCTCGTTTGTCACAATCATTATCGTGGTGTGAGTGCAAAAATTTTGAAGATATTCTTGCAAAGAAATTTGTCAAGCAGTATTTTCTGCTTTTGAACAGCTTTATGCAGTTGGGCTCTGGTCCTTTTGCGCTGATACAATGATGTGTATTCACCACGGCTAACCATTTCTGTAGCTTGTGCTCCCATTCCTTTGATAACGTAACATCATCTTACTAAACCCATTCATTCTAGCCACATCATGGTTCCATTGAAATCACTAAATGCTCTAGCATAAATTTAACAGAACATTACAGAATTGGTTTCTGCTAACAAAACAGTTGCTGACAGTGTAAGCACTTTAAAGGAACACGTTGCCTTGGGTCGGTCGATTTGGTCTTTGGAAAACCGTGCAATTTCGAGGCATTGTGTGGATCATTGTATTCTACTTTTACAACATCTTTCTATCGATATGCATTTTATAACAAACGGTTACAAACAATTTTTATAGACCAACTCGTCCAATCCAAGGCAAGGTGTCCCTTTAACTCTTTGAGTTAACCACCATATACATAGAGTGGTAGACCTGTAGAAGTAGAGATCGGTCGGCCATCTGGGTCACGAGAAAATAGTGAAAAAACTATAACACATTTTGCATGACATTGATTTAAAAGTCTTTGTTTAGATTATCTTCCTGTCAGGGGAATTGGCAAACGCCAAGCTGAAAACAGCCAACATTTCTCATACAAACATTGGTTTAGCGTCAATGATTATGAACTGAACAAATCAGGAATTTGTGATTCAGTAACTAGACAAAAATACTTATTCTAGTAATTGTGTCAGCGGTTATCTTGGTGGGATTCAAACCCACCACCTTGTGTTTGCAAGTCCGGTAGTCTAACCACTAGACCACAAATCCAGAAATTGTGATTCAGTAACAGACGGCAATGCTTATTCATACTCGTCATCGTGAAATCAGGGAATAGCTTGATGGGATTCGAATCCACAACCCTGTGATTGCAGTCCTGCAGTCCAACCACTGGACCGTGATGCCCGTGTCCAGGAATCAAATTTTAAAAAACATCTCATCAAAATTATTTTTTTTCCCCGTTTACTTCAGGCGAACCCAACAGCACCGTCTCAAAATCTGTGTCGTCAGACCCTAACGAGGATGTCCAAGAGATAGTGGAAGAGTTCGAGGAGACCCTTCCGGACGGGACAATCCGTAAGGTCACCAAGAAGAGGATTATTCGAAGGGTCATGCAGACTGTAGAGTATGACCCCAACGATCCCAACTTTGTCATGCCACAGGGCGAGCCAGATGAGGATGGGGTACACAGGTAAGAAAAGAATCCTTAAACACATCCATCGTTTGAAGACTTAACTTTGTATGAGTGGATTTGACAAGAAATGAAAGCACTCTGTGGTTTGACTGACTGATTAGATCTAGTATTGAAAAACTTGTGGTTTTAGACATATCTGGAAGGACTGTAGGTCATTAGATGTGTAGTGTGGTTTTCTTTAGTTTGACTTGTAAAGAGACCCCATACATGTTTTCCAGTAGTTAGCAATCCTAGTCTGTGTGGTTTGCAAGCAAGTGTAACCCCAGGCACTGTGAACTTCTCTCAAGGTGACTTAACGGCGGGTAAAAAAACCTTGTCCTAGACAATTCTTATCCGCTGGTTGTCCTGGGGTCGATTTCACAAAGAGTTAGAGACTAGCCCTAGGAGATATTTGAAACGTATGGCTAGTTCTAAGTTGGGACAAGTAACTCATCCTAAGTCGAGATAAGACTCGTCTTAACTCTTTGTGAAATCCACTCTTGGACTAATTTTAACAAGGTTCCTAAATTTAATTGTTTTATTTATTTGTTCCTATTCTTTTAGAATCACTGTCCACAAGAAAACGAGTCGTAAGACGACTATCCGCGACGGTGAGGAGGTCGACGTGACGGAAGACGTCTCAACAAACGTCGAGGAGGACGGGCAAGAAATAGAAAGCAGCGAACTTAGAGAGGACCTCCAGAAGATGGTCGACCAGTTCCTCACAGAAGGTGGCGGAACGACGACGGTTGAAGTAACGGAGGAGGCTGAGGAATCGGAAATTTAAACTCTCGGAAATTTTAAATTTAACTGTTTATTGTTTTCATGTTTCTCTAACTCGAGTTTGCCAGAGACTTCTCCGAAATTCGAGACGATGATGGTAAAAGTAACAGAAAAAGCTGAAAAATTGAAAATAACGAAGCTTTTGGAAATTTAAAATTTAGCTGTCTGTTGTTTTCATGTTTCTCTTACTCGAGTTTGCCAGAGACTAATCAGAAATTTGAGAACTTTTGGAAAATAATTGTTTGTAATCTTCTTCCCTCGATAGCTACTTTATTTCAAGTTGTAAGTAGAGGTGCTATTTTTCCCCCTCCTCTTCTCTTGAGTTTAGTAAAGATGTAAAATTGTTGTCGGAACAGAACGCCGGTGTAGCTGTAATGGAATTTAAGAAATGTTTACTGTGACGTTTTGAAGACTGTCTTCTTCGCCACTTTCTTGGGATTTCGCGGCAGTTTTTTTCTCCTGTTTAGAATTGCGTCGGATGATGCAAGTGTATTTTAGTGACGTAGATTTTAGGTTATTCAGCTGTACAGATCTGTTGGCTTGTGTAGGTAATTGTTGCTGCATAAAAATAGCCACATGTTAAAAGTTGATGTTTCCAATCGTAGCAAAAAAGGTTAATGGCTAATATTAGCGTTAGGTCATAGGTCATGTGGTACTGAGAGGTCAAAGTTCACTGAAGTATCACTGGTTCTCAATGAGTGTACCGGTAAATAGGAAACACTGTCAATTTAGCTGAGATTATGAATTAAATATTCTAGCTGTTGGAAATTAGGACACATGCATGTTTGGTGTCTGACACGACCCAACATTACTGATCTTGTAATGATGTTAAAATATAAAACATGTAGTTGATGTTAAACAACGTGGCACATTAATGGTGAAAATTTATTGTTGAATGTTACAAAACTGGAGAATTTCTCGTTGTAATGTCAGCTAATGTTGAATGTTACGTCAAGTATTTCTGCTTGATAAGCGATTTTCGCTCTATTAAACTTGGTTTTGAATTCTTATTTTCTCAGACATGCATTGATAAAATTGGGAGACCTATAACAAGATAAAAACCAACTGGTTCAAAAATCCTCCTTTTGTGAAATTTATTAATTTTGATACATTTACAAAACGTTATTCCTCAATATTCCTCATTGTGAGTGAATATTTTCCAATTTTTTTCATGCTTTTGTTTTTTCTGAGGTTTTTTCCCCTCTTAAACTGTTTTGATGGACATCTCTAGTCGATAGTAGTTACTTTATTCTATAATAGACTAAACAAGCGACTGTAGATTTGGCGTACACTGTAGACTTTATTTTGCAGTTGAATGGAATTCCTTTTACGCAATTTTTTGAGATTTTATAAAAACAGAATTTGTTGTTTGAATGATGTGCCGAAAAGAGTCTGAAAACCAGCAGATAATTCTGATTAGAGTTTGCGTTACAATTTTAAAGATGTTTACAAATAATTAGACTTTGTTTTTTTGTTTCTGTGGGTTAAAAAATTTATAAAGTTGTTAATGGTTTTCCAGAAATTTAATGACCGCGGTGTAAGGTGAATTTGTAAGGCCAAATGGCAAAGGCCCTAAAAAATAGATAGATGACGGGGAAATAAAAAAATTGAAATAAAATGCATATATTGATGTAGGCGGTACCAATATATTCACCGTGTGCATTGTCTGATATAAAACTGCTAACTGTTTGACTGTGTAGATCAAACACTGTACGTGCTCAATGGATTCCAAAAAGCAGATACAATTATTGCATGTGTAGTGAAAAGTTTAGATGCTTTTTTTTTGCACCATACAAATATTCTTGACTGAACGGTTGCAATTTGTGATAACTTTACCCTACCAGGGGTGTGTTTTCGCAGTCATAACCTATAACGGTTTTGGTGAAATTGGTTAATCACTAACCAATGACCGAAACAGTTTTTGGTTAGAGCCGGGAAAATGCACCTCAGAGTCTTTTATAAGATTCTGATAATACCGTAATAGGCCTAATGTTTCTAAAGCATGTTTAAAATACTTATTACAAAACTGTTGTTATTATAAAGTGAATAATCAAAATTGGTAAACATCTTTATCCTAGTTAAAGTCGGTATAAAAAACGTGTATTGATGCAGTACTTTTTTGAGAGATCGTATCAAAAACTTTTTTTTTTTTCCTGGAGCAAAGATGGTTCTTTTAAGGCAGTTCCGAGATTTATATAGCATTATAGTGTAGAATGTATGTAAACGATATTAAGAAGGGACGCTAAAATGGAACAGACAATTTACTGATGATAGCCAGGGACAGAAATGTGTTTCGTATGTGGAATTATATAATGGTATTGGTAAATTTTAAAGTATGGTTATTGCTAGTTGGGGGGGGGGGGGCCTTGAATGGTAAACTGAAATTCAGAAATGATTTAGAAAAGTCTTGGGTTCCAAAATAATGCGGAAGATAAAAAGGACTGTCAAAATTAATGTAAAGATTATTAAGGCATTGTATAAAGTAGTATGCTGGCAGAATGATATGGAATTATTGGTGTTATGGTAGCTTATGTGGTAATAATAGTAAAATAACAGGGCCCGATTTCATAGAGCTGCTTAAGCACACAAATTTGCTAAGCACCAATCAATATTTGCTAACTGGAAAAAGGATACCGGCCAACATACCATGTTATCTGCACAGTTTGTGACAGGTTTCTTGCTGGTAAGCAGGAATTTTTGAAGCAATATTTTCTGCTTGAGCAACTCTATGAAATTGAGCTCAGGTCCCCTGAAGCTGTTAAGCATGAAAGATCTGCTAAGCAACAGCCAACATGACATGTGTGGCTTTAGCTGGGTGTGGCTTGATAGGCAGCAACAGCCAACATGACATGTGTGGCTTTAGCTGGGTGTGGCTTGATAGGCTTGCCACCCTGAAAACTTAAGCAATGTTTTCTGCTTAGCAGCTTCCAGTGACATTGGGGCGTGGTTGGTGGACTCATTATGGAAAGAATGTTTAACCTCTTTTTAACTTCAGGATCCTTAGGATCTTTGAATAAATATAACAAAAGAGACAAACTTAAAAGCATTGTAAGTAAGACGCTACGTGTAACCATTCAAGTTAATTGCTCTTCTTTTTACAGTAAGTCGAAATATGCATACAAATATTGTGCCGTTACCTGTTCCTTAAACAAATAAACCGTAGTGATTAAGAGAATTCTTGAGGTTTTTATGACACTTGTACCAATGATATGGGGTTGTAACTTACAGTGAGGTAAAAACGTTTATTAATTAAATAATAATTGGCTCTACTGCTAGTCTGGTTTGTAATTTTTTCCCTCGCTGTTTTAATGAATGTACACTGTCATCAGCATATCACACTACTGCTGTATTCAAAAAGTGCTGACGTTTGAAACATTAAAAGTGATGGCTTTGCCGTTAAAAAAGAAATGATTTTTTTGTGAATTTTATTTTTTATATTGTTGTTGATGTTGTTGTTGTTGTTGTTGTTGTTGTTGCTGCTTTGCTGTTGCTGTTTTTTTGCTGTGCTGTTATTGGTGTTGTTGTAGTGTTGTTGCAGACGTCTCATTTCAAACTGGTAGTTTAATTTAGGCTTCAAATTAAACCAATCAATAATAGTTGTTTTTTTACATTTATTTTCATAACTTATTCAGGAACTGCCCATAAATATTATTATCACAAAAGTCTGAAAATAAGACTGTCTTTGTGTGATTCATCGCCACCCGTTTTAATTTATTTAAACAATTTTCATGGACCAACTCGACCGATCCAAGTCAACGTGTCCCTTTAAAACCAACATCATTATAATTATTTCAGGGGGTAGGGCGTGGTCCAAATTCTTCAATTCGGGGGAAAATGGCACCCTCGGCTTCGCCTCATGTGACATCAACCCCCACCCCCCCCCCCCTCCCTCGGTTTACAAATCGTTACAAAATGTTGATTGTCAAATAATGTTGTTACCCAACTCACGAACTCAGTAGCTGTCCAAGTTTCGAAAACGTTTGTCGGTTGTCGCCAGAAATGTAAACTGTTCATGTACGTTTTGTAAATCGAGAAAGTGATTTTCATCTTGAAAAAAAAATAAGCCTTGTGATTTTTTCGCTCGACAAGAATTAAGGCTTGTGAACTTTTCGCTCGAAAAAAATTGCCTTGTGAACTTTCCGCTCGAAAAAAGTCATAAGGCTATATTTGATAAAAATGCTGGACTTTACCCCTGATATTTTTCAAGTTTCGCCCCAATTCTTTCAAGTAAAAAACAAAATAACAACTTCTTAAATTATTGCTTGAAATATTATTATTGGCTTCTATTCAATAAAAAAAGGTTTCAGAAAAGCCTACTGCATCACGAAGAGCACAACATCGCACCTTAACAAAAAAATAGGCAATTGATAAAAGTGCTGGCCTCACCCCCTATGATTCTTTCAAATTTCGGCCAATAAAAGGATGCCGTTCGTACTACGGGCACGCGCATGCACATCGAGCAAGGCATGCTGGGAAAAGATGGCGATATCGATCACCCCTGGGATGGAGGTTGATGCACCCCTTAACTCCTCGCGGCCATTTTGTTTCTGCGCCCGGGCATCGTGTGTTCAAAGGCGATTGCTCGACACTTGTGTGTGTGGAGGAAAAGCAGATTTTCTGTAACATTTTACACATCAAAATTTAACAACTTCCACGATGATAACCGCACGGATGTTCATAAAATCTTCTTAATCAGGTAAGTGATTCATGTGTTGATGCAAAAGAGTAAATTTGAGGGGGATAATAAGACAAGATTGTTTCAGGCAATATAGTCAAACTATTGTCAGCTAAATGTCAATGATATAACCCAAGACAAATCGAAGAAACGTAGATTTTGTTTAAATTGATTAATCCACTGAATTCTCGCTCAATACAAGTGAGGAAAATATTGTTGGGGACGGATATTTTTGTTGAAACATTGACCCACATCGATTTTGCTGTTGAATTCTAACACTTTGCACTACACGTTTTTTGTTTCTCCAATTCCTTCAAAGTTCAATGCAAGTGTTTAGAGTTAATTCACAGGGCGCACATATTTTTCTTTGAATTGTTTTCTTTCGGTTGGGAATTAGATTTGACGACATGACTCGAGGTACTGTACATGTCATGTATATGTTGAAACAATTTAATGCTGTCCTGAAGTAAAATTTCCCAATGCCTTATACTTTCTATATCCCCTCATTATGTATGAACACTAATTTACATCCATACTCTTAATATAATTTTGTTCTTTTTCAGAGTTCGTGGAATCTGAATGTTTCCCTTTCATCAGAAGTGTATGCTGCCTCTCCCTACATCTCAGCAGTCTTTCCAGCCACAACAGCAGTCACTGAGGTACAAGCCTCAACCGTTCTGTAAGGCAACCAAAATATATATTTCTATTACTAGCTGTAGGGCCAAAATAATTTATACCAACACATTTGCCCAAATTTCTCTCGTACTATTTTTTCTCCTAAGACCTACATTATTTATGACTTCTCCTTTTTTGTGGGGCTTCCGAAGAATCCGTTAAATTTCTATTAAAAACTTTCATTTAGGTGAGCCCTTCTTCTCGATGAAATGTTCATACTTTTCCCTCAAGAGCCAAACATAATGCCTGTATTACAGGCTAAGCATCGTCAATTCGATACTAAACTACCCTTGAGGTCATTACCTAATATTGTGAATGAGCATTTTTGGAGTTTTGCAACTGATTCTAGATCACCAAAAGGAACGATTAAACTGTATTTCTGTACTTGCAAACATGGAATTACTGTTCATGAATAATATGTAACTTTAACCCCCCCCCCCCCAGGATGTTGAGACAAAAAATTATAATTTTGAATGCATCCTATTTACTTGGTAGTTACTCCAAAAATTAATTACCATGAGAACGATAGAGCACTGGCCATGTTGATGTTAAAACAATGTTGTTGGAAAAACACCCTTTAAAGTAAAATGTAGTTTTAGGGAAAGTTAGTGGTATTTTTTTTTTCAAAAAATTTAATCTGAGAAAGTCTTCAGGCATGAAGCCTTTCTCATGCATCTGAAAGCACACAATTTTATGCATGAAATGTAGATTTCCTTTCATATTTTGTTTTCAACTTTGATGACCATTTGAGCCAAAACTTTCACTGGTTTGGTATTTATGCATTTGTTGAGGCACACCAAGTGATGAGACAGGTGTTTGATAATTACCAAAAGTATCCCCAATCTTTATTTTCTAAAAGTTACTTTTAATTAGTTCATCAACACCTAGAAGGGGAATAGGGGATCACCAAAGCCGTTCATAGAAGCAATAATTGTCCAAATATTATGATTCATCAGAAAATAATGAGCAAACCAGACTAGATTGTTTGTTTGAATTTTCAAGACTTTATTTGAACAAACTCATGTTTTCCAAAGAAAGAAAACAAAAACAGCAGTTAGTGCATCCACACTGTTAGACATTAACCCCCACCCACCCCTACCTCAAGTGCTTGATTATGACTAAGATGTATGTTATGTTTCCGGAATGTTTTAATTAAAACAATTTTTGTTTTAGGGGGTGCTTTTGCACTCCTGTTGCTTCCCTACTATTCATTTTGATAGTTGCTTAAATTGATGGTTAGAAATGTGCCAGTTGATGTAAAATTATTTAATCCTCATTGAAATTATTTCAAAATGGCTTTTTTTAATGCACTTGTCAAGTGCCACAATTCAAAAATTGTATTTGTAAAATCAAATACAGCTTTCAATTCATACTTGTCTTTATTAAAAGTATTGAAAATGTGTATAGTTTCAAAATTCAACTTAAACCCCCCAAACCAGTTAAGAACTTATCCGAGAAGAAACATCAGCTGGCAAATGACAACCATAGCTAAGAAATATAAATGATCAACCAAGGAAGAAATGTAACCTGTTTTTTCCAAAAGGAGTCCACATGGCTAAAAAAAAAACTAGTCTCATGAAAACATAAATTAACTATTTGGTTTCCACAAACTTGTAAAATAATTGTTTGTGCTTTTTCAGAATGTTCCAAGAATCAAAGCGTTTTTGTTTGTTTATTTTCAAACAAATCTAATTAAATTTGACTCCTTTATGGTTTACAGGTTGCATTTCTTACTTATAAAGAAGGTACAACATTGGTATTCATATACTGCATATAGAGTGCACAAATTTGGACACAAAAAACATTATCTAAAACTTGCAGCGTTTCAAAAAAGAAATCTTTATTAATTGTTTATCTCAAACAGTTTTTACATCAAGTGGACATTAGATGAATGTTTACTTGCATGCTTACCAAAATTTACATAGCGTAACTACCAATGTTGTATCTTCTGTAAAGGCCGCATCTTATAGCTTGTTCCGTGACTTTATAATCTCAATCTTGGAAAGTTTTTGAAGTAAAAAATTGCCAATTCCACTAAGGGACACAAAAATTACTAAGTGTTTTTATCAAAAAATGACTAATTAAAAAAAAAGACTAAGTACAAACATTGACTATGAGTTTCTGCTCAAAAAATTACTAAGTACAAACAATGCTAGTGTTTTTGGTCAAAAAATGACTAAGTCCACAAAAGGACACAGAAAGTCAATAATTACTAAGTGTTTTTGTCAAAAAATGACTAAGTACAAACATTGACTATGAGTTTCTGCTCAAAAAATTACTAAGTACAAACAATGGCTAGTGTTTTGGTCAAAAAATGACTAAGTCCACAATGGAACTCCATTTTATTGTTATTTAAAGTCACAACAAGCTATAAGACGATACCTTTAATAAGGGGCTGCATTCCATTTTGATGTACCTAGCAATATAATCTTATGGTAATTTGAATTTGACGCCTTGTATAAGTGTCATATGCAAATTTCTAGTTGATTACATGTTGGTGTACATTACTATGGAATACAGTCTCTTCTGCACCCCTATAGGGGGTGCATTTGGTTGATCATGATTTTAATAATAGGGGGGGTAGGGCCAAACTTTTTACGCAGTTAATTTCGAACCGTACAACGGCACGAGAAATATTTTTGGCTGACTTAGTCTATATAAAAAAGGCAATTTTTAAGGGATTTTTTTGATTTTTTAAGCACCACTGAACTGTAGAAGCAGCAGAGTTGCGCAAACGTGTGTACCAGTTGGTGTGGCCAACTACTATCTAGAAAGTGAAGCGACTTAATGATCTAAGTATTAATGGAAGGAAAGCATTTTATTAAGTTAAATCAAGTTAATGTTTCATTGATAGTCTGTTTTACCAAAGTCCTGCCTTACATGATTGACAAACTTAAAAGATTGGGTTTTTTTAAAGTCCGAAGCCAAAAACAAACTAAAGATTTTTTTTTAAAGTCCAAAACATAAGTCGAAAGGATTTTGTTGTCCGTTAAAGTGTTTGATGAATCTGTATCAAGTGTACCATCGGACGTCTCCCCCTGTTCGGGCAAACACGTCGCTAAGTTCTTGGAGTCAAGTTTCAAGTTTGAATTTTGGTTGAAGTGTAAAAGGACATTTCCACTCCGTCACCGATTGAGTCCTGTACCATCAGAATAACGAAGACTTCAACCCAGATGATGATGCGCTGATCAGAGAAACAAGATTCCAACATGGCGGCTGAACTTGAACAATTTTGTTAATTTTTGTGACGAGCACAAAAAACAGAACTAAAATACGCATGTTCTTTTCAATATTAACAACATACTCAGGAATGTATTGGTTTCACTTGCATTAGAAGTACTACACTTCTGCATAAATTTTGTTTCAAATCAATCATAAGTTTTGGATTTGTTAAAACATCGCAACATTTTAACAGTGTGTGTGATTACATGTTGAAACGCAGTCAAATAAATAAAGTCAAATTTCAAAAGTGAGGTTGTACGAAAACATCAGATTTGCATCTTCATTGCATTGAGTATCATAACAGGAGATATTGTAGATGACATTGGGTTTATGGAGGATAACTAGACTGAGAAAAAAACCTCTTAAATAAACCTAACCTATCTCTAAACAAATTCTAAACTCCTAAGTACAACAAAGTTTCAAATCCTACGGAACTACAAATTGCTGATGATGTCCCAATTAAGTATTGAAAATCTAGGATCAACAACTACTCCTACTGATTAACTTCATGTAAATCTGCAAACCAACCACTGCATGCTAATGATTTCGTACCAATTATAAATTACAATTTTTTGCATAAAAATGAGTCTGACGTCGATGTCGGAAAATTAAGGTTTAAACAGTGATGATAAAATCACTGATAACTTGGTGTATTTTCCATCTAGAAAGACACCTGTGATTCTGCAAACAGTGCTTGAGTAAAGTAACAAAGCGACGTCTTATTTAGAATACCTATTCCTGCTGTTTCTTTTTGGCATAGGCCCCTAATATTCATAACAAAATCAATCTAACAAGCGAAAACGTTTTGAAGTTATTTATTTAATAATTCTACACTAATAATGGACTAGTGTGTATGCTCCCTTTTCCTTAAACTACCTAGCCATGTGACAAATTACTGTTTGTTCTGAGGTTATTTAACTAAATAAGTCTACACTAATACTGCTAATACGCTAATAAACACCTAGTTTGATCCATTGTGCACTGTGCTGTTGTACATGTTGAGACATTCTCATGTTTACCATAAAAGAATTAAAATAATTGATGGACATCGCACAAAATTTGTTTTGTTTCAAAGAGATCTTAACAAACACAAAATACAATTGTTATACTGACAAAAACTAGTAGCTTACATTTGTTCCCAACAGTTCTACGGGTTTAATATCATAAACTTGCCTACTCTTTTTAGAACCTGTCAAAATAATTAATGACCAAGTGTCTTTGTCACTTTAACAGCCTGAATAACTAAGACTTCAACCCAGATGATGATGTGCTGATCAGAGAAACAAGTTTCCAACATTGCGGCTGAACTTTACAAATTTTGTGAGTTTTTGTAAAAAACGCCTGTGTGTGTCGTCACCATGTTCAGCTGGACAAGGGTTAACTAGTTGTAAAAATTGTTCACAATTATCAATAATTAATACCCTAAAGGATTGAAAACAACTACTGCAGCTAAATTACTACGTTTATGAAAAATGTATTAAAAAAGCAATGTCTATTGGTCAACATCATTTGTAAATCATTTCCTCAACTGATTGTCGTTAACATACCTACTGTAGAATCTGTCATAGAGCTGACCACTCAAAACCTACAATGAACAACCTAGTTAACCTAGTCACTGAAATGGACCAATAGTTAACGTCATAGACTGAATAACTAACGTCAACCAGTTCAACAGGGGTTTTAACTAACTCGGAAATCTTAACACTATTCTAACTTACGAAGGAGTGTAAGTAAAACCTACAATAACATAATGCACAACAGCATCTTTCTAAGCAACGATGTTTCTTCTACAATAAAGCACCCTGTTTACTTCCTACACAATTCCATTGTCATCTTTGATATCTCATTTTGATACAGTCAAAACTTCTTAACACAAGTGAAACCAATGTAAAAGCCTGAGTACCTGATTGAAATGTGAATAGCCATGTTCAGAATCTCGTTTCTCCGACCCTCGCACCAACATCTGGGTAGAAATCTCCGTCATCCGTCAGGTCCAGAGTCTCCCTCAGATCAGAAGAGGATGTCCGGTTGCAGAAAAGGTTGATCAAAAAGTAGACCCATTTACACAGGAACAGTATAGAGAGACGGGTACCAACTTAGGATAACAAAATGATCAGGTAAAAAATGTGAAAAAAAGTGCCATGGTCCTCAGTCCTTGACACTTTCGATACAGGCCCCCAAAGACTTCAACAGGCAACCAAATCCTTTCTTTCTTAGGTTTTGTTTTTTTGTCGGAGATCGAGAAAGTTGAAATAGTTTGTCAATCATGTAAGGTAGGACACCGGTAAGACAGACTACCAGCGCCACATTAACAAGATTTCACTTAATAAAATGCTTACCCAACCATTAACTCTTGGATCATTAGGTCGCCACACATTCCAGATAGTAGTTGGCCACACCAACCGGCACACACGTTTGCACAACTCTGCTGCTTCTACAGTTCAGTGGTGCTTTCTACAGCATTTAATGAATGGTAACCAAATAATTTAAGACATAATTTTTCAAATTATAAAAACAGCCAAGTACAACATTTACCATCCTTGAGTTGAAATAAAATTTATCTCTGAATTCATCAGCTGATGCCAAAAAAAAATCAATGAAATTTAGAACTGTTAATTATTACTGTCACAGCAATGCAGAGAAGAAAAAACAACATTTTCAAATGTGACTGTTTCGTAAAAGATATTGTACTTTTAATTAATTTCGTTTTAAGTTTGGACAGGTGTGCATCACACTTATCCAAACATGTCGTGCCTAAAATGAGTAAATTTTGTTAAATTGATGACGTTCTTGTATGTCATGAAGATTGGTCCCAAGAAGAATACAACTTTAGGATGTGTTTTGGTTGCATTAATTGTCTTGAGTGCGTGCAAGTTGTACTTGGCTTCACAATCATCAAAGTATAGATATATAGAACCAGAAGCACTCCCACAATTTGAGTCACAAGCAAATTTTACAGATTTTTTTGTTTTCCTAAACCGATTTAATATATATAGAAAAGAAGAGTTTTTAAAGCAAGCAAAGTTTTAAAAGTATGAGGGGAAAAAACATTTGCCAAAAGAGTTTAGAAAAAAAAAAAAATAAATAAAAATTCTGTATTTTGGAAAGTAAAGTCAAACGTTCTATATGAAAAGTATTTTTTTAGTAATTACCAATAGTGTCCACTGCCTTTAAGACAATTTATGTAAAATACACAAATATTATGCCTCGTTCTTTCTTTCAATCGATCAACCCACCCCAGGGGTAAGGGTAGGATCGATCAATAACAATTCATGAAGGTAAACAATTAAATTTTAGATACTCGTTTTTTGAAACTAGCTATACAAATAATGAATGTTTATGAGTGCAATGGTGCGAGTATGTTCATGAGTTGAAAGATGGAATGTTCTATTCAACGAAGCGGAGTCAGGTTGAATGGAACATTCCATCTTTCAACGAATGAACATATTTGCACCCTTGCACAAATGAAAAACATTCATTATTTGTTTTATATATTGTCCAAGTAGATCTTTGCATTTTGATTGGAAGATACAACTTTCATAAACAAAGCATAGGCCTACAGTTTCTAATTGTGAAATTACACCTGTTTCTTTTGGGTCGGCCTGTTTGACACAATGCGTTCTGTACAGCTGTTTTGGGACACGCAGAAACCGAATGCTAGTAATGTGCCTTGCAGTAACACTGCTGCGTTGCCAAAGACACGCGCACGCGGTGATGTTTTTTGCTCCTCAGCGTGTAATAGTACTTTTTGGATGGAACGAAAAATGCATGCTGAGTGACGTTAGCGTGCAATAGTACTTTTACTTGCCAACACATGACGGACACTCCTCCAATCAAATGGCAAGGATCTGCTTAGGTGTTATCTAACACAAACTAATGTAAGCAAACACTGACAGTTTAAAAACACCTTCACCACAGTTCGGCCATTTCGTCTGGTTCCTGTGTACCGATCAAAACCCGCTCGAAACTCTCAAAGTTTGAAAAAAGAAACCAGACTAAATTTGGATGTCAAGCCTCATTTTGTTTCTTGAGACAATCCTGATGGCACTGTCATTGATAAAGGATCCTTATCTTATTTAAGTACCCATACTGGGATGGACGCTCAGCCTCCTCATCAGTAAGATATCTCTCTGGCATCAGGTGGTCGTCGTCGTCGTTGTCGTCTTCGGTGATGATTTCATCTCCTTGTTCCAGTGAGCTCTTGCCTTGAGTTCCTCTCAGTGTAGACCAATCCGAAGATGTTGATTCTCTTCAAGAGTACTCAATCTATTGATGCCTGTAAATCAAAAAAATAAATAAAAATTTACTTTTACATTAAAAATGAACCTTTGACCCTAATCCTCCTGGGTCAATTTCACAAAGAGTCAGAAAGATCAAATAAAACAGTGAAAGTTTCAGCAAAATGGGTCTACTGGTTCTACTTGCTGAGAAAACAGAAAGAAGCAAACCCTGTCACAGTAGCTATGAATCCATCCGAGGTAAAGATTTTGATACGTCAACAAATTACGTTTGGTTTTTCCAAACATTAAAAAAAAAAATGGCCAGGGGTTTCCTTACGGGTGGCGAACCCTTTGTCACTGATTTTTGCTCCTGTTTTCACAGGTAAAATATAAAACCTCTGAAATAAAACAAGCCTATTTGTACATCAAAATGTTTTGGGGGCGTACGCTATTTTTCAAAATTTACCCAATGTCAACTTTTAGTTTGAAGTGGCGCAATTTTCAATCAAACACAGTTAAAAAATTGGCCAGGGGTTTCCTTACGGGTGGCGAACCCTTTGTCACTGAATTTTTGCTCTTCTGTTTTCAGAGTTAAATATATAAAACCAAATATTTGGGGGCTTGTGCAAAACTTACCAAATGATAAATCACCTAATTTGAAGTGGCGCATTTTTCAATTAATAAACACAGTTAAAACATCGGCCTCCTCATCAGTACGTCATCTCTCTGGCATCAGGTGGTCGTCTTTGTTGTCGTCGTCGTCGATTTCATCTCCTTGTTCCAGTGAGCTATTGCCTTGAGTTCCTCTCAGTGTATACCGATCCAAAGATGTTGATTCTCTTCAGGAGTACTCAATCTCTTGATGCCTGTAAATCAAAAAAAAAAAATCAAAAATTACTTTTACATAACAAATGAACCTTTGACCCTAACCATCCTGGGGTCAATTTCACAAAGAGTTAGGACTGGTCCTAACTTAGGACAAACTTAATGCTAGTCCTAAGTTAGACGAGTAACTTGTCTTAACTCGAGATAAGACTAGTCTTAACTCTTTGTGAAGTCCACCGCAGATCCTTCATGATCCAATTGCATGTTTTGTTTGTTTCTGTTTTGCTGAATGCTACACATGTAACCATATTGTGCTTTACACACATGTCATGTAAACAGTGAATTTCTGCTTGTACTAATCCTCATGTAGCACTGAAATCCGTAATTCAGTGACGCTCGTGGCTCTTCAACAGTGTTACCCCTGATCACTAGGCCATTTATTTCATTCATCAAACCAACTCAGCTCCCTGTGCAGCCAAATATGTAGTGACCAAGCTAAATAAATCACAAGAACCATCTCTGCCCTCACAGGTACCTACTAACCCCTGTGCAATCTATGGAAACTGTATGTTAAACCTATAAGGGTCTACAAGCCTAAAGCCCGGTTCATACTTCCTGCGAATGCGAAGCAAATTTTGAACTGTGTTCAACCCCTTCGAAACATTCCCTAAGAAAACAGGGCTGTGTCGCAAAAATTTACTTTTCATATGCAGGAAAAAGGAACCAGGCGTAAGTAGTGATTAACTTACTTGCATGATGGGCAGAAATAGAAGACGGTTTGTCCTTCATCAGCTGATCGTGTTTGCCTGGTGTGGAAATGAAGTCCATCGTGATCGCACTTGGCACATGCCCTGTCAATCTGAAACCAGACCAGATACAAAAATGAAATTAAGAAGTGATGAAAAATAACCAAGCATTGAAAAAACAAATTTGTGATAAAGCGCCTAAGATGAAGTAAAACTGTGAAAGTTTCAGCAAAATAGGTCTACTGGTTCTACTTGCTGAGAAAACAGAAAGAAGCAAAACACTGTCACAGTAGTAATGAATACATCCGAGGTAAAGATTTCGATACATCAACAAATAAGGTTTGCTTTTTCCCAAACATTTCAAAAAAATTGGCCAGGGGGGTGGCGAACCCTTTGTCACCGATTTTGTAAAATATAAAACCTCTGAAACGAAACAAACCTATTCGTATATCAAAATATTTGGGGGCTTACGTTATTTTTCAAAATTTACCAAATGTCAACTTTTAATTTGAAGTGGCGCAATTTTCAATCAAACACAGTTAAAAAATTGGCCAGGGGTTTCCTTACGGGTGGCGAACCCTTTGTCACCGATTTTTTCCACAGGCAAAATCTAAAACCTCTGAAACGAAACAAACCTATTCGTATCTCAAAATATTGTGGGGGCTTACGTTATTTTTCAAAATTTACCAAATGTCAACTTTTAATTTGAAGTGGCGCAATTTTCAATCAAACACAGTTAAAAAATTTGCCAGGGGTTTCCTTACGGGTGGCGAACCCTTTGTCACCGATTTTGTCCACAGGTAAAATATAAAACCTCTGAAACGAAACAAACCTATTCGTATCTCAAAATATTGTGGGGGCTTACGTTATTTTTCAAAATTTACCAAATGTCAACTTTTAATTTGAAGTGGCGCAATTTTCAATCAAACACAGTTAAAAAATTTGCCAGGGGTTTCCTTACGGGTGGCGAACCCTTTGTCACCGATTTTGTCCACAGGTAAAATATAAAACCTCTGAAACGAAACAAACCTATTCGTATATCAAAATATTGTGGGGGCTTACGTTATTTTTCAAAATTTACCAAATGTCAACTTTTAATTTGAAGTGGCACAATTTTCAATCAAACACAGTTCAAAAATTGGCCAGGGGTTTCCACACGGGTGGTGAACCCTTCGTCACTGAACTTGTTTTTCAAAACTTACCAACTGATAAATTACCTAATAAATATGAAGTGGCAAAAATTTCAATTAACAGTTAAAAAATTGGCCAGAGGTTTCCCTATGGGTGGCAGCCCATATCACCGAAGTTTGCTCTTCAGTGTTTATAAAACCTCTGAAATAAAACAAAACTATTTCTAGCCAAATATTTGGGGAGGGGGAGGGTAATTTTCAAACATTACCAAATTATAAATTTGCCAGTTAAAGTGAAGTGCTGGTACATTTTTCAATTAAACGCAGTTAAAACATTGGCCAGAGCTTTCCCTATGGTTGGCAAACCTTTATCACTGATTTTTGCTTTTTTCAGAGGGATAAAACCTCTGAAATGAAATAACAAGTACAAACAAAGAAATTTGGGGTTGCTTTTTTTTTTTCAAAATTTACGAAATGATAAACCCCCTTTTATTCAAAACCAAAATTGTGCATTTTTCTTCAAACAATTTCATAACATTGACCAGAGGTTCCCCTACAGGTAGCAAACACTTTACACTGATTTGTTTTTGTTTCTTTCCTGAAATGAAATAAAATAAAACGGTAATCCTAAATATTTTGGGGGTTATATTCTTCAAAAGAAACCATATTAAATAAATTACTGAATAAATTTAATCTATTGTGCATCTTTTTCATAAACCAATTTTAGAAACTGCCAGAGGTTTCGCTGTGGGTGGTGAACCCTTTTCACAGATTTTATTTGTACATCTTTTTTTTATTAATTCACAGTTAAATATAAATAATGAAACCTCTGAAAGAAAAAAATACAAACAAAATGTTTTGGTGGTTGTAGTATAGACAAATAAACAACATAAAATACAAGCATTTCTGTATGTAAACATCAAGATATAAACCTAAACAATTTGGACATTTCCTAAGATAAGGCCGAGTAAAAAAAGAAACATGTTTAGCATCCGGGTTTCTCAAAAAAAGGGAAGGAGGAGGGGCTTTTTATTTTTTATTTCAAGATGGCCACCATTCTTTTTAAAATGTCAAATATCCATTGTGAATACATTAATGAAACGTATTGGTCAAGACATTCAGATTGTTTTAGCTGATAAAGTTTAAAACTACCCTTTAAAAAAAACGTGCGTAATTTTTTTTTTAATGTGCATAAAAAAAAATATTTAAAAAAATGTAAAAAATTAAAAAGGAGGCGGCATGTAAAAAGGAAGCTGGCGGGGACACTAAAGACATGTTTCTTTTTTTAACTTGGCCTAAAACTCCAGTGTTTCACTCACCAGTGGTCCTAGGTCTTTCTGGCTGTAACCTTGTAACGACCTTCAACATTCTTGCGAGAGTTGAGACACAGGTATGAATGATAGACCACACCATGTAATGCAGCTGTAATGAGGAAGACAAAAAGTGACTTTTCATTCATTCAAAAATATGCTGTCTGTGCTAATGATAGTGATATATGCGGTCACAAAAAATTCACTGATAATATTAATAAACACAACTTTACACAAGGTGTTACATTTTGTTGAAAATCTGTGAATGAAAGGAAGGTTATTTTAACTTGCATTGGTCGATTTTGAAATCATGAGTGCCCGGCACCGGCAGGTTGCACAGCACAGACCATGCCTCATCATAAGATTTGAAAATCTGAAACATTCATTTCCAAAAAAGTAAGTCAGACAGTCAATGGGGATAACTTTCCGTATGGCGCCATCACTTTTTCACTCATTTTTACAAACAAAGGGATATCTCATTGAGGTAAATTAGATACTATAATATTTCATATCGAATGAAAAAGTGGTTGTACCAAGGGTATTTCTTTTAGTTTTTTTTACCACAATTAAAAAAGATAATTTTATTTATTTTGTATATATATTTTTATAAATTATAACATGACTAAACAACAGAGGATGAGCCACCGGGATGCAATCATTACAAAGGATGATATAAAAGGCAATCATTAATCTTACAGACAGGCCTAGTAGTTAGTAGGCCGATTATAATGTAAATTACAAAATTAATATTAAAAACTATGTCTACTATTTTATTTATAAATGTTTTTTATACTAAAAAAATATTCAACTTTTTTGTAAACTACAAAGGAAAAGTTTCCGTATGGCGCCACCACTTTTTCATTCGAAATTAAATAATATAGTATCTAATTTACCTGATTGATTTATCCCTTTTTGTAAAAATGAGTGAAAAAGTGGTGGCGCCATACGGAATGTTATCCACTACAAATTATCAGTCACATGTCATTTACATCATCAGAGTCAAAGTCATTGAGCTGAATTTGCATTAATGTATTTAATATAATATTCAAAGTATGTTGCGATCATGCATCAGCCCCACCCCCCCCCCCCCCCAGATACGTCCCGACCCCGCCTACCCATTTAATAAAATAACGCACAAGTCCAGGGGGCCATCGCACACAACTTTACAAGCTCCGGTTTCCACAAGAAATACATTAATTCTAAACTTACTTTTTGCATTTACTTTGTGAGGACACGTCTTGCATTTCATAACTACCGTTCCTTTTTCAGGAAACGGTAAAATGGAGCCAAATTGCGGGCAAAATTCTCTTGAAGAAGCAAATGACTCCTCTCCGTCCATGTTTTTGAGAAATTCTAATCCAGCATGCTTTTCTAATTCTGGATGGGCCGGCACGTGATTTATCAAGCTGGACTTCATCCGAAAATTCAGCGTTGAATTTGGTTTAGGGTATCTGACTAGGTATTAAAATAGGAATCGCGTCCTCTGTTGGCGGATTGTTGTAGGTGAGGTAGAGTCTCCCGCGATCAATGTAGCCTGAACACCCGACGTCACACTAGCACACTCGTGTATGATAAAGACAGGGGACCAGTCTAATTAAAACCCGCAAGCCACCCCGTGACTACTTTGATGATAATTATTCACTACTCATGAATATTCATATTCGAATATCATAGTTCATCTAGATCTAGGCTAGGCAAGTCAATGTGTTTTCAATTTTAAAATACAAATAAAATACAAATAAAATTCATCAATATAGAATTTAATGTTTGGAACGTTGGAATACTTTGGGAAAAAATGTGTGGGGAAGAAATAGTTGTGAAGTTTACCCGTCCCACCAGTGAATGGAAGCCCCCCCCCTCCCGAGCTTATCATATTTTGATACATTTTTCAGATACTAATTACCTAAGTTGTTTGATAACCAGCCCTGGCCCAACGTCAGATGTCGCTAAACAATATTCAAGTTCTTTCGTTTCCATTTGAAAGATAAATCTCAAAATAATCGCATTGTGAGAAATGACTGCTTCTAAATTAAGGTGGTTCAGAGAAAAAAGTTAATTTTTCACTAATGTATTTGAATCTGAGAAAAACTTCAGGCCTGAAGCCATCCTCGGACATCTGAAAGCACATTAATTTTGTGCATAATATTCAACATTTTTTTCACACAACTTCGATGACAAATTGTTCACAGATTTGTTATTTTTATGCATATGCTGGGGCACCCCAAGTGAGAGTACCGGACTTGGACAATCCCTGTCTCATCTTTTAAAATATTTCTCTCTGAACACTCGCCCTAATACTAAAGAAATACAAAATGTGTAACATCCAGTTGGAGCTGGCTTAATATTTATTTACTTTGACTGGCATTTATATAATGTATTTATAAATATGCAATTCATAACTAGTGTTGCTTTTTTTTTTTTTTTTTTTTCAGCAACAACATAGTCCCACAGGATAAAAAACCAGAGGTGAAACACTGAGCAAAATCCTCTGGAAAACCTTGTGGCTGCCACCTCTTTAAGGTTTGGCTTTTGCTATTAACCAAATTTGTCATTTGTATAGCATCTATTTTACAAACATTCAATCTAAGAATTGTGGCTCTTTACTTGTTGGCAACTACATAGTCCCACAACAATATTAAAACCAGAGATAAAACTTAATGAGCAAAAACCTCTGGAAAACCTTGTCTCAGCCAGCAAATTGTACCTCTTTAAGGTGAGGCTCTTGGTATTAACCAAATTTGTCATTTGTATAGCATCTATTTTAAAAACATTCAACCCAAGAATTGTTGCTAACTTTTTGGCAACTACAAAGTCCCACAGGATTAAAAACCACTGATAAAACTTAATGAGCAAACATCTCTGGAAAACCTTGTGGCTGCTAGCAAATTTTACTTCTTTCAGGTTTGCTTTTTGATATTAACCAAATTAGTTATTAATTGGTTTTCGTATAATGTTTATTTTTACAGAAATTCAATCTAAAGCTTGCTGCTTTTCAGCAACTACATAGTTCCCATAATGGGCGGAGGCCTTTCTTCACATTTTTTTGTGAAAGCATTTTAACCAATCAGACAACTTTTGCCTGCTATACAAATGCAACACAGGCAAATAATATAATTACTATAATAGATGTAAAATTTGCATCGAGTATAAAGAATATTAATTTGGTTGTTACCCATACACCAATGTCCCAAGTCCTGTGAAAATATTAATAATTAATAATATAACTACTGCTATAAGAGCAATGACTTAAATGAAAGTTTTCCTGTAAATTAAGTTGTGTCAGAAAATGAGATTTGCTGACCCAGAATGTCAATGATAAGCACAGTGTACAATATTGTGTTTTTCCCAAGTTCATTCATGACTCACTTTGCATCCCTTAGCTTAGGGATTTTAATGGACACATCTTGTCAAAAACTGTTTCAAAAAGACAAATCTCATTTTGACAGGAGCTCAAACACAAGAGGACTGGAATGAATATTGTTATCTTAAAGCCATTGGACCCTTTCGGTAATATAATGGCAGTTTTCTGAATAAATTTACGAAAATAATTGTTTACAAAACTCTTACAAAGTTCGGCCCATTACAAACTAAATTCAATGAGGCTATCCTTAGAGATTGGACAAGATGATGAATACAAACAAAACAGAGAAACAAACTGGGTTTTGTTTACGGGCTGCATGCAATCCGTGTTTTTTAATGTTTATTTTTATTTACCAAGCGCATTTCGTTCATTACATACACAATGATCAAAAAGATGCAAGTATAACACTACAGTGATATTGTTTGTTTGTTTTGTTCCCAAGAATGCGTAAAACCCAAAACATTTTTAACCTGCTACTTAAATAAATGTCAAGTATATACTTTGGATTTTGCAAAGCTTATATTAATCAGACCACAAGTACAACCCATGTCCAAGAAATCTATTATTCACCAAAATTAACCAATATTATTACTAGTCCAATGATGATCAATATTAATTATCAATTACATATTTTGGAATTGATAATGATACTTTTAAATGGCAAGTTCTGATTGCACACATATATTTACACTCAACAAAAAAAACACCTCTATCCCCAATCAAAAGACCCAAATTGTGTTTATACTAGAACAATTTTTTCCTGTAAAATTTTTCCTTCTGATATAAAGTCATATCCAAGAAAACAGTGATTCTATTTGATACAACCAAAATTAGCGTCAATGTGTTTACATGCTGGAAAATGTGTTTGGTTTTTCACTCTTGCATGCTAGTTCTAATCAGAATGTCTTCTTTTCCAAACAATACCAGAAATAACATGTTTTCCCCAACGACACATTATCATAACTCATAAATAGGTACATTTATATATACACAGAACATGTTTGTATGTACAATTTGTTTGTCAATAAACACAATTTGTTTACAAGGAAGATACACCGTTTGTCTTTGAAAGAGTAATATACAGTCATTCCATCAAAAGGGTCCGAAGGACTCGAATTTAACATTGGACTGTAAGGCCGATGCCAGCGATTTTAGTATTAGGCCAGTAAAAGCTTATGACAGGACAAATAAGGTGGTCTCGTGTAGTCCTAGTCTTGTGTTTTTTCATATGAAAACAATACCTCACTGTGTTATATTTTGAACTGAAACAAATTATGTTCAAATGTTGACTTGGAGTTAGAAAAAAACAGGGCTTGGTTTTTAACACTGAACCGAAAGCCGCAGGCCAGTGGCTGTAGTGTACGGCAATAGTGTCAGGCCAGCAAACTTATATCATGACCAGACAAGTACGGTGGTCTTGTGTTTTTTAAAGTTAAAAACCTGATTATATCGAAAGTACAGTTTGAAATAACTGACAAATTTACTCTTCTAAAAACCAATGATGTATCATGTGTTACAGGTAGGGTCATAGATTGGTTAGTACTCGAGGTGAGAAGAACAGCTGGTGAGTGGAATGGAATCCCAGACCCTCCATAGTAATATGGTTTTGATAATTTTTCACCTCAAAACATTTGAATCATGTTCCTGAGAGGTGTACGACAGATGCAGTTGATACATGCTGTCACCTCGCTCAACATGGATGGTACTAACGTTCAAGTGAACATACTTTGAATACTTGTTGCTGTTTTCTCAACCTGCAAGTAGACACTGTATTCAGCTGAAACTTTCACATGTGACTTCTATTGTATTGTATCTTTCCTTATAGTTTTGCCAATAAATCAGCACCATAGTGACAAACCAATCTATGACCCTGCCTTTAAGAATTATTCTAACTACTTAAGCTCCACAAAGTCTGTTATATTCAATGTTTAAGAACAGGCTGCAATTTTGCAATAAAGTCCAAAATTTCTTCATTTGACATCAACAAATTACAATTCAATTTTACACATGCATTTAGTTTACTTTTTCTTGTGTTAAACAAGGACTAACGTTCCAATGAAATTCCTCAAAAAAATCTGTAAATACTAAATGTTTGATAAAACTAAGTTAATTTTACCTTTCTCCTTAAACAAGGTTTTGATATGAATATTTTGTTAAAATCAAATGCAAGCAGATTTTATTTTTATTAAATGTATTAAAGGAACAAACCCTTGTCCATCCCTTTCCAAAATACAAAATTTGCAAACTAATTTTGACAAAACTAAAGGCGCACTTATTTATCATTTAATTCATCCATTTTATTTGTTACCCAGTACGTCTTGTCTTTGTATTCTGTTGTGTTTTTCTCAGAAGCGCTTAGGGACATGTTTGATTTCTATGTGTTATGCGCTATATAAGAATGGTTAATGATTATTATTATTGTTGATGCTACAACAACAAAATTCTCTCCTTTAGAACAGTTTTGGTTCAGGATAAATAACCGTGCAAGCAGCACACAAATGCTTATCTCTAATCTTCCCATCAAATTTAATAAAACAAAAATGAAAACTATTGAGCAAATTGAATGTATGGATTCAAAAATAAAACAAAATCCCAAAACAATACCCGAGAAGGTGTTAAACATTAGCCTTTAAAAATTAAAAGAATTCAAATTTGTGTGATCTAATTCACTTAAAAATGCATTGGTACATTATTGTAAAATTCGCTTCATAATAAATAGGCGTTTTTATTATCCTAGATGGCTCTCCAAAAAATATTTTCTCAAAAGGACTTTTTTATGACATGCCAGTTACTTGAGTGGAAAAATAAGTAAACCAACTTCTTCTCGCAGAAGAAAAAAAACAACAACATTGCCTTACCCTGGGAAGGAGGAAACTACTGGCTACCAATACTTTCTTAACCTGGGGTTGAGGGAAGTTACTGGTTCTGTGCCAGGGGTCCAAGGTGGATTGTGACTTGGTGCTCCAACCACACCATATCATTATCGCCCTGAGACTCTGTGGTGCTGCGCAGGGAGGGCGTGGCGTTCTTGTAGTCATACTTCAGATTGAACGACACCTGTCAATCAAGAAGGGTAGAAGGAGGTATATTAGTTAAGGAATATTGCCTTTAAAGGTGCTGGACACCATTGGTAATTAGATTGTGTATTCCTACTGGGGATTAGTCTTCCCGCGTGGAAATTTCTCTCCGGATTTTGGGGGATATCTCAAAAACGTGAGTACCTTTTGAATTAACATTTTGAAAGGACTCGGGGAAAGCACTGAGTTTACATGGCTTTACACATATCCGTGTACCGTTCAAACCAAATAGTATTTCAATTGTAGATTCTCCAACTTACAATGACATCTCCAACAGCCTTCAAGGGAGTGATCCTAACCAGGACTCCGAGTTTATGAGCTTGACGGAACTGGACAAACCTAAGAAAAAAAGTCAGTCAGATTTAGAAATCGCTTGCTACCAACAACAAATGACAGTGAGTAGAAAATAAATGCAAATAAGGAAGAGAATGCAGTGCATTCTGATAAACCAGCAAGACTCCTAGTGGATGATACCCATGCCTACATCCTTATGGACTGAGTGTATTCCTCTTGAGACAAGTATAATCACAGAACATCCAGACATCGCTAGAACAGTTCATTTTTTTAATCCACTTTTGTCAATAGAAATGTCAACAGAAATAACATGAACAAAATGTTATTTGGTGTTTAGAAATTGGGATACTATGTTAATATACAAAAGATAATAGTTGTGTAGAATAGGGAAAGTCTTACTCTGGTTTATCGTTATAATCTTTGTTGTCTGTTGAAGAATCATCGAATTCCGTCGTGTCATCTTTGGCAGCCAGAATTAACTCTTCATCTGGAACAACAACCTAAAGGCAAACAACAAATAAATAAATAAATAAATAAATAAATAAAAACTATTTATCTTTAAGTAAATGAATCTTCCACAAGTTTTTTTCTTACCCACTCTGCAATGTTCCTTAAGATAAATATATGCAACAAGTACACCTCTTTGATATTTGTCTGCAAACGCCGTCTCTAATGTTTACCTTGGCCGTGGTGATGTCATTTGCCTCGTCCGTTTTCTCCGGCGCCTCCATCTTGATTCTGGTGGCATTTTGGACCGGGTTGGTAATCATAAGGGTTACCACACTCTCCCGTTGTAAGTTCAGCTTGGGTACCAGGAAGATACGGACGTCCGGAATATGGTGCCTGAAACGACGAGGTTAAAACAACAGTCAGACAGCTTTGTAAAGAACTGTGTATTGAATGTGTATAATATTGAATGGTCAGACGGTAGGAGGGTTGACTGTGTCCTGTGTAGATGCATTCACCACATGATATCATAGTGCAGTGCTACATGGACGATATTGAATGGTCAGACAGT
Source organism: Asterias rubens (assembly GCF_902459465.1). NCBI lineage: Eukaryota > Metazoa > Echinodermata > Asteroidea > Forcipulatida > Asteriidae > Asterias > Asterias rubens. Next base: position 1,148,807 of record NC_047081.1, on the reverse strand, counting down.
AGGAGGGTTGACTGTGTCCTGTGTAGATGCATTCACCACATGATATCATAGTGCAGTGCTACATGGACGATATTGAATGGTCAGACAGTAGGAGGGTTGACTGTGTCCTGTGTAGATGCATTCACCACATGATATCATAGTGCAGTGGTACATGGACGATATTGAATGGTCAGACAGTAGGAGGGTTGACTGTGTCCTGTGTAGATGCATTCACCACATGATATCATAGTGCAGTGCTACATGGTATCATAGTGCAGGCTGGCATAGTTTATCCATCATTCATAACTACAGTGGATGATATTGAATGGTCAGACAGTAGGAGGGTTGACTGTGTACTGAGTAGATGCACTCACCACATGATAAATTCCAGGCTATCATAGTTTAACTATCACTCAAAACCACACAAAATCACTAAGATGACATTAATGGTCAGACGGTTAAAGACATTTATTTCAAAACTAAAGTACTTTACTCCTAAATGACACAAAATTGTATAAGGTTTTTAGAAAAATCTCTTGTATCGACATTTATTATCAAGATGAATTTCTAAAGCAGGGTTTTGGACAAGGGTTCGTCAAATACTTACAAGGCAATGAGTTGAATCTTGAACTTGATGGAAGACGGATTGAACTCTGGCTTGCTCAAGTTGTGCTCACAATCCTGAAAATATTTCAAAAATATACTCATCAAATTTAACCCAGGCTACTCTTCAATGACCAGTCTTCTAGGTTTGTCAACGTGCATTTCCAATCCTAGTACACAAGATAGAAAAATACGTGAAAAGGGTGATATAGCATTAAAAAAAAAACAAGAACATTACAAGGTTGCAAATAAGTGTGTCTCTAAGCGCTTGCAAAATTTTTGAACAATGTCTTACAATCTGACTTGAGATAGCACTAGCAGTTCATTCCAAAACACATGAATGCATATAAGTTCATTTTGAAGACTGGAAGCCAGTGGAAAAATGTGGAGCAAAGGAGTACACTGTCACAAAATTTAACAACTTAGGCAACAACCTGTGATGGATAAAGACTCAAGCTAGCTCACCCTGCATCTCTGGGAGCGTTTGATGAGTAGATGCTTGTGCCGCGGGTTCAGATCATCCACGGTAGAGGACGACATCTCTGGCTGCAAGAAACGCTGACGGATACTTGGAACTGAAGAAGAAAACACAATTAGTTAGTCTGGAAGATAGACTTGTTGTGCCTGGTCATTAATGCAAAGTCTTTATTGGTTGGTCATTATTGCAAAGTCTTTATTGGCTGGTCATTATTGTCAGGTCACTGTAGCAAGGTCAATACCACCTGGTCAAGATCATTGTAGCAATGTCAACATTGCCTAATCATATTTGCCCAGTCATGATTTTCCAGTCATTATTGCCAGGCCATTATTGCCCAGTCATATTGTCCATTAAAACAACCTAAAAGACCCACCTTTCTCCAGAATGACTGGCTTGGTAAATATATCTTCTGGTAAGGGGTCCACTTCCTCCTGGGGTTCAATGACCTTGATGGTGACCTCTGCCTGTTCTCCTTCCTTCAACAACCTGTAGGGATGTAAAATCATGCAAAATGTAAAACATAGTAAAAGGTTCTTATTCAGCACTTTATCACACCCCTATGAGCGTAACAAAGAGTTAATTTTTTTGGTTCCATTTTCAATGAATTATAAAAACCAATTAAGTTGCACGTTATAATGGCTTACAAGGTGCTGCGGCGTATTCAGAAGCCACTGCCAGAAGTGTCATTGAGTACTTTAACATTCAAAACACAACACAAGGGACCTACAGCTTTACGTCCCATCCTGATTTACGTCCCATCCTGAGGACGAAGCCATACTGGTCAAGGGTCTTGTCCTTAAAAGGACACAAGTGTCCGGCCCTGACTTGAACCCACACTCTGCTGATCAGAAACACCAGAGCTTGAGTCCAGTGAGCTTGACCGTTCATCCAAGACTTGCCACCAGCAGTCTTTAAAAGCAGAGGAAAAAGCTTCAAGTGAAGGAACTCACGTGAAACTGGACAATGCAGTAAGAAGCCCACTACTGCGTCTGCTAGCCGAACCTCTCGGTGTGGACAGCTTCTCTTGGATGTGGAAGTACGTTCGACGGCGAGTGTACTTCTTCTTCTCACGTTCAATCTTCTCACGGCCTCCGATCTGCCGATAGAATTCCAGAAGCTCCCCGATCTGTTGACAGAAGTCAGGTAGGGGGAATAAAATCTGTGAAGGCTACCGTCTTTACCTGAAAAAGTTTTTATGGGAACCACCACAAAACATTTGCATTTTGACAGGAGCATGCTAAACAATGTTCAAGCGCCCTTTAAACCACTCCTTTTTAAAAAGACATGCGCACAAAGTGTTCACTTTTGGGAGCCAATTGCCATAATGGAACAGTCCAGACATTATAGAGTACCATAAGAATGGGCGATAAAAATGAACCAAATACTTCTCAGAATGGTATATAACTTTTCAGAAATGATTTTTGTCTTACCCGTTTAGTGTTTTCATTCTCTGGCTCATTCCAAGCTCCACTGGCTGCAAAATAAAACCAAAAAACAATTGATGTCAAACTTGATCCAAATGCACTTTATCATAATTGCTTCTCTCCACACAGGAGTACAAATGGGTACAGGGACAGGTGAGGGCCAAAAATATTCTTAGTCATTCAATGCCAAGGAAACTGAATATATACACCGGCCTGATTAGCCATATTGGCTTGGGACAGACTTTACTTTTACTTTATCAACAGGAAAAGGATCTTTAATCCTGAAGCCAGCTGACCAACTTTGTTAACAAAAAAAAATTTACTAGGGATTATAGCTCTTGTCTTTGTAAAAAAACCTACCAACTTCCTTGTCAGATATACCGGCATCTCTAGACGTCCAGCGGCAGAAACCACATGCCAAGTAGTAGACCTTCTTGGTTGTTATCTTGGCGCTATCGTTAGGGTCTTGAGCAGCAACGCTGGTTGCCCGTGTGGACAGAGTGTGCTTGCAGCTTGGGCAGTCCAAACAATTGGGGCACCTGAGCGGGGTCGAGGAGAAATGTCAAGAGTAAACAAAATTGGAGAATTTCAAAGAGCCACTTAGCGGAATTCATTGAATTAAAACAAAAATTTGCAGAGTGAACTTTCCAGAACAATAACGAGCTCACTGTGTACAAAGCATAAATCAAGCCCAATTTTGGCGAGAGAAGTTTGTAAAAGAAAACTGTAGGTGTGTGTGGTATAATCACAATGGACACAAAGTTTCAAATAGGATATTCATGATCAACCATAGAGCAACAAATTTCATAATTTTAGGAGAAGGCGTGGGACATTTTTTACTAATTTGAGTACAGGATATACATGTACGTAATGATAGATTTTGAAGCAAAGTGGTGTATGTTTTTTCTTCCTACCTATTTCTCTTGATCCTAGCCTCAGCTGATGGCATGTTCTCCAAGCAATTGGGACAGTAGTGGGAATCCACCTGCAATACAAAAAAAAACAATCAAAATATTTATTTTATACCAATACCATCATAACAATGAGCCATTCCCGCTATGTACACAAGTCACTCTGTACCAAAGTCAGACATTTTAAAAAGTCTGAACTGAACTTTTTTTTAGCCTTTGATTGAGAAAGACTCGGATAAGGTAGGAATGTCAGGCCATTAAAAAAAAAAAAACTACTTTTTGATTCTGTTTTCTGATAACAAGAGCAGTTTTCAAAGTTTGAAATTCGAAAAACATCGCCAAAAAGCAGAAGAATGGCAGCCTGGCCTGGGCGTAGTACGAAGTGACCGACATACATATACAGTAAAATAGACCAGATGGTGGACTGTACACTCATGGAAGAAGTTGTTGTAGACATTCAATATTAAGTTATATTATACACACTGATCAATAAAAAATCAATAATTTACATTTATTTATAGTTTTTTTTATACAGAACACAAATGTCAAATCATGCAGAAACAGTTTATTGAATTAATCAATCCACAAAGTGTTTCTGTTTCTATGTAATTTTCGATACATTTTTCTTGATAAATAACAGGGCAAAATTATCCCAAAATATCAATAAGTTAGCAAAGTCTGAGCGCATTTTTTAAGAAACGAATGGTCCCTAAAAAAAATTGTTAAATAAATTCAACCCCCAGGAAATGAGAAAGACCACGTATCCAAATGTAACTAAGATTAATTTGTAACCTCAAATAGTCCCACTAAATATAAATTATCCACAGTCATACATACCTCGTGTGAAACACAACGACCGCATCTTAACTTCAAGCAGTGTTTGCAGAAGTAAAGTTTGATGATAGGGGAGCTAAGACCACACGAACATACGATTTGCAGCCGGTTCGACTGCAAAAGCGTCGCCATTTTGTCCCAAAATGAAAACCTGATGACAGGCTGTTCGAAACCACTAGAGGGCGCTATCACCAGAAACCAGTGGAACTTTTTAACCCCGCCCACAAAATAGGAAACTTATTTTTGTGGTGTAGTTTTTAATACTACAATGAGAGAGAAATAGTCCTTCCCTTGTCTTATTGTGTGGGTGTTTTGCTCTATATTGGGTGCGTTCGTTTAGCTTCCCTGGGTCAAGCTAAACGAATGCACCCATTATAATTGCAAACCTAAACTTAAAACCCGACTACTGAGAAAAGGCTTGGCAGTATGGGGGTCGCGGCAAAAAGGTTGGCTGGCAAAAAGTGCATTTTCTTTTCCATTCAATAGTAACCACAAAGCCTAAATCAGAATAAACTATATAGTCAACTTGTGGGTATAAATCTTTTGTAGGAGTGTTGGCTCTGAAAAGAGCGGGTGGTTTGGTCTAGGCGTTCGAACACCACCGACAATTATGACACTAACAAAATAAACCACACAAAAAACTTGCTTTAAAAATAAAACCAGCTCACAACTTTTATTTCTTGAGTAAGTAATTCTTCAAACATGTAATAAAAAAGTACAAGTAATATTAAAAACAGCCTGCAGCAATAGTAGTGACTAAAAAGCCAAGAAAGAACAAAGTTTAAAAAAAAAAAAATTTCAAATAAGTATTTCTTTCATCACCATTCACTCATCTTCGTCTTCAAATATTCCGACATTCCACAAAAAAATCCTCTACCATCTTGGGTAAAAAAGTCAAAGGGCCTTAGGTCGATTTCACAAAGAGTTAGGACTAGTCCTAACTTAGGACTAGTCCTAGGAGATACAAAAAACATAGGCTATGGCTCGTCCTAAGTTAGGACGAGAACTCGTCCTAAGTTAGGACGAGAACTTGTCCTAACTCAAGATAAGACCAATATTAACTCTTTGTGAAATTCACGCCTTGTCACACAAGGCTCTTTTTTCAACTTGGAGCCAACTAACTACAAGGGCATGCTACAGGACCACTTTGGCAACACAGGAGTTATTCTCAAAAAAATGTCTAACGAGCAGTAAGAACAATATGTGAATGACTATTCTTCTTGGAAATTGCCAGCTAAAATGTGAAAATAATGTAGAAAGACACCTCATTAAGATAAAAAGTTTAAAAGACAACTAATTTTCCAGTTTTTTTTTTTGTTTTTAAACTTGCGCCGTCAGTGTCCAAGCCCAATACTTGCTGACTCAATGGTGCTATATTTGTCTGTTTTCCACTTTTGTGTGAAAACTAAACTTATAAATGTACATTGGTTTATAAACATTATTTTAGGACAGGTGCCTCTGGTGTTTAAACTGAAGTATTAATTTTGAAAACCGTGGATTTTGGTTACCTCTGAATTGCTGGTAAAAAACACCTCATGTCACAACGATAAATCTGTTAAAAAAAGTACAAACAACATGCTTGAAGCTATAAAATATTACAAATCTCTTCTTAGTAAGTTAAACATATTTTTAAAGTTACAAAAATAATTTGTAAACAATCTGAGTAAAAAATGCGATAAAAAATAAAAAAGAGTACTTGTACACAAAGCTGCACGAAAGAGCGCAATCCTCCTATACCATAGGGAAATATAATACATGTTACTATTAGTACTAACTAGGATTTTAAACCTGGTTATAGTTTTATTAGTTCAGGTGTGGTCTAACCCTACAGTTTGACCAGGGCTAAGAAGAAATGACAGGATACCAGTCACAAATTGTACATATTTATATGTAACTTAGCATTTCGGCTCGTAGCCTTACTTGCTTTTTGTGCTTAAGCAGCTCTATGAAATTGGGCCCTGGTTAAAGTTTACAATCAGCGGGCCCAACAGAGGGTGCTGCTTAAAGCAGAAGTAGTAAAGCTCACCAACACTTTGCTTTACCAGAACAAGGTTACCAGCCAAACTACCCTGTCATATTTACTATTTGTGACTGGTATCCTGCTCCTTTTTGCTAAGCAGAAAATCAGAAAAATGTTTGTTGAACTCCAACCATGTCTCATTCTCTCGCCGTCTTGCTTAGATCAAGGGATGATCCACAATCCATCTGCGTTCCCAGTTACCATGACGCTCCAACATGGCTTCTCTCAGGTCGTGCTCAGGGCTGCGCTTGCTGACACCTACAGAAACCAACGAAAAAAGACACATTCAGGATAATCTGTTATGTAAAATTTGACTTATTGGATAAATTTTTCAGAATTTGGGAGACTTCTGTACCTGGGCGGAAGGTAGGAAATCGGCCAGGGCTATTTTAGCTTAGTCGATCGAAGACACTTTTCATTATTAACTTCACTGTCTAGGAGTGATTTCTCAAGATTGATAAAATGCAAGTTTTTATTCTCACCAGACGGGATGTCTTCTACTTGTCCGTAAGGAGGGAGAAAAGTCCGGGAATGATCGAGACATCCTCCGCTTGTCCACTCAGCAGACAGCTCCGTCATTTTTCCCGCCACGCTCTGCTGGTTTAGGGGTGTGGCGTAGACTTTCACCTGGGTAACATTCTTGTTGTATAACATCACAACCTTTAAGAATGAGTGGAACCAAATAGAAGATAAAGAAATTGGCAGGAGGCTGGTCTATCATGCTTGTGCTAAGCTGAAATGGATGCTTAGCAAAACTTACAGGAAATAATAGAACTATGTCATTTTCCCTGTGTGGGTGATTGCCAACCTATGAATGTTTGGAAGTAGTTTAGATAATTTTTTCCTTTGGGGATCATCAACTATTTGAGACCGTCATAATCTTGAGATCGCGCTCTTTCGACAGATGGTACATTTAATTTTCTATGTGGTTAGCTAAAGAAACAACCCATTAATTTTTGAGGGTTGTTGCTCGTAGTTTGAGTTAGTATGACGGCCGCAATGGCGAGGGATGCCAGGAGGGAGTTCATTTCTCGGACCACCACAAACTTATGAGAGATTATTAATGTTTTTGACGACTGTCCATACCTTGAGTGGTTCTTTCAGAATGTCCAACTCCGCAACGTCGTGCACCCAGACTGTAACGACACCTGAAGCGTGGATAGCGTACAACTTCTGCATGAGCTCGTTGACTGGTGAGGGGTTATTGACTTCGGAGTACAGACGCTCTTTGACGCTTCGCTTTGGGTCTGGACGGTAGAGGGCTTCTATGGTTGGGACTATGAGAAGAAAAAGGAAGTAATAGAGGTTTTATATACAATATCAGAGGAAAGATGTGTAGAGGTGTAACTGAAATTACCTTTGGTGTAAATGTAGAAAGACAAAATAATTAGTGGAAACAAGAATGACAATAATATTGCGTTCTTTCCTAAGGCCAGTGATTGTCTTCCATAGGCCAACATTTGGTGTAAAAAAACAATAATGCTGAAGAACAGGGAGTAAGTCCTATTTTTTTTTATTCGATTTCTCGAGATATATCTAATTAGTTATTATGATTTAAAGTTGGTTTCTTAATAACGATTAACACCTTTCCCCATTACTTCATTTTATGAGTAAGCACCTGCAAAATTCTGAGGATATTTTTTGTCAGAAAACTCACAGGTCCACTAAACCACCTGTTCATGCATCAATACCTTTTGTTAAGATAAACAAAATATCTTATTGAAAACCGCTGTTTCCCAAACTGGACAAGCCCGAGTTTCTAATAGGCAAACTTGGGCTTGCTTTTAATGGACGTTTAACAGTATGAATTCAATGCCTTTCCTTAAACTACAAACTTGATACCACTTGACTTACCCATGAGTGAGAACAAGGGCGTCTTGTCGATGCAGTGATTGCGGCAGGCTGGGATCTTCATCTTGTTATTGGTCCTGACGTAGAAGTTGGTCTGGTCTTGTTGCTCCAGGAAACCGAAGGGAACCCAGTGAAGGAAGTTGTTGCAGTGTTTAACTTTATCTTCGTAGAAAGAACCTTTCAAATTCGAAAAACAACAAATGGAAAGTTAGCAGTCGGTAAATCGTCGCATTGGTGTAAAAATGTTGCACTTTGATTTTTGCAAATGTGTATATCTCGCATGAATGTACTCCATGCAAAAACTGTGTATCTTGGCACATCTTTTTATTTCTTTTTATTAATTAATTCTGGTTTTGAAGCCAAAGATTCTCAGAAAAGCTCAACTTAATCACTGTACTCCCCAAGAATTAGATATATAAAAAAGACAAGGAAGGAAGTTCCAGTTTTAGATGAGGGAAGAATCCAAAAAAGAATAAACGCATTCTTCATTGGTATTTGCATGTTATTTATAGATTTACATTGAATATCTTTCTGGTATTGAAAACAAAATAAACCTCATTCAGCAACCACCGTCATTACCTTTCTTGCAAGTTGCACAGGCCCCGATGCATCCTTGAAGAGCTTGCAAAACTTCATCTTTATCATGGTAAAGATGCTTGCGTTTTACCTCAACCCAAATACGATCCACCTAAAAAGGTAAAGGTCGTTAAACAATTTTTAATGAGATATAGCCTAACATCACAGGCTGTCGACCCAAATCAACTTTCACCAGGGGAACAATGCCATCTACTTCTGAAGCTGAAAAAATGGTTACCCCCCATCACACTATATAAGGATGTAGTCATAGGTATCATCCACTATCATCGAACCAGGAACACTGGGGCGACCCCTTCTCTTAACGACAAGTGCATTACCTCCAATCTGAAGGATGCATTAATAATGGTTAAGTGTCTTGCTTTAGGACACAAGTGTCACAACTGGGACTCAAATCCACACTCTGCTGAACAGAAACATCAGGCACAATTTCAAAAAGCTGTTAAGCAGAAAATACTGCCAGGCAAATTTCTTTGCTAAGCAACAAATTAGAGGGTTACCAGTCTCAGCATTGGTAACTGTATGGTATTCTGGCTGGTAAGTTTGTTTTGCTAAGCAAGATTATGTAAACTGCAGCAAACTGTGTGGTTATTCACTCTCGCTAAAGTAAATATTATATCCAACCGACTTCATACCTGTTCTTGTCTGTGCTTGGCCGTCTCTCGACAGAATGCAGTGTTGTCTTGAGGGACACACTCATTGCTGTTTGCGGGGGACGTAGTTGTCGTCGCTACATGGCTAAAGTCAGGGCTCTGTTTCTTTGGTTTTACCGATCGCAAACAAGCATCAGTCGGATTAAGCGGATCTACATTGCGACCCTCTGTGAAATAAGAGAATCAAATATTTGTAGGACTAAGAATGAAACTGTAGAATCCACTGAGAAATTACAAGAACTGGGCCTGATTGAGTTTTTGTTATTAAAGAGAGTAAAGATATCAAGAGTTCAGTTCAGTGGGAACAATACATTTCTTCAAAGATTGCGCCCACCATTGTTATTATTACTGCGAGCAACAGCATGGCAGTGACTTTGTACTTTGGTCGGTACGTTCATCAAGCTTGTTAAAACAACACAACATGTATTTAAAGAAAAATTATAACAAAAAGAATTACCCTGGACAAAATAAAGGTTTGAATCCAAGCTTTCTGTGGTGTGCGAATGCGTGTTTTATATTTGAGTGGTCAAACAGCGCTGGCACCTAGGGTTATTTATGTCAAAAAAATTCAGTATAGAGAGGACTACCCCCAAAGTGTCCAGCCTTAATACTTTATCGGGTCTGGCTCAACATGATTGAGGGTTCATTTGACTTCATCTTACCTACAGCTCGTAGTAACCAACGCGCCTGCTCTTTCTTGAAATCTTCCTTAGTCTCACCGGGTCCCAGTAGGCTAGACCTCTCTACCCATGCGTGGAACGTCTTCCGCATGTCAATGAACACAGAGTCTTCATATAAACCTTCAAGAAAACCACAGAAAAAATTCTTAAAATGTAACTCATTTTTAGGCGAGGTTTGTGGTAGTACCATATTTAAATATCTTCGGAGTAGTGTAGGTTCTGAAAATAATTACTGGTTAACTACTCAACAGTTCGATTAGTATGCTCTGATCGTCTTCAAAACTCTTTTTTTGCCAACGCCAAATCTCCCTAGACCTGAACCTGAGAACATAGAATCCTTGAACTGAAACTGAGGAATGTCCATGGAAATATTCTGAAATGTTTGCTTTTTTGGCCAACCCCCTATTTCCCACAACCCCATGATCATTCAGTCCTCACACAAACCCTGAAGAATGTAACAGGACAATTCTTTAAAAATGTAACATCTAAAGGGGAATTACATTCCATCAACAAATCCTAAAATCAGATAAAAACCTGCCTAATCATACGAAAAAACAGAGCGTCTAATGTACTGCCCTCTGCAGCCGCTTCTACTTACCAACTCCAATATTGAATCCCGACTTGATGAACCGAGGGCCGCAGTGAAGAAGTGCTTGTCTCATCAAGCGCTCCGGATGGTGTGTCGATTCGTCCGAATTCATTGGGTCATAGGTCAACTCCATGGACTGGCCCAAGATGGGGGAGCTAAACCGTGGGTCTAGGAAGTTGATGTTGTCGTGCTCTTTGTTGGTCATGAAGGCGTTCAGAACATTAACCTTAACATCTGATGAAGGAAAACCAAAACAAATCAAAATGAACTTGAGATTCTTGGTCAACTGTGACAAAGAGAAAGTTCCCCCAACCACTGTCCGGTGATCAGACTTGCAATCACAAGAAATTGACAAGCAAGCAATCATGAAATTGGGCCCAGGGCACCACGGAAGTTACTGTGGGTGCCGTGGGTTATATCGAGGTCTGCCTTCTGCCTTAAGTAAATCTTAATAAAAAATTAAAAAACTATAAACGAACCTGGATTCCACTTGTTCTCATTGTTGATGATATCCTGGAAGCACATCACAAGGTTTGGATTGAGACGAAAGTACCGACCATTCTCAGATACAAACTGGCTCACTATAGCTGCATCAGAAAGCTTGGCATCCATCTGTAATAAAAATATACTTCTACATTTATTTAGGGTTAAAACCAACAGGATGTGGAGCTTCTGAAATTTAATTTTTGTTTCTAGATACATTTTGCTCATTTCCAATCCGTACCATGTGATCTTTATCAAAAAGCGGCCGGGCACGCTCAGTTCCTTCAAAGCCTTCTGGTAGCTGGTACTCCGCAGCATCTGTTTCCGGTGGCACAACAACCAGCAGTTCTCTATGAGGGAATGTTACCAGTGTGGCCGAGCTACCGGCTTGTTTCTTGACTGCCACAAAGATGTGATCACCTTTTTGTTTTGAAAGAAAGAAAACCATTTTTAAATTTTGTGTTCTTTGTTTATGAAGTAAACGCAAGTGCTCCTTTAAAGGCAGTGGACACTATTGGTAATTGTCAAAGATTAGCCTTCATAGTTGGTGTATCTCAACATATGCATAAAATAACAAACCTGTGAAAATTTGAGCTCAATCGGTCATCGAATTTGCGAGATAATAATGAAGGGAAAAACACCCTTGTCACACGAAGTTGTGTGCGTGTGGATGGTTGATTTCAAACCTCAAGTTCTAAATCTGAGGTCTCAAAATCAAATTCGTGGAATATTACTTTTTTTCTCGAAATCTATGGCACTTCAGAGGGAGCTGTTTCGCACAATGTTTTATACCATCAACCTCTCCCCATTACTCGTCACCAAGAGAGGTTTTATGCTAATAATTATTTTGAGTAATTACCAATAGTGTCCACTGCCTTTAATTTTACTTAGGCCTCATGCAACTTCCTTATTTGCATTTTTACTGTAAACACTTTGTGGGTGCAACCTTAAGGCCTTTCTTGCCTTCCAGTTCTAAGCACCTGGTTTGATTCGGGGTACTATGTGGATTGAGTTTTCACTCTCTGCCTGACTGCGTGGGTTTTCCCTGGAATAATAATTCTCAGGGGTTTTCCTAAAACTTTAAACTGAAAGTGATTAACTTGTCCGCTGTTCTGGGAGTCCTTGGCTCCACACCCAGAATAAGTCAACGAATTCGTTGGTTTTTTCCTAAAATGAATCTCAGGTTTCCTCACACATCTAAAACTGAAACTTCCCTCCTTGCCTTCTCTCCATAGGATTCTTGACTAGTACAATGATCAAGTTTGCTTTTCTGAGAGTCATTGGCTCACAACCAGAATACATTCAATGAATTGAAATAAATTGGTGAAAAAGAAAGCATTTGCCTTCAATACCTTTGTGCTCCACATAGTCAGAAGCAGCACATGTAGCCAGTCCGGCTAAACGATCAAGCTTGGTCGTGTCCTCATCGGACAATGCTAGCTTGGCTGCACGTCCTTCGTAGTGAAGCGAGTCGTCTGGTTGGTCGCCTTCTGGGTATGTGCTGCCCTCATGTGGTTCATCCCAGGCTTCTATCACCAACAACTTCACTGTACAACAAGAAAGGACAAATTTGGGTTTGAACCTACTACCTCTGGACTAACGTGCCGGTGCTCTACCAACTGATAAAATCCCAGCCAAAATGCTCGGGCCACCCACTCGCAACATAACAACAAATATTCCCTGACCACATCCCCCTGACAAACATTCTTTCCCCCGTCCCTCGCTCAATGTTGATTGGAAGGCAGAAGACGGCTCAAGGAGAGCCAACATTGACAAGGACCCAACTTGACATGGCTGGGATTGTAGCTCTACGTTTGGAGTCACCCTATTATTTTTGTCAATATCTTTGCTCAAACACAAACAACTTAACAAACAAACAAACAAACAAACAAACAACAAAACAAACAAACAAACAAATGCCTCAATTACCTCCGGGCCATTCCTCACTGACGAGTTTCGCCAAGGTTTTTAAAGTCATCATTAAGCGTACAGCCATGGTCCGATCAGCACACCTGAGTAGAGAGGATGAACCAGCCGTACAATGTAACGAATCTTGTGTTTAACTTTTTATTACACACAATCATCCCCACCCTTGCAACACAAAAATTGTAGTCCTGGGTGCAGAGAAACAATTATGGTTATTGCAACTTGAACAATCTTTGAAAAAGCAGGAAGTTGTAAACTGTGCTCAAATGTTTAAGCCCTCTTAACAAAGGTCAATGCAACATAAGCGTGGCCTTATATAAAATTATGTGCCTGCACACTCCCTATTGCAGAGAAACAATTATGGCTATTGTAACTTGACCTACGTTTCCAAAAGCAGGAAGGTGTGAACTGTTGTCAAAAACTTGAAAGCCCCCTTTATGAGGTCAATGCAACATAAAGCATGGCCTTACATAACACCTTCTGCCTATACCCTCCTGTGTGCAGAGAAACAATTGCGGTTCACTGACCTGCTGTTCAGATTAAAACCCTTCATGTGCTCCGTGCAGTCTACACAAAGCCTATCCAGCTCACCGCACCAAGCTGAGGTTCGCTCCTCGTTCTTAAAAGCGATCAGTCTTCCGGGGTACTGGGTCAAACTGCATGATTTAAATAATAAATAAAACAAATTAAGTAGATTTATTCATAACTATCACAAAAATTACCTTAATAATCAGAAAATATTTATTGCACTTGGATCGCTTTTCCCCTTATCCACCCCGAAAAATGGGCATACCTCAAACAGGGAATAGGCACCTCTGCTTTGGTGTAGGGGTAAGCGATGAAACCTTGGGTATTCATGAAAAGTGCAACCAGAAGCCCCTGGAATAGGAACACAGTGTGAAAGGACGCTGGGGTAACCTTGGGGTAAAAAAGTCCTGAGGCATCCCCAGGGCTGTATTCCACAGGGATAAGAGATGGAAAGGGCTTAAGATGTCATACTGACCGAGCGAAATCTGTGACGTTGCCTCGGGTTATGGGGTGGTCAATTTTTCCAACTGTGGCCTCGGGATTCACCGCATCAGGTGGAAAAATCTGACCGCTGGACATAGATTCATCAGCTGGACATAATGGCATCTTAGATGAACCTGACAAAAATGAAAAATTTACATAAGACTCAACTAGTAATAGAATATCAAAAGAAACATAATTGCTTCTATTCACACAGGAGTGAGAAAGCTACAAGGGAATGTCAGGATGGTCATGCAGAACTTGTTTGGTTGTGGGTTTGAATCGCAAACTGTGACCAGTGAAAAGAATTCACAAAACAATTACCAGAGGAGGTCTTGAACCAACAACCTATGGATTACTGTGCTGGCGCTCACAACTGAGCTACTTAGCCCTTATGTTGGTGGTGTCCCTTTTTTTGTATTTCTTTGATGGGTGCATCCAATTGAATAGCTTCAAATTCCATTTAAGCCACCATCCCAAAGGTGAGAATGAGAGGGAACAAAATAGTCTGGTTCCTCTTCTTCAACAGAAAGAGTAATGGATGTCATTATCAGGGAATCACACGATTGCATTTTTAATTCAATACAATTTCTATTACCATAAACAGCGTCAATACTATCCCATGCTATCTGCTGGATTTCGTTCGCACTTAACGTTGAATCGTCACCAGCCGAGAATATCGGACCATCCTCGCTGCTCCCCTGAACTCGAATCTCAAAAGTTTCCTCGAACACAACAATCCCGATATCACGATTGGCTCTCTGGAAAACAGCATTTAGACGATGAGATGCATGGGAAAAAAAATATAAAAAAAAAGTGAGTATATTTACGAGAGTAAAATCTTGGCAGTTTACCTGAATCGACTTCCACAAGGGGCATGTTTTATAAATGTCATAAAATATGTACATAAATGTTCAGAATGTACCTGGAATATCGGAACACAGAGCCGCACAGCGATGCCGACAACATCTGCCATGGTAACTGTCATCCCTGGTTCCAATCCAACCAGTGCAGCTGAGCCAGTGCTTCTGTATGTCAAAGAGGTGTCAGCACTACCGCCGGTAACCTGCAGTGGTTGGTACCCACTTTGAATAACAATCTGCGGAAAAAGAATCCCGTGTTAAGTTACTAAAAAAACAAACATAGAAGAGTGCTCGGAGGGTACCCCCGGTACTCGTTTTGTATTATCGTCTTCCCAGAGTGTACTGATGCAAGTTCATGGTCAGGAGCGTGTTGTCAACTCCCCTACGCCATGTTGTTTACTCAGTGACCCACAGAGACCAGGGTCCAATTTCATAGAGCTGCTCAGTGCAAAAATTTGCTTAGCATGAAATTGCTTCCTCAATAAAAACAGGATTACCAACCAAATTTGTCACTGGTATTCAGCTGTTGTTTGCTTATCCTGACAATTACGTAAACAATTTGGTTGGTAACCCTGTTTTGATCAAGGAAGAAATTTCGTGCTAAGCAAATTTTTGTGCTTAGCAGCTCTAAGAAATTAGGCCCTGGGCCAAATTTCATGAAGCTTGTTTTAAAAGCACAAAAGCTTGCCAAGTTGCAGTACCTTTTCATCATTCTGAGATACTTCGTTCTGAATTTTCTGAAGGCACTGCAAGAGAAAAGGGTTTGCTCGGAAGTAGTTGGTCTCCGTCGAGATAAAGTCTCGTACAAAGAAGTTTATGGAGAGTCTCTTGTTGATGATGTGCATCGAGTCGAACAAGTAGCTCCCTGCAATGAAAGAAGCATCATACGAAAGCCTTCAACTACTGATCCACAAACAAGGGACATTGGGTTTATTGTGACAGCTGGAGAAATATCTTGTTACATGTAATTCATGAGGGACAGGGAGATGAGGGGGCAACTCAGCCGTAACATCATTGACCGAGGACACCACTCGAAATAGAAGATAAAACATCAAATGTGTGTCCTTAGGCAAAGGCGTTACAAAAATAATATATATACATAGTTTCTTCTCTGCACACAGGAGTACAAAAGCTAAGGGAATGCCAATGATAGTCCTGCAGGACTTGTTTTGTTGTGGGGTTATAAACTAGACAGTTAGACTCATTCAGTTGTTGGCCAAGTGCCAAGCTACACAATGCGGGCCAGTGGTGCCTGGTTCGAGTCCTACCTGTGTCTTCATGGTCGTTCAGATCTAGTACACTTGGGTCAAATTGAGCTTCATCGATAGACAAGGAATTCAATTCCTCTCCACTGGGAAAAGCTATCAACTCTGTAAATAGAAATGGAGCACTATTAATGACCTTTAAATGCGAAGTATACCTTTGGGTTTTGGAATCGTTCCATGGTTTTAATCCTAGATGCAATGGGAGACTTTTGGGACGCTTGGTGGCAGCAGACTTGCCAGGTAAAATCCAATGTTCTCGGTCATGTGCACACGCTCAGAACAACATAAACAATGGAAATTTACCTGGTAAGTCTGCTGCCACCTAGTGTCCCAAAGTCTCCCATAACTAACCTTTAAACAACTTTCATTTTTAAATATTGCTGAAAACGGTTATGTCTACGTAGGAATAATAATCGTGATTGGAATAAACAATCTGAGAAACATTTCCTGCAAAAACATTTCTCAGATCCAAATGTTTTTGAATCCCTCCCTCTAAAGCAACATTCCTTTGAAGAATTTAATTTTATATATTTTAAACATTATCAACAGACTCAATGCTTTACCAAGTAAGTTTTTATGGTCATAAAGTTTCTGTAGTTACCAAAGGTATGCCTATACCCTCCCTTTATCCCCCTGTTTATTGTGACTATTTGTGTTCCTGGTTCCCTAAAAATAGACAAGAAACTTCCACAACTGACTTTTATCAAATCTCTCTTCATAATTTTGCCTATAAATCAGCATCAGAGTTGACAAAAAAACAAACAATGACCCAATCTTCACAAATGTGTGGGCAAATTAAAATTTTCTCTCTCCATTTATGTTTTTCCACTTCACTGCTTATATTACACAAAGTCACCTGTATGTTTGTTGAGTTGTCATTTTAGTCTTCGAGAAAGACTCTGCTATGGTCGAAACATCAGGCCATTAAAAATTTGTTTGCAAATTCAATTTAATTAAACTGACTATTGACATTCGAAAGAGTGATGGAATTTCTGTAAATGAAAAAGTTTCTCATGTTGGTTTTAATCAGTAACCGAATCAATCATGAATTACATCAGAATCTTGTTGATGAAGTTTTTGCTGGTAATTTTACATTGCACCAACAAGCTTCATTGTGAATCTATGGGTGGTTGACAAGCTCTTTTGGCTAGTAGGTTCACAACACTCTTTGGAGCAGTACCTTTGATTAGCACCTCTGTAACCTCTCTCCCATTGTAACCACCCAAAACAAAATAATAATGAAAAGGAACTGTTTGTGCATTTTATTTGTTGACATGTAACTAATGGCAACCTTTGATGCAATCCACAATAGTGGTTTGGTTGGATGCTGTCACACAATACATGTGCATGCTTTGTTGGACTTTAATGGCGCATTAATAGATTAGCCATGGTCATCTGGGCAAGTGGACTCTGTGGTCTGTTGTACTTTTCTATATGTGGGGCCTTGGCTCTGGCTCAGCGTACTGATGTTCGTGCAATGCGCACTGCTCCAAAATGCAGGTTAAAGGCAGTGGACACTATTGGTAATTTATAAAAATATTCATTAGCATAAAGCCGTACTTGATGACGAGTAATGGAGAGAGGTTGCTGGTGGTATAAAACATTGTGAGAAACGGCTCCCTCTGAAGTGACATACATTGCGAGAAAGAAGTAATTTTTCACGAACTTGATTTCAAGATCTCAGATTTAGAATTTGAGGTCTCGAAATCAACCATCTTAATGCACACAACTTCGTGTGACAAGGAGTGGGTTTTTTTCCCATTATTATCTCGCAACCTCGACGACTGATTGAGCTCAAATTTTCACAGGTTTGTTATTTTATGCATATGTTGAGATACACCAAGTGAGAAGATAGGTCTTTGTCAATTACCAATAGTGTCCAGAATCTTTAAACAAACATGTATCCATACAACAGATAAAGCACATTATTTCATTGAGATCAAAGCGCTGAAAAGAGCAAAATAAATGGAACTACTTAAAACTACAACAAGTCAAATTACATCTGATACAAATGAGTTTTAAGAAGTTTTAAAGGTCAAGCTGCGTACATTGCTAAAATATTTGAATTTGATTTTGAAACATCAGAATTTGATTTTGAGGCTATCGAATTCAGGCATCCGAAAGCACACAACTTCGGGTGACAAGGGGCTTTTTTCGTCAATAATTATCTCGCAACTTCGACCACCAATTGAGTTCAAATTTTCACATGTTCGCTATTTTACAGTCATTATATAATGTTTAGATACACCAACCAAGTGAGAAGACTGGTCTATGACAATTACGGAAGGTGTCCAGTGTCTTTAACAACAAGTTACCAGCTAAAATTCCATAGCTCACATTGTTGCAACTGGTGCCCCACTGATCCTTTGCTCTAAGAAAATTAGAGGAAAGAAATTTGCCATGGCAGTGTTTTCTTGCAGTTTCAAGTAAAAAACGGAACATGCACTCTTTTTTAAACGTCGTAGCTAAATTTAACCAGCGACAAGACAATTCAATAAAACGATGCATGGCAACTATAGTTCCTGGATCACTACATACAGGACATGGAGGAAGGAAGTGTGTGATGATTTATTACAAATGGCGTCTGTCATGCGATAGTAAGTTTTGAAGTAAATTTAACTTTTAGTTTTACCATTAAAAATACATTGGTCCACGATGGCCTTACATCTGTGTGGGACCTCTCTTTCTCAATGATTAACTGCAAAAATTTCACGTTTAAACAGTAAATCAGACTTACCAGCGGAAGAACACACAATAAGGGAGACAAATGCTAGCAACGTCACCCCTACAAACATCGTGAAATCGCACTTTTCCTGATGAAGCTGCGCTAGCTGGACTTTGACTGCTGAAAACGAAACTTCTGCTCTCGCAGTTAGGAGCGAGCTCGAATGTTTGTTTGCAGACACTCTAGTAAAATCTAAATCCTTTATCAACGGCTATTGCATGTGTGCTATAATTTCAAACATGCAATTGTCAACGGTGCGGAAGAGAAATCGAGGGACTTCCCCTAATACGCCTCTCTTCGGGTACTACGTGCTTTAAAATACTTATGCACGACGTCAAAAGTCTTATCCAAAACGAGGCTATGGGCCCACTTCCCCCATCACTTGCAGTGGCTGCGCCCATCGCCTCATTTTGAGATAGCATTGTACGTACCTCATGCATAAATGTTAAGAGAGGCGTATAGACACCATAGAGCTATATAATAAGACCTTTATATAGCTCTATGATAGACACCCATATATCCATTATGTGTTTTGATTGGTCCGTGATGTCACTGCATTTAGTTCACTGCATTTTATCCAATGATGTCATTGTATCCAATGGAATCACTAGATATGAATAGCAAGTACCTGTCTTGTATAAAGATAAAGACTGGGAGGCAGGCGGGGGGGGGGGGGGTGGGAGTCTACTAAAGAGCATGTACTATGTAAGCACAAAACTTGATAAGCACAGAAAAGTATTGCTTAACAGAAATAGGTTACCAATCAAAATTACATTAAGATTTCATTGTTGAGACCGTGCTTAGCAGAGAAATTGCTAAACAGCTTTATGAAATTGGCCCCTTAAATAAGTTGGTTCAATGGTTAATTGGCTCAGCCCAACTAATTATAATAAAGCATAAGACATGTGTGCACTTTTTATATAAAAGTTCCTAGTTTTCATTTGAGATCCTGCTCTGATGAGCAATCTGAACGCAAACGTGTTGAGCAATGTGTTTCTGATATAAAGTTATGGATGACCAATAATGAATTAAAACTCAATGATGATAAAACAGAACTGCTCATAAAAACGTCTAAACATATCTACATTCATTTCACAGATCGAGTGAACAACAACACAATTTGTTTTATTAGGAGAAGATGTACACGTACTTAAGTTACAATTTTATTATTATTCAGAAAGACAAGGCAAGGTAGTACATTTCTTCAGACATGAGAAGTCTCCCGAAAAATCCGAACAATCTACTCCACGGTAGTAGAATATTGCAGGACAGTCCTCTAAAATATAAACTCTACCTGGCAAGTAGATCACGGTGTTTACCGCAAACCAATAATACAGACAAAGACTTTATGATATCAAAATTAATTTTTTTGTTTTGTCTGTTATCTCATTTATTTTCCAAAATAAAATAAATTTACAAAATAATTTACATAATAATAAAACCATAAGGGAAACTGACTGGGCATTCTTTTAAGATTTTGGGTTGAACAAAGAAAAAAATGACTATAAAGCTAATCTTTAAATCAAGTCAGTAATTGTTAAGCGCAGTGTAGTTACGGGGACGGTAAACTCATCCTTGAGCCCAATGTGTGTGTGGTTAGAGCTGACACGCGCTACTATCCTACGACCGTTGCATGCATGTATAATCGCGCTGTGACTGCAGCATGAACGGCAGAATGTGTGTTTGTAACATGCAGTGCTAACGACTTGTCATAAAGTAAACTATAGCGCAGGATTTGAACCAACGAATCTAGAGTCAATTTGTCTTTGCAACCCTCAATCTGAAATAATTTAACCACAAGAACAAGGCCATCCCAACCATTGGTGGCCCATCCAGGAAAACTATGACTAAAACTACAACTACAGAAATTTGAATATTGATAAACTTCCCAAAATCAAAACATCCCGTAATAAAAACATCAAAAAGACAGAAGATTAAGAAGGAAAAAAAGGAATTTCACAAAGAACTGCGTTTTAGAAAGCAATTTGCAAATTTAGAGTATATTATGCATAATGTGTTTGTTTAGTCCAAACAAAATTGATAAATAATGTTTGGTGAATGAAAAATGACGTCATAGATTACTCAACGGGGAAGCCTTGACCAAACCTGGTGTGATTTCAGCAACTGACGAACAACCTGACGATAATTAATGGAAAGACAAAAATATAATTTGTTTATATAGTCATTATTCTGTTTATATCATTGTTGTTTCAATGTTCAAATTAACTTCGCGGGATTAAACGTTAATGGATTTTTACCAGTCAGTGCCATTGCCAAGCTGAACTCGTCTTTCAGAATATCCAGAACATTTTTTACTCCTGCCTCGCCCTGAAATAAAAAATAAACAAAAGAGCATTAATTAAAAATGTATTGAATGAAATATGGAAACTGCACCACATCCCTTTCAGTGCGTACTTTTAACGATTCCCATTTGAAACTTTGTTTAAAATGACCGTAATATTACTTACATTGTAAGCGAGACCCCAGAGTGCCGGCCTACCGATGAAGACGGCTCTAGCCCCCATGGCCAATGCTTTGAGTACGTCGGTTCCTTTACGGACTCCACCATCGAGATAAACCTCAATGTTTGAACCTTTTACTGCCTCGACCACCTCTGATAATGAATCTATCTGTAATGAAGAATACCACAATAACAACGTATCAACGATCTAGGTGCTTAAGTTTATTTCTGAATACGATCATTGAATGCAACATTAGTCTGTATTTTCATATTTTAACATGTAGCAATTATAAAAGCAGATCCGACAAGTGATAGTTATACCAGAAACATTACTTTACCGTTGCAGCTACGCCATCCAACTGCCGTCCGCCGTGATTGGAAACTAAGATACCAGCAACACCGAGGCTTGCCGCCATCTTGGCACACTCAGCTACAAGAAAAACGAAAACTTATTACATTAGAACAAAAGACTTTTTGGGAAACTATGGGGCAGCAGACTAGCCAGGCAAATCAGTTGCATCAGAATTAATGCGCATGTTTAGCATCTATGGAAATTTACCTTGCATTTCTGCTAACACCTAATGTTCAATAGTAATGTAGCTCCACTATTGTCTTAAATTCGGAATCGCCATTTGACTCGAAAACAAAATAATGCTTTTGAGACATCATGTATTAATGAAGTGTTCATCGAATGTTCTTTTAGCTATCTCAAATTCTCAAGAACTTCATTGGCATACTCAAGAAATGATTGGTTAAGCAAAGATTGAGCCATTCGTATAGAAATTTGAAGAACAGAATATTCGGGCAATTTGGCGCGAGTTTTATTTGATATAAATTTTGTCCCGAGTATTTCTGCCTCGCAGAGATTGTTACAAAATTTAGCTGAGATGCTCTTTCGGAAGTCTGCTCGTTTTTGCGTGAGTTTTTCAATGTAATTTAGCAGCGAAGTTAAACTATTTTTATGTTCACACGGTCAAAAAGTTAGCTACAGTGAAATAAGCTACTCGTGTGAACGAACCCATTGTCTCTCACCTGTGAGTATGCCTTTGAGAATGATAGGCAATGACGTCACACCCTGAAGCCATTTGATGTCAGCCCAGGTACATGCAGGGTCGAACATGTTCCACTTAATCAAAACTGACCGGCTCGATTCACCGGGACTAACTAGCTGCGGCAACCTATTTTCCAAAACAATTATTTCAGTACCCATGAGTTTTCCTTCTCATTTCTGAGTCGTTAAAGGCACTGAACACTATTTTTTGTAATTACTCAAAATAATTGTCAGGACAACAACTTACTTGTTGACGACAATGGAGAGTTATTGATATAATTATTATAGTATAAAATCATAAAGAAGTTTTTTGAGAAACGAGTAGTTCTCACGTGCTCCTCTGTTTTGAACACCCCAAAAACATTCGCTGCGAAAATTCGTTTCGCAGATGCCAGAAGTATGAACCGGGCTTAAGTTTTAAAATTTAGCTTTGACAAAAAAGGGTAGAACTTACGATAGATGTGCAGGTAGTGTTTTTTTTTTCCTACTTTGTATTTTACCGGTGCAGGGCTGGTCCACGGTCACTACTAGTGCCCTGTACCGGCCGGACGCAATGACTCGCTTGATAATGTTCTCGGTCATCTTTCTGTCAACTAAGATGTTGAGTTGCATGAAGAGAAGGGTTTCTTGTGGAACTGATGCTGCCACGTCTTCAATGGATGTATTGGCGAACATACTTAAGATCATCACGGTACCAGTGCTGGCTGCGGCTGTGTGGAAAATTATGGTACAAGTATCAAAAATAAGCCAACTGCTCGAAGTTCCAGGTTCGTATTTTTGTGAAGCTATATATATAGGGATGTATGTTTGTTCACTCGTTTACTGGTGTTCAAAGTGTTGTGTATTTATTGACTTATAGTGTGTTCGCATTGGTAGAGAGTGAGCATGCAGTCTAGAACCAGCGACAGAGAAGTAAACTTGCACCTATTTCAACAGTTTGCGCTCGTGCAGTGGGTTGCCACTAAGGCCTTTTGACCTCTGTATAGCAAGAGAGACAACTGAAACGAGAAGTAAATAAATATAAGTGGGTGAACTTTTCAGCTAATTCCTTTTGACATGCTAAACAATTTCCAATATTTTATTTGAAGACATTGCAACGCTAGGTGGCAGCAGATTTACCAGGTAAATTTCCATTGTTCTGAGCACGCGCACAAAGCCAAAAGTAATGTAAGTCTGCTGCCACCTTGCGTCTCTAAAGTCCAAAATTTACTACGCATTTCATTGCTCTTTTTCGTACCTCTAGCAGTTGCCTTTTCTCCATCTTTATGTATGACCCCATGGCTGGAAGTCGGACTGACCCCTACCGGAAACTCAATGGCATGACCCAGGATGCTCGTTCGGGTCACACGGTGGGATACGTCACGCAAGCATCGTGGTCTGAGCCGATACCTATCATACAGTAAAAACACACAATTAATTCCTAGCAAAGCAAAGAGCAGGTGGTTCCCGCAATATAATATCTCGTTTGTACTTGTACTTTATAGACTCCAAACCAGCAGTTCTACACGATATCATATTATTATCCGTCTGTCGTACAACCTACTTAACAATAGACTTGTACTACCCCTCTTACGCCTGCGACCATATTCGGGGCAGGCATAAGTAATGAGCCAGTTGGCGATACGTACTGCAGCTGTATAAGGACTTCTCAAGTCTAACGATTGACAAACAACACTTGCCCATGTATCATAATACATTTGTATAGAACACAACATAATGCTTGACATTTTTCAGTCTATCAAAAATGAGCAGGGTACCAGTCACAAGTTGTACATGTGACATGGTAGTTTGAGTGGTAACCTTATTCGGGTAAGCATTGGGTGCGTTCGATTAGCTTCCCTGGGTCTACCCCGCGGTGCTCACTCGGGTGATGAGCTCCTGACAAGAACTAAACGAACGATCACTCACCGCTCACCGCTGACGTCATGCACCTGAAAAGTTTCCGTATGGCGCCACCACTTTTTCATTCGAAATAAAATAATATAGTATCTAATTTACCTGATTGATATATCCCTTTTTGTAAAAATGAGTGAAAAAGTGGTGGCGCCATACGGAAAGTTATCCATATGAAATTGGGCCAAGGTTGATGACCCTCAGTTAGGACCATCTTTGAGAAATCTCCCCTGAACTGATCAGCTCCAAACAAAGCAATCTAAATTTCTTTCTTCGTATTTCTCAATAGCTGCAGCAAGCGCTGGCACAGTGATGATCTTAAGTATGTTTGCAAATACACTTCTTGAAGACGTTGCAGCATCAGTTCCCGAAGAAACCCTTCTCTTCATGCAACTCAGTTTCTTGAAGGACAGATCGATCACTGAAAATGTCGTCAAGAGGGTCAATGCGTGTGGACGGTTCAAGGCAATAGCAGTGACAATTGACCAGCCTTTTAGTGGTACAAAGCTGTCAAGAGCCACCCATGCATCCGATGTCAAAGCTGTCAAAGAGCTGAAGTGAGTAAATTAATGACAACATCATCTTTTGGGTTCGGGAACTTTTTTTTTTAATAGGGTGAGGCAGGAGTTAGAAAGGTTCTGGATACCCTAAGAGACGAGTTCAGTTTGGCAATGGGGCGGACTGGTAATAACCCATAGAGTTTTTATTTTGAAACGAAGTTGAGGTCGACGCATTGAGTACAAAAAAATGATTCAAACAATTTATTACAAAAATTATATTTATGTTTTCCCTTTTAACCTCAGGTTGTTCGTCAGTTGCTGAAATCACACCAGATTTGGTCAACGCTTCCCCGTTGAGTAGTCTGTGACGTCATTTTTATTTTGCTTTCCAAAGCTCATATATGAAATCATTGTTATTGTTATAAAATGTTAATTTCGTTTGCAATTTGTTGGCTTAACAAAAAGATGTATTATGAATCATTTAACATTGTAATAATAATAATAAAAATAATAAAAAACATTTATATAGCGCCAAATCAATTGTAGTACATTTCAGGTTTATTTCGTTTATGGGGCCTTGCAAAATAGGAAAACTATTATTGTATATAATTTCCATTGGTGATACTGTTGTTCCATGTTCTGTTAATTTTTAATAATCTTTTAAAATTGTATATAATATAATCGATTAAATTATAGTAACGCTCTTATCAGTTATTTAATAGTATTATCATATTGACTTAAAAACATATAAAATCTAAAAACAAATATATTATATAATCAGATAAGGGTATAATGTAAACCTTGCAACTTGTTTTCTAAAAGTTTTCTTTCTGTCAGCATTTTTGTCTTTTGTCTTCTAGATCTATTTTTTGTAAAAATTATTATTACTAAAATAATTAAGTAGAATTAGAAAGCTAGCAAAAATGAGCAGGATACCAGTCACAAGTTGTACATGTGACATGATATAGTCTGAGTGGTAACCTTGTTATGGTAAGCATTGTTGTGCAACTGCTTAGCTAGTTTTATGCTAAAGCAGTTCTATGAAATTGGCCCACGGTCGACCCCAATGTTGCAAAAAAGGTCTGGTGACCGGTAAAATCTCTGAAACAGTTATGAGAAAATAAAACCCATACCTCAGGAAGGCTTTGACGTTGTCTCGAAGTGTCTGTTCCCCATCAGCCCCATCGGTGTAGTACCCATATTCCACCGCCGACAATCCCTGCTTTAAATACGGCTCAAAATCAGCAACACAGACGAGCTCCGACTGCGCCATCTTTCGTAAACTGTTAAGTATTGACTTCTGCAACAGCATAACCAGTGACGCAGGAAGGAGCTCTACATGGCGGTGTAAATATCACCATTGTGCAATTTGACCCTTAGACAACTAATTTGCCGTCACACTTCGAGAGTCACGAATAACGCCATTTGTGTGCCCATCTCCTCCGAGATTTATTTAGTATTCAAGGGTTACAATTTCAGTTGGTAGACACTGCCCTGTAATAACAAAGGTCGTTGGTTCGAGTCCCCCTGAGTGTACAGTGCTAACACACATCGGTGTATAAATGGGTGAAAAACCAAATGAATGTTCTTTATCCCCCATGCAATACTGTCCGCTCCGGGGCTATGCAAAAACCGTCCGGTGGACATGTACATGACTGTACATGTACAGTGCGCGCGTAAGCGAGCGCGCATGCACTGAATCTACGTATTATATGCAGCATGAATATTCACGGTATTTTATGATTGCAGCGAATACCCAACTGCCGAACATTTCCCATGTCATTCATGACATGCACTGGAGAACGTTTTCCGTCGACCTAGGGCGTTTACTTTACTGCAATGACGGTTTTGCACGGGGCGGACACAACTGCATAATGGAAATGTGTCCGGGCGGCAGGGAGACTTTTTGAAAGCTCTGCCACTAGAGGGCAGCAGACCTACCAGGTAAGGGTGCACAACTCCTATAGCAAACAATGGTAAATGGTAAAAATTCAAAAATACTCAAACAATAATTAGAAGTCTCTCAGCCTCTTGAAAATTAAATCAGATACATTGTCATACAACTAAACTTCAGATTTCTTCTCAATTTTTGGTAGGTCAGCATTTTGGAATTTTTGAAGTTTTTTCCAGAACAGTTTGGTTTAGGCTGGCATTGTGTTATGAAAAACAAAATACAGTTTGGCTAAATCTAAATACAAAATCAAAAACACGCCAAACACAGGGTATTTGCTGTCAGTGACCGTCACTCATGCACCTCCTATTCCTAAGGTGTTGACATATTACCTGGTGAAGAGCGCCCTCTCTTGGTGATTGGCAGATAGTCTAAAGTTTCCCAGCAGCAGCGTCCGGTCGGACACGATTGCATATGCAAAACCGTCCGGCGGACAATATTGCATATGCTATAATGTCCTCCGGATAGTATTGCATAGAGGACATAATTTCATGCGACACCGGATCGTTGTAACCTCGTTGATACATAGAAAAGCCATGCTTCGATCCCACGGTATCAAGTACTGTTATGTACCGTCCGGTATAGTAGGCCTATCTATGCAGTTCGTGACTCGTTCAGAGCGGGGAGGGGCAGGTCAGTGCGTAAAAGAGCCTGGGTCAAGGCTAGCTGGTCGTATACAGAATTATAAAAGTCACGTACACGGTTGGTGCGCCCACTTTAAAGATTTTTTTTTTTAATGAGCCGCATGCAACCTCACACTCACAACTTTGGCTGCTCAACATTTTTATCGTGTAGAGAAAGGGCTAGAACAGAACCACAACAAAATGGCAGCAGAATTTGACCCCATCTGTGTTAGAGACTTTGAGCCGTATTTAAAGCGAGGCGTGTCGACTTTCTGGAGTGACTATTACAGCTATGGGGCCGATGAGGGCCAGACGAACCGAGATAATGTTCAGGCGTTTCTGAGGTAGGGATCCCGCCTAAATACAACGAATAAAACTGTCACAGATAACGAGTTTCAGTCAACATGATGCGAGCTATTCTTATTCAAATCAATGTATTCGTGTGCATTTGTGTGATTACTTTGTCAGAATGACGGAACAGAAAACACCCAACAGTGACTTTTACCGTAAGGTTCTTTTTATTGCAACGTCACAGCCTGGGTTTTGCTAATCGTGGTTGGAAAACTATGGAAAGTCAAATAAACACACACACAAAAACTCAGTCAGCTACTGATTGTGACAATGTGTTATCACATAATCCACCATAGTACTGAAAAGGAAATGTTTCCGTAGGCCTATGCCACCACTTTTTAATTTTGTTATGAAATAAAATAGTATCTAATTTACCTAAATGAGGTATTCGTTTTTGCAGAAATTTGCAAGAGGTGGCAGGATAAGAAATGATTTCCATTGAATATGTAAAAAAAAAAAAAAAAAAAAAACACGATCATTGGGGTATTTTATTTTATTTAAAGTTTGCAGGAAATATTGAAGCTTTTGGCTAGATTACCTGTTAATAAGATTGAGTGTTTTACCAGAGCAGGTGGTTGTTACTAACATTCGGCTGTCCATCCAACCAGCTCGGTTTCTTAAGCAACAATTGAAAGGTCTAAAGTGTAGGGTAAGAAGTGACCTGGACGAGTGTCACGTGGGCTAGATTCACTTTTATGGACCCAACTTCATAAGGCACTTGACACTATTTGTATTTACTCAAAATACATTGTTAGCATACAAACTTACGTGGTGACGAGCAATGGGGAGCTGATGGTATCAAAAAAAGGTCATTAAAATGCCAACATGGCCTATATAAATCCTAAACAATGAATTCAGTTTTGCTGGCAACCTTTTTAGAAGAAATTATTACTTTCAAATTGTTTTTAGGTATCGCTTTCGACCTCGGTACTTCCGGGACGTATCAACTCGTGTGACCAGAACGAACATCCTGGGTCATGACATTGAGTTTCCGGTAGGGGTCAGTCCGACTGCTTTGCATGGGGTCATACATAAAGATGGAGAAAAGGCAACTGCTAGAGGTATAAGACTGGTACTGGTATGACTAGTACTGTAACCCTATTGGTCAGTTTTAATATTAACATATTGGTCAGTTTTAAATAATGTACTTTTCATAATCTTGGACGGCCACAGCATAAAATTAGACAGACGGACAAGGTTGTCTTTCTCTTTTTGGGGAGAGAAAACATTTTCGAAAGATTGAATCTGCAGGGGTGGATTTCACAAAGACTTCAGTCTTATCGTAGGACGAGTTACTCGTCCAACTTTGGACTATATCCTTATGTTTTACCTTTGGATTTGGGGATTAACCATTCGATTGGTTTATTGAAGTACAACATAGATAATGGGCCAGATAAATAAAAAATAGCATTTGCTTTTACATGTCTGTTGCTCAAATCTTTATAAATAAAAGTAAGCCTTAATATTGCTAGTAATTGGTCGAACTAGTATCGGTAAAATCAATGCTTGAGGGACTCTTCTTATTGAGATGTAAATAAAACCGACATTTTACTATTACCTGATAGTTTCACAAGATACTGGGCCGTATAAAGGCCAGCTTTAACAATATGTCGATAAGTTTAAGATCAGGCATGAGAATTTGCTCAAATCTCTATAAATAACCTTTTACTGGAAAAACACCATTTACTTGAACGGATTAATTAGTAAATGGTCAGAAAAAACACAATAGCGGGGTATTCAGGAGTATAACAATAGAGGCATGGACTCGCAGATCAATAGCGATTAACTGAAATGCAGGCGGGCAGTTTCCACAGTTTTTGATGGCGGCAGTGGCTATGAGGAAACAGCCAGCCTCTCCACACCGGAGCTCCAGAGATTGGTTCTTTTAGAGCAATTAAAGTACACAACAAATTTATAAGTAGCATTTATAGTTGGATCATTAGGCCAAGGAAAAAAATAACCCTTTAATACTGACGCGATACCGAGCCATACATGCAACACTGATGTTTAAGTAAAATGTCAAGCTCCTCATGCAGTAGCTTGTAAAAATACAAGTAATAACAGTATGTTAGTAAAATGTTGTTTTTATTTATATGTCTATAATGGAAAGGTAATCCAGTGAGCAAAATGTTCACGCCTGATCTTTTACTTTTCAGTCTTCTTGCTAATGCTGAACCTTTTTAACTTGATAAGTAATTGCTAGTTTTTATTTATCCGGCCCAATATATACAATAAAACTAACCTGTTGACAAAAATTCATTCTAAAAAATTGAGTTGTTTAAAAAAATATTATCGCCAAAAATCTGGAGCGGTTATGTCCGTGCATAAAGATACAACCTGGAGTCTAGTTGGTGAGACAATGCTCTAGAACTGCGAGGGTCATGGGTTCGATTCCCACCCGAGTAATATGCCTGTAATATTTGTTCACATGTTTCGGGGCATTACTGAGTATACAGTGGTAACACACATCGGTGTATGGGTAAACAAAAACTAATAAAACCCATATTCGCTTGCAAACTAGTAATATTTGTCTTTAGCTTCTATAGGGAGCCACTTTGTGCATCATGGCCCCCGAAGAGATGGATAGTTCTTTTTTTTCTTGTAAAATATTGGACATGTCTTGAAACTTTGCAAGGGGGTATTTTGGGGACGTAGTTGAAGTCATTGTGTGCAAGTAGTTTGCCGAAATCGTTCGTGAAGTAAACGTTTTAGAATAATTATGCTAAAAGACAGAAAACCAAAAAGAAATAAATTCAAGTCTTAGTCCTTAGTAAGGACCATCTTTGAGAAATCTCCCCCTGAGTCTAAAACGAAGCATTCTAACAAAAAAATTCTCGTGTTTCTAAACAGCCGCAGCAAGCGCAGGCACAGTGATGATCCTAAGTATGTTTGCTAACACACTTCTTGAAGACGTTGCAGCATCAGTTCCCGAAAAAGCCCTTCTCTTCATGCAACTCAATTTCTTAAAGGACAGATCGATCACTGAGCATGTCGTCAAGAGGGCCAATGCGTCCGGACGGTTCAAGGCAATAGTAGTGACAATTGATCAGCGTTTTGTTAGTGTAAGTCTGGCAGGAGCTACCAGTTCATCCGATGTCAAAGATGTCAAAGAACTGAAGTGAGTAAATTAACAACAACAACAACATCACCTTTTGAATTTTCTCTAAAACATTTGTCGACAAATGATGCCGAAACTTCTATCAGGTAATTATCTTAAAGTTTATGCATATTATCTTCATTCACGGTGAGTAGGGATTCATGTCATGTACACAATGTATACCAAACACTTTAAGGCAGGTTCTTATTATGGTAGAGATTAATGCACTTACGTAATTTTCACCGCTAGTAAAGTCTTGTTTCTGTATTTCTCTAAATTGTCGATTGTCTCAAAATAATTCTAAGACTTTTAAGAGTTTTGGGTTTTCTTCGTTTAGGCTACCGAACGTTTTTAACCTCAAGAGATCTCGCTGGTATCACAATGAGATGGTGAGCCCTGCTTTTACCGGTAATGACGTCAGATGGCTTCAGGGTGTGACGTCATTACCTATCATTCTCAAAGGCATACTCACAGGTGAGGAAACAATAACAGTGAACAACTCCCGCCTAAACGAGCGGACTTCCGAAAGAGCAATTCAACTGTACGTTGCAACAAACTCTGCGAGGCAGAAATACTCGGTACAACTGTAAAAAAATATATAAAAAAACTCGCGCCAAAATTGCCGAATATTCTTCAACTCTCTATATATACGAATATCTCAATCTTGACTTTACCAAACATGTATTGAGCATTCCACTGAATTTTCGTGGGAATGAGAACCAATTGAGGCCCGTATAACTCCTGCAGGGTTGGTTGTCCAAACGGACTCCCAAAAGAATATCAGAGAAGTCTCAATCTATTTGCGCGTTAAAGGCACTGAACACTATATATTGGTCACTTAAACATCCAAAGACTTCAGCTGAAGCCTTTTATTATAATTATGCATCTGACAGCACACAAAGTAATGCAACAAGGTTTATTTTCTTTTATTATTCTCTTGCAAATTTTAATGACCATTGAGCCAAAATTTTATTATTTCATGCATAATAATGTTGGGATACACCAAGCGAGCATACCGGTCTTTAACAATTACCAATTTTATCGCCACGAAAAATCTAATAACTTTAAAAATTAGTTTGGAAAACCCAATCCTCAAAATGTCAACAACTACCAGTAATTTACAATGAGTATTGATTGATAATTACATGTTTCTCTTGTAGCTGAGAGTGCCAAGATGGCGGCAAGCCTCGGTGTAGCTGGTATCTTAGTTTCTAATCACGGAGGTCGGCAGTTGGATGGCGTAGCTGCAACGGTAAAGTAAAGTTTCTGGTATTTTGATACTTTTATTTGATACCAACTTCATGTTTCACGTCTGAACGTTTCTTCAATATGAAAATACATACAAAAGCATCCAATATCATAAATAAATTCGCCGATGTTATGTCGATGTGATATTTTCCGTTACAGATAGATTCTTTATCGGAGGTGGTCGAGGCAGTAAAAGGTTCAAACATTGAGGTTTATCTCGATGGTGGAGTCCGTAAAGGAACCGACGTACTCAAAGCATTGGCCATGGGGGCTAGAGCCGTCTTCATCGGCAGGCCGGCACTCTGGGGTCTCGCTTACAATGTAAGTAAATTACACGCTAATTTTAAACAAAGTTTCAAACGGGAATCGGTGAAAGTACACACTGGTAAGGGCTTGGATTCAGTTTTATTTCTTGATATTTTTTTTCAGGGCGAGGCAGGAGTAAGAAAGGTTCTGGATATCCTGAAAGACGAGTTCAGTTTGGCAATGGGGCGGACTGGTAATTATCTATAAAGTTTATGTTAAACAAAAGTTGAGGGATGACGCATTCATTAAAACAGGACATTTAAAATTAAATATGATTCAAACAAATCATTACAAAATATTTTTTTTGTATTTCCATTTTATCGTCAGGTTGTTCATCAGTTGCTGAAATCACACCAGATTTGGTGAAGGCTTCCCCGTTGAGTAATCTGTGACGTCATTTTTTGTGCTTTCCAAAGCTCCTAGGAAATCATTGTTATTGTTATAAAATATTAATTTCGTTTGCAATTTGTTGGTTTATGTATCATGAATCATTTAACATTGTAGTACATTTCGGGAACATTTTGTTTTATGGGACCTTGCAAAATAGGAAAAATATTATTGTATATATTTTTCATTGGTGGATACTGTTGTACCATGTTCTGCTAATTTTATTTTAAAAATTGTATGTGATCGTTTAAATTGTAATGACGCTCTTATCAATTATTTGATAGTCATATATTGACTTAAATACATATAAAATATAAGAAAAATATAATATAATCATATAAGGGTATCATGTAAACGTTGCAACTTGTTTTCTAAAACTATTCTCTCTGACAGCATTTATGTCTTGTCTTCTCGATCTATTTTTGTTATATTATTATTAGAAAGCTGGCACTTAAATACAATTATTAAAGACATGGACACTATTGGTAATTGTCAAAGACCAGTCTTCTCACTTGCTGTATCTCAACATGCATAACATAACAAACCTTGAGCTCAATCGGTCGTCGAAGCTGCGAGATAATAATGAAAGAAAAAACACCCTTGTGACACGAAGTTGTGTGCGTTCATATGCTTGATTTCGAGTCCTCAAATTCTAAACCTGAGGTCTCGAAATCAAATTCGTGGAAAATTACTTCTTTCTCGAAAACTACTCCACTTCAGAGGGAGCCGTTTCTCACAATGTTTGATACTACCAACAGCTCCCCATTACTCGTTGCCAAGTAAGGTTTTACACGAATAAGTATTTTGAGTAATTACCAATAGTGTCCACTGCCTTTAATATCTAAGATGATTGCAATGTCAGTAGACCTCCATGTTTTCAATAATTCAGTTATAATAATATTATAGCAGTGTCAGTGTGCATTGTGTAATGTGTGTTGTATGTGTGAATAGTGTTGGGTGATACAAATGGGATATTTCTTAAAAATTTTCTTGGCAGCAAACGGATTCTGCTTTTTGTGTACTTAGTTATTCCTCGTCTTTTTTATATCAATCAATAAGTCAATTAATCAACGAATCAATGAATCTTTAATGTAATTTTCAATTGTTCTAATCTTACCATATTGGCGGTCCTACAGCAGCTTTTTTCCTGAGCTGGGGGCGGGGTAAGGGGGGTTGAACATGGTACATTAAGTGGATGCATTACATGGTTTAGGTTTGAAGTCAATTTGGGCCAAGGGGGGGGGGCGTCAATTTCTGACCTATTTGTTTGCGGAGTACCCACTATTCGTTTACAAACGTACTGTTTAAAACAACGTCATGATGATCTAAGTCTAATCATACCATGTTTAAACAAAAAGTTGAACCTTGGCACAAAGTTTATACTTACAGAGAAGAAGTCACTGTACATGCACAACACAATCATGCTTACCACCAGAATATTAATTTTGTGCAATAGCTGGAAGGTATTTCACATAATTCTCTGCTAAGAAGTTGGACCAGGCTTCATGTAGCCTTTAGTCGAGGCGCACGCGGCAGCTCCCAGAGTGTCACGCATGAAAAAAGACCAGCGGGAGCTGGGGTTGTGTGTGACATCCGGGGATGCCGTGTGCGCCTTGACGGAAGGCTACGATTTATGGTGTGTGTATGTCGGGTGACTACAACAAAGTTATAAAATATGAGCAAACATGAACAATGGGGAAAATGTTAATATTGACTTATGTCTGTCACCAGGAGGTTGAAGGTCAAGTTCAAGTCAAGTTAATGTAAAAACAGGATATAACAAAAAGGCGTGTATAAAAGCTGGTTGCTTTCAGGCCATCTGTTCATTACTATTGAATGTACACGTATACATGTAGTTGCAATGGTATGTTATTGACAGAACTAGCACTGCAACAACATGGCAGCAGACGAGTCCGTCTGTGTTGTTGACTTTGAGCCGTATTTAAAGCGAGGCTTGGAGGCTACCTGGTACGACTATTACAGCAATGGAGCCGGTGAGGGACAGACACATCGAGACAATGTTAAGGCCTTTTTGAGGTAGGCTTTCTACAACACCCCATCAAAATAACAATAATTTTTGTAATAATGAGTTGCCGTTAATAAGGCAGGCATTCAAATTCCAGCTGCTTTATTGCGAATTAACAGTGTGGTGAGGATAGGGAGCCGGTCTTTACTGCACTGTAATGATCAGGGCCCAATTTCACAGAGCTTTATGGCGTCATTGGCCACCATATTTGATGAAAAGTGTACACGAGTGGGCCGCCCAGTGTCCCAAAAGTCCCATTAAATATTAAAGCTACATCACGGAAAAAATAAAAGAAAAAATAAACCAATGGGGGCATTTTAATTTTATTTTCAGGTATCGGCTCCGACCCCGTTACTTGCGTGACGTATCCAACCGTGTGACTCGAACGAGCATCCTGGGTCTTGACATTGAGTTTCCGGTAGGGGTCAGTCCAACTGCTACCCATGGGGTCATACATGGTGATGGGGAAAAGGCGACTGCTAGAGGTAAGGTTAATTTTGGGGTTTTTACCCATACACCGATGTGTTAAAGGTAAAGTGGTCAAAATATAGATACTTGAGAGACATTCAAAGTTTTCATCATAAAATAATATTAAATGACGCCAATGTAATGTTGTGCCGGCAGAAATTAGTGTTATTTTAAAACCATATGGTGTAAAATTTGATATTATTTCCCCCGGTATTTATTGATTAAATCTTAATATCCAGCTTTTGCAGTGCAGTTTAAATGAATGTTTTTTGTAAACATTTAGCCGCTGTATTGTAGACACAGACAATCGAGGCTTTCTTTCTCTTTCTCCAGAAAAAATACTTTAATTTCAGATGAATTTAGCACCAGACCTGATGAGTTCCGAGCAAACTTGTAATCACTCTGTCAAAATTCCTCCTGTATTTCTGTGTGCAGCCGCAGCAAGCGCTGGCACAGTGATGGTCTTAAGTTTATACTCAAGCAAGTCCCTTGAAGATGTAGCAGCATCAGTTCCCGAAGACACCCTTCTCTTCATGCAACTCAACATCTTAAGAAGCAGAGTTAAGACGGAGGAGATTATCAAGAGGGTCGATGCTACCGGGCGGTACAAGGCACTAGTTGTGACTATTGATCAGCCTGTATATGGAAGGAAGCGAGCTCAACCTCTTAACGCATTATTGTATGCTAAACATACGCAGTGAGTACCCCAGCAGCCGATTTCACGAAACGCTAGGTTAGAGGCCCCGTCACACAGGCCCGATAACGAGAACGAAAACGAGAACGTTAAAAAAGTACGCCCTTGATTGGTTGATTAAGCGTGGGCGTATTCTGCGTGGAGCAATTCAACCAATAGAATGCGTTCTCTTTGCGTCGTTATCGTTATCGTTTTTATTAACTCTTGATTTTGGCGCTCTACAAATGACCTTTGATTGATTGATTGATTGATTGATTGATATTAGTGTGACTAGTCCTTTAATCTCGAGTTAGGACGAGTAACTCGTCCGTACTTTATGATTACCTTTTTTGGTTTACATGCTACAGTGCAAGGCTGTGACTCGTCCTAAGTCCTCATATATACATCCTAAGTTAGGAAGAGTTTGTTGCGATTAGCTGGAGAGTCCCATTAAACCCGTAGTGACCCGGGGAAGTGTACACAGATACAGGAAATGTTCAAGTATAATGCCCATCTGGTTCCCCAGTGAGCCAAATAATTCGTTCATTAATATATTTACTGTTGTACATTCAATTGTCTTATAATGATCTGATTTCTCCAAAAGTTGTTCTATAAGAGTTTAGGGTTTAACTTTTTTCTAGGGTACCGAACATTCTTAATCATCCAGGCGAGACTTGGTGTGACAGTAACTCAATAGACCCTGCCTGTACATGGGACGACATCAAATGGCTTCAGGGTGTTACGTCATTACCTATCATTCTCAAAGGTATACTCACAGGTGAGGGAACATTTAAAGTGAAATATACTCCCGCCGAAACTCACGAATGAGCAATTCGACTACCATACATTGTACAAAAAAAGGTGAGGCAAAAATCCTTAAAACTCAAACAAATAATGTGTTTTTTCTTGTAGCTGAGAGTGCCAAGATGGCGGCTAGCCTCGGTGCTGCTGGTATCTTAGTTTCTAATCACGGAGGACGGCAGTTGGATGGCGTAGCTGCAACGGTAAAGTAAAGTTTCTTGAAAATATAATTTATATATATTTATTTTTTATGTTTCATCATCAAAGTCGCAATCAAAATCGTTTTTCATGTAGACTAAACGAACTTAATGATCGCTCCGATTTTTATCACTGTGGTGTTCTAATATATAATATTACAGATAGATTCATTATCAGAGGTGGTCGAGGCAGTAAAAGGTTCAAACGTTGAGGTGTATCTCGATGGTGGAGTCCGTAAAGGAACCGACGTACTCAAAGCACTGGCCATGGGGGCTAGAGCCGTCTTCATCGGTAGGCCGGCACTCTGGGGTCTCGCTTACAATGTAAGTAATATTACGGTCATTTTAAACAAAGTTTTAAACGGGAATCGGTAAAAGTACACACTGGGAGGGCTGGGGTAGTTTCCATGCTTCAATAAATGTTGTTTTATGTAAAAACATGCACGACTTGGATACAGTTTCATCGGATCACACATCTCATTTCTGTTATATACTATATTTTTTTTTTCAGGGTGAGGCAGGAGTGAGGAAAGTTCTAGATATCCTGAAAGACGAGTTCAGTTTGGCAATGGCACTGGCTGGTAATAACCCCTTTTTTTGAAGTAGTTGAGGACCTGCTTAAATTGAAATAAATATGATTCAAACAAATTATTACAAAATACAATATTTCTGTTTTTCCCTTTTAACCTCAGGTTGTTCATCAGTTGCTGAAATCACACCAGATTTGGTCAAGGCTTCCCCGTATGGCAGTCTGTGACGTCACTCTCACTGACTTTACAAAGCTCCTGGCGTATTGTTTAACGTTTTACATTGAGAGGTTGACAACAATTATTACTCGCAAGTCATGAGCGTTTTCAGTGTAGGGCGCTGCGTATTATTTTTTAGAAGCTCCAGCCACACAGTCCCTTGCTGGTTCGTCGTCAGAAAGAATGTGATGAGAAGTTGTTTGCCGTTTTTTCTTCATAAGGAAGACCCGTAGTCTGACTGCCCTACGATATATCTCAAGATACAAGACGAAAAAAAAAATATAAAAAAATAGAGGAGTGTAAGGAACACACAAAACTATACCAAGATCCAATCCAACGGTACACATAATAAAAAATGATGAGACAAGAAACCAAACGATCTTCAATGAGACATCGTCCACTTTTATTGAAACTGTATTATTCATGGATATTCAATACTGATACTTGCTAGTCTCTCACTTCAGTTGCACTGTGCATGGAGGTACAATGGCTAGTGTATGCCACTCTGGCTAGTCTTTCTTCGTGCGTGTATCTATACACCTAGTCTTGGTGGAAGTCCTTGTTTTGATCTGTCAACATTTCACCCAAGAGAGGGCGCTACTGTCTAAAACAGATATGCCTGCATTTTGGATAACATTGACAATATTAAACTATGAAAGTTATTGCCACTACACTGTATACAACAACAAATAATAGAAGATTTTTATAGAAAAATAGAAGCAAATATCTTGGGTTGAGGGTTTTCATTTGCACTTTTGTTTAGAAAGCTTGTCGTCGTTAAACATTTTACACAAAATAAATACCATGTTTTATTGCTTTTTTTCTGGAAAATGATTGCCACCATTCACAAATTTGTAACGGTACCTGTGACCAAAGTTTATAAAAAATATTGCTTAAAATCTACATACATGATGATGTAGGCCATGTGACCTGTGACATCATTACAAGAGAGCCACACAGACTGGACTCTATGTAGGACTTATTTAGACAAAGCTCAATTGAAGAAAACGTTCTCTATAAAAGTTTTAAATTTGTATCAATTTTAAAATGAGAAATGTTAAATCCCTTTTTTAACTATATATTTTGTATCCCTGTTAAAGTTTGAATACTAAGGGAAACACATATCAAGATTATTACAATTCATTTTTTTTGTTTATATAAATACTACAAGACATCTGACCGACAGACAAAAACTAATGCCGACACCACAAAGATTAGAATAATTTACACTTACCCGAAAAACCAAGATCAAAGTTACCTCAAACCATAGTTAGGAAGAATTGCACCGAAATTACAACTTTCAAAGTTGAGTTTGAATAAAAAGAAAGCTACGTTATTTCAGTAATAATACAGTGAGAAATTAGAGATAAAGAAAGTTTCTGACAAAGATCTACTTTAATACACAAGTTTGCAGAGAAACTATGTAAACTAAAAGTTTTTAACAAACGTAAATGTTTATCAAAAATATATTATACATCAATGTAATTCAAGGAATACTGAAGAAATATTCCACTTAATTTAGTCTCAAAATATAATAAAATAAAACTCTAACTAACAACTTTCTTTGCATTCATTTTTTCTTGACTAAACCCAGAAATAGTCTGCCAAACATTTGAGTAAGCATAAATTTGTGAATTTTTACAACTGAGACTAAATAGAACTAAGGAGAAACTGCTTCGCCCTAACACAGTAATGCAGCGCCAGGCCTTGGGTAGTCTTGGTGCAAGACGTTTCTCGTTTTTCTTTCACGCACACCGCGGCCAATTCACGAACAGCGCCTGCACCGACTCACCTGCCCCGGGGAGAAATGTCTTGGCCCGTTTGCTGATCACTTTGGAAATTCCGAGCACATTCCAAACATGCACAAAGCAGTAGAGGTCGTAACTGACCCAGGCAGGTTGACTGCTCATTCATTAAATTTATGATCCAAGTGCATTGAAATTCAATGTAAACACACCCATTGGAGAAGAAAAGGATAAATAGTTTCTGAGTTTTTGTGGAGCTTTCCCAAAATATTTTGCAGAAACAGAGCTATGAAATTGGGACTGGGGTTTAAAGAGAACCGTTCCAAAATAAGCAGCTTCTCTTAACCTCTTTAATACTGTGGGTACCTTGAAATCCCAGCGTCGCCTTCGGGGTCGGCATCATCATCAAATGGGTTTGTACTTTCCTCTTTGCGCTCCCTTTTCTCCACTGAGGACGCCACAAGGCTATCCGTTTCCTTCTTCGCTTTCTTTTCATCAAAACGAGAGTAGCCACTGGCGGACGGAGCACCCTCCTCGGGTGACAGGTCGCCGGCGTGTCTGATGGCCTGTTGCTGATACGTACGCAGCATGTAGAGTATCGCAAGGGTGTCTAATACCACCGCTGTAGATGGAAGAGCACCAAGTCTTAATAAATATAACAACACAAAGCCTACAATAGCTTTAGCTTAATCGACAAGATAAACTAACATATGTTTGAGTCGTGCCGAACCAAATAGATTAGGAGCGACTCTAGGTTGACCAAATTAATGTTTTGTTTCAGACATAACAATTACCTTGGCTCGACTTCTGAAACCGAGGCGTTCCAGAATAACTTTTGATTTGTAGCGTGACCAGTAATTTCTAACTGTTTTAGACTTTTAAAAAAGAATTGTTATGTACTTAATGCAGAATTTGGTTCGCCTGTCTGAAATTGTTCAAGTTATAAAAAATTAAAACCCCTTAAAATCAAAAGGTTAAATATTCATCCTACATGCTATAACACTTTTAACAAACTGATCAAGATTAAGTGTTTCTCTTTTTCAATAACTTCAAGATTTATTCTTGTAGACAAGAGGACATCAATAAAATCGTACTGCCTCTAGCCATCGAGTTAGCTCGGTGGTTTATTGGAAAGACATCTAGCAATGCAAAGGTTGTGGGTTTGAAAGCCACCCATTAATTTTGTTCACAGAAC
The DNA here is from genome assembly GCF_902459465.1 of Asterias rubens. Taxonomy (NCBI): domain Eukaryota; kingdom Metazoa; phylum Echinodermata; class Asteroidea; order Forcipulatida; family Asteriidae; genus Asterias; species Asterias rubens. Next base: position 1,108,202 of record NC_047081.1, on the reverse strand, counting down.
TCAGGAAAGTTTGAGTGTAGGTGTAAAAACATATTATAATAAATAACTAATCATTCAATAAATATTAAAATGCATTAAACTAGACATAAGTTCACAAAACAGATTAAACATACAAGTTGTTAGTTCAAAGAAAGAATGTTATACACAAAAAGTTAAATCTGGTTTAATTTTTGTTAAAGAGCTGTAATTTAACGAAGGCCGTCAAATTAAACAAATGCCACAGAGGTCATTAGACTTTCTAATGGAAGCGCCCATTGCAAAATAAAAATTGCCTTGCCCTCCTGAAAAAATGAAATTCCAGGCCTGCAAAGAAGGAAGACTATACATGTGTACATGTACATGTAATAAATGCATTTATAATAAAGAAAAGATGGACCTTTCTCAACACTAGTTGACAGCAGAGCAGTCAGAACTTAACCCAAGTTCAACAAGTTGGCCTGATATAACCAAAAAGTATCGGTCTGGTTAATTTTCTTTGAACACAAAACAGACAAAATTTAGCACCACAGTTGATCTTACTTGAATGGCAGTTTTCATAAGCGATGGAACAATAAACATAATTTTTATAAATAAATAACTTTAAAATGTCTAGAGTTAAAATTAATTTCATACAATCTGGAATATACATGTATTTCAGTTTCACAATTAACTGGTTTTTTTTTTAAGAAAGCACATTATTTGGAAGAGTTACTTCCATGTCATCTTTAAATTTCAGAAAACACACCCTACCATCATGCAAATAGGTCTGGGTGCAGCTATGGTGGGTTTTGATTCCCATCTGAGTGAATTTCCTGTGTTTTTTTCCTACAAAACTCAGGGAAGTGCTGAGTATACAGTGCTTAAAACACATTGGTGTAAGGGTAAAAAACAAATTATATCATACAAGCTGTGTGACATTTGCAACTGAATCAAGTAAACGTTTGGTTAGACAGTGATTGCTTTTTAGCCATAAATGCGAGTTATACAATAAACTTCACAACTTGGCCCAATTTCATGGCTCTGCTTACCGACAAATTCTGTGATTACGATCACTATTGTCCGCTTACTGAATATCTGAGCTAGCTGTGTAAGCCAAGTAAGCATGCACACAAGCAAAAATGCCCTGCTAACCAGTGAAAAACGCTTGAAATGTAAGCGTGGAATTCCCTGCTTCTGTAAGTGTAATTCTTTGCTTCATTAAGCAGAGGTATGAAATTGGGCCCCGATGTCAAGAAATTTGTCAAAATTTTACAAATGAAAATCTAGATGTGCGTGGAGAGCGGTTGGTATCGTTCACGCTCTACGTCTCTCTGCGCTTGGGTCTGCCCTCGAGCCGAGACACAAACAAGCATGGCACATAGCACAGCATGCAGGGACAGTAAGCAACCTGGGTACAGCAAAAAACCACAGGCTGGGGGGTTAGTTACACAAAATACCACAGGCTGAGGGGTTAGTTACACAAAAGACCACAGGCTGGGCGGTTGGTTACACAAAAGACAACAGGCTGAGTGGTTAGTTACAAAGACCAAGGGCTAGGTGGTTAGTTTAGTAAAATACCACAGGCTTAGTTACACAGAAGACCACAGGCTGGGTGGTTAGTTTTAGCAAAATACCACAGGCTGGGGGGTTAGTTACACGAAATACCACAGGCTGGGTGGTTAGTTTAGCTAAAGATCACAGGCTGGAGGATTAGTTTAGATGGGGGGGGGGGGGGGTAAGTGGTAAGTAGAATGGCATAGTCATTGTGGTTAGTAAGATGGGGGGCTGACAAAACCAAAACCAAATATTTCTTTGAAAATGTTTCATTGGACACTTTAGACAGGTCAAATTTTGGGTTAGGCCATGTCTAAATTAGCGTCTACAGCTATGTCTTGATTTAGGCTTAATCCTACGTTGAAGTATGATACGCCCTCAGCAACACTCGCAGCAACAGTCATAGTCGCAGCTGTAGCCGCTAAGTTGGTTACAGCCTAAGTTTTGGGGAGTTTCAAGCACTTACCAGCAACTATCGCCCAGATGTTTTTACTGTCAAGATAACATATGACGGAGAGTGCAATGTAGATGGCACTTCTTTTCCAATTATCCAGCCACGAGACGATGGTCCATGTCTTGCCACAGCAACTGTCGGGTCTGATGAGAAACATTTCAATGAGAAAAAGGGTGAAAAGTCCAGCAGGGCACGACATAGTCTTGGTTCAAGACTCTCCTGGATTTGTCACAACAGGGCGCGCAATCACCCCCAACGCGCTATCAACCACGAACCGCTATCACCCGAGAACCGCTATCACAGGAGAGTCTTGCCACATTCGTTAAATCTCCCCCCCCAAAAAGGGGCGGGCTCTGCGGGAAACCTACGCACGCGCATTATGTTTCTCCCCGATTTTGGGGGGAGATTTAACGAATGTTCCAAGACTCTCCTGTGATAGCGGTTCGTGGTTGATAGCGCGTTGGGGGTGATAGCGCGCTTTCTTGTTACAAATCCAGGAGAGTCCTGAACCAAGACTAGGCACGACATGGATTTGGGTTTTCAGTCTCTGCATGGGTTTTCCACCTCTAAAACTGAAACTTCCTTCCTTTTCTTTGGCTTCCGTCCAGAATAAATGTACATACAAATATGAAGTGAAATAAAAGTGTACTTACGAGCAACATTTTTCAAAACAGGGTTCAAAGAAGAAAATCACTTCCAGTAATGTGATGATTGACGCAACAACTCTGTAGTAAACGAAATAAACACATTTACATGTATTAATTGATGGAACCTGTTCAGTCATGAGTTCACTAAGCCACGCTAAAATCATTGGAATGTTCCAATGTACGTGTGCTTCAAAGGCGTTAGGTTTTATATATTTTTTCAGAAAATTACTGAACTGTATTGAGGGGGTCCTACTACTTGCCGTCAACTCGCCGTCAACTCACTTGCGCCGTCAACTCGCCGTCAACTCCTCCAATATACATTTAAAATCCACAAAAGAAGCATAGAAATGTAAAGTATCAGCTCAAAGAGCATTCGCGTAAGTTTTAGGTCATATTTCGGAATAAAAATTGATTTTTTTTCTCGTGAAAAAAAATTCTCGAAGCCAAACAACTGTCGGCCGCCGTCTTGCTTTTTCACAATGATTAGTCTTGGCCCAAGATGTCAATGATTGGTACTTTTTTTTTATCAACACAAAGTCGTTTTTGTGAATGAATTTGTACCGAAAACCATGAGAAATATGTAGTTTAGCCCAGACTTATCACTTCTGTGCCCCCTTTTTATAGATTTTTCATGTAAATTTAATGAGTTGACGGCACGAAAATGAGTTGACGGCGAGTTGACGGCAAGTTGGCGAGTTGACGGCAAGTAGTAGGACCGGTATTGAGGGACTACTCACATAAAGTATATACCAAAGAAGTCTGACGTTTGTAATGCTGTGATCCCAACAGCCCAGAAAGCTGTAACAGAAAAGAACAAAAAGACATATCTTTAAACACAAAATTATTTTCTTATCACATTTATACACACACTGAATTATCTTAACAATCCATATTAACAAATTGAAATTTGGCCAGCTTCCCAGAGAATAAAAAAACCCAAACATTTTGATTAGTGATTAAACTAAAAGTGAATTACATATGGATTGTTTTTGGTAGGCCTACCTGCTAACTAACGTTTCACAAGCTACATTATAAATGTTATTAAGTCGGAGATCACTTGTCGCGTTAAATATCCAGATTAATTCATGATCATCTCATATGGCTCAAGGGAAAAATTGCTGTATTTTCCTGCCACTTTTTCAGTAATTTTTACCAAACCTTCAATTCCCCAGGTCCAAGTCCTTGCGCCCTTAGCTAGGCCTACGTAGGCCTATTTATAAATTATTATGTTCTAATTTTTTTCAGAAACGAATGATGTAAAAGTGGTGGCAAGATACAGACATTTTCCCCATATGTTGAGCAAGGAATACCCAAATAAGGATGTAATTTAATTTATATTTATTCAATTCAAATTCAAATCTACATTGATTCATCTACTTCATGAAAAAAGATAAACAAATTTGTAATATTTTGTAAAAACAAACTGCAATCCATCCTTCACTTCATGAATACATTAAAATATTGCAAGTGCAGCAAGCCACTGCAGGACCAGCCCATTCATCAATTAATAAATTAAATATAGGGCCACTGATTTTCCGCGATCGCGGAAAACGGACGGAATTCGCGGAATCCGCCCTTTGAAACGGAAAACGGGATTTCAGAAAATTTGATTTTTTTTATTTTTTTCCTTGACGCCAAAACTATTGAAATTGCATTCTTTATTAAGATTCTTTTTGTTAAACTAAAAAAGCATCAGAAATCAGACCAAAGTACGTACGAGATCGTAACCGTGGATCATTCTGTTCTACCTTCACACCATCCTCCATGTTTACACACATGATGTACACATGATGTACACACGTTGTTAACATGGTTAAGCGAAGGGCATATTATTCGCGGCACGTTTTTAACTTTTTTTGTTCACCCAAATTGCATTTTCTCCCTCTCTTTTACTAACAATAATAGAAAAACTAGCTTACCTATGATCTATAAGAACACATACAATGTTTTTTCATCTCGGAAAGGTCTAAAATAAAACCGTAAACTGTCAACATTCTGTCGCCAAAGCGAAAACAAAATGGCTGACATTTTGTTTGTGGATGGAGAACGGTCACGTCCATAGACTTGTTCCCAAGTCTTTGATCATGCTGAAACAGCGCCCTCTTGTGGATACACTCCTGTCATTAGCCTACAATGTGGCTGATGCAGAGAATCAACTGCAGTTTTAGACTTGGAATCAAGTCTATCACATCATGTGCATTGATACTGCAGTCACAGTGCAACCTTTTTACCCTGACTACATGTTTTTGTTTCATCGAACAGCAGTATACAAAATAATCCACAATTATAAATATAAAAAAATTAAAGTATTTTTTTGAAATTTGTCAGTTCAAATGAACATTTTACGAAGTCAACAGTGCAACTTATCTCAAATTGATTTTTATAAGTGTGTCCCTGGGTATTAAAAAACCTTTTATCTAATTAACAAAACATGAAACGGAATTTTTTGTGCCTGAAACGGAATTCATGTTTTTGCCAAACGGAATTTGCACTTTTCTGAAACGGAAAATCAGTGGCCCTATAAATAGCCCACTCCATCAATTTGAAACGGATGAGTGACTTTCATAATAAATAGATGAAAAAAAACTTAACTTAACTGTTGAACTGACTCACTGATTAAACTCTGAACTCACTCACTCACTAAAAAAACAACTAAGGTCTAATTCAATAGTTACCCTAAATAGCTGTTTAACTTACCTGCCGCTGTTCCCATCCCCCATATTCGCACAACGGGAGTATAATGTCTCCACAGGAACTCACAATATGGGTTTTTACAGCAGTCACAAACCATCTTTGGTCCGTTTTTTTGAGGGAGTGGCTGTAGATAGATATGTAGCTCTTTTATTTCGTCAGATATTTTCTTTTTTGCATTCCGCACATAAACCTGTACTGTCTGGTTCCCCTTTCCTTCCATAAGATTATTAACGCTGTAGTTTCGTTAACACGGTACCTGCCGACTGCTTGCTTCCTAATGAACGAGGGCGCTGTTGCACTGTTACGGTACAATTTTTTTCCCAGAAGGGGGCGGGGTAAGTTAGTTTTATGGTTTTATAGGGATTTTATTATACTTTACTTCGCAGATTTTCATCCAATTTCAAAAGCAAAAGTAACAGAGACTCACACAACAGAGCTGCAATGTCAGGTTTTCAGTTATGGTAATTTATTGTCCAGATCAAATTCAGTCTGGTTTTTCACCCCAAAACAAACAAACCAAAGTCACCAACAATACTAAAACTAAAACGAAAGACAAAACCTGAGCGGACATGACCATACATCCAGCACACTAAATCAAAACTTTAAAACAGAAAGACGGAACACTTCATAACAAGTATGAACATAATTTCAACAACATTTGTGTTACTCTATACATGTATACCAAAATGGTCTTTGGGAACAAAAGATTATTTATAAATAAACAAAATAATGCATTATGTATTTACTCTCACACTAACAGATGAATGAATAAATAAAATGACTAATTTGAGTTGCTACTAAACTTAAAAATCTAAAATCAAATTAATGTCACATTTGATTATTAATAAATCTGACAACTAATTGCACTCAGAACTTGACACAAAAACAAGTAACAGTAAAACCCATAAAGGGATGGTTCACAATTGGTAATACTTTGGAAGTGTGACGACCAAGCGGTAAAGAGCACTCTGGTGTTTCTGATCAGCAGAGTGTGAGTTTGAGTCCAGCCATTACACTTCTGTCCTTTGGGCGGAGCTAAATGGATCCACCTTCTTTTTAATGAGCATACCATCATCCAGCATGATACGTAGTAACTGTGCGCATGCCATGCTACAATTTAACATTTTATGACAGCAATTTTATAGCATTATATTATATTTCAGCAAATTTTTATGCATACATGTACTTACATGCACACAAAAAAGGCATTGCAAAATTTGAATTTTTGCATGGTGGGAGAAATCTTCACACTAAGGTTTGAAATGGACCGTACACATTGGGGTTGAATGATACCCATGCCTACATCCTCACGGACTGTGAAGGGGGTAAACACTGGTTCAGCCCCAGGAGTAGGTGGCAACCTGCCCCTGAAGGCAGTTGATTTGGGTGACAGCCCAAATCAGATAAGTATAGCCCTCACCTTGAAGTGTCCATCCTGACTTGCGAGGTTTTTTTCACAAAAAATAATGACAAACCCATGTAAGAAAATCTATGCACACACTGCGCACAGGATGGGCCAGTTAGCAGCTTCCTTTGGACCTCAAGTCGTTTGGAAAAAGCAACTAGAATGATGGCATTCTATTGATTGATTGATTGATTGATTGATCGAACAGGCACTAGATTGACACACTGATTATAAACTTGATTTTACAGTTACACTGTTTGCTGACATAGACTATAATATTACAATTTCAAATTGTATTTCATGATCAGCCAGGTGGGTTTAAGGAAACAGACTTTTTTTCTGAACATTCTGCCATTTTGAAATTTGGCAGGAAGGCAGAGCCTGTTGGAAGTCTTTAAGAAAGTCTGTATGATCCCACAGTGACCCCCAGAAACACTTGGCTAAGATGAGGTAATTCCAGCAGTGAGGGAAAAGAGTTTCCTGAAGTCTGCAGAGAGTCAAGTGTTCCTACGGGAAATCTTCAGGAAGTTGGCCGGAAATCTGACGGTTTCCTGAAGTCTTTTGGCAGTCTACATTTTCTGTAGGAAGTCTTCAGGAAGTTGGCCGGAAACCTCCAGGTTTCCTGAAGTCTGCAGGGAGTTTAGAGTTCCTATGGGAAATCTTCAGGAAGTTGGCCGGAAACCTCCTGGTTTCCTGAAGTCTACTGGCAGTCTACATTTTCTGTAGGAAGTCTCCAGGAAGTCCTTTCAGTCTGCATGATTCCACTGCAAACAAACCGCTGCAAGAATTTGGTTTTTTCCAACATTTTTGAACAAGTTGCCAGGAATTCAAGAAGTCTTCAGCGTCATCAGGGAATAAACAAAGTTTAAGAGGGCATAACTTCTTGGCAAGGGTATTTTGTCTGATACTGGACAAGGTCGATCCCGCAGTGATGCCACCATAGAAACGCTCCTAAGATGATGATGTGCCACCATTGATGACTTGACCCAATGTAGTCAACTTTACCTACAAGGGGAAGAACCAAAATAACTCTTGCTTAAACAATTGTATGGAAAATTGTGTAATAATAATAAATTGTACAGGGGCATTTATTAATGGAAAAAAGTAGGAGTGGCTCAGTATCAAACAGCCGTTTAATACCTTAAAGGATTGTGGCCGTGCGATAAAGGACCTCACCTTTTGCTCAGTCCATTATCGCAAGGCCACAACCCAGCCGGTTACTCAACCAGGACTTATCATTAACTTACCAGGAAAACACCGCTCAGGAAACTTTGTTGCATAGAATAACAGAGCCAAGAAGGCCATGGTGTACATTACAAGAATCTTTGGGATGAAAATCTGCAAGAGAAAAAGAACGTAGATATCAATCGATCAAGTCAAGGCCATGAAGCACCCCCAAGTCTACCCAGTAATTTTGGTCCAGGGCCCAATTTTATAGAGCTGCTAAGCACACAAATTTGCTTAGCATGAAATTGTTGCTAATCCTGTTTTTTTTCAAGGAAGAAATTTCATGATAAGCAAACTTTTGTGCTTAGCAGCTCTATGAAATTGGGCCCTGATTGCAAAAAGACAGCTCCTCAGCAATGGCCGAGCTGGTGTCTCTAAAAAGTCTTGGGAGGAAATCCGCAACTGGGGAAAAACACAAGATGGGATTCAAACATAGAATCACAGAGAAGACACCAATGGGATGTCACAGCCAAGCGATATGGTACACCGGACACAAGTTCTGATGTTGTCTGATTGTGGGTTCGAATCCTGGTCATGGCACTTTTCCCCTTGAGCCAGCACCAAAATTGCTTTGTAAAAAAAATTGGGAAGGTAGTGCATTCTGCTCTACCATGGAGCCAGGCTCCTAGTGGATGATACCCATGCCTACATCCCTATGGACTTTGAAGGGGGGTACCACCCCTGTTTCAACCCCAGGAGTAAGTGGCAACAGGCATTTAGTGGCAGTTCGTTTGGGTCGGCAAAAAATCAGTTTAAAAGTGTAGCCCTCACCTTGAAGCGGCCGTCAAGCCTTGTGATGTAAGGTTATATTAAGGTAAAAACATTTTCAAAAAAATACCTGAACTATTTCTTTGTGAAATCCGCCCTGCAGTGATATCCAGTGGATGATTGGTCCAACACCATAAGCAACAGACGTACAGAACAACAACAATCGCCTTGTTGCCCATCGGGCCGTTAAGAAGCGACGATGAAACTGCACGACAATCGTCAACGCTAAAAGGGTGCACACAACAGCAAGGTGGATCTTCTTCCAGTACTATTTCAGAGAAATACAGAACAATTCTAAGTTAAAGGCAGGGGACCAGTTTCATAAATCTGTTAAGCAGATAATTCTGCTAAGCAAATATCTTTTGCTAAAGCAAGAATTGAATGTGATACCAGTCGCAGCAATGTCGCAAAGGCGATACAACAAAACAGAGAGACTGCCACCATAGGGCTTGATAGTAATACGGAGGTCAGTCGTCTCGTTCCGGTAAATTTGTCTTTGTTTAAACCCAAACCAAATAAATGCATGGAAAACTGGGTCAGGAAGTTTTTTCTTTTGATTCTGCTCTTTTTAACAGAATTCTGATCCATTAAAACATCTGAGCTACAAGCCATTTGGTATGATGGATTTTCCAACAAAAATTCAAGCCCTGTACGAACAATGGATATTGATGTTAGTTTTACCGGGTAGCAGCCGAAAGCGTAGTACACAGCAGAGATGTAGCACCCAAGAATACCTATAGAGATACCGGCCAAGTCCAGACCTAACCAGCGTTTGTAGGCGTCTTCGGAATGGCAGCTGAAAACATGGTACCCAGCAGAACACAGCATACAAAACTGTAAAACAATAGAATGATTGATTATGCTCCAACCCATAATGTTTGTTTGTATGTTGTTTGTTTGTTTGTTTGTTTGTATGTTGTTTGTTTGTTTGTTTGTTTGTTTGTTTAGATGATCTTCCCATCAAGGGAACTCAGCAATTCAATATCATCTACTGTAGTTTTGAACAGTGTAAGGTTCTGTGCACACACACAGAAGGGTAAATTTGGGGAGTTTTTGTTTTACCTGAAAGCATGTGAGGCCGACTGTGTAGACGAGATGGTCGTTGAGTGTCCCATTGAAGTTGGGAATGGTGACGAGATTGTCATAAATCGTCAGACCTAAGAAGATGAGGAATCCCGCTAGATGACTCCACACGTTCACCGTTTCATTCGACCACACAAAGGTACTGAGGAGATAGAAACAAATCACTGTCGATGACCTGATGATGATTTCGACAATGATCACAAAGTTTCGATGTTGGTGCCTTATTTCATGGCTCTGTCGATTCTGCACTCACGGTCACCATTTTCCGCTTACTTACTGTGCAATGTAAGGAAAGAATGCCAAGTAATGTGGAGTACGCACGCACACAAGCCAAAAATCCCTGGTAACTAGTGAAATAGGCTTGACGTAAGTGTGGAATTCTCTGCTTTCGTAAGCGCCAATTCTTTGCTTGTGGTAAGCAGAGCCATGAAATTGGGTCCTGATCACTGTAGGTCAATCAATGTTGTGTTTTATTGTGTCAATTCACTAATGCATTTATCAGGCAAGCATGACACTATCTCGGCCTCTTTTTACACGTTTTCACTTTTCTTGCTTTTCTCAAAATGACATTCTTATTGAGTTAGGGTGTTTCGACATGGAAGGGGGGCGTCCTTACCTCTTGATACATTTCTTGTAGGACAAGTCGCTCAAGTACCCCCGAAGGATGAATGGGTTACCCTGTAGATAATGAGGCACCTCCGCAAAGCGAAGTCTTGTGAATCTTTCACCAGCGCTGGATGAACTCTTGAGGTAGAACGGGTCGATGAACACCGAGTCTGTCGGATGATGCTTGCTCGGAGTCTCTGTCATCGTTCTAGAACAAAGCTGATGGAGAAAGTTAAATCATCACTTGTTTCAGGAGGCCTACCATCAATGACTTTTTATTTCTTCTGTGCCTCAGCACCTTTGAGCAAACTTTTGATTTAGGCGCTATACAAATTACGTTTGATTGATTAATTGATCACTCGATCTTCATATTAAGCAAGATATTGATAATAATATTTAGTAAAATATTTGTGACACAATCCCCTTATATTTGTCACAAAGTAAGTACGTGCAAACTGCATATATTTTCCATTGAAAATTGAGAAGAAATGCAGTAAAGTGTGGCAGGACATCGGGCTCACGGCTCGGAGAGTCTGTCCCCTCCAGATCTGCACGGATTATCACTGTGTTCAATTTTGACTGGTTACCCTCTTTGGAATCAACTTCCCTAATAACCAAATAGTATACTAACTCGATAGTAAACACACACAGTTGTATGGCATACATGCCACTGCCCGACGACTGCATGGATCATGCGATGCTGTGCAGGCTGGGGATCAAAGTTGGAACAATTTATGTATCCTAATTAATTATTTTAGTAATCACAATATGGCTATTATAAGGTTTAGCGGGAATAGCAAAATATCAAGAGAGGGCGCTGTTGAACCCACACAAAGGTATAGGCGTTGCGTGCACGAGTCGTAGAAACTGCATAGAAACCGCCCCATATACCTTCCCACACTCACTGCATTGCGGTTCTGAATCACGGTAAACCTTATTGAGTATTCCTAATCCTGCGGATGACGAGAGGAGAGTTCACAATTTTTACAAATACAAGCAATACTTGAAACTTACGTGTTTGGTTGTTTAGATGATCTTCATAACAAGGGAACTCGGCATACTTTTATAGATTACGATACGTGGAGAAGGTTTCTCAGTTCAATAAGAATTGTGTTATTTCTACCTCCACGAAGGAAAACAAAATCACCGATATAGCAAAGTCGCTGCCACCAATAATCTTAAACGGCGCCCTCTGTTGTTGATGCTGAACCACTTGAGATTTGCTACTGCGCATTTTTGTGTTAATAAAATATCTAGCATTAAAACACACGTATTATGTGCGATGAATTTTGCGCAGCTTGAAAAAGCGCAACTATTGATCTAGTTCCTTAATCACTCAGCAGGAATAATCAATGTATTACTGCGTTGGATACCCGACTGTTCTTTTCTGCTGAATGTTTTGCACTGCCGACCGAAATGAATAATGTTGCAACGTTTTTCCTCGCTAATTTTATGATAAACGGTGAACAAGATCTCTGCAGATTGTGAGTTAGTTATTAAATTGAAGTATTAGACAACCATACTCGAGCAGACGCGATACGTAAGTACATTTGACATTGATTGCCTTGTAAAATTGACTTCATTCACTGTCGCTTGACTTTTTTATTCCATCATCTTTGACACTTTGTTTGAGTGACATTTGCGGGGGCGTGTCTTTTACAGAGAGAAGGCGGTTGGAAGAAACATAAAACACTGTTAAAAATGCAGAAAAGAATGTATTTAACAACAGGCTCCAGGAAAGGGATAACTTTCCGTATGGCGCCACCACTTTTTCACTCATTTTTCCAAAAAGGGATATATCAATCGGGTAAATTAGATACTATATTATTTTATTTCGAATGAAAAAGTGGTGGCGCCATACGGAAACTTTTCCGCTAATTAATTTAATTAATTAAGCCTAGTTAAATTCAGTAATTGTTTACCTTGCGACCTTGGCTTCATTATAATTTAAATAAAGAAAATTATAGCAGACTTTCCATTGCTCGGCCAGAACTCTCGCCCACTCACCATGCCCAAAAGGAACTACACTATTGACGTAGGAGGTCCTGTTTTCGAGATGTCCCTAAAATCGTGGCAAATCTTTTACCTCTCTGTGCGCGATGTAAACAGTCCCTAGATAAAAATTGTGTGGTTTTATTTGCCAAGCAAAGAGTCTCCTCTCCCTTGACCAAAACTTAGAAACACGTAAGGCTCCACTGGATATTTGCACTTGTAAATGCAAAAAGTTTGGTATTTTAGGCATTTCTACAAGGTACAAAAATATGTCATAATGTTGAGGCCATATAAAAATATTTGCCCACCGAAAAAGTTTCATCAAACACTATTTCAATTCACAATTCATGATGATCAAATCATGTGACTGAATATTTTGCTGAGCATTCTGGGGAAAAAAATACAGAGGCTTAAAGAAGCCATGTGCCTTATATATCATTTTCTAATATTTGTTGAGATTTTTGTTTTAACCCTCCAATCAATATTATTATTAATATTAAAATTTAAGGGATCAGCTTGTTGATTCAATTATCACTGTTTATTTATACGCTATATTATAAATTTTAAGAGGAAAAAAAGGGGGAAAAAATAAATAAAAATCAGATTTGAAAGCCAATGATTATTAAATTATTTATTTTTGTTATTTTTTGCAAATTACCATGGTAATATTAAAATTTCATTAAAAAATATTTTGAATAAAACGAAGACAACTGCTGGCTATAGAGTCATACACAGAGTCTCGAAGAACACTTGTAGTCACTGTAGATGTTTCTTCCATGTATGGCTTCACCGGGAAACCATGCTTTCTTGTTTGCCGTGAAAACAGGAAAAACTCAAAACAAATGGGGCCAGTTGAAGTCATCGAAGATCGGTGTGTAGTGTGAACATATCAATGTCCATCAAGTTTTAATATATGTTTGCATACTTCATATTAACAAAAGAAGGTAATTAGGGGGCATCGGTTGATATAAGGCATCATTATTTTTTTCCCAATTCAAAGAAAAAGGCATAATAGCGTGAAAACTGGTAAGGGGAGGATAAAGTACACAGCACAAAGTAACGCCAATGGCATGATTTACTTTATTATAGCGAGTGTACACGTTGTCAAGACTGGTCACTAGATCCGAAAATGCCTTATTTTTCAAGACAATTGCACAATTTATATAATTAACGTGTGGTTCAAAGTGCCTGTTTCTCTCTGATACAATCTGTCAACCTTTCGGGACTTTTCAAAACATTAAGTGGATTTCAGCACCAGGCAAAACAAATGTAAAATTCAGGCTGAAATGTTTAGTATGCAGTGCTAGCAAAGTCTCTTTTGACTTATTAATATACCAGAGCAGACACAATGACAAACCTACCTAGGCCTCTCGGTGACCAGTAAAATTCACTAGCCGCCTTTTCGCGGCCCAATTACATGTAAGTGCAACTGCGACACTAATCGCGACTTTTACTTAGATTAATAGTAGTCATGGTGGCGCAATTAAGCTGGGTAGTTGAAAAGTAGTAGTCGCAACTGGCCACAGCAAGAGTCACTAGTGACACTACATTTGTAGTTGCACTTGTTGCCCGGGCCAAATGGCATGAAACCCTGACCACCCTGACCCAAGCTTATCAAATTACTAACCTCCAAGAGGCCCCCCTTCTCGCACGCCATCGCATTAACGTTGAATAAAATTTCTAATGGTAAGTTTATAATTCAGAGATTTGCACACCAATTAATTATTGAAGATAATTAATCCTGATAATTAAATATTACCCATTCCTTTACGTAGCAAGTAAATGAATGTATCTCTTCATTTTATTAATGTACATGTATCTCATCCCTCAAAGTGCTCATTATTTTTCTGATGGGTGGGAAGTATGGTGAATTTAGAGCCATTTACATCTCAGCGCCTCGTAATGGTTTACAAGCTGATGTGGCACAATGTGCAGCCATGGGGGAAGCCAAGCATGCCAGAATCACTGGAGCAATCCCTTTATCTAAAACGAAAAGTTCACTTTGTAATGGGTTCTTAAATGCATTACACAACACATGGGACCTTTGGCTTTAAAACATCTCATCTGAAGATTAAACCATTTGAAACGCAGGGTGTACACTTAATGGTTATTTTCATAAGACCAGTGTCCTCACTTGTTGTACCCACACATACTTGTATGCATTTAAAATAACAAACCTGTGAAAGTTTGGGTTAATTTAGTCATCGATGTTGCAAGAAAATTATGAAAGAGAACTGTGTGCTTTCAGATGCCTTGGCAAGGCTTCAGAAATATGGCCCAGAACTTGGGTCATGCGTGCTACACCGCTCGCCCCTAACACTCTGGACGAAAAAGCAATTAAAAGTGTGAATTAATGACTTCTTGTACCTTCACTGTGAGCAGTCACGGAGTCTCAGGAGTGCATTTCGCATCTTAACCTTCCACACCCTGCAGAATTTATTGATGTTTTAATATTCCCCTGCGTGCTCAAGACGCACTCACTGCGTCTTCCCTGTTATTCTGTAATGAATTTATAATGGGGAGTATGGGGCTCTGGATCTGGATATGCCATCCGACTTCTCTGTTCTTTCTTAATGAATTTATTATGGGAAGTACATGTATGGGGCTCTGGAAGTGCCATACGACTTCTTCATATCCTTATACAATGTGTATTTGAGATGATAATGTTTTTAATGATATCTGAATATAATCACAAGAGGGCGCTGCTCACCTCAGTCAGCCAACGTTTTTGGGCGAAAATATTGTACATAAAAAAAAATACATTGTGTAAATGGGTGTGTCATTTCTGTCTCAGGGTGAACATATCTGTACGCCTTGTTCGATACACTGTGTCAATGGGAGATTCTATGCTCACCACCCACTGCCCTCTGCGGACTGCCCAACATGCCTCTTGCCCACTGCCCAACATGTCCTCTGACCACTGCCCTCTGCCCAATATGCCTACTGCCCACCTGTCTTTCCCACTGATCCCACCTGTCCATTCTGCCCTACCCCTCGCCTGATGTTCGAAAGCCCTCTTTTTCCTATAATGAACCAGTTTGGCTTTTAATGCCCCCCCCTCCTCAACCCATCCCCCCTCAACCCCCCCCCTCAACCCCCACCTCACCCAATTTACTAACGATGTAGCATTGACATTCCCACGCTCCATTTGCCACACAGACTGTTTGAGGTAATGATTTGATATTCTGGTTGCGGAGATGGTAATGTAGAGCAAATATCAAGGCAAAAATTAATGAAGGTTCATTAAACATTAAGGTTCAGCCATTAAAGAGTAAAGGCCAAGTCACACTGCAGCGATAAGGAAATTGATAACGATAACGACGTTAAGAGAACTCATTCTATTGGTTGAAATGCTCCACGTAGAATACGCCCATGCTTATTCACCTTAGACACGCTGTCTGAGAGCTTCTACATGTATAGGGAGTGACAGTTGAGAATTTTCACCTCGCCACATTGCGTGAGCATTTTTTCTAGAGACTGACGGAAAAGTTGAAAATTTTAAAATGCTGTTGGAGGCCTGATACTTCACGGAGGCAGCGAAGCGAATTGCCATCATGCCCCTGGTCATGGCCTTGGTGCTCTTGAAAAACTCTAAAGATGAAATTTACAATGTCTTGAAGTTTGTGCCCTTTCGAAAAAGAAGCATACAGGCATAGGTGTTGAGAACGTTGTTAATATTTCACTGTTTAATACAATTACCCAAATCTTACTCTTTTGCCAGTGCCAGTCTTGTGTTGATCCATGTGAATGTGAAATTAATCCTTGGAAGAAAGCAAACAAAATCTGCAAAACTCGATACATCTCTCACATCCCTAACGACAACATTTTCTTCTCTAACTCCAACCGTCACTTGAATACTTGTTAGTCATCATGACTTCTAGTCCGAACAATACTGCAACAGATTTTTTATTATCAAAAGTGCATGTAATCACGTGTGTATGACACGTCGAAAGGGAGTGCGAACATTCGAGCTAGTCTGGGGAAGGAAGTTTGCATTTAGGGCATTTGAGGTGTACCCCAGATTTCTTGTAGATGCTTTCGAGACTGTGCGGTTTTTCATTACACTTCTTGTCTAGATTAAAATGCTAAACCCTGCATGTTAAACATTCACTCGACTGGTGCAGAGTTTTTTTTTTGATGAAGAGAATTTACTCCTCAGTCCTGCATTGATTTGTACTGTGAGACGAATTGAGTCTGGTTGTTAGCTGTGACTAGGAAGGTGCACTCTTAAATAAATTTTCCTGGGGTGAGTAAAATTGATTTTGTTGTAACTTGTATAATATGTTCCACTTTTAAAAAAAAAAATTAAACTAGCACATTCTGTGTCAAATTAGGTTAACATTATACATTGAATCTGTACATGATTTGGGCTTGAACAAAGACAATTTGACTATGAGAGTAGGATTTGAACCAACAACCTTCTGATTAACATGACGGTGCTCCACCAAGATATAGTTTACATCTATAACTAAAGCAGAAAATATTGCTCGACACGTTTTTCTGCTATGCAGAAAGAGGAGGACTCTAGTCACAATTTGTACTGAGAGTTAGTTTGGCTGGTAACCTTATTCTGGTACTTAATTTTGTTGTGCTTAGCTGCTGTTTGTGCTTGAGTAGCTTTATAAAATCGGCCCTGCATTGTTTCAAAATCAGCATGCAACGATGTAGGTTGGCATGCTCGGACACGGACGTCACCCAGAATCCTTTGCACGCAGTTCGTGCACACTGGGACGTTGTGCATATTGGGTGATTGTACACTCACATGGAGCGTGCTCATATAATTCTCTCTCTCATTATATCAGTAACAAATTTTAAAATAACATGCCTGAGATCGAACAAGGCCAGTTCGTCAAAGAGGAAGCACTTCCATTTATTGAAAATTAGAGTGCATAATGTGATAATTTTTGAAGGCACATCTCGCCAGGATGGTACGCTAAGGCAGTGAAGGCCAGATCCTTGTACGTGATCAAGACGAAATTCAAGACGTCGTTATCAAGTAGATATTGAAGTTGCTCTTCGGAGAGACCTTGCTCTTTATCTAGTGTTACCATTTGCGTCATTGTACAAAAACTAGAAGTTCATTATTTTTAGAAAAAGCCCTGGAAACTAATAATATTAAAGAAGACGCTGTTCAGATTGGTTTTGAAAAAAAAAAAAAATTAAGGAGTAATAAATGCCTGGTGATTTTATTGCTCTGCTTATCACAAGCGGCAAAAACAGTTCTTAGAATTTCTACTGGAAGACATCAATGATGTCAATTGCTGTGGTGCCCTGTGCTTTTGCTGTGGTGCCCTGTGCAAAGTTCCAAAACGAATTTACATTTTCCTCATTAGAAGTGCTTGTTATCATATAAATATTGAAAAGAATGAAATTCAAGACGTGAAACAGTATCAGCTTGCTTTTATAAATCATGTATTGCAGAGTGTTATAAATCCTGCAGTTCTGTCGCATTATTAAATGAGATGAATGTGCCCTTGCCCTAATCCCCTCGATATCCGCTTGTATCATTCATGCCATCAAATGAACACTTAAAGGGATTGTATGGTTATACGTTTGGTATAAATTGGAACCCACTGTTCGTTTCAATCCTATTGCAGTTATAAAACTAACGTTCATTTAAAGACAGTGGACACTATTGGTAATTACTCTAAATAATTATTAGCATAAAACCTTACTTGGTATTGAGTAATGGGGAGAGGTTGATAGTACAAAACATTGTGAGAAACGGCTCCCTCTGAAGTAACGTAGTTTTGGAGAAAGAAGTATTTTTCCATGAATTTGATTTCGAAACCTCAAGTTTAGAATTTGAGGTCTCGAAATCAAGCATCTGAAAGCACACAACTTCGTGTGACAAGGGTGTTTTTTCTGTCATTATTATCTCGCAGCTTCGATGACCAATTGAGTTCAAATTTTCACAGGTTTGTTATTTTATGCATGTGGAGATACACCAAGTAAGAAGACTGGTTTTTGACATTTAACATTAGTGTCCAGTCTCTTTATATTCAAAAGGGGGTAGTGTTTTTGAGATGTTGTCGAAAATCTGGAGCAGTGATATCCACGCAAGAAGAATAATCTGCAAATCAAACACACAAACTGAAAAACTTTTTCGCTGTCAGTAACGCTTCTCAGATTTAAAGTTATGGGCATAAAAACTAATTTATTTTTATACAACCACATTACTTCGAAGTGAAATGTTTCTCAAAAAAGTACTATTGAAAGTTGCTGTAGGCTTCTAGAACCAAAAGTTTGTATTGCCATTAATTTTAAGAATGATTTACAACATACCTTCCCTTTAAGAAGCTGTCATCAGCATCCAGGTGAGCGCATCTTGAATTCAGCGCACTGTTTAACATTAATGATATGAGTAAGGCGAAGCGGGCAGGTGGTCGAGGGGATAAGCCATCGTGGATTTCATTCTTCTTGAACCCTAGGTAAAGACAAATCAGCTGTTCCTAGCCACTGCATGCCCCCCCCCCCACATTTTTTAAAGTGGCTTGTATTGGCAAGGGTTTGGAGGTAACCGTTTGTTTGCTCAAATATTAATAGTGTAATTATCTGCTGCAATATACATGCCTACAATCGTGGCCAAAATGCTTTTGCCACAGGACAATTAACATACCCTCCCCCATTACAGGGCACTTCCATTTTGAAGGGGCACCAATGCCACTTTCAGGGCAACAGTGATCACTGCCTCTGGTGCCTATATGTAACTATAAGGCCATTTTTCATTTTGGGAAAGGCACTTCTATAAGAAAATCTTACAGTATTTATGTGAGAAGCTTTTGAAGGGCGACCAAGACCAATACTAGGGCGATAGAGAGAGAGAGAGAGAGGGACAATGGCCTCCGTTGCTGCGCCGTAATTCTGTGTCTTCTGTTCATTGCTCAGCATTATTTTGAATTAGATTGTGGTTGACCCAAATCAAATCCAGTCGTGATTCAGACATCAGTCAAGCTTCAGCAGACCTTTCTTTCAGTTGTCGTCAATTTGTTCCAACGTGACTCAAGGACTTCATTTCGGCTGAACAGTTGCTGACATTTTTGCTTCATCATTTCGAACATTAGAAAACCCCTAGCAACCATCAGGGCCCATTTTCATAAAGCTAGGGCCTATCACCAGACTTGTATACCAGACTCAAAAGTCAACCTTTAAACATTATTTCTTTCCGTTTAAGGTATTACACAGTAAGGTAAAATTATTCTTGATTAAAAAATACAGCACATGCCTTTTTTCTCTCATTCGAATCAGTGCAACCAAAACGAGGCTGGGTGGGGAAAATGGTCAGGCTCCTACTGTTTGAACACTGTACTTATACAGCTGTATACAGGGAACATGACAATGCAAGCACTGAAGCCTTTTTAAACCAGTTCCCCTCTACCCTCATGATCATAAAAGACTGCAGACAGTGCTTACAAAATGTCAGTCCAGAACATTGGGAATGAATTACCCGTTGCTTTGGTGATGGCTAGTCCATGGGAAATCATTAGATGATTGAACCCTCATCGCACTTCGTGACAATTTAATATCATTTAGGCCTAAATGGTTCAGTTGAAAGGAGTGTACAATGAGCTGGCAGGCATGTCTGCAATAGACTCAGCAAAATTCTTGTATGAAATTGAACCTTGAAAGTGTCCAAATATGGTTTCTTTCACAAGTTAAAGCGACCCTAGGTTTAAAAACAATTTTGGTTTACGTACAAGACGTGTTTATAAATTTTCGTTTTACCCATCAACACCGATGTGTATTAGCACTGTATACTCTGTACTTTTCTGAGCTCTGTGAAAAAAATCACATGCCTGCATATTACTCGGGTGGATTCGAACCCACGACCTGTTCCATTCTAGAGCAGTGTCTTACCAACGAGACTTCTCTATTCAAAAATGTACCAAACAATTAGAACGACTTTCATTCTGAGTAGCAGGCACCCTGAACAAAGATATTGACTGCCAACATTAAATCGACCCCAGACGGTCAGGTTGGTGTAGTTGTGTCTTGCCTCGCCTTAATTATCTTGGTTTTTCCTCCCACATCTAAAACTGAAATGTCTTCATCATCTTCTCCTCTCGTTTGGGAGAGCGTTGAGAATATTTACCCAGTTAAAGACACTGGACACTATTGGTAATTGTCAAAGACCAGTCTTCTCACTTGGTTTATCTTAACATATCCATAAAATAACAAACCTGTGAAAATTTGAGCTCAATTGGTCGTCGAAGTTGCGAGATAATAATGAAAGCAAAAACTCCCTTGTCACACGAAGTTGTGTGCTTTCAGATGCTTGATTTTTGAGACCTCAAATTCTAAACTTGAGCTCTCGAAATCAAATTCATGGAAAATTACTTCTTTCTTGTAAACTACGTCACTTCAGAGGGAGCTGTTTCTCACAATGTTTTACTATCAAACTCTCCCCATTACTCATTAATAAGTAAGCTTTTATGCTAATAATTATTTTGAGTAATTACCAATAGTGTCCACTGCCTTGAAGGCTACATGATGTAGCCTTAGTTAGTTGGTGAAGCACCCTTGTAAATCTGAATGGAATGGAATGAAATAAAAATAAAAATCAGCTATGCTCTATTTTATATTGAGGAATGGGGCGGGGAAGTTTACAATTACTGTGTAACCTTTAGAAAAAAACTAATTATTTTCATAATAATATTGGATTTTTCTCTCCTTCCCCCGCTCTGCGTGTGTGTATCTGTATACTCAAGGTTAGATTGCCGATGTATCCCGCTATCGATACAATGTCAATATTTGACGTTATTAGTTTCTGAAGTCTTTGTTTGGAGAAGAGTGGATCGTGCCTGACAGTGTTGTGTTTGAACAGAAAACCAGCGCTTGGCAATGTGTAGTCACGGAAAGCAAATTCCTATAGGAGTTGGTGCAAGAGTCTAGCGTTATTATTATTATTTTGTTTTATATTATTATAATAATATTACTGGGTTCTTGTATTGTGTTTTATCACACCCTACAGGGCATATCAAAACACTCAGTATTTTGTCCTGCAAGGTGTGTGATTTTGTCCTTTAAAAAAACCTTACAATGTACACACACATTTAGTTGGGAAGATACTGTGAAGTGTGCCATTCTGCTGGGATACCAGCCAGGCTGCTAGTGGCTGACCCCTACCCTTATGAGTGACTTCATCCTTACTGGGTGTGGAGAGTTTTAGGCTGTGTCCGAAGCGACGACTTCGGCTACAGCTACGTCTAGATCAGCGCGTCTGTCAGTGTTGAAGAATAGGCAGACGCGCGCGATCTAGCCGTAGCTGTAGCCGAAGTCGCCGTTTCGGACACGGCCTTACAATCCTGTTTCAGTCCCAGGAATAGGTGGCACTATGGTGACAGTTGATTTGGGTTATGTTAGAGCCCTTTTCACACAATCTCTAATGTACTTTTGATCTGTGTAAAAAATAAATTGGCGACCAGTGTAAAAAGTCTTCTACCAAGGTTAAAATTAACCGGAGATTCCTTTTACAATACAATCTCTAACCAAGAGAAAGTTTATCCAGTCCCATACTAACACCAAGATTGGTGCGTTAAAGCCATTAAACACTTTCGGAACAGACAAAAAATAAAAGTTCACAAATTTACAAATAACTAACAGGGTTTACAGAAGGTAAAGGTAAAAGACTTCTCATGAAATATTATTCCATGAAATGCATTACTTTTTGAGAAAACATTGAAACAATTATCAATTCTCAACAACGAGAATTACGGATTTCTAGTACATGTAGGTGGGTTTTCCCATTATTTTCTCCCGACTCTGATGACCGATTGAGCCTAAATTTTCACAGGTTTGTTATTTAATATATAAGTTGTGATACACGAAGTGTGGGCCTTGGACAATACTGTTTACCGAAAGTGTCCTATGGCTTTAACCTTAGTACTGGGCAGGGTTACATTTTACCCGGAATAAGCCAATTTGGGGTTCGTTAATCCGGAGAATGTTTAGCCCTGAAGAGTGTTGTGTGAACACTCCAGTTAATCTGGAGAATCTCTGTTTAATTTGTTTCTTAACATGGAGATTTTCAGTGTGAAGGGGGCTGTGTAGCCTTCAACTTTAAGGGGCCGTCAGGACTTTTGATGTTAGGTAACATTTTTAAGAAAAAACCCAAATCGACTATACCTAAATAAATAATGGCCGAACTGACCTAATTCTTATTCAACTCCTCAATAAATAAATAAACTTCTATTCCCTCGACAGACCCTCAAGAAAGAGTCCACCGTCCCTAAAATCATTGTGTGTATATACAATAAACTGAATTCAGCTCATCAACGTCTTATCTCCACAAATCTCACTTGACCATTCATCGATGAAACACTTCCCAGGGCATATCCTGACTTGAAAAACAACAAGAAAAGTCATGAAAGAACTGGTCCACTTTTATTTTGCAAGGAGAAAAAACTGGCGCTTTAAAACTACAATTTTGTTAAATGGTTTCTTTAAGTAAAGGCTGGTCCTACCTTTAAGCACATTGCATAATTTTTGCAAAAGATTAAGACTTCTACGTAAACCCCTCCAGGTGATGAACTGGAGCAGTTCTTTCGATGTTAAATCCTTAATCTTGTGATCGTAAAAACTTTGTGCATGTCCCAGAAATAATCACTTGCAATTAATCAAGACTTAAAGCCATTGGACCCTTTCAGTAAACAGTATTATCCAAGTCCCACACTTCGTGTATCACAACTTATATTTAAAACAACAAACCTGTGAAAATTTAGGCTCAATCGGTCATCGGAGTCGGGAGAAAAAAACGGGAAAACCCACTCTTGTTTTCGTGCGTTTCGCCGTGTCATGACATGTGTTTAAAATAAATCCGTAATTCTCGCTAACGAGAACTTATATTGTTTTACCGTTTTCTCAAAAAGTAAAGCATTTAATGGACTAATATTTCAAGAGAAGTCTTTCACCATTACCTTCTGTAAACCCTGTAAATTATTTGTAAATCTGTGAACTTTTTTTGTTTTTTCTGTACCGAAAGGGTCCAATGGCTTTAAAGGTAAGGTCATAGATCAGTGAAAAAGAAATAAGGCCTCAAAAAACTTCCTGGGTGAGAAGCACTGTGATAGACTATTTTTGCTGCAGCCATAGATGCAGTTGGTACCCGCTGCTGCCACCTCGCTTAACATGGGTGGATCCGACGTTCTTTCTGAAAATACTGTGAAAATCTGTTGCTGTTTTCTCAATTGTATGTAGACAATGTATACCGCTGAAAGCTTTCACAGGTGACTTTTAGTATATCGTTCTCGATAATTTTGCCTGTAAATCAGCATTTACGTTCACAAAAAACCCAATCCTTGACCCTTCCTTAAAAAGATCGCCTCCAAATACTGATCAGAATTTGTAATGCCTGCGTTGAGTTTCGTTTCTTGCAACTTTGATGACCAACTTTTATGATTCCAAATTTTCACAGGTTTGTTATTTTATGCATGTAGGGATGCACCAAGTGAGAAGACTGGTCTTTGATAATTACCAAAGGTGTCCAGTGCCTTTACAGGATCAACTTAAAACGCTTACCAGAATTTGTAATACCCGCTAAAAAATCAACCAGACCAATGATTTTAAGCCTCTCATCTCCGGAACCACTTTGATGTGACATTGTTTCTGACAAGATAAAGATTTCAAAGCCCTCTTTAAATTAATTACATTTTCCCCCTCCATTACCTGCAGACCTTGAGCTTTGTATCTCAAGGGTCATGACAATTGTCTTCAGTTAAAGGGACTGGACACAGTTGGTTATTACTCAAAGTATATTAAGCATACAAAGTTACTTGGAAACGAGCAACGAGCTGTTGATAGTATAAAACATTGTGAGAAATTACTCCCTCTGAAGTAAAGTAGTTTTTGAGAAAGAGGAAATTTCTCACTAAAATATTTGAATCTAAGAAAGACTTAAGACCTGAAGCCTTTCTCAAGCATCTGAAAGCACACAAAGTGTGCAACAAGGGTGTTTTTGCTTTCATTATTCTCTTGCAACATCAATGACCAAATGAGCCGAAATTTTCACAGGTTTTATATTTTCTGCATATTTTAGGATACACCAAGTGAGAATACTGGTCTTTGACAGTTATTACCAAATAAGTCCAATGCCTTTAAACACGTGAGAGGCACGTCTTAAGAAGATCTTTACCGCCTCTAAATTGCTTCTTGTTTCTTGGGGAGGGGGGGGGGGATTTTTCCCTGTCCATTAGTGAATTTAAATGTCGGGTGGACAATTTTGAGAGGTGACCAGATGAAAGGCAAAGGTAAAAAGGCTGAGAAGCCAAGGCCTCAGGTTAAATGTTGGAACATTTCAAGGGGCAAAGAGCGCCTCTTGAACCCATTAGAGTTGCTCAACATTACACGCAGATTACACGCCTGAATTCCCGCCGTATCAAATTGCAATCGGTACAGCTTGTCGCATTTTTTCAAAGAAAGGCCTTGTATCATTGTACACATGGTTTTGAATTATACTAACTAATGTCACGCTTGCCTGCATTGTGTTGAATTGTGTTGAATGTGTCTACATATATACACTATCAACCCTCCTACTGTGTGACCATTCAATATCATTCGCTATTTTCTTTAGAATGATACGTTACACTACAATGTGTACCAACATGCAATACAATCAGCTAGTCAATACCACACAGCACACAGTCAACCCCCCAACAGCCTGACCATTCGATATCCATTTTAGTTTTGAATGATGGTTCACCTTCAGCCTGTAATCTGATAGCATGCAGCGATTACACCTACACAGTACACAGTTAACCTTCCTACTGTCTGACCACTCAATATCATCCATAGTTTCGAATGATAGATAAACTACCAGCCAGTAACCTGACATCATGCGGTGATTTCTAAATAGTATTCAGTTAACCCTCGATCCCTACTGTCTGACCATTCAATATCATTCTCCGTGGTATTGAATGAAACTATGCAAGCAAAATTTAAAAAACCGACAGACTATTTAACATACACCTAAGAACAAATAATTGTACATCCACTCACAGTTAAAAAAAAGATATACATTCCTAAACACAAGTTTTTATGAAACCCCTCTAATTGCAATATGAATGGCCCTCTTAGTTCTCTATCGTAAATTTGTCTTCCTCTCGTCTTTTTCTCGTCTCCAGGTTTTTTCTTTAATCGTTGGCAGCGAACATTCATCAGTTTCAAATTCCAACACTCTCCAAGTGCTCCGCTGCAGACATGGGTAAGTTTATTTTCCTTGTCGTTTTTTTCTGCCTTCCCTTGTTTTTTTTTACGTGGTATGAAAGTCTAATTTGGATACTCTAGCTTTTCCAATTAAGCTCGCTGCTCTGCAGGAATCCTCGGTGGCCGTCCCCCCTCCGGCAATTCTTGATGTTGATTGGATAAGATGTTGTAACGCTTTGCCTTTGTCGTTCCTTGCACGTCAGCCTGTTGAAGTTTTTTTTATAACGGGGGGAAGATTCATTCGGGTCTCGGACTGTGTAGCTTGGGGTAGGAGATGCATGGATATTAAACATTGTTTTTGCGTTAGTTAAATGGAGCTTGAGAAATTATCGCGACGATCTTAGGGAGGATGATGAATACCGGGCAGAGAGAGACTGGTTACCTTGCAAACTATTAATGGACACTGAGGGAAGCGTTTATGCATTTTGTAATCTTGAACATGACTTCTGGCTTGGATAATGGGCTTGTAGGCCAAGCACGCTACGCCGAAACTTATGTCATAAAAGGCCGAGTACAAAGTCGGCACAACTAGTACTAAGCACAAACGGACAGTTGAGTACATTTTGAGTCCAACGTGTTCACTAGAGCAGAGACTAGAAACAAGACTAGTCTTTCCTTCGAGCCTCGGTTTGGTCACATTGTTTTGAATGGAGGAACAACAAGATGGCTTCGTCTAGTCCAATTGCAATTTGAATAAAAAAAAACTTTTGCAAACAATGCCATATGGATGGAGGCGAAGTGAGCACAACCGGATAGTTCATTACATTTTGAGTCAGATGTTTGCACAAGAGCAAAGACGAGGAACCAGACTAGTCTGTCCTTCGAGCCTCGGTTCCGATCACATTGTTTTGAATGGAGGAGCAACAAGAATTTCGCATCCAGATGAATTCCAGTCGCAATTTGTATAAAGAACTTTTGTCGGCGGGGATCCCAATTTATATTTTCATGCCAGGTCTGTTTTTGTTTGTTCAGCTGGAACACATCTCAGAGATATAATCCATTAAAAGGATTCCTGCCCGCATCATCTAAACGCCAAGTAAAGGCTGAGATAATACCTTATACTTTTACTGACCTGCACAAAAATGAGAGTATACTATAAATAAATGACAATTAGAAAAAGGCTTTAGAGGGATTATGGATCCAATATTTTAAACAGCACGTGGAGTTAATAAATCTCCCAGTCGAGTATTTACACACTCTATGCGGACTGTTCGTGCGAAAAAAACGTCAAGGTCATTACTCTATTGATTTGCTGGTTCTTTTGTTGTCACCTACGCAACAATGTCCAACCGGCTGTTGGGGGCTGGCCAGGATTGCAACTCCAGCTATTCACCTTTTTATAACGAGCGTGCAAAAACGTGTTAATGTTTTCACCGTCACTCTGCAAAATGAAATGCATTCCAGTGAGTAATTTGTCTTGTCCATGGCTTCGCGATAAAAATGACCAGGACTGCAACTCTTGCCGTTCACCATTTCATAACGAGCATGCAAGAGCGTGTTGACAATAGTTTCACGCTCGGCTAAACGAAACAAATTTCAGTGAGTACTATTTCATGTCGACGGTGGGTGAACTGTGTGTGGTCCGCACTAAAATTGACCAGGACTGCAACTATAGCCATTCACCATTTCATAACGGGCATGCGAAATGTGTTAACAATGATTTCACGCTCCGCAAAATGAAACATCAGTAATATTTCATGTTGACGGCTGGTGAACTATGTGTGATCGGCGATAAAACATGGATGAGGCCATCGAAATGACTGAGCAGTACGGAAAACTGAGCTATGAAACTCAGAGAAGAGTTCAAACATTGAATTCTTCGAGCACGGTCAGGGAAACCTGCCTCAATGATTGTACCTGCCATGAAGTTGCGTCGAGCATGACTGCTAAACTAGACGAGGCGTTGCAGACGATGGTTGCCATGGGAACTAGAATAACAAGCCTCGAGGTGAAACTCCAAGAGACGACGTATTTGGTTCTGGATCAGAGCCGCGAGATCGAGGAACTGAAAGTGAGCTGTTCGTTCTTTCGGAACCAGTATAAGAAGGCGTTTATGTGTCTTAAGATCAACGGCAATGTTGACTACAGGGAGGGTACTAACCATGGTATTCAAAGGATCGTCATTCCACAAGAAACGGAGAAGAAGGCTAAGATGCTGCAGGATATCCCAGAACTGACCGAAGATGACCAGTCATGCGAGACATTCGTCGCCGAGTTCTTTAAAGGAATTACAAATCAAGATGACAAGGTTCAACAAGGATGCCAGGTGTCTGCTCAAGGAAAAGACGACAGTAAGTCTTTGCCTTGTCCACAAACAAAATCAGCAAATTGATTAAAAATTAATGTGTAGAATTATTTTTTTATCTCTTACACTGATGTGTATTAAGCACTGTATACTCAGTACTTTCCTGAGTTCTGTGAAAAAAAAATCCACTGGCAAATCACTCGGGTGGGATTCGGAGCCTCGACCTTTGCATTGCTAGAGTAGATTGTCTTACCATTAGACCATTGAGCTTACCCAGTATCTAGAGGCAGTTCCAATCCTATGTGTCGGCAGCAGGTACGGCAACGATTTAATAGATGTTAGTTTTGCTTCGGGAATAAAGAATATAAACATTAAGAGTGGGGCACCACCCACCAGTCACAAAATGTAAACTTAATGCCATTTTCCGATGATATACTGTTTCTGTTAAGCAATGCTTTTCAGTGCTTAGCTAGTTTATTGTGCTAACACTAACAGGCTTTATGAAATTGGGTCCTAGTTGTATCTTTTATCTGATCGCCACTCTTTCCAAGGCGAAAATAGAGGCTACGAAAACATGAGCTCAAATGTCAGTTGGAAATGTCACATTCGTGCCGCAAATTTTCGGGACATGAATCGTGGGCGTATGCTTCCTGTGTAGGACTCAAATTTGGAGGGAAAATCCATGTGACCAAAAGGCTTATTACTCAAAGTGTCTACAGGCCAGAGAATTGTTCGAAAAAGACCTGGGGCAAATTCATATACATGTAGCTGCTTAAAAGCAGAGAATTGTCTGCTAAGCAGATTTGAGCAGGATATTGGTCACAAATGGTAGTAGATAAGTATCTTATTCTAGCAAGCATAATATATTGTGCTTAGCTACTTTTTTTTTTTAATGAGCACAGTGTCTACTTGTTGGGAACAGCAAACAAAATGTGACGACGTTGACCACTGTGACCTCTTGAAATGAAATTTTTAGATGTTTTATTGTACACATCTAATGTACATTTACATCTATATAGGAATACAATATTTCAACGGATCAAAAAACCATTGCCTTTTAAAAGCAATACCTGTACATGAAAAAACATACATGTCTTGAATTTACTGTAATTTCTTTACAAACTATAATTTCCGTATCTTGATCCATCTTGCATCCTTGTCATCTTTTAATCTTTCTGTATCATCTTCTCAAATTCCTGTCTCTTCCATTTTAAAGAAACCTCTGCGTCTACCTGAAGATATCTTCGAGCAAAAAGAAAAAGGAAACAAAAAATACCCTGCAGGTTGTCCCTTCAAATCCTACATTTCCTTGAGTCTTCTGTGACTCATCATCCATCTCCATCTCCTTGCTCGCCTGCGTCAGCCTCCCTGAATAAATATCCCAGCCCCAGGGGGTTTAGCGTCCGCCGCTAGTTCACCTGAAGCATCCATGGGAGTTTTTTTTTCTTCTTCATCTTCTTTTTTTTCTTAAAAGGAAGGAGCAGACGTTGAAACAAGAAAATGAAGAATCTTTTTCAGCCGATGGGTGGAATGTATGTCAAGGTCTTTGGCCATTTTGCGTGAGACGGTCCCAACCATTAAACCCCGCTGAGCGACGCAGCGATCTACACTTTAATTAAGGTGGATGACGGGGGTTCGGTCTTGTTAATCCTGGTCTTGTGGAGGACACAGTCAATTTTAAAAAGAAGCTTCTCCGAAATTGGTAGATTATAGAGATGATGTATGATATTTCATCGGAGGATAATTTCTTGGGGAGGTTGTACATCAGGTGCCTCAGGAAAAGTTGGTGGCCGGTGAATTTGACTGGCGCCCAGCTACTTTGGCGTCGGCACTTGCTACATTTTTTAACAAAGTGGCATGTCGTGGTCAAGCAGTTAAGAGCACCGGACTCAAGCTATGTGTTTCTGATAAGTAGAGAGTGGGTTCGAGTCCTGGTCATGACTCTTGTATCCTTGAGCTAGATACTTAATATAAATTGCTTTGTCATTTGGATGGAACAAAAGATGTAGGTTCTTTTACAAGAACTTCTGGTTGGAATTGTTAGAAACAGTTCAACAGAAGTCATAAGTTCTGTTTGGCTATTTAGGAAAATAAACGTAATTAACGCATTTTGCCTAACTCAATATTTTACAGACTGCTAAAAAAGGTATTCTTGCCAAAGAAAATTTATTTCAGAAAAAAAAAAAAATTATTGTGTCATTCCCCTAGAAAAAATTTCTACAAGATTTCTCGTAATCACACAAGACAAGTTCTCTTGAATAATTATATTTTTATTTATTAAGAATACCATTTTTAGCAGTGTTACATGTATTTAATGTTCAAGAAAAATCGATAGCTAGCATTTTATGCACTTGGCGATTCCATTGAGATTTCTGGGCGTCACATAAAAGACAAGATTTCTTGCCAGCATAAAACGTTTTAAGCAGTAGAGAAATTACTCTCTAGAATTTTAAAAGCACTTTGGCGCTACACGAAGGAGTGCACTCGTACTGAATGTTAAACACTCCTGTATTAAAAAAACCTGTGGGACATCCGTGTTTGCGTTCCGTATGGTCTGTCATTAACGAAGGGAGAAAAATCATTATTAGATGCCTTTCAGAAATTTTGTTACGATTGATTGGACATTGTCAATCAAATGGTGAATGCAGTATTTTTCCGCCCGTCGGCAACCTTATTAAACTACACTGTATGACGTCCCCTTCACAATTTACCCTAATAAATGACAACCAGATATGTTTTGCCTGCGAGGCTGGACAACATGAAATTATGGTGGATGTTTTTTGTAAGGAATGGAACACATTTAAGTCATGTACATTGTGTACATTTGGGTACATGTAATGTATACACACATGTAAGCCATTTGCAGCGTTGATTGTATGTGTAGAATTCTTTTTCGTATTTCTTGGCATGGTATTTTTTTTTGGTAATTGTCACAGACTATTATTCTCACTTGGTTTATCCCAACATATACAGTGTATGCGTGAAATATCAAACCTACATGAACATTTGGGCTGAGTTGGTCATCGAAATTGCAAGAAAATAATGGAAGGAAAAAAATCCTTGTTGCACGTACATAGGATTGTGTTCTTTCAGAAGCGTGTAGTCTCAGACTTTCTTGATTCTGAGCAAGTTGCTTGGATGACTAAATCACAAAAGTTAAAGTGACATTTCGCCAATGTTCCACCCCTGTTTTGCTCCATTAAAGGCATTTCCGATTATCCGCTCTGTCTCAGACTTTCTTGATCCTGAGCAATTTGCCATGATGACTCAATCACAAAAGTTAAAGTTACATTCTGAAAAAGTTTCAAATCTGTTCTGCTCTGTAAAAGACATTTCCTATTATCAGCTCTGTCGCAGACTTTCTTGATCCTGAGCAATTTGCCATGATGACTCAATCACAAAAGTTAAAGTTACATTCTGAAAAAGTTTCAAATCTGTTCTGCTCTGTAAAAGACATTTCCTATTATCATCTCTGTCGCAGACTTTCTTGATCCTGAGCAATTTGCCATGATGACTCAATCACAAAAGTTAAAGTAACATTCTGACAATGTTCTACACCTGTTCCTCTCTGCTCCAGTAAAGACATTTCTTATCATCAATTCTGTCTCAGACTTTGATCCTGAACCTTTGACCCTGTTTTGCTCCGTTGTCTTAGACTTTCTTGATCCTGAACTATGACTCAATCATAAAGAGTTAAAAGCACATTCTGACAATGTTTTACACCTGTTCCTCTCTGCTCCAGTAAACACCCTTTTTATCATCATTTCTGTCTCAGACTTGATCCTGAACCTTTTGCCTTTATGACTCAATCATAAAAAGTGTCATTCCATCAATGTTTTACCCCAGTTTTCTACTCCGTTATTGACATTTCCTATCATCATCTTTGTTTCTGTCTCGTTCTGCAGATGACTTGGAGCAAGCGGTGAAGAGTCTACAACTTGGCCCCAGTGACATTGACTCTGTGTCATGTTTGGATTGTATGCTGCAAGCTCTGGAACAGGATGGTGAGTATTTACCAAAAAAAACGCCCCAGCCATTTTACCCTAACACTGATGTGTATTAATCACTGTATACTCAGTACTTGCCAAAGTTCTGTGAAAAAAATCCACAGGCAAATTGCTTCGGTGGGATTCGAACCCTTGACCTTTGCATTGCTGGAGCATATGTCTTAAAACTAGACTACTGAGCTAGCCCAATGGCTAGAGGTCGTTTGAATCCTATTAAACAAAACAAAAATCAAATTGTATTCTTTATCCCTGATGCATAAACTAACATTTATTAAATATAGTCTTATTGGTTTTTCTTTTACAGTTGAAGAGTCCAGCGCTCGGCTTCTGAGTCTGGGATCGGTGACTGTTCTAGCCGAGCAGCTGAAGAAGACGGACAAGGAAGACTATCTTAGCAGACTCAGTCACATCATCGCGGAGATGGCCAAAAACGGTAAGTCAATATCGTCAAAGACGTTCTGCTGAAAGTGATTTGTCATGACCAGCGGTTATGAGCACAGGAATCAAGCTCTTTTATGATCAGCAGAGTGTAGGTTTGAGTCCTGAGCCCTATGTCATAAAACCTGTAAGCCCAAACAAATTTGCTTAATTTGCTTAGCAATTTACTTAGGAAAAATAGGTTACGGTTCAAAACACCATACAGTTACTATGGCTGTGACTGGTACCCAAGTCATTTCTTGCTTAGCCAAGAAGTTTGCTTAGCAGAATTTGCTGCTCAACAGCTTTATGAAATTGGGCCATGGTCTAGATACTTGGGTCTTTAAGCAAGACACTTACCCCAAAGCCGATCCCTGGATGTACGTTGTTTTAAGGGATATTCTTTACCAAAGTTTGGTGTTCAACAAGTCCACTCTGATTTCTTAGCGATACACCCAAGCCAAAAGATGATAACAGCGTCAGCTCAGTGCTGCATTCTTTAAGGTCCTTTTTTTGCAACTTCACATAATTAATTGTATCAAAAAGGCCATAGATCAAAATAAAATAATCAAACTCGACAGACAATTTTGTTCCAGGCAAAATTCATGTTTACCTTTTACCAAACAAATGGGGAAGATAATTTACCAATAAACTCCAATTTACCACTGGCTTTTAAAACATAGTAAATCATTTTTCAGAAATTGCGTTTCAATTGTAACGAGGACTGTCTGAAACGATGATAAATTATACTCATTTGCTCCGATGTTCCTGCTTTTGCGACACAGCTCCTTGTAAACATTACACACTGCTTTAAAGGAATAAGTCTCATACTGTACTTCAAAATGTAGCTCCACATACCTTGCAGGAAAAATGCTAAGCGCTTTGATATGCCGATTGGGATGTGATAAAGCGCTTTATCTTCAAACACGCGTAAATCCTCCACTCAGATTCGCAGAATGGAGTGGTGTAAAAACCTATATTGCTCGGCTAATATCACTACCTGCGTCTTGTGTGTTTTATGTCACGCGCCAAGTTTGCTTGAAGATAAATATGTTATCACACGCGCGCTCGTGGAAATACAGAAAATATAGTGCATCTGCGTCCCATATTCAACTCGGCCTTTGGCCTCGTTGGATATGGGATGCAGAAGCGCTTTATTTTGTCCATATTCCACTCGCGCTTGTGTGATAACTTATAATACAAGAACGTAGTATTAGTTACTACTATTTTATAATTTATATGTTTAAGGGATATTTATGTTTGTTTGGGTGTTTTTTTTTTTGGTTTTTTTTTGACAGAGAGTATCCGCGATCCGTTTGTAGACGCTGGTGTTATCCCAACGCTGAATGGTCTTCTTTCACACAGGGACACGGACGTAGTGGTGCAGGTCTGCAGGGCCCTGGGCAATATCTGCTGTGATCACGGTAATATTAATGAAAATTAATGAACAAAATTATAGCGATTTATCTACGGTCGTCCCAAACTACTTATAATTTTTTTTTATGTGATAGTAGTAGTAGTAATAGTAACAAATTCTTATATAGCGCATTTTACAATAACCGTATCAATGCGCTTTACATTCGTGCCCTGTGATCCCTGGCTACACGGCAGTTAAAGGTTGTATGTATGTCTTCTGACTGGCACCCTTGAACAAAGTTATTGACTCGTAGAGAGGATCGCCAACAAAGTGTTTCCCTTGTGGTTTATTACTTGATGTTTGAAATTAAAAAGTTGATCCCTTGGCTGCCGCTTCCCAGGTTGTATCGTAAACTTTGGTGTGATTCTGGCTGCATGGCAGTTATAGGTTGTATGGCTTCTGACTGGTGCCCCTGAACAAAGATATTGACAAAAAGGGAAACTGTCAACATTGTGGCTGGATAGCTGAGTTGGTTGAGCTCCGGTACATTAGTCTGGAGGTTTCAGGTTCAAACCCAGCTTTTGTCAGTTTGGCTTTGTTCAACCCAAAGTTCTGGTGTTTACACATCCCCACCAGACAACCCCGATTTGACAAATAAGGATACCGCCAACATAAGGGCTAAATAGCTCAGTTGGTAGTTCACAGGTTCAAATCTCACTCAAGTCAATCTGTATTTCTTCACCTCAAATTTAACATTTCGTTTTAACGGATGCATTTTGTAAGTTTTCATTCTTTTTATCTCAGACAAAGCTAGACAAGCCATCCACGATTCAGAGGGAGTAGAACGATTGCTGGAATTGCTGAAATCAAGAGCAACACCTGACACTATCTTAGCCAATCAGAAGGTCCGAGTGGTTGCCAGTGGTTACCTAATGAATCTCACCTATGCAAATGGTAAGCTTGGATTTTGAAGTCGTGTTTACTTTCTAAATAAATCAAAATCTCAACTCGGGGATTCTGATGCGTTGCTTGGCATTTGTTTGAAGTCAAGTTGTATTCAATTACTTTTAAAGGTGGAATACGGTATTGGTAAAGGATAAAACATCACTGTTTATTTTAAGTAAGAACAAGCTTACTGGTTATGATGTTCATACTAGAACCTTTTTGACTGCGATTTGAAATAATAAATTGGAGAAAACTTAGTCTGAGGAATTCAAATTGAAGCGGTAACTTGTAATAATAACGATAACAGTATTTATTCAGGCAAAAGTTCACAAGTACGTGTGCATGTGCAAACAATAAATGAAACAGTGGGATGCCCAGGAGAGCATGAAAGTTACAAAATTATCTGTCGCCTTAAAGCATATGTCTCCCAAAATCCCAGCAAAAACAAGGAAGATAAAGGCAAGACAGGGCATAGACATAAAAAAAACCACAAAGATCATTAAAAAAAAAACATTTAAAAGGCCATAAAAACAATAGAAGAAGACAATAAGACAAAGCTATAAAAAGAAAGCAAGTCATTGTACAAGACTTTATTTAAATCTAAATTGGAAATGTGTTATTTTACAAACTTCAGGTACGCTACAAACCAAAGTACGAGTAGAAGGAGGTGTTGGTGTGATGGTGACATTGATGAGTAACTTCCCAGATGACATCAATCTCTGTGGGAAGATCATCATGTGCATCGGCAACATCGCTGAGCTCGGTGAGTCTGGCAACTTGTCTAAAAGGCAATGGACATGTCTAGTAATTACTCAAAATATATATTATTAGCATCAATACTTACTTGGTAAGGAGCAACGGAGAGATGTTGATAGTCTAAAACATTGTGGGAAACGGCTCCCTCTGAAGTAACGTAGTTTTTGAGAAAGAGGTTATTTCTCACTCAAATATTTAAATCTGAGGACTTCAGGCCTGAAGACTTTCTCAGGCATTGGAAAGGGTGTTTTCTCTTTCTTTATTTTTTTGCAGCTTTGATGACCACTTGAGCCTACATTTTCACGGGTTTGTTACTTTATGCATGTTGGGATTACACCAAGTGAGGATACTGGCCTTTGACAATTACCAAAAGTATACCCTGGCCGTAATTCAAGTTTTAATCTTGCGTTTCCTATTTTTTCACAGAAGAGAACAAGGAGGTCTTTGTGAATAGTGGAATCACCGAACTTCTCATCAAAGCATTAAAGATTGTCGGAGATGATGAACAGTTAGAGACAATCTTTGAGGTCATAGCAACTTTAGCTGAGAATGGTGAACATCTACTTCCTGCCTTATTGACTTAATAATTATAATAATAATTTTACATTATAAAACACAACAGTTAAAAATTAATAAATATGTGTGTATGAGGTTATAACTGTGCATGAGATATAACCAGTAAGCTGGTCTGGAGCTGTTAGTGCAAAGTTATTGAAACGGTTAGAGGAATTATAGCTCACTGAGCTTACCAGGGTGAGTATAATGGGCGATTGTATAATGGGCGATTGTATAATGGGCGATTGTCTAATGGGCGATTGTATAATGGGCGATTGTCTAATGGGCGATTGTATAATGGGCGATTGTATAATGGGCGATTGTATAATGGGCGATTGTATAATGGGCGATTGTATAATGGGCGATTGTATAATGGGCGATTGTATAATGGGCGATTGTATAATGGGCGATTGTATAATGGGCGATTGTCTAATGGGCGATTGTATAATGGGCGATTGTATAATGGGCGATTGTATAATGGGCGATTGTCTAATGGGCGATTGTATAATGGGCGATTGTATAATGGGCGATTGTCTAATGGGCGATTGTATAATGGGCGATTGTATAATGGGCGATTGTATAATGGGCGATTGTATAATGGGCGATTGTCTAATGGGCGATTGTCTAATGGGCGATTGTATAATGGGCGATTGTATAATGGGCGATTGTATAATGGGCGATTGTATAATGGGCGATTGTATAATGGGCGATTGTCTAATGGGCGATTGTATAATGGGCGATTGTCTAATGGGCGATTGTATAATGGGCGATTGTATAATGGGCGATTGTATAATGGGCGATTGTCTAATGGGCGATTGTATAATGGGCCATTGTATAATGGGCCATTGTATAATGGGCGATTGTATAATGGGCGATTGTCTAATGGGCGATTGTATAATGGGCGATTGTCTAATGGGCGATTGTATAATGGGCGATTGTATAATGGGCGATTGTATAATGGGAGATTGTATAATGGGCGATTGTATAATGGGCGATTGTTAAAGGATTATTGACTCAGGGGGATTAATCCCAGTTTAAGGTTGCGTCTATTGTTTGGTTCTAAAAGGGGAGCCATGGTTGTGGACTGGACAACAATGGCCCAAAAGTACACCCAGTTGCTCACCTGGTTTTAAGACTCTGGGTGGGATACAAAGGGGCGGTTTTTTACTGTTAAAGAAAAGATCTCACACCTTACATTTGTTGTATGGAACGAAATAATTCCCAGCTGCAGAGAGATTTCTTCTTTCATTCTCGGCTTGTCCGCTGGCTCATTTGATTACTTATTTATTCCATTTTCCTTCTCCAGACGCCATGAAGCTGGAGTTCGCCAAGGGCAATCTCGTTGACATTATTCAGGAACAAGTGGCAAAGTTCTCGGACCACGAGATCGCCCAAGGTAGCCAACCAGATGACGAGTTCGATATCGAGAGAGTCGCCAGTGACATCATCATTCTACTGCTTACTGGAGGTAACGGTTTGTTTGTTTCTGTCTGTCGTAATGATATTCTTGTCAAGGGAACTCGGCAAAACACTAATAAATAAGCTCCATCACCACCAGCAGTCCAGCATTCTCCTGAAGACAAGCAGAGTATACTGTTTGAAACGTCGAGACCAAACCGGCTCTTTTCAGAGCCAACACTCACTCAAAAGAGATTTACACTTGGTTGTGACTGCAAAAGTTAACTATTTATTTATAGTTTCTTCTTATTTCTCCACACCATGCAAAGCTTCAAACAATACTTACTAATATATACATGTATATGAGCACAGCTACAGGCCTGTATGCTTCGTTTTTGAAAGGGCAAGGACACCAAGGCATTTTCTCTTTGGCAAAGGGCACCCTATGAGGAAATTTGTAAATTTCTACTGGGGCATTTCCAGGGCACCAAGGCAATGACAAGGGGAAACGGAGGCAATCGCCTCTGTTGCCTCCTGAAGTACCAGGCCTGCAGCTACAATCATTGGTACACTTTTTGTTACAAGGCACCAAATGAACATCTGCCCATATCTACTGCCGAAGCTGTCAATTTGGACCTGGGGTGGATTTAACAAAGAGTTAAGACTAGTCTTATCTCGAGTTAGGACGAATTACTCGTCCTAACTTAGGACTAGCTATACGGTTTTCACATCTCCTAAGACTAGTCCTAAGTTAGGACCAGTCCTAACTCTGTGTGAAATCGACCCCTGACCTTTTACCCTTTTCAGCCATTGGGTAATATATTAGAAGGAAAGAGTTGATTGGTCAATAGTATCAGCACAAACTTACGTCACATGTTATCTTTGCACCTGTCACAGATGAGAGTATGAAGTACCTTTTCAACAATGGTCAAAGTTCACTGTTTAAGAAGGTCATGTCGGACTGGGTCAGCTCTCCATGTGACCTCTACCAAATATCCGGTGCGCTGGCCATCGGCAACTTCGCAAGAAATGGTGAGTGTTTTTTACAAAATCTTTTTTTTCTGGAAGACTGCATTATCATTATTATTATTTATTATTATTTATTCGACCAATACAATAGGCTCATACTCAAAGTTATTAGTACACTTCTAGGACTGGAAATGCAAGAATCGTGCTCACAAGTGTTAATTTTCATTACGAAGCAATCTGGTGGTGCTTTAAGATCTTCAGCTTCATTTTTGCTTAGCTCAACCAAGCTTTAGAAACTTCTCGCTATGGTCATCCTGCCTTTGCCAATGCTGCCTTTACCAATGCTGCACCTGCCATTTGGGATCAAGGTCCCTGCCATACGTCAAACAGCATCTTTGAACATCTTCAAGAGAGACTTAAAGCCCCCTTTGTTTCCCTAGCTTTTCCTCTTCACTTGTTCTGACGAAGCCTTTGTGTCATCCTTGTCGTCTTATATTAGCGCCTTGATAGGTTTCTGGAGATGTGCGCATTACACATGTTATTATTATTATCATAATAAATTAGCTTGTATTGCTTCTTGTCCCTAGATGAGCATTGTATACGTCTTGTAGAGCTCGGAGTCCTAGAGCCTCTTCTCAAACTCTTGAAGAGACCAGAAGGAGAGGATTTGGATATGAGACTTGGTCACGCAGTCCTCAGCGCTCTAAAGAATCTTGCCATTCCTAGTGAGTTAGGCCGTGTCCGAAACGGCGACTTCGGCTACAGCTACGGCTAGATCGCGCGCGTCTGCCTATTCTTCAACACTGCTAGACGCGCTGATCTAGACGTAGCTGTAGCCGAAGTCGTCGTTTCGGACACGGCCTCAATCATCTTATCAACAAGGGTTGGAGTACTTTTTGTATGACACAAAACACAAACGTCCACATTATTTACATTATACTTTAAATCGTTTAAAGATGATGATGCCTTTAAAATATTACTTACCTAGGTGATGCAGTTTTTGAGTAATGAGTAAAACATTTCACACAAATAATTTTTATCTCAGTGAGACGATGGAAGATTTTTAAGACGCTAGGTGGCAGCAGACTTGCCAGGTAAATCCATTATTCTTAGTTATGTGTGCATACGTAAACAATGGAAATTTAACTGGTAAGTTTGCTGGCACCTAGTGTTCCAAGGTCTCCAATTTAAATGGGACATTTTCTGATCAAGTTCACATATTGACCTCTCACCTTTGACCTCACCCATTCATAGAGGTCAACAAGCCACTGCTGTTGAAGACTGGTATCATTGAAGTGATTCTACCCCTACTGAAGCTAGACATGCACCCGGTTGTCTTTAAACTACTCGGCACTTGCAGAATGCTCATAGACGGACAGGGTAAGTGCCTCAGGCTCCTTGCGCATTCTGAATCTGAACTATATAAGATTAAGCCCATATTTTCACAGGGTTATTTATTTCATGAACACTGTCTGCGACTATTTTGTCAGCTCTACCAATCCTGTATAATACCTTTAACAACACAAGAAGGAATTTTGTTTTTGTTTGTAGGAGAAACGGCCGTTTCATTGGGTCAAAATGTAGAGTTCATCGATAGAGTTGCTGATCTATGTGACTGTGAGATACATGCAGGGGTCTCGGGAGAAGCTAACAGGTCAGTCTCTGTTTTTCAAGTTTTGATTAAGTATTTATTTCATCTCAGACTGTCCTTCGAATTGATTTTCTTATCTTTTATATAATTTATTTGTGCTCAAGTCTAACGGTCTCTTTTTATTTCATCTCCCAAGACTGTTAGCGGCCCTCATCAAGCACTCCGCTAACACCCAAGTCATGCATTGCATCATCGAACATGGCGGGATGTCTCGACTGGTTGCCATGGCAATGAGCGAGCACACGCTGATGCAAAACGAGGCACTAATAGCCCTCACACTACTGTCTTCTACACAACTCGGTAAATAACCCAAGACACTTATTCTGTTAAATCGTAAAATATTTTACGCTGTGTTCCTATGCAGACTTTCTCAGAGTTCCATACTGATTATTAAGTTGGCTGGAAGAGTAGGGGTTTACCCCGGTGTTTCTGATTCACAGCAAGCATGCACCTGTGTTGATGGGTTTCCTTGGGCTTCTGAGCTACATTGATTTATCTTCATAACAAACATGCACCCTCCTCTCCAGGTTTCCTTAGACTTCCGACCTGCAGTGATTTAAATTCATACAAAGCACCCTTGTTTATGGGTTTCCTTGTACTTCCGAGCTACAGTGGTTTAACTTCATAACAAGCACCCTTGTCTGATTTCATTGTATTATGATAGTATGGGTATTATTGTGATTTTGTTTCCTTTATCATTTCAGACAATGAGGCCGTGCAAGCTTTCATGGATGCCAATCTCCTAGCGATGGTGAGCCGGGTCCTAAAATCAAACCAAACCACCCCTGAAATCCAGTGCAATGTTCTATCCCTGGTGGGTTTTTTATCACAATCAGGTAAGATCATCAGGTTATACCATGTTAATTAAGGGGAAATTAATAAGTAAGGGTGATGAATATGACTTAAAACAAATAACATTTTTGTGGGAGAGGGAAGCCCAACTGAAAGTGGTCACCGAAAAACTAAAGTACTTTTTTAATTTTTTTTTAAAGATTTTGCCATTTTTAAAGGTTTTTCTGCAACCGTTGTACTGCAATTTGATGAGTTGCAAATATCACCATAGTGATTTTTTTGTGACACCACACTTTGTAGGATTGATACACTGTAAAGATCAATATTTGCCCTTTGTTGAATTGACCCATCAGAATTGAACCATCAAATTTATACTGATTTAATTTTTCTTTTTTCGTCAAGATGTTTTAAAGGCTGCAATGATCCAGGACAACTTAATGTCTGTTATCGACACGCTGGCAACTAGTAACTGCGAGTTGCTCAAAAGGAAAGCTGTGAATGTCCGCGAACATTTTACATGAGCGAGATGAACTCTTTCCAGAAAAAAAACTTTGAAAGACTTGAAGGCTGTCGATAGCCATGGAATTATTCCAGTGTGGAACAGGATTTTGGAAGTGAGAGTGGCTCCAGATACTTGGCGGGGCTGTTTGGATTTTTTTTTTAGGAGAGTGTCTTCTGCATGTTTTGCTACTGTATGAAACCTTCACAGATGGAAGCTACTTATGGGGTATCTTCAGTTGGAGATGGAAGCAACGCCCAAGTTTGAGTTGCACGGTAAATTTCAACAGAACTTTTTCAACTGTAATTGCATGTGGGTCGACTCGACCACGTCGCCATTGAAAAAAGGAATCTCTCTCGTCTTCAGAATATTTGATGCACTCAACGAGCTGATAAAATCGTCTTAATTTGAATAAGTCGGTAGACATAACGATGATAAATCCATATTATATTCCTCTTTTACAAATTGCATGTGCAATAGACTGAAGCGCTTTGCTGTGAATAGCAGGGCGGGAGTTCACGATGCCGGTCTGATAGTGCATGTTGTAATTCACGTTATCGGCAGGCGCACATTGAAGAACTGAAGATTTGTTGTTGGAAATGCGGGAAGTTTGGGAAACTTTATTTCATTATCGGACTGAAAGCTAACAATTTGAAATGAGTATTAAGTGAACAGAATATGATATTATTTACTCATGTTGGAGTCTGTTATGTTTGGGATTAACTTTACCCCAGTCAGCGGCTGTATTTCATCTGTTGGACCCAGCAGGCATAATGTTCGTCTGTTTTCCAAAAATCTGAAAAATTGTGATTAAATAGTAGTCTGAAATGTCATATTAAAGCCTACACGATGTGTGCATGTAGGTCTCCCCATGTACTCAATAAAATATTCCTACATTTTTCTCAAGGACCAATTATCATTCCTAGTCCAGACAAACCAGAGAACTTGTTCAAGGGTAAATATGTAATTGACCAAGACTTTCCAGTGATGTTGGCATTAAACGACATTTAATGTGGTTAATTCTTAGGCCATTGTAGGCCATAGTGCCCTCATAAATAGCTGAGTTCTCTGGGCCCCCTTGAAGTTAACTGCTGATAAAAAAAAATACATTTAAAAAATATGAAACTTAATCATTCTTGCCAATGTAATCTCTATTTAAGATTTGTGCGTGTACTTAATATAAAAAAGAGTCGCATAGTACAGGCTACTCCTAACCCAATTTAATAGAGATGCTTAAAGGCAGTGGACACTATTGGTTATTGTCAAAGACTAGCCTTCACAGTTGGTGTATCTCAACATATGCATAAAATAACAAACCTGTGAAAATTTGAGCTCAATCGGCCATCAAAGTTGCGAGAAAATAATGAAAGAAGAACACACCCTTGTCACACGAAGTTGTGTGCGTTTAGATGGTTGATTTCGATCTTGAAATCAAATTCGTGGAAAATTACTTCTTTCTCCAAAACTATGGCACTTCAGAGGGAGCTGTTTCTCACAATGTTTTATACCACCAACCTCTCCCCATTACCTGTCACCAAGAAAGGTTTAATGCTAATAATTATTTTGAGTAATTACCAATAGTGTCCACTGCCTTTAAGCACAAAAAGTAGCTAAGCAAAACAAAAGTATGCTTACCAGAATAAAGCTACCAGACAAAATACAATGTACCATGTGTGACTGGTATTCTGCTAATTTCTACTT
The DNA here is from genome assembly GCF_902459465.1 of Asterias rubens. NCBI lineage: Eukaryota > Metazoa > Echinodermata > Asteroidea > Forcipulatida > Asteriidae > Asterias > Asterias rubens. The sequence continues at coordinate 1,065,322 of NC_047081.1, read as the reverse complement.
AAATAGATACGTAATTATTTTGTCGCTTAAGCAGCTCAATGAAATTGGCAGCCCTGAGATTTTAAATATTTCACAAGAATTCACAGTGTTTGTTAACAAGGTTTAGGCCTTCAAAAAAAAAAGGTGTTTTTCTATATTATGGTGGTTATGGCCAGGCAGTCAAGTTCATCGGACCTTAGCTCTGGTGTTGTCCGGTAATTTACAGACACCCAGTTCTAAAGTGTTTCGGGGCGGAACTCTAGTTTACGGGACCCAAGCTCTGGTGTTGTCAGCAGTGGAGTGTGGGTTTCGATTCCTGGTCATGACACTTGTGCCTTTCAGCAAGGCACACGGAAGGTAGTTTATTCTGCTCTACCAGTCAGGCTCCCAGTGGATGATACCCTAGCCCTAGCCCTAGGAGTAGGTGGCAACGTGCCCCTAGTGGCAGTAGATTAGGGTCTGCAGCCCAAATCAGTTAAGTGTAGCCCTCGCCTTAAAGTGGCCGTCCGGTCCTTGTGATGTAAGGCAACCTCTCATTCAAATATTTTGTTTAATCATGGATCAGCCACCCTAAATATCTGCTTGAAATAATTAAAATTTAATTAAAGCCAAAAAGTATTTGTTAATATCATTAAGATGGCCAAGTTAAAATGATACCTTGTTTTGTGCAAATTACTTGTCCTAAATGTGATTAGGCAGTTGACATTGCCTAGCTTTATGTAACTGTAAAACACCAAATGAGTAAAGTGAACGAAATGTGACATTTTTACATTTAGTGACGTTTGTGATCGGAGAAAAGTGGTGTTAAATTTTATTTTTATTGGAAGTTGAAACTCTCTCAACTTTTAGACGTTACATGAGGAGACACCTGATTACAATGTTTTACATATTTATCCAGTTTCCTCAAAAGTTATATTTTGTTTACTTTTTGGTATTTTTTTAAGATAGCAAATTCCGCAGTTGAGATTTTATATTTTAAAATTTGGATGGGTTTAAATTTAAAATAGATGGTACAAAACTTGCGCTTATTTGAACATTTTGGAGTTTCCCCATGTACATTACTTTAGTTGAGGAAACAAAATCTAATACTTTCATGAGAAATGTTCAAATATGCGTAAAACTTTTCACAATCTATAGTTTGAACACAAACATCATGTACACAAACAGTAATGACTCAAACTATGTGTGTGCATTTGGTGAAAGGACAGGCTTGAATTTTTGTGAAGTGTTATGCCTAACAAGTTTTTCGTAGACTACTGTATTTGTTTTGAAATATGTATGTGTAAAATTCCTTCATATCCGCGTGAGAGATCTCCTGTGATAGTGAACTCCTACATTAGCTGTCTATGCTGAGAGTGAGCCCTCTTGTGTCGATGGTTCTGGGAAGCTATTAATAGCAGGATAGTCTTGAATCAAGACTACATGTTATATCAAGCACCAAATGGATATTTTCCAAATTTGTTTTTCTTCAGTCTAAGGCATGGATCGAATAACGACAAAGTTTTGCCCAAAGAGATTTTACATTCCAGAGGTTTTTAATAATTGAGGCCACACTTCATAACAAACTGGAAATCAGGCATGACAAATGTATCAACCTCTTACTTTATTTTGTAAAACATTGCATGGTATTATTCACATTAATGTTCACAATCATTTTTGCTTAAGAAGTTGCTCAAGTATAGAAATTCCCTATTACTATTTGAACATATATACCTGCAAAGCTTGCACAATTTCTAACCCAAAATATGTACGAAAACGTAACAAATAATATATATTCTGAAAATGTGTACAATATCTTTCAGCATTTAAATAAATTATGTAGTTCTACAAGCGCATTGCCTATGAAACGTCAGACTCAAATAAAACTGTCCCTTTTGTCTGTTTGTCTTCTGTTTCCTCCAGGTATAGATTGAAAGCACTGTGTATATTCAGTCAGAAAGTGCAGCGCAATTCCAGCATGTTCAAGGTAGACTCGCAAAACTGCTAAAGGTAAACTGTAGAGGCAACCTAATATTGATTGGCGACACTAATTTTGGACTCTGAGGGACTTGGCAAGTCTATCAATTTTGATCCATGTTTGTTTGATACAGATATCTCTTCTCCAGTAATTTGTGATATCGGTGACTATGTAAACAAATGCTGCCAATCAAGACTAGTCGTGACCTCGCTTGACCTCATCACGAACATGAAGTATTTATTGATGAGGTCAAGTAAGGTCAAGCAAGGTCATGCCTACCAGTTACCTGTAAAGTCTACTTGTCATAAATAATGCTCTCTGAGTCTTAAACAATTACATGTATACATTTTTCTTGAAGTTATGCGCATAATTTCTATTGAAAAGACTTCACAAATCTTATTAAAAGTTACGACTTTTTTTAGGGAACATTCGAATAGTAACATTTGTGAAGCGCCTTCACCTAATGTTTCAGGGTAAATAAATGTATGCCAGCGACATTAAAACTTTTGTATACAAGTGAGTACACTTTTTTGTTCATGAACAACTGTTTGCAAACCACTGTAACGGTTATCTTTTTGTTATTTATATATCAATAACAATCGCTGTGTCATCAACTAAAAAAGGTGATTGAGTTTGTCGAATACAAACTCATGTGTTGTCTTTGTATCAAAAAGTGTACCCATGATTGTAGCTGTGCAAACAAACAATACAAGACAAACAAATTATGAATCAGTTGTCTATAAAACCTAAACATCTTGCTACATCTACATTTTGAACTTTATAAATTTTATAGAACAGCCTTTTAATCTTACAGAAACAGTCCGGAAGTACTAGTATAGAGATATGAAGAAAACTAAAGGCACTGAAAAGAGGTGGCGTTTGTTAGTATATACATAGGATCAAGATAAACGTACATGCACGTACAAAAAAACGGGTAAGTTAAAGTACTTTAACACAATGAAAGATAAAAGATGTTAGAACTAAACGTTGTCTTGTTCTAATTAGTACTAGTAAAAGAAGAGGGTAGACGACATTTGTGTTTGGCATAATTGCCACTTTTTAAACGCGGTCTCAGCTATAAAGATATATAGTACAAGAAGTCACTGAACTTAAAACTAACAATTGTAGGCTATATTACAAAAATGATTGAAAATATTTCAGCCAAAACAGTGGAAAAACATCAAACCATTATCTTTGTACACGGCAAAACAACTTAAATCTACAAACATTTTCAATATATATCTAAATTAATAACTTAAAAAAAAACATCAAGTAAATCACAACTTAAAGAGTTTTATGTACAGGGTGTTTCCACGAAACCTCACTAGATTTTATTTCCAACATGCAAGGTTTCAATTCCTACAAAGTGATGAATTTGTTGAAACTTGGAGTCCTGGAATGAATGTATTGACTAGAGCGGGATTTGAACCAATGACCTTTAGTCATCGCAAAATCTATTCCAGCAAATATATTCTACTGGGCTAGTGACATTACGATGGGCAATAACAGTCTCCTGACGATGACTTGAGCAAGCTAGTCGAAACGTTAAACCAATTTGAGAACTCACTCTGCGGTAGTGCAGTTAATAACGATCCTAAAGCTGAAGTAGCAGTCCTAGCCAATTTTCTATACCTTCCGCCCAGGTAGCAGTTAAAAAGCAGGACAGTGCTTTTCAGAACTGAGAAGTCTTCCGAACAATCCAATAAATCTACTCCGCGGTAGTAGAATATATAAAAGAAAAAACTACCTGGCAAGTAGATACACACATGGTGTTACCGCAAACCAAATATATAACACTCTCTTAATAACTACAAACACATCAAATTTTCTGCAGCTGGTTCAGTTCAAAAACAGTCATCGTTCTCCGACCGGCAAAAAAATTCCTAAGATTCTTCATTTTTGCCGAAGGTGAGAGATAGACGACGTGAACATTTTTCATGGATAACACTTTTGGGTGCCAAACCATCGTCACGCCGTTTGCGATCAAATTAAGCTGCATGAAGACCAGCGACACACCCCAGAAGATCGAGAGGAGGTTCAGCAAGCACATGGACCACACCCAAGGCTGCTTGTGGACAACGGCGACGCCTATTTCCCAGAGGGTGTGGCCCGGGTAGATGATGAAGAGGTACTGAAAGGAGTAAAGAATGAAGATGACTTGAGAGAGCATGACGACGAGGATGAATGTGACGAAGTGACGATGGTTGTCCTTGGCGATGCAACCGAGGAGAAACAGACAGTGGTGGTCGATTCCCAGTATGCACTGCTCGCACATCTTACAGTGTCTGGCACGGTCGGGAACGGTAATCTTGAAAGTAGTAAAAAAAAAAAAGTTTACCAAAAACTTACAGGACTTAAGATGAAATATCTATAAATGTAATGTTGTTAGTGACATGCCGTGCCAAACCCACATTTCATCGGCTCAGTTCTATAAGGTCAATAATTGCAATTTCATGTTCATGGGTTTAAAAAAAAAGAAAAAAAAAAAAAAAAATCTTGATAAGACTGTCTTTCCAAATTGAAAGATAACTTAATATGCACCAAAACACAGCTGAAAACATGTTATCTTTAAATTTACAAAGGAGAATAAGTTCAGGTGAAAAGTCAACTTTATAACCATGATCGGATTGATTGCTTCACTAACCTCACAGCAAATGCAAAACTCATCAGCTTTTGTTTTCCCAGTGGCCACATCTCTGATGCAGGGGTCAGCGTCCTCCAAGATGGCCTTTGACCTTGGAATCCTACCGGGGTCACGAAATAGAAGTACGTAGTATAGGTAGAACATGACGCAGAACAGCGGAAGGTCAACGAGAAAATGAATGTAGGTGTTGACTTGGAAAATCAGTGATGACTGAAAGTTAAGGAAGTTCAATTATGTGATACGAAAGTGCGAATGGCAACAAATAGGTCAGAGGTGAAGCAACATGCGTTATTATTCCCATTTTAAACAAAACTACTACCTAGCCCCGGAGCACTGTTTCTCTGTAATCGATTTTTCAAGTTACGTCACAATTAATGAGTAGTTTAACGACAAAGGTAGGTTTATAATTAGATTAGCAGATAGTTAGTTTATAAATGCACCAAAGTAGAGAAAATAATAGAAAATGCAAATGATGTGACAAAAAAACTGTTCGTCTGCTCAATAAAATACATTGACTTTATAACTATTCTGATAGGTCGATCAAATAAACAAGTTTGACAAAAAAACATACTTGCTCATAAAAGTACCTTTTACTTGTGCTTCAGTAAAGCCAAATTGATGGCTTCATTTGAAACCATAAGTTAATGTCAATGGGTCTTGTTAAAATTACAGTTTTTTCAAAAGGATATCGGGGTGAAGCTTGAAGAACAAACACAGCGCCGTGTGGAACATCCCTGCAGCAAATGCGCCACAAAAGATAGGGTTGGACCATCTGCGGAAAGACAAACAAATGAACGCCATCGTAAAAACAGATTTCAGCACATAGGTATACTTTGGTCTTCTCCTTTTGTTTGATCTCTGGATCAAGGGGAACATTAACAAAATTAAATTGGTAGTTTAGTGACTTTAAGCCACTTGATGGTTTCCTTGTCAAGGTCTCTGAGTCCCTGATTGCCTTTTGGGTGGTCTGAAGTATAAATATGAATGCTATTTTTACTGAATATGTTAAATAAATGTATGAATAAAATAATTCAGGGCAATTACTGACATAACTTTGAGCATATTTTGGTAGTTACCCTGAAAGAAATTGTTTAAATTTCTATCTGGCAGAAAGTCAAGATGTTGACATACCTTGAGAGGTGATGGAGTCGATGGCTTTGACCTCCAACATAAGAGGCGAGGAAACCGGTTGCGACGGTAGCAACAACCGAACTATAAGATCCGATGACACCACAAACGAGCATGATGAGGCCGAAGAAATGGGCGGGCAACGTTAGCATGAAGTACCAGGTGAACATGGGGCCTTTGGGGGGAAGGTTGGGCGTCTTGGAATCGGCCCAGTAATTCATCTCTTTGAACAATTGCTGATGCCTGTAAAAAATTGAAATCAAAACTTTAAAAATGGCACAATTCTGATGGAAACCGAACGATTGCCAGGTTAAAGTTTTAAGTTGGGAAGGTAGTGCATTCTGCTCTACCAGCCAAGCTCCTACTGGATGATACCAATGCTTACTGACTGTGATGGGGTAACCCTGTTTCAGCGTAGGTATTAAAATGCCCCTGGCGACAGTTCGCTTTGGCCTACAGCCACAGCCAAAATCAGTTTAAGTGTAACCCTCGCCTTAAAGTGGTTGTCTGGCCTTAGACATTTGGCAATATTTGCTTTTTGTACTTTCCCCTGTTAGAGTGCTTTATAAATACCTTGTATTATTGTTATTATTATTATTATTAATACGATTAATATCTCACCCAAAAATTTAAAAACTTTTCAAAAGGTATACTAGGTTCATTTTGGTTGAAGCTGCTTTTCATCGCTATGGGTCTCTAAAGGGTTATATTTTATTTGAACTTTACCCGTGGGTTTCGCCTTGCAGCAGTACATGGAGTGGTGTCTGGCTGTGGTTATTGTTAACTTTCAGCATTCCGCAGTTCCCATGCTGTAGAAGGATCCAACAGGCTTCACTGAGAGCGTTCTGACAAGCTATGTGAAGTGCTGTGTTACCGTTATTATCCGTCCAAGTTAATTCCGATCTCTGTGTGGGAGAAAAGAAGTGAAACTCAAGCCAGTAAAAACTCATTCTTTCAGAAACCAGAATCGTCATCAATCCAAAATAATTAATTAAGAAGTGACTTACGTTGTTTCTCAAGAGATATTTTATTGCATCTTGGAATCCTTGAAGACATGCTATATGCAGAGGCGTTTGACCACTGAGGAAAGATACAAAATAAAGGTAAATGGAGGAAGCATACCTTTGGTAATTGCCCCAAAAATTAATGGCAATGAAAACTTACTTTGAAAGTAGCACTGGGGAGCTGACTAAAAAAATTAAGCTAGAAACCACCCCTTTTGAAGTAAAGGAGTTTGAAAAAAAAAGGTAACTTGTCACCGAAAATTTGTAGTGTGTCCTCTCTTGCGGGATTGAGGAAGTTGTTTAAACTTACATAGAGTCTCTGTCATGAAAAGCCATCCCATGTACTTCAGACAAGTAGTGCATGCTTAACCTGCAGTTGAAATGAGATAAACATAAAGGGCCAACAAATGAATAAACAAATTAAGCATTTATAAAAGGGTTTTGTGTTCAGATGATTTTTAAGATTGTCTTCCTCATAATTGTGGCCATTTTAGTTTTGAGTTTAACAAAGGAGAATAATTGAAGGCATTATGATTTTTTCCTGAAGTGGATTGAAATTAATCTGAGACATTGTGAATTTTGTGTTCCTGAAGAGACTTACACACTACCCCACCCCCACCTCCGCATTAACGTACAGGCGCTATACCAACTGAGCTATCAAGGCCTAATGTTGGCAAGACTATAATTGGAATAAAAGAAGATCTATAATTGGGACATTCCAAACTACAGTTGGGACAGCCCCAACTACAGTTGGGATAGTCCAAACTATTGTTGGGACTCGCCCAACTATAGTTGGGACATAGTTGGGTGTTTGGACTATGATTGGGACTTACACACTACCCCCAGCCGCAGCATGATGAAGACAATTCCTCCCGGCGTTATCTCTCTGCCAGACATCCCCTTCCTCCTCACCGCCCTCTAGCATCATATGAATATTCATAAGGGATCCTCGTTTGCATGCATAATGAAGTGGTGTTTCTCCATAGTCATTTGCTTCATTGACAGACGCTGAGTGATCTAGAAGAAGTCGAGTGATCTTGGGATCTCCACGTAAGGCAGCCTTGTGCATTGGGGTCAGTCCATGCCATCCTTTAAATGCAACAAATATCATGTTAAAAATGCAAAAAATTAGAAACTTTGTGTAGTAAATTCTGGGAATCAAAGCCAGAAACGAACATCACAAAAATGTGAATACATTGAGAAAACAATAGCTTGGAAAAGTACCGAGTAAACAGTGATTCATCACACACCATGTACACTTTAGATGAGTCAAAAACAAATAATAGATTAGTTGCTGTCTACATCTCATGTACAAAGTGAGTAGTTGACTACGTGTACATCAAAGTTAATTGATTTGCAGGTTTGGCAGATCCAGATGACCAGGCTAACAACCAATCAGCATAGGCTAAGTAGTGGTAAAACGATTGTATTGGTCCCAAGTTCAAGAAGTCGCTGGGAGTGTCAGCCAATGAGAGCCCAATACTCTGGGCAGTGCAATTTTGTGTTGTTACCCCTAGTTTGAGATTGTCAAAAAGGAATTTTTAAGTTTAGCTTCACTTTGTTTGTGATTGACAATATGTCGTGTGCGAACTTGTACGTTGTTCCATTGTTTGTTAGGAAGATCATCCAAACAAATATTTGCATTTTAATTTATAAGTTTATAACTATATCATATAATTATAAAACACCATTTCGGTTTCCTCATCATCCTCCATTTCCTGTTTTCCATATCTCATTTTTATCTCTAATTAATATTTTTTACTAAGAAATAAAAACCATAAATAATGTATTGGATAACTTTCCGTATGGCGCCACCACTTTTCCACTAATTTTTACAAAAAGGGATATCTCATTGAGGTAAATTAGATACTATATTATTTCATATCGAATGAAAAAGTGGTGGCGCCATACGGAAACTTTTCCAATGTATTTGTTTTATTGACAAAAAATAATCATCATGATCATTGGTATTCAACCATTGTCAACATTACATATCAGTGAATTGTTTAAATGTCATTGTGAAAACTTCGTTGTACCTTGTTTATGTGCAGCATCCGGGTCGTCTTCAATCAGTTGTGCAATTTCATCGTACGGATGATAATTGTGAATCAAATCTGAAAGACTTATCTTGACTTTGCCGGTAGTAGGGCCCACAAAATGAGCATACGTTGAATGATCTGGAATTGGCGGTAAATCCATGGCGGATAAAAGCATAAAAAGCCACTTACAAGTGAGAAAGTTATTGATTAAGTGTTGACTGGTGTTAAGATGAGACTACATGGGCGCCGCCATGTTTGACTCCGAGTGTTCCTTTTTGATTGGTTCTTGGTTATAGTCTTCCGAACAAGACTGTTTTGATTGCTTCTTGGAACGCTTGTGCTGAGAAACTGTGTTTGAATTTTAATATAGGAGATACAGCGGTAATTTTTCATAATAAGAACACATAGAAGAGCAAAAAATCCTGCTAGTGAAATCATTTACACGGTAAATGTTAGCTTTTGTGAAATAAATCAGAGTTTCATTATTACAAAAATGACCGGAGTTCGAGAATGTGCGCCCTCTATATTTTTACGTTCAGAGGAAACGTCTTGAACCAAACCTAGATGACAAAATGTTGGGATTTTCGACGTAAGAGGGGTGACTTTTAATAAATAAAATTGTGTACTTCAAATATTTCTTTTTAAAAACCTTATAACATTGTTCGTATGCTTGTTTATCTTTTGTAGTATGAGTTGTTGTACAATATTAATGAGTATTTTGGGTGAAATTATTTTCTCCTTTTCTGTTTTGTTTTTAACCAGAAAGTTCCTGTCCCTCCCTCTTTAATTTAACCCCTATAAGTAAATGGAACATTCTGCTCTAGTGGAACGGGCGAATGGCGGACATCTCATTCTGTAGTTGGGTTAGGAATAAATAATGTATTTTTTCTTGTCGAAACATTCCCCTTTTGCATGTAAATGCTGGACTGTCTAGTTGAGGAATACAGGTAGGACATTAATAAATAATTACATGTGGTCAAATTTCAAAAATTAGTTTTCTTTTTAATGTAAGGTTGCAAAAAACAATAGAGAGGATAGAAAGAAATTCGTAAAGTTAGTCACATGATAACTGCAACTCGTCTCATGCATGATGATCTGTTTTCACCTCAGAAACTGAAAGTTTCAGTGAAACCCGACTGCAAAGTGGGTGTTTTCCTTTGTTTATAATAATTTCCTTCCTCCTTCTATTGGTATAGTTACTACGGATATTGAGTTTGATAAAATGTCCATATCCATTTTTACCAAAAAGGGGAATAGGATGTTCATAACAAATAAAAAGTGGTGCTGGGATACAAAGATTTTGTGAATTGTGTCATTGATCTGAACCACTGTGTAAGTAAGTGTGAGTGTAAAAAGTGCATTCGATAGCTCCATGTGTGTCGACCCCCGGCGGTGCTCACTCGGGTGAGCCACTGACAAGAGCTAGATCATAGAGCTAATCGAGCGATCACTCGCCCTCGTGTGGTGACGTCATCTCATGCACCACGCCCACGGGCCAGCCTGTTCCACAACGGGCACAAGCAGGGCACTTGGGGGCTGACCTGGTTGAGCCCCTTGAGTGAAGTTAAAGCTATTCAAACGTAGCAGGGGCAAGCTAATCGAACGCACCCAGGCCATAGTCTCTTCTGAGGCTGAGGAGGAGAGTGAGTGGCACTGCTCTGTGACTTGATGGAACATCACTGGGGATACCTCCATGCCCCCTGCCCTGGTCATTGCCTTGGTGCCCTTGAAATGCTCCAGTAGAAATTTACAATTTCCTCATAGCATTTACCAGGGAAAAAATGCCTTGGTGCCCTTGTCTGAAGCATACAGACCTTGAAGCTCATCAAACCTGAACTTTGTGCACTTTTATCATTCCAGAGTGATATCGTCATCCACCATCCTTCACCATGGAGGACATGGAAGTACTACCCACCGATCCCCCGCCGTATCGTAACATCCTTCACACACAGAGAGCCTTTGATCTTCTCAACGACTTCAGAAAGTAAGTTTCAATCAAAACGGATTTCAATCCATTGATTGATTGAGGTAAGACTCAAAGAAATCGTAATGGGAGTCTTTTGGGGACACTAGGTGGCAGCAGACTTGCCAGGTAAATCCATTGTTCTCAGGAAAAGTGTGCATGCTCAGAACTACGTGAACAATGGAAATTACTTGGTAAGTCTGCCTACAGTTCAAAAGTCTCCCATTGGTGTCCTTTTTTAACAAACACTTTCCTCGGACAAAACCCTTCACAAAGAATTAAATTCAAGAGCTAGGGACTGGCCAGAGCCCTGTAGCTTTTGAACATTAACTCCACAACCAAGCAAGTCCTGCAGTCTAGTACTTTTTAGTAGAGGCCCAAAAATAACTCACCCTACGCACATCAATTGCCTTGGTTTCCTGTACTAGTGTGGTGCCCTTTGCAAGGTTCAAATACAAACCTACATTTTCTTCAAAGTGCCTCTTTACCCTTGACAAACTAGCCGGGCCCAATTTCATATAGCCTGTAATAAGCACAGAACTTGCCAAGCACAGAAAAGTATTGCTTAACAGAAACAGGTTACTAGCCAAAATTAAGTTTTGGTGTCCCACTCAATTTTTGCTTAGCAAAGGAATTGATTAGTCAGTCAAGCATTTTTGTTCTGCTTGGCAGTTTTATGAAATTGGGCCATGGTCCTGCTGGCTAGTCACTAAAAATAAAATTGGGAAAATCCTAACTACAGGAAAGGAACATCACAGTTTTCCAAACACTACAAAGAACATTGTACAAAAATGATATTGTGATCCTGTAGTGTACAAATACTATCACAACAGCAATGTTGTCACTTAATATTTAAGTCAATCATTATAATGAGGAAGTTGAAATCAGTTTTCTAAAATAGCACTTGGAAAAACAAGGATGTAACAATATTATGTTATCATGTGGTTATTTCACATATATTCTTTTTAGGAATAGGGTAATGTTTATGTAAATATTTGGATGCTAGTGTAAACATTTCCTAAGTATTTTCCGCCCTTCAGCATGCCTGTGATTTCATCTTTGAGAGGACAAGGCCATTTTTAAAAACTTTTGGAAGGGGCACCAATGCCAAGACCAGGGACAACAGAGGCCATGTCCTCTTTGGCCTCCATTTTACTCCAGGCCTGCTTCAGTCACAAAGAATTCACTTTCAGAAAGACCCCAAAAAATAAAAATTCCGATCTCTATAATATCCATCTACCTGAAGGCAAAACATACTCTGCGATGTGACACTAGAGGCAGAAGGTGTAGAGCTCCCAGCCCACCGCGTCGTCCTAGCGGCATGCAGCCCTTACTTCTCAGCCATGTTTACCAGCCAACTCTCAGAGAGTCGCACCCAGAAGATTATCCTACAAGAGATTGATGGCAGTGCCCTCTCTCAACTGTTGGATTTCGTCTACACATCCGAGATACAAGTTACCGAAGAGAATGTCCAGGTAAAACATACCCCCCAAAAAAAACGTGAAAAGTTTTGTGACAAATGAGGCTCTGAATCTTAGATCTAGATTTGTTTGTTTGAGTGGTGTTCTTGGTCAATGATGTTACGACAGAGTTGCACCCACATCTCCCTGCCCCTCATGCATGTAGATATTTCATTTGCTGTTTCAAATCCAGTGGCCCTTCTTAGTATGTCGACATATTAGTCAGGTGACCTCGACCTCTTTGAGCTCAACATTGCTTAGGCTCCCGGAGGACAAGCTTGCTGGCTGGAAGCTCAGGGTGGCAATAGTAGTGCCATGCAAATTTGACTCCACTAGCAAAAACTTTGGCACAGCCTTTGGGAAACCCGAGATAGAGATCTGAATTTGTGTGTTTCTTCCATCCTGACACTAACCACCTGTTGTAGCTTTCTGGTCTACATGTAGGAACAATTAAGTTTATTTGTTGTTACCTTATAAACATCCAAAGTTCTTGCTCTTATTTTCTGACCCTTCGTCTAAACTGTATGCTTTATCCACCAGACACTCTTGCCAGCAGCAAGTCTACTACAACTCATCGACGTCCGCAGTGCTTGCTGCGACTTCCTTCAGAAGCAACTCCACCCAACAAACTGTCTAGGCATCCGTGCATTTGCCGACATGCATTCCTGCAGTGAGCTCTATCACTACGCACAGAACTACACAATGCAGCACTTCAGGTAGTCAGTCTTAATTAATGATTCCTAACCCTCCTACTGCTGGTAACTTTTCAGTGGGTTTACTAGGCCCGGACTCCATTTTAGTAAGCAACTCTTTAGTAAACAGACACTTACAATTTGAACTGGTGCAACTAGTGAAATTTCACTACCCAATTGTTCACACTTCATTTAGCTCCGACTTTTTTACTATTTGGTTATTTTTCATTCAAGAGTATGGGTTTGAACAAAGCCAAACTATTTAAAACTTACCCAGTCAGTTTCCTTTGTGATTTATTACTTGACATTTTCATTAAAGAATTAATTTTTTTAATCATTTTGTGATTCAGTGCTGTTGTTCACTGCGATGAGTTTACAGCATTATCTGCAGACCAGGTTAGCGAGTTAATCAGTAGTGATCATCTCACAGTACCAACTGAGGAAGAGGTAAGCAGAGTGTGGCTTCAAGTCCATATCTTGGCACTTGTGTCCTTAAGCAAGACACTTAACCATTATTTCTGCATCCTTCGGATAGGGGACGCAAAGCCGATGATCTCCTGTGTTGTGTTATGCATGTAAAAGAACCCAGTGCACGTGTTTAAAGAAAAGGGGTTAGCTACACTGTTCCTGGTTTGATTGGCTGCATTTTCACCACAGCACCTTGTAAACGATTAGTTTGAGTAAAAATAAAAATATGTTTCGCGTCCGGGTTTTAAAAAAAAAGGAGGAAGAGGGGCTTTTTATTTTTTATTTTTTATATCAAGACGGCCACCATACTTTGCTAAAATGTCAAATATCCATTGTTTTTTCTACTGCTGAAATATACAAAACATAAATGAAACAATTTAGTCGAGGCATTCAGACAAACATTCAGATTGTTTTTGCTGAGATCATTTAAAATAACCCTATTTAAAAAAAAAAATTAAAAATGTGCGTACAAAAATAAAATAAAAAATAGAATTAAAAAGGAGGCGGCCTGTAAAAAGGAAGCCGGCGGGGACGCTAAACATGTTTCTTTTTTTACTTGGCCTTACGTGTTGGTGTAAAGAAACAAGTTCCTACTTCAAAACATAGATCCACATACCTTGTAAGAAAAATACTCAGCATTTTGACATGCCTATTGTGTGTGATAAAATACTATCAACATTTTGCACTGTTTTAACTGTTTGTCTTTTTTCAACTTTATCAGGTGTTTGAAGCAGTCGTTGGTTGGGTCAATAATGACCCCCAGAACCGCTGCGACTACACGCCGCGTCTTATAGAGCACGTCCGTCTCCCGCTGCTATCTCGAGACTACCTGGTGCAGCGTGTAGAGGAGGAGCCTCTGATTAAGTCCAGCAGCAGCTGCAAGGATTACTTAATAGAGGCCATGAAGTACCACCTACTGGCAAAGGAGCAACGGGCTCTGTTTAAGAATCCTAGGACCAAGCCACGGACACCTATTGGACTTCCTAAGGTATCGAGAAAATAAAAAAAGGAAGAAAAATAACTAGACATTTACTTGTTATGTAAAAAGCACGTGGGGTCTCGGTTATAGAAAATAACATACAGGGCAAGAGGGCACTATACAAATTATTTATGACAGTGGTCGGCTGGCTAAATATTATAACAAGAGGGCACTTGACAAGTTCACCGTTAAAAGTGACAAACTCATAGATTGCCACAAATTTGAAAATGTCTCTAGGACAGAAAACTGTGCCCCAATCAGAACGTGCCAGGACACGCCACAAAGGTACAAACTTTACACCACTGTTTCCCTACTCCTTGTATTTTTTTCACAATATATATTCACGATTCCTTTTTTTTTCATTGTACTAATAGCTGATGTTAGTTGTTGGTGGTCAGGCACCCAAAGCAATCCGCAGTGTAGAAGTTTATGATTTCAAGGAAGAGAAGTGGTCTCAGGCAGCCGAGATGCCCTCAAGACGCTGTCGAGCTGGTAGGTAGCGGATGACCTCACCAGGTCAGCGGAAAGTTCTAGTAATATTAATAGTGGCTTACTATATAGTGCTCTTATCCGTCACTAACGCTCAAGGCGTTTCAACATTCAGTATTTTCCTGCAAGGTATTGTGTGGCTACGTTTTTTGAGTCGTATTCCTTTACATATCACAATTTTCTGATTACAAGGTGCTATGGTGCAATATGCAGCCAATTAAACCAAGAACAGCAGGGCAAACCCCATCTCTTTTCGATAAGTGCACTGGGTTCTTTTACATGCAAAACACAGGACCAATGGCTTTACATCCATCCGAAGTAGGCGGCAATAATGGTTCAGTGTCTTGCTTAAGGACACAAATGTCAGGACCGAGTCAAATGGCAAATATTTATTTTCTCTTACCATTAGGTATTGCAGTACTAAACGGCTTAGTCTATGCCGTTGGTGGTTTCAACGGCTCCCTGCGTGTGAGAACCGTTGACGTGTACGATCCGACGAGGAACATGTGGTCATCGGTAGCATCCATGGAGGCCAGACGAAGCACGCTGGGCGTGGCTGTACTCAACAACCGTATCTACGCTGTAGGGGGATTTGACGGAACAACAGGTAGGTTATCAGGGGAAGGGTTCGAGAGGGGGGGGGGGGGGGGGTTGAAATATAAGGAAACCCTACCTCCATGATAAGGGGTAGGTTATCGGGTTGGCATAGTGGTATCTTGCCTCCCCTTCCACCTCTAGGGCCCTGGTTCGAATCTCACTGAGGACACTATGTGGATTGGGTTTTCAGTCTCTATCTGACTGTGGATTTTTCCTGGAATAATTCTCTGGAGTTTTCCTCCCACATCTAAAACTGAAACTTCCTTCTTTGTCTTCTTACCATTTGGGTGTTTGGCTTGTACAGTGATCGTGTTTGCTTCTCTAGTCCTTGGCTTCATATTATCAGTGATCGTACTATTGTTGTATATGTTACCATGGTTACACAGGTCTGAGTAGCGTTGAAACCTATGACCCAAAGGTCAACGAGTGGAAGTCAGTTGCGTCCATGAACACACGAAGAAGTAGTGTTGGAGTGGCAGTACTCAATGGTAAGTCACTCATTCATTTTGGGCTTAAAGAAAAATTTACTAGAGCAGGATGTTAACCTGCAACCTCCGGAATAAAGTGCCTGTGTTCTATTTAGTCCTATGTTGGCAGTCTCTCTCTTTACTCAGCATATTGAAGGCATTCATTTATAAGTGGTCTTTGATTTAGAAGCTGTCTTTAATTTACCTTGTGCCTTAGTTTTTTTCCATGTTATTCATAGTAACTTTGCACACTATATGACCCTTAACCAAATAACCTAACCCTTACTCCAACCGCTAATCTATATGCCCCTAATCCTGACACCAAGTTTCTGACAATAATTTGTGCCACGTGACAAAAAAATACCCTCCCCAGTCCCCTGCTCCACCACTCAATGTTGTTAACCCAAGCTGGAGCGCAGACCGCGCACTGCGAGCCAACATTGAACATGAGTTTAGTTGCGGGATAGGGAGGGATAATGACCTCACTGTAAATGATTGATGTTTGTTATTTGATGATTACACACAGACTATTTGTACGCTGTGGGTGGATACGATGGTGCTTCGAGACATTGTTTGAGCTCAGTGGAGCGTTATGATCCTAACAAGGATGAGTGGACACCAGTCAAAGAGATGAACACGAGACGAAGTGGAGCAGGTAAGCAGAAAGTGGTTTCCACCTTGGCCTGGTGTTGAAATATTTAATAATATTGTAAAAAATCCAAACTGAAATAGACGAGTGAAAATGAGACGGCAAGTTTAGTTTCTCGTTCGAAAGAAATGCCTATATGTCTCAGGCTGAATTTCTGACCCACTGACGGACCTCGAAATAACCCACAGTGCCAACAGCAAGTGTGTTTTTACAAATTCACATTTATTATAGAGTGGCCCTTACCAGACATGCCAGAGGAAAATTCCTTTCTAGCCTTGCTTCAATTAGTCAGGACTTCAACACCACTTTCATTAGTCGTGGCGGCGCGGTTTGAACCAGGTTTAATAACCCATCCCTCAACTTTTGAATTCCTGAAGATGTAAAGTCAACCAATAATCATGATTTTGACACTTGTGGCAACATCTTGTCAAACTATTTTAGTGTTAATGTCGACAGGTGTTGGTGTGGTTGACGGTCTTCTGTATGCCGTAGGGGGACACGACGGCCCCATGGTTCGTAAAAGTGTTGAGATGTTTAATCCAGAGATGAACGAATGGACGTGTGTGACTGATATGACACACTGTAGAAGGAATGCTGGTAAGCTTTGAATCAATGTACCAATCAGAAACAAACCTTTATTCAATTCTTGAACATTTTTACTAGTGCAAACAAAATACTTCCTGACCTTTCAACCCTAACAGCCAGGTTTTACCGGCCAGGCTCCTATGATGATACCCATGCCCTCATCTTTCTGTACTGTGAAGGGGTGAACCCTCAAATTAATTATTAGCATAAAACTTTACTTGGTAACGAGTAATGGGGAGAGGTTGATAGTATAAAACATTGTGAGAAACGGCTCCCTTTGAAGTAACGTAGTTTTCGAGAAAGAAGTAATTTTCCACGAATTTGATTTCGAAACCTCCGATTTAGAATTTGAGGTCTCGAAATCAAGAATCTAAAAGCACACAACTTTGTGTGACAACGGTGTTTTTTCTTTCATAGTTATCACGCAACTTCAACGCCCAATTGAGCTCAATTTTTCACAGGTTTGTTATTTTATGCATATGTTGAGATACACCAAGTGAGAAGACTGGTCTTTGACAATAACCAATAGTGTCCAGTGCTTTAGGTGTAGTCCTCATCTTGAATTGGTCGTCCGGCCTTATGATGTTAGGTGTACTAATCTGATAAAAAGCTTTAATTCATTTGGTGAACATTTTCATTTGTACATAATTTTTATATTTTCGTTTGTCTTGTATAACCTGCATGTGATTTTGATATTTGTTAAAACTGCGATCTGGTTTGTGTGTACATTATTGCCAAATGTATACAGGTAATTTTCTTTAATGAGAAACATGACACTCTTTTAAATTGGTGTCTAGAAGAGAAAAAAGTTGCAATGTCTGGATTTAATGCAACAATGAACTATAAACAAAAACTCAATACATATAGAGGAAGAATGTCAGTGGACTAGTTGTTAAGGTTTTGAGTTGCTTTCAAAACGAGACAAATCAAACCTCAAATAAGCGGAAACCGTTGTAATATTTTTTTATTTAGAACAATTAATTAGTTGTGGAGAGGTTGACGTCAAGTCTTTTAATAACTCTGTGAACTTTCTCTCACACATCCAATTAGTTGGGAAAACTCTTTTCTCGAAGGCTAAATGACAACACAACAAACATGAACAGGTAACTAAGTGAAACATAAGCAGTGAAGAGAAAGACTCTGCTAGGGTCGAAACGTCAGGCCATTAACTATTTTTTTAAGTTTTCATTTTATACCTTCAATTGGGTATTTTGTAATCAGAGTTATTAAGGTGCCTTTTAGATATTTTTTAAAACCCAACAAGGCTAATTGGCTGAATGAATACAGAACAAGGAAACCACAACTCTTAATGATCACCCGCCCACTTCTCAATAGACTTGTGGACAAGGCATTAAGTGTCTGTCGTGGTGCGATAGCACAAATCGGTTCTCTTGCGCAGAGTATTGCAGTGCTTGGAGAGAGCTGTTTTGCTGTTAAAGCAACAGAAGTTTAACGACTTGTCCACAAGTCTAACTCCTCAACTAAGAAGGGCAATGTGTACGTCTTGCTTGTGATGCTTGAGGAGGGGGCGTGCTGTGGTGGGTTGCGTGGAAGGTTTAGGATGTCGTAATTACAAATAATTGACCTTCAGTTTACCATGGCGCGCATTTTAACTAACTCCAAATTTGAGGCGTCTGACATGTCTGAGGCTGGTTCGACCACAGTAGTCAACCAATGGTCCACCAGCCTGGGCTTCAGTCAAAATAGTTAACCTATAGTTAGCCATCGTAACCAATGAGCTAATTCTTCAATCCTTTTTTTCTGTAGGTGTAGCTGCTGTTAACACGCTTCTCTACGTTGTCGGTGGTGACGACGGCTCGGCGAATCTCTCCTCGGTAGAATGCTACGACTCCAGGGCCAACACTTGGACCGTCCTGCCCTCCTGCATGACCACGGTGCGCAGTTACTCCGGCGTGGCCATCATCGACAAGCCCACATGACATGAGGAGTGCGCCCTCGGTGGCGAGAGCGATAACAACGAGATGGCTCGAGGGGGAGGCGGGGACACAGAGTTCCATATTCAGTGGGGGTACTGGTAATCTTTTCGGAGCGCCGTGAACGTATAGTATGTCATCGCATTTTCCCATCATTTCAGAAACATCCCCTTTCTAATAGTGGAATGAACCATCCACCCACTGCTCATATAAGTTCAAACTCATAAGCTTCTCAAACACTATTCTGCATTTTTTGGCTGCGTGTGCCATTGCCCAATCACAGTTGTGATTATCAAAGCACAGTTGCCATTGGCCAATCGCAGTTGTGATTGCGCAATCATAGTTGCAATTGGCCAGTTCATCATGAGGCAGCAGTAAATAGCTGTGTATTTTTCTTAAACAGAAATAAAAGTAAGTATAACTGAAAATGTCTGAAATTCATGTAGACAAATTAAGACCTGGGCTCAATTTGATGGAGCTGCTTAAGCACAAAAAGTAGCTCAGCACAACAGCAATATGCTTAGCCAAATAAGGCTACCAGCCAAAATATCACGTGTATTATCCAAGACTGGCATCCTACCTGTTTTTGCTGAGCAATTTAAGCAATATTTCTACTTAAACAGCTCTATGAAAATGGGCCCTGGTCAATATAGGTCAAAATATGACAACAAGTTTGAAGTATTCCTTGTTAAATTTAGTTGGTAAATGTCCAGTGTAGTTGTTAGGACTCAAACCCACACTCTCCTGATCAGAAACACCAGAGCTGAAGTCTGGTGTTCTGATCCGCTCGGCCACACAAACCACTACAAGTTGTGATTCCAGTTTCCGATTTTGTCTGTTTCATAGAGCTGCTAAAGAGCCAAGCACAAAACAATTGTGCTCACCAGAATAAGATCACCAGGCAAAATACCATTCCACATAAGATTTATTTGACTGGTATCCTGCTAATATTTGCTTTGCAAAGTGAAGCAACAGTTTGTGTTTATGTCCAGTGTGTATGCTCCAGTTTGATGAAGTTTGAACACAGTATTTGTCTCGCTCAATGCAATTTCATGCTTGAGGCTAAGCACAAAACAAACGTGCTCACCTGAATAAGATCACAGCCAAAATACCATTCCACATGTGCCATGCTTGACTGGTGTCCTGCTAATTTTTGGCTCCGCAAAATATTGTGAAACAACAGTTGGTGTTCGAACAGAGCTTCGACATTGGGGCCCTTCCTTAAGCAGTGGATCCTGAAGCCTCTGACAAAATTCTAGGCAAAAAACTGAACATTACTGCAGTGTTGTAGCTAGACTAGTTTGAGTGATGGGCTCCAAATCCAATGGGGGACTTTGGAACACTAGGTGGCAGCAAACTTACCAGGTAAATTTCCATTGTTCACGTAGTTCTGAGCACGTGCACATTACCAAGAACAATGGATATTACCTGGTAAGTCTGCTGCCACCAAGCGTCCCAAAAGTCTCCCATTTAGTCCACAGAGGGCTGAGCGGTAGATATGGGGCCATCTTTGCTGAAGTGCAATCATGGGGAAATCTGTGCTGGGCAGCACAGTGTATTTTGCTCAGAGTGCTGGGCGAAATTTGTTAGTCCTGGGCGACCCGCCCGGCACCGCCCACCGAGGCTACAACACTGCATCAATGCTTTGTAAAAAAAAATAATAACTTAACTGTAAATTAAAATTAATATTAATATATTTGCTATCTTTTGTCAATTCTTATGTCTTGCAGGACAAGGTGTATAAAAACAGTATTTTCATTTTTGCGCGATGTTCTAGTTTAAAGACACTGGACACTATTGGTAATTGTCAAAGATCAGTCTTCTTACTTGGTGTATCTCAACATATGCATAAAATAACAAACCTGTGAAAATTTGAGCTTGGTAGTCGGAGTTTCGAGATAACCATGAAAGAAAAAACACCCTTGTCACACAAAGTTGTGTGCTTTTAGATGCTTGATTTCGAGACCTCAAATTCTTAATCTTGGAAGGTCTCGAAATCAAATTTGTGGAAAATTACCATGTGGATTGGGTTTACAGTCCCTATCTGACTGCATGGATTTTCCCTGGAATAATTCTCTGGGGTTTTTCTCCCACATCTCAAACTGACACTTCCTTGTCTTTTAACCATTGGGTTCTTATTGCATAAATTTTGATCAGGCGTGACGTCATGCGCTCGGTATGTGACATAGTGACATCATTTTGTCCACTTTCATAAAGGACTCCGTCTATTGACAAATGAGTGCATCATTTTACCCTGTTTAATCACTGAGAGATGGCCTTTTTTAGCTGATTGTGAATCTGCTGACAAACTTCCCACTGAAAATGCAATATTTTAGTTGAAACAGAATTTTTGAAAATGGGAGTATATTGATGTACTTTTCTGTAATGTTGAACATTGTCGTCCAGACTTCATAACAGTTAATTATTTATCTTGTTTTAACGTTAAGGTGCTATTTTATGTTGTTTCTTTGATTGCAGAGAGAGCGCGTAGAAATATAGTCTATTTATCAATTATCTGGTCTTGTTTGATTATATATTGGTTTTTCCAGCCAATTTCAACAAAATATCAATTCATTTTAACACCGGGCTCATTCAATTCCATTTGAAAATGAATCAGCATTCAACAGTCGAAATGAGTCATTCAATACTACCAGCTTATCATTCACTGGCTTCATTGGCCGCAAGACTCATTCAGTTTCATAAAAGCCACAAGTAAGAGCTGGTCAACCATTCAATTTCATCAAGATTTAATTAGTAGTAGGAATTCAACTTACAAATTGTCAAAGTGTAGCCTTGAATGCCTATAAATGAAACATAATTACTTTTACGGAACTGATTGGAAAAAACAAAATCATGTGTGCACGAAAACGCGATTGAATGCATTATTAGCTAAAAGGAAGCCCTAGTTTGAGTTGATTAGGGGAAATACATTTGCTGAAATTGGCCGGGAAAACCTATTTCTGTTGTATCATGCAAGAAAGGGAAGTCAATGATTGATGTAATGTGAACCATATCGTGAGGCGACAGTGAAATACTTCCACTGTTTATCATGTTTATGACGGATGGGGTATCTTGGCCAAACAGCCATTTGTGAGTTATATTTTAAGAATGTCAAGGGCTCGAATTTGGAGGGAAAATTCACTAGACTGCAGGCCGTGTATCTCAAAATGTTCACTGAACCTTCAATTTTCTAACAAGACCAGCTGCCGATTTCACAAACGCTAGGATTAATCCTTTTGAGTAACCCATCCTAACTTAGGATGGGTTCAATGCAACCTACCTCTTCGGATAGGGAACTTAACTCATCCTAAGTTCTAAGATTAATCCTAAGTTAGGAAGAGTTTGGTGAAATCGACGGCAGGGGTGGATTTTCTTAAGAGTTATGACTAGTCTTATCTCAAGTTAGGACGAGATACCTGACCTAACTTAGGACTAGCCTTAAGTTTTTAATATCTCCTAGGATTAGGACTAGTCCTAACTCTTTGTGAAATCAACCACAGGGCTCAGGTTTTTACAAAGAGTTAGGACTAGTCCTAACTTAGGACTAATCCTAGGAGATGTTAAAAACTTACGGCTAGTTAGGGCGAGTACATAGTCACTCGCACTGTTGCATTTAACATGTTTAAACTGTTTGTTTTTGTTTGAACAAGCCAACCACTAAGGCATTTAAGGGAAGTTTAAAATCTTAGGCCAAAAGAAAAGCTGAATTATTCTACATTCTTTAGACGAGGCAAGCACCAAAGGTCTTCAGAAATCAATCAATCTAAAGTACTTTTCCCCAAAAATAGACAAGAATTAAAATTATGCTTAAACTTTCCTTTGCCAAATATTATAAGGTATTCTTATTTTTACTGTCAAAAGAACTAAATAAGTGGAAGAATTTTTTTCAAAACAAGTCATCTTTTGACAATCTCCTTTCTTTGTTTGGTTCAGTGCTATTATAGATTTAATGTAAATAAAAATGCAGCTCATATTTTTAAAAAAGTGTCATGAGAAATCATTTTCATGCATGTGTTAACTTAATTGTAAAAATAGAAGATAAATAAATGGTTATTGCATTCTAAAAAATAATATAAATTTGTGTCTAATTTTTATTTTGTTGAACTGGCCATGAAGTAAATGGTACTCGTTTGTGTCCAAACCTATCTCATACAAATTTTCCAAACCAACTTTTGTCCCTCAGCCATGACATTCTTCCAACTTTAATCTAATTTGCGTTTTTTGGGGGGCCCTCAGGAAAAACCAGTTAACTTGTTATTAAATGGCCTGAAAAGGCTCACAAGCAAGACGTACTAACTGCCCTTCTTCGCCAATGAGTTAGCTAGCCAGACGTGTGGACAAGTTGTTTAATATCTGTCGCTGTGAAAAGCGAAACGACTCTCTCGCGAGACTGTTACTCTCAAACACTACGACGTAGATATTTAACGACTTGTCCACAAGTCTATTGAAGAGTGGGTGGGTGTGGTTTCCTTGTTTTAATCTTTCACCTAATTAGCCTTGGTGGGTTTCTTAAGGAAATGATCAAATGGACACCTTGTTAATTTAACCTCGATTAGAAACTAATTGAAGGTATAAAATGAAAAGTTTGATGAGTTTTCTCTCAATTAATTGGATGGACGACACCTTTTTATCAAATTATCGATTGTTCTAAAATCGAAATGTTACTGCAGTACCCGATTCTTTGATGGTCGATTTTGTCGCGTTAAGAAAAACCAAGACACTTTAATAATAGGAGACTTTCCAACGCTAGGCGGCAGCAGACATACCGGGTAAATTTCCATTGTTTACGTAGTTCTGAACATGCGCATAATTCTGAGAACAATGGATTTACCCGGTAAGTCTGCTGCCCTCTATCGTCCCAGAAAGTCTCCCATTAAACTGTTCCTTGCTCTATGCATAATAGGCCCCCTAATTTTCACAACTATTACTGTTTTGTTTTTGTTTTATAATGAGTTTTTTTTATAGCTCTTTTTATAGTTGAATGTAATCAAGAAACTGTAACTTTTTCTCAACAAACGCCCCCCCAAAAAAAAAAATAAAAAAAAGATCAAACGATCCCAAAACCAAATGTCTACTTTCCCTTTAAAATAATTTCTCTAGTGTGTAAAAGTGAAGGGCGCCCTCTTTGTGTAATCGAAACATTACAATCCGGAAGTTGCAGTCTCGAGTCAAAAGTCTAGTATCGATTCCACAGCATGCAGAGCGTACTCTCCATTGCTTTCGATGTCGTGCGTGTGACTGTGAGTTTATAAAAGAAAGTTTGGTGCACAATTCCCACATTACACACGGCAGAGAGAGCACAGCAAATCGCGTACACTAAACCTTGCAAGAAGTTCGCCGTTTACTGTTCGTCTTTGTAGAAGATTTCCAGGGAAACTTGCCATTTTTTTTACGTGGATTTGATTGGTATATTTCGGGCAGCCGTCATGGCAGCCAAGATTCGTGGAATGGTGAGCAAGCAGAAGAGACGGTATGTGGACGGCAGCTTCGATCTCGACTTAAGTTGTATCCTTTTTCTTTTGGCTTTGGATTTGGAAATGTGTATGACGTGAGTATGAAATGTTCATTGTAGTTTACCATGTTACTTGGTAACCGGTATTTAGCTGTTCAGTACACATTCACAGTGTTCAGTTCCTTATTATTATTAAACAGCCCAGCCCACTGCCCATGTGTTGTGGTTAGCATGGTTAGGCTTATATTAGGGTCCCATTCGGGCCTCTACCTCCATGATTTGACCAATTCATGGGGTGCGTTTTGGCAGCTGTACGTAACCAATAATTGTTTCTGAAGTCATAACCAAAACGGTAACCGAGCTAACAACTCGGTTGGCAGAACCATGCAGAACCAACGACCAACAACCGAAACAGTTTTTGGTTGGGGTTGGGGTCGCCAAAACGCACTCATGAATGGGGGCCGCTACGCTAGATGTGGCTGTGCAGCTAGTACTTGTTGTAGTATGCATGGAGGTAGAATGCATTGCAATGGATGGTTGTTTCGTCTAGCTAGGTACAGCAAGGCAAAAGCGTCTGGGCTATCCTAAATTTACAGTACACCCATGATGGAGGAAGGCATGAGCACTTGACTAGACAAGACGAGGACGTACAATGACATGAGAGACGGCGACACACTCGGCTTTACTTTTTAGGCTTATGTTTAATGTACAATGTATTTTTGTAGGTTGAGGTTCATGTCGAACATTGTTTATGGTATTGGTAAAATGTTCATGTCCTGAATAAACTAAAAAAGCAAGTCAGCTACATTGTCTATCAATCATTCTAAACACTTAGCACTGATGCTAAAAAAACTAAAAACTAAGTTAAGTATCCAAGGTTCCTTGGCTCAAGGGGAAGCCTTATGTTTCTAGAAGTACCTAATAAAAAGTAATCTTAGACAATGTGTCAAAATTCACTGGCAATGGCGTGCGCATGTTTGTCCAGGCCTATATGTTTGCAGCGTGAACTGACTGTACAGTGTACTGCTGCACAGTACCAATGCTTTGATCGCATGGGAGCTTTTATGTGGAATGTTTGTCTGACACAGTATTTTGTTCAAAAGTGGCATCTAAGACTAGTTGATCATCCGAACACTTGTCCTTTTCCAAAACTGCATTTTGATTTTGTTTCCTCGAGAGAGAAAAAACCCTGATGATTATATTTGTAATGTATTTTCACAACTTTCTTTCTTAGTTTACACATGTACCCATACAGTATGTTTAAGTTGTTTGTGTACACAGAACCAGAAAATTCTTTAGTCCATACACACGTCTTCACCCCCACCAAAAAAAAAAATATATATAACAAATAATAATAAATAAATAAATAAATTCTATTAAAAAAATATTTTTGGCTGAATATTTGTTATCTTACTGAATTAAAAAAAAAGTGGTCATCTTTACTTTGCCGAAACCTACCTCCATGTACCATGCTTCAGTTCTGATGAGGTCAAGAAAGGTCAGTGACCTACATGTAAGAAGGTGATGATTTGCTACTTGCTCTGTGGTAGTGGTCAAAGGTGTCAGATGCCATGGTGGGGAAAAATTTAAGGAATGGTGAAAATAAGTTCATGTTTCTTGTAATTTAGGTCTATTTTAAA
Source organism: Asterias rubens (assembly GCF_902459465.1). Classification (NCBI taxonomy): domain Eukaryota; kingdom Metazoa; phylum Echinodermata; class Asteroidea; order Forcipulatida; family Asteriidae; genus Asterias; species Asterias rubens. Next base: position 1,039,196 of record NC_047081.1, on the reverse strand, counting down.
CAAAGAATGATCCGCTATCACTATCGAATTTCATTAATGGTGTATGAATTCCTTTGTTACATTAAGACTTATTGCATAGAAATTACGTGAATTTTGCAGTCTTTGCAATAATCATACATTTAAAAGAACTCTGGTATGTTTTTCCTTTTGACAGCCTACTTTTGACATTTTCAAAGAAAAAACCTCCCCGAAATATTTCAACATTGGCAAATTCTAAAAAAATAACCCTTATGTTGGTACATTTTTACATTGACATAGTATATGAATTTATATCACATGAGAAACCTCATTGCAACATAGACGGCTCAAAAGAATTTCCCCACCTCCGTGGCATGCCGTGGCAAGCAACAGCTTCCTGTTTATTTCCCTCACTCAAAGTTTATTACAAAATTTCCGGTGGTGACAGTAAGAAATTGAGTCTTGATTGAAAGAGAGAAACAACTTTTTTTAATGCAGTGTCCAAGCATTTAGGAGATTGACCCACTCAGAGCAAAGTGTGCGTGCTGAGTGACAGGAGACCTTGTGGTTTCACTGTATCAAAAGGGTCCTTATTGTATTTTTAAAACAATGTTCTCAGGTCTTTTTATCCCCCATTAAATTTTTGACTTTTCAAAAATTTCCTGTTGTTATCATGCAAACCAAACATGGGTGGTATTGAATGGTGAGGAAGGAGTGTTGAATAGTGTTCCTACAATGTTATTATATTATACTGTATTGCAGGCTGGCATAGATTATGTATAACTACTGATTTGTGATATTGCATGGTCAGACAGGAGGGTTGACTGTGTACTGAGTCAGTGCAAACATTATCACGTTGTAGACTGGCTTATACTTGTATAGTTAATTCAAAACCACAGTAGATAATATTGAATGGTCAGACAGTAGGAGGGTTGACTGTACATTAGTATGTCAATGCATTCACAGTATTCTATCAATATTGCAGGCTGGCATAAGTTTACAAATGTAAATGTGTTCAGAACCACAGTAAATTGCAGATGATGCTAAACGGGCTTACAGTACTGTGTACTGTGTCAATGCAAATAATTATATAGCAGACTTACTCGGTTTACTAAAAACCACAGTAGATGATATTGAATGGTCTCACAGTAGGAGGGTTCAACTTTTGATCTTTGAATGACGTCATCCAATCCACATCAAAAAAGTGACAAATGAAATTCCAATAACTAAAAAAAATGATGAATTTTTACGAAAGACTGCACCTGCAGTTAACAATTCTCATTCAACTGCTTCACTTTGTCTGGTCCCATCACTCAAAGAATTCCTTCGCTCGGCTTTAATTTGAGGTTAATGGTTTTACGTTACGCTGAGCCACCTGGACAGCTGCGCTAAGATCCTCTGACCTCAAAAGATATTCCTCTTCCCCGAAAAAGAAAGATAAGTAAACCGCCCTATCCCTTTCCCCTAACGAGCAGGTGCGCATTCAGCCCTGGTACGGTATAATATGAGTATCCTAACTGAATCAGTCTCGAGGTGAGATGAGTGGAGGTCAAAGGTGATTGTGTATATCCAGTATGAGATCCTCTTGTCCCCTTCCCCAAGCACCCCTCCCCCCTCTATTTAGTGAGGGATTGAACAAGGCTTCCAAGTTGGTTTAAGCCATTTTGAGATATGGAGGACACAGCACTATATATGACACTACAATGTATTAGGTTTGGGTAAAATTTTTCTGTATTTACACCCAAACCAAAGTGAACTAAACAGTGTCAACCGTACCTCAAAAAGGAAACGGGTACAGAAAGTTCTACTTGGGGGGAAACCCTGGGAAATGGCCATCCCTGCTGCAGAGTAGTAATGTAGGGGTAAAGGGTACACGTAAAACCCAGCCCCTGGGTATTCTTGATGCAACTGGAACCCAATGGAATAGGGACCTAGGCGGGGACAGTGTGAAAGTGCGCCGGTCTAGGGTGAACAGATTCCTAGGGTTCCCCAGGGTTCCCCAGGGATACCCCAGGGTTCCCCAGGGATACCCCAGGGTTCCCCAGGGATACCCAGGGCTTGTATTTCAAGGGGATAAGAGCCAATGTGTGAAAAGGCTTTATTTAAAGCTCAATTTCAAAGAACTGTTTAGCACGAAATAGTGCTCAGCGAATGTACAATATACTGCTAAACTTTTACTATAGCGGGCAACCAGTCACAAGTTATTATTTGGCTTGTAACCTGTTTCTGCTAAGCACTTTCTTTTTTCTGTGACAAGGGCAGTCTCTGCAGTCTGCTCTAGACATGGCACGATTCACCTAGATAGCAGAGCAATCTGTGCAAAATGTGTCAGGTTGAATTTGCTACTCAGATATTACCATTGTGTCTGCACACAATTTGTTCAGTCCAAATATTTTGCTATGCCAAAGTGCTGTATGAAATCGTTCCCTGCATGTTCTTTGTAACAGAGACCATAAAACCTTAGATTCCCACACTCAATTGTACTGTATTTGATCTGAGAACAGGAACATCTTTGTGGCGGGTGTTATCCTTTTGTACCGTGATAGCAGGGATCAGCCAGATCAGTTTGGCTTAAAAAAAAGCCTTTCACAGTGAGGCCACTAGGAAATTAAAAATAGTATCTTGTCTGGCCGAGTGTATTTTTATTTCCTGCAATTATAAATTGTTTAGGTAATTTTTTTTTAAAGATACATAATTGCCTATAAAACAAATATAAACAACAAGGGAAACTGACTTAGTAATGTATTTTGGGTTGAACGAGGAAGAAATATTTACTAGAGTGGGAGATGAAGTTTATACATACTTAACACATTATAAGGCCTGCATGTACTTTTCAAAAAAGTTTTAAGTTAATAAGTTCACAGTTTATTTCTCCTTGTAAATGCATTGTACAATCCTTGTCTAAAGGATCAGGAAATGACCCATATCTCTCATGTTCTAATGATCCATGCATAGTTGCACCACACATGCCCTTTACCATGGCTAGCGTATGCCATGCAGAGCTGTGACGTCGCACTACGGCAACAATGATGTGGCAGTTTCCCCAACAGCAGGAAATGGCTGCAAATAAATAAAATGTAAATATTAATCGTATTGCACATCTGACTGTGTCTGTAGGCGTAGATAGTTCTAGAAGTTATATAAGCACTTAAGCTGAACAAAGTTAAATTCCCTCCCTCTGTGTGTTGTAGAACTTGGAAATTTACTATAACTGTACATTGTTGAGTTTGGAAGATTAAATTAATTTTGACCATAGAAGTTTTCAATGTACCCTTTCCTGGCATGAAATTATCATGTAACTTTTTAACGATAGTAATGACAAAGTCTTATAAAGCGCTTCGATCCACCAAATGCAAATTTATCGGAGAGGCATTTGTTTTCCATTTGGTAAAATGTGTTAAAGCCATTTCAGGCCTGATACTTCACGGAGGCAACAGAGGCGATTGCCTTCGTTGCCCCTTGCCATTGCCTTGGTGCCCTTGAAATGCTCCAGTAGAAATTTACAATTTCCTCATAGGGTGCCCTTTGCCAAGGAGAAAATGCCTTGGTGCCCTTGCCCTTTCAAAAACAAAGCATACAGGCCTGCATTGGACACTTTTGGTACAAAAAAAAAATTAAAAGTTCACAGATTTACAAATAACTTACAGGGTTTACAGAAGGAAATGGTGAAAGACTTCTCTTGAAATATTATTCCATGAAATGCTTTACTTTTTGAGAAAACATTAAAACAATTATATCAATTCTCGATATCAAGAATTACGAATTTATTTTAAAGACAGTGGACACTATTGGTAATTGTCAAAGACCAGTCTTCTCACTTGCTGTATCGCAACATATGCATAAAATAACATACCTGTGAAAATTTAAGCTCAATCGGTCATCGAAGTTGCAAGATAATAATGAAAGAAAAAACACCCTGGTCACATGAAGTTGTGTGCTTTCAGATGCTTGATTTCGAGACCTCAAATTCTAAACTTGAGGTCTCGAAATCAAAAATACTTCTTTCTCGAAAACTACGTTACTTCAGAGGGAGCTGTTTCTCACAATGTTTTATACTATCAACCTCTCCCCATTACTCAATACCAAGTAAGGTTTTATGCTCATAATTATTTTGAGTAATTACCAATAGTGTCCACTGCCTTTAAACACATGTCATGACACGGCGAAACGTGTGGAAAAAAGGGTGGGTTTCCCTGTTATTTTCTCCGGACTCCGATGACCGATTGAGCCTAAATTTTCACAGGTTTGTTATTTTATATCTATAGAAGTTGTGATACACGAAGTGTGGGCCTTGGACATTAGTGTTTACCAAAAGTGTCCAATGGCTTTAAAGTGACTTTTGCAACTGTTGGAATTGGCAGTGCCAGCTTGTGAAAGACGTCGACTCAAATATCAATGTTGAGTTCACTATACAGTTGGCACCACCTCTTCCTTCCTTTCAGTATACTACTTTCATATCTGGCTGCCAAACTATTACAACCAAGATGTTTTTGTTAGGGTCTAAGGCTTACAAGGGTCCCATCTCCCAGGTGTCCAATATGCTGTGCAAGACAAACAAAAAATTTTGATCAAGTTAACTTTGAACGCGAACTCCATTTTTTCTCTGAAAGAAGACAAAGTGTCCAAAAGTCACTTGCGAGACCCAATATTGTTCCGTTCAGAGATTCTCTGTGAACAAAAGTCTGAACCTGAATGTTGAGAGCTCACCCCGTGCAGATGGATTACTGACCAGTTTTGTAGCGACGGTGGGCATTGCGGGGGCGAGCCTGCCCAGGCATCGATAACAAATTTCGCCCAGCACTCTGAACAAAATACACTGTGCTGCCCAGCACAGATTTACCCCAATTTGCACTTCAGCAATGATGGCCCCAAATCTAAACATGAATAATTTTGTTGAACCCCTTACACTTGGTGGACTAAATTGGATTTAGAGCCCACCACTAAAATTGGTCTAGCTACCACACCATTGATGGCAACTGTGTAACAACTCCCATGACCTCAAAATGCATATTTCCGGTGCCCTGTGGCAATTCATATACAAAGAAGTTTGTGTACATGATGTGAGAGTGGTTGCACCCATTTTCACAATGTACAAATGAACTGTAACATTTGTTGTGTAGGATCAATAGAATGGTAAGGTTTGGCCGTCAGTGACACACCCCAATGAGTTGCGTCATTGGCGGTCTTGCCCACAAATCTGTTAGTCCTGTCAACCCTGAATGTTCTTTTGTCTGTGTGTTGTCAGTTTCATTTTGTGTGACACCTATTCCAATCTAAAGACCTGAGGTTTTGAATCTGATAAATCTGAAAGCACACAATTCTATTGACAATGGGTAGTTTTTTCTTTCATTTTTCTCTTGAAACTTCAATGACCAATTGAACCCAATTTTTCACAGGTTTAGTATTCTGGGCATGTCGGGATGCCACCAAGTGAGAAGACTGGTCTTTGACAATTACAACTGAATTACCAAAAGCATACTATGCTTTTAAGTTTGTAGTTTGAAACTGAAGTGAGAAACTTTGTCCACGATCTGTCCAAGATTGTGTTGTATCTCCTTGGCTGCTCCTAATCAAGTTGCCCCTCCAATTACCCAGACAATAGACCCCCTTCAGTTGAGTCATTTACCCCTGCTAATGTGCTAATTGGATAGGCCTTGGAGTTCACCATTATGAAAAAAGGGAGTGGAAACCCCCCTTTTTTGTTTACTAGTGTCCAGGGCCTAAATTATAGAGCTGCTTTAAAAGCGCAACAAGTAGCTAAGCACAACAGTTTATGCTTATCGGAATAATGTTACCAGCCAAGCTACAAAATAAGTAAAATTACAAATCCTTTTTAGTATCAAGTCTGAGGCTTGGTTTCTATTGTTAGTTATGAGAAACTGATCTCTGTTACCTTTGTGACTTATCAGTCATGTTTGTTTTGGATTTTGTTTTTTCCTTGTCGAGCTTGCTTGTGCCTCTTCCAGGATGTTGATTATCTATTCATCTTCAGATTCCTTAACTATCGTTCACCAGATATATATCCAAATATTATTGCAATGGGCTTTCCTGCAGAGAAACTTGAAGGCGTATACCGGAATAACATTGAGACAATTGTTAAGTAAGTATCGTTTTTCTTCTTCTTTTTTTTACTGACCTTATATAATTTTAAGGAGAGCAAAGGATTGTTTTTAAACCTACAATAAAACCATTTCAAAAGGTGAGTTACTGCGATTTTGCTGAAAACCTTGAACCATGAGAGGTACTTTTGTGAACAGTCACTTTTTAATAAAATCTTGTCTGAAGTAATTTTGAATAGGAAGATCTCATGCAAATGTAACATTCAATATGGTTGGGGACAAACTTGGTCCCCGGCGTTTGAATACGTGTGAGACTTGCACAGTCATGATCGGCAAATTCAGTTGATCTCTGTAGACATTAAATAGAAGTCCTTAAATGGCAAAATCGATGTAACGGACTAATGGACCTACAATGTACGATCATGTGCAATACATGTGATGACGTCAATCCAACATTATTAAAGACCTAGATTCATTTCCTAGTACTCTGGCAACTTGGAAATTTACATAAAATATGCACACTCTTATATTCATCATTCGTGATCGTGCCTTTAGGCAACTTCCTTTTTGTTGGATTTTTGTATTTTTTATTTTTTTATATTTTGTAAAGCTTTCGTAGCAACAAATACTTCATCTTTGTAATCGTCAAAAGTACTTGTATACACTACATTTAAACTGCAAATTAGAGGGGGAAAATAAAAAGAGTAAATACACTTTAACTACTAATTCTTAATGTGTAGGCACCACACAACCAACAAAAGTTTGGTTAAATGTCAAATTTTACCAATACAATATACTTTGACATGCAATACATTCTGGTTGAACACACCATACCATGGCATTTTAAGTTTATTCAGTCGATCCAAGAAAAAGAACAGGCAGATTATTTGATTGTGCCGTCACCCTTTTACAAAGTTGATGATGTCAGCAAAGTATTCAGCCCCCACCCTAACCACTAATTGTTTCGGTGACAACTGTGGTACTATTGTGTAACCCATGATCCCCCAAACGTCTTTTTATGATGGGTAAGACCATGGGTTGTATTGACTGAGTCAGCAGCCAGACTAATTAAACCGAGAGCCAGACTGAATTTGTCCACTCATGCACAGTGCCTGGGTGTACTATTTTTAAAGTACACGGTGATAGACCGGTGGTTAGCGCACAGCAGGACAGATTTGTTCAGATTGGCTAAAAATATTTCAGCCTGTGATTAATTGAATCACAGGAAATGATGCCTATAAAGGAATAACGTATTTGTCTGTGTTTGTGTGATGTATTTTTTGGCAGAGGTTTTACAGTCGTATGTAAGGTACATAAACATGTATGTGATGCACGATTGATAACCATCTACAAAAAAAACTTCCTGTAGGTTATAGGAACTATTTTAATCTTTGTAGCCCACTGCTATTTTTATCTTGCTCATTAGCGTGGAACCAAAGCATGTGCCCATTTGTCAAAAGGAAATTTTTTCGTGGACAAATTCTGCCGTTTAATACAAAAGTTGGCACAGAACACTAATTTTCTTTTCTCAAAAAGTAGGGGTAGATTCTGCATTCAGCTGAAACTTCCATATAGTTGACTTTCGTTGTATCTTTCTTTATAATTTTGCCTGTAAATCGGCATTATGTTGACAAAAACCAAATAATGACCCTACCCTTAAATTATTTTACTGAATTTATAAGGTGCATTTTTTTGTTTTGTCTTTTCAGGTTTTTGGAGGAAAGACATGGGGAACACTACAAAGTTTACAATTTGTAAGTATTCAACAATTTGTTTTTATCTATGTTTAAGGAAATTGGAAAATTCGAAAACACAATTTTTAAAGTATGTTTTGTCGTTTTTTTTATGGGTAGATATGAAATAGTGTTTCATGATTTCGCGGCAACATCAGAAAAAGTAATTAAATTTGAATAAATATTGTTGTTTTGGACACTTGTTAAGGAATGGTGCTGTTTTTTTAAATAGTGTATTGAGCACCTTTTCGAACACATAGGTATGCACATTATAGGTAATATATTTTGCAATTGACTTTTTAAAAGGTTATTTTAATCCCTTAGTGACCGTAGTTGCCACTTGCAATCCTTCGGGCTCCAGCTGGTTCTCTTTCCTTCCTCTGTATTTTAATCGCTCTTGTTGTATCTTTACAAAATGTTACCCTTATTGAAACGTACTTTTTTTATCTGCCCGAGAAACATTTATTTAGCATAATTTAACCACTTTAAGCATTGGTAGTCTGGTATCTTTAAGATAGAGCCAGACTGAGTGAAATGAATAGTATCCGTCCATCTTAGCATCTATATCTCAGTCTCACCATAGGGGGGCGTTAAGGTGAATTGGCTCGGTGTTATAGAAAGGTACACAGTGGCCCTGGGCCAACCCCCCCATGGGGGCCAACCCCCCATGGGACTAGCCCAACACAGACACTTTACCTGATTAGCATTACGTACATGTACAGGCAGCCCGTCATACAGCAAAGCTGACGTACTCTGCTGATTGGCTGACGGAGCTGACCTGATGAAACCAATCGGCAGGGGGGGAGAGAGACGTACGGGTCTCTATTCCCATAGGGGACAGTTGCCATGGTAACGTCAGAGCAAATATATGCCTTGGTTTCAATGGGACAGCTTGGGCCGGCAGTTGTCATGGGTTTTGTTTCTATGTATTATTTGTGGTTGGTTACAGACTACTTAAGGATACTAGCTTTGATGCAATTGCAAGGCATCCTGTGGTGCTAGTTTGTAAGCGTGTGCATGTCTTACATATTTTCTTATCTTTTTAGTAAAAAAATAATTGTATAATATACATGAAGTAATTTGTGATACTGTACTTGTAATTTTACTTGATCTCAGCACAATCTTAGGTTCGCTTTTAAATGTAGTGGTAATTTTTCTGATAAATAAAAGAAATATAGTTTTGGGGTGAACACAGAAACATTGGACCTGCTAGCTGGTGCTCTTCCAACTAGGCCTAATTTCATACTTCTTTACTTAAAGACACTGGACACTATTGGTTCTTGTCAAACACCAGTATTCTCACTTGATGTATCTCAACATATATGCACGTCACACAAAGTTGTGTGCTTTCGAGACCTCAAATTCGAAATCATTACCATTAATTCAATAGAAAGGTGTTTATCAGACTCAAGGTTAGCATTTTAACATTAATTTATTTTGGTTTAAGACATTACACAGTGTGCTCTGTGTTTTCTTTATTCAGTTGAAACACATAAGACTGCGCGCTGGACTTGTCCAGTCATGAGTTTACAGGCCCGACACTCAAGTTACTGGCCCAGGGCCTGTGGTCCTGTGTAATATTAAATTAAGCCATGTATCTAGCTGAAATTGCAAATGGCTTACTGACCAAAATGACCGGTGGTTTAAGAGCAAACAAATTTAATGGTCTATAAGCATAACGCTTCAACCCTACTAGCAGAGTCTTTGTAAAAGGCCGTCAGAAGTACTCTGCTAGGGTCGAAATGTGAGGAGGCCATAAGTAATTATTAGAAAATAAATTAATAATCTAGAAATCTAGTGAGGTCACTACATTGGATCCTTGTACCAGTATATATATAGGGTGCGTTCGTTTAGCTCCCTTGGGTCGACCCCGGTGTGTGGCGGTTTTTTTTTCCAGGACGAACGTGGGTAATTATCTGCACACACTCGTCTGGGGAAAAAAAACGCCACACACCGGGGTCGACCCAGGGAAGCTAAACGAATGCACCCATAATGTGAAATTTGAAGGTTGCATGTGCTTGCAAAGTGTGTCTGTTTTAGTGGACAATTGCTCAGGGAAAAGAAGAAGAAGTTTTATAAAGAACAATACGTATATTATTTCTTTTCATTGTCATATTCTAGATGTTCGGAGAGGAACTACGACACCTCAAAGTTCTGCAACAGAGTTGCTCATTACCCATTCGATGATCACAACCCGCCAAGGTTTGAGCTCATCAAACCCTTCTGTGAAGACCTCGATCAATGGCTTGCCTCGGAGAGCGACAAGAATGTTGCCGCTATTCACTGCAAAGCGGGCAAGGTGTGTTACCCTTCCTTCTTCGTCCCTACCTCACTGGATACCCACCTGGGCTTAATTTCATAAAGCCTTTAAGCACAAAAACTTGCTCAGCAGAAAATTATTTTGCTTAGCAAAAACAGGTTACCAACCGAATACGAAACAGTCACTATTGCTGTGACTGGTACCACAATAATTTCCTGCTAAGCCAAGAGTTTTCGCTTAGCAGCTTTATGAAAATTTCAGTGAATTTTGACTGATCCTCTGTAGTTTTAAGTAGCATTTAGCCAGCAGATCACTTTAGGGAAAACTCTTTGTAACCTAGATGTTATTCTTCCATCACTTAAAAATCACTTTTTGTTTGTTTACATTTTAGGGAAGGACGGGGGTGATGATTTGCGCTTACATGCTACATCGGCAGCTCTACAAGACGGCAGATGCTGCTCAAGCCCACTATGCTTCAGCTAGAACAATGAATGGAAAGGTAACGTCACACCCCATAACCCCCCCCTCCCTTCCCCCCTCCGCTTACATGCTACATCGGCAGCTCTACAAGACGGCAGATGCTGCTCAAGCCCACTATGCTTCAGCTAGAACAATGAAAGGAAAGGTAACGTCACACCCCATAACCCCCCCCTCCCTTCCCCCCTCCGCTTACATGCTACATCGGCAGCTCTACAAGACGGCAGATGCTGCTCAAGCCCACTATGCTTCAGCTAGAACAATGAATGGAAAGGTAACGTCACACCCCATAACCCCCCCTCCCTTCCCCCCTCCGCTTACATGCTACATCGGCAGCTCTACAAGACGGCAGATGCTGCTCAAGCCCACTATGCTTCAGCTAGAACAATGAATGGAAAGGTAACGTCACACCTCATAACCCCCCCCCCCCTCTACCCTTCCCCCCTCCGACAACTCTACGTTTTCAGCGTCGGCAGTTCAGGTCTTAGCCCTCCTACTATTGGTGCCATTAATGCCAATGAGTTTGACCGACAAGTCCTGGAATTATACAGAGGCCACGGCCTCTGTTGCTCTTGATCTGGGCCTTGGTGCTCCTTCAACATTTTCCCTTATACTTTAAGACTTTCCCAAGGAAGTGCCCTTGGTGCCCAGTGCAAAATGAAAATGACGTTGCCCTCTCGTAAATGAAATTCCAAACCCCTTGTCTTACATTTGTTACGTTTTCAATTGTTAGGGAGTAACGATACCGTCACAAAAGAGATACGTTGAGTATTACGGCGACCTCGTCTTCAAACAACTCCAATACAAACCGACGACGCTATTGCTCCGGCAGATTCGACTGGAGACGATACCCATGATCAGCGGCGGGACGTGTTCGCCGTCGTTCACCATCTACCAACAGAAAGTCAAGATTTTCACATCTCAAACAAACGAGGTAAAAATTTAATGACAGTCTCATCTTTGTCTGAGCCCCAGTGTTGCACATCAATTTAAGTTGTTCAAAAATCTAACATCTATAATCTTGATGTGTCCTTTGATGCATTCAAGATTAATGCATTCATTAATCTTCAATGCCAGTTTATTTTAATCTTCGAAGGCGAGTTTGTTAAAAAGTCTAGCACCCCATAAAAGAAGACAAGCATTTTGACATTTCATGTTTTGTATTCTTCAAACTAGATGTGTCCTTTGTTCCAATCAAGATAGCCTTTCTTTAACCTCGAAGCGATCTTGATGAATTTATTTATATACACTGTAATTGAAAAGCACACATCTGAATAATGAAAACCTTGATTTTTTGTCCCCCCCCCCCCTAGGGTATTGATTTGGAGAATTTAAATCAATACCCAGAGCCGTGAACAGACGAGGACGGAATCCAACTCCTGTCAGCTTTCAAGTGACCCCGCCCCCCCCCCCCTTGTGATCATGTCCGATTGCGTGGGATTTTCTTTAAAAGAAATCCCAAATTAGAATGATATCTCACCCATCATCCCTATTTCGTTTTCAATATTGGCTTAGATTTCCTTTGCGGAAGGTGTTGTGTTGCATTTGCGTGGGAGAGGTTAAAGGCACTGGACACTATTGGTAATTGTCAAATACCAAAATACCAGTCTACGAACTCGGTGTACATGTATCTCAACATATGATACATAAAAATAACAAACCTGAGAAAAATTTGAACTCAATTGGTCGTCAAAGTTGCGAGAGAAGAATGGAGTACAAAAATTAACCTTGTCGCACAACCTGTGTGCTTTCAGATGCCTTGAATTCGAAACCTCAGCTGAGGTCTCGAATTCAATTTAAATATTTTAGTGAGAAACTACTTCTTTCTCAAAAACTATGTTACTTCAGAGGGAGCCGTTTCTCACAATGTTTTATACTATCAACAGCTCTCCATTGCTCGTTGCCAAGTAAGTATTTATGCTAACAATTATTTGGAGTAATTACCAGTGTCCAGTGCCATTGAAAGAAATCCAAAATTAGAATGATATCTGATCCTTTTTCGATAATGGCTGAGATTTCCTTTCGTGGTAGGAAGTGTTGTGTTGCATTTGCTTACCACTGGACCACCAATTTGAACAACCTCTACACGACAACAAGTCATTCATAATGCCTGTAAGCACTAAAACTTGCTAAGCATAGAAAATCTCGCTTAGCAGAAACAGGTTACCAGCCAACATTCCATCAAGTTTGCACTGTAGTGGCTGGTATGCCATCTTTCTTTTCCAGGAATCAAACACATTTTTAGAAGTGATTCATGATTTTATTATCCTGGGTACTGATTCAGCAACGTTTGCAATGCATTTGTAGCGGTTCAACTTTCAAGGAAATACGTCTCAAGTTTTTGAAACTTTGTAACAGCTGTATGCTGCCACCATTGTGTCATGTTTCCAGAGTCAAAAAGCAATAATGTATGATGATTGTCTTGAACCACACAAGGGGATCTGACTATTTTACCATCTAGGGCCCAATTTCAAATCAGCTGTTAAGCAGCAAATACTGCTTAGCAAATTTCTTAATTTTTTACAGATTTTTCTCTCTCTCTGGCCACAGTGTGTCAAGCAAAGCGAAGATTTGTTATTTGTTTTATAAGCAAAGAAATGTTGGGGTTTTGTTTGTGGTTTTTATTTTCATATTTAGACATTTCAGTTAGACGACTTTTGCACAAATCTAAGATGAATTTGATTGTTTTGAAGATTTTGTTTCCTTCTGTTTGTCCACAGGGTGTCAAGCGAAAAGAAAAGACCATAGAGTGCACCTTGCCACAGCCGGTCCCCGTTTGCGGCGACATCAGAATTGAATTCTACCACCGGCAAAACCTTCTCAAAAAGGTAAGAGGATATGAATGTCTTCAATAGAGGATTTCCATAAACCCCTTGCAAACAGCGCCCTCACTGATGCGAAATGAGGCGCGTGATTAAATTTGGTTACGACTCTTAAAATTAGCAGCAATAAAACTAGGTTAGAAGCCTTCTATAGTATAAAGCATTTTAAGAAACATTTCACGTTTAGGTAATGTGGTTATAATGTGAAAAGACATCAGTTGTTATGCCCCAGAATTTAAATTTTAAAAGCGTTACTGCAGTAGCGTTTCTTAGGATGTGTATTCCTATTGGGAATTATTCTTCTTGCGTGGACATAAACAGCTCTGGAGTTTAGGCGAGTTTCGATGAGGAAATGGGGGAGGGAAAACCTCGAATGGGATTGGATGATAATGAAAGTGTCCTCAGTTTAATATTGTTCAGGTAGTGAAACAAAGAAACCCTTCATGTACATTTCCAATAAACCGGAGGTCTAAAGAAATCTTTGCAGAGAAAATGTTTGAAGAATTGTTCAATTTTAGATGCGGGATGAAAAACGCAATTGCAGAAAACAGAAAATAAATTAATTCCGAAGGAGAGTGTACAGTTCGTAGTGATGTCGAGATTCTGTAATTCTTAAAAACAAAATGTAACACCCTGGAAGTTTGAGAGAAATTTCACTTGCCCATTTTTCATTTTTGTGTTGACCCCTTCCCAAATCAACAACTAGTTTCTTTGTTGTTTCAGGACAAGCTATTTCATTTCTGGTTCAACACATTCTTCGTTCCGAGCTGCAAGACAACATCCTCAACCAACGGATCGGTGCCTGAGGTTTGCCAGCTACCGGGCGCCAGGCGCACCATGGTACTAACGCTAAAGAAGGACGAAGTAGACAAGGCTAACAAAGACAAAACCAACAAAGTGTTCTCACCCAACTTTAAGGTGAGTCCATCGGGGTGACTCATTCCCCCCTCCTCTCCCCTCCCCCATCTAGACAAACGACCCTAAGGATTAATTAGCTAGACGAGTAACACTTGTTCAGCGTCCCTGCGCTTAATTTCCCCCCACTCCCATTTTCATTTCCAATTTTAAAGACAAAGACGTTTCTAACGAAAGGAATGAGCCACCTGGTTTGTCTGAAGCTTGAGTTGAGGCCACTCGAAACTGTCACCGCAAGGCTTTGGGCAGTTCCTCGGTCTTATCTCTTTTACTTCATCCTCCATACTTTCTTGAAAGATGTGAACCAGACAGTGAAGTTAATTGAAGAGAGTCTAAGGCCCTTTCCGAATTTGTGGCTATCCAGCTGTAGCCGTAGTCCCAACAGCCTAATCTGGTATCATGTCTAAACCTCAACCTTTTCCATTTGTGATGGCAGGAATAGTTTTCGAACTCCCTGAAATATGGCGCCTTCAAGTGTTCAATGCCTGTATTTCTAGAAAACTTCATTAGAAAACAGGGCTCAGTTTTATCAAGGTGCTTAAGCACGAAAGGTAGCTAAAGCACAACAAAGATATACTGACCAGAATCAGGTTACCAGCCAAAATGCCATTTGACATCTACCATCTGTGAGTGGTATCCTGTTCATTTTTGCTAAGCATGAAATTATGAAGCAATTTGCATAGTTTGGGTAGTCAGGTTGGCTCAGTGTTTTCTGTCCCTGCCTTTCACCTCCGTTCTCTGCTGAGTTTTGATTCGGTCCATCCACACCCCTAAATATTTATCTTTTGCATTGTCCTCAGGTAACGTGTATATTCAGCAACGTCGACAGCGACAAAGAAAGACGGACGTCGGAGGACAGCGGGCAGTCGTCCGGAACGGGAAGCGACCATAGTGACCTCGATGACATCTCAGACACGGATTCCGAGTCGGAATGGAGCCCGGCAGAAGTAACTCACGTATGATTGCAATTAAATAAAAAAAGCTCTTATCTTATTGTAACCCCCTCTCTCTTATTTGAACCAGGGTGCTAAGATGTTTTCCACTCTGTTCGGGACCCAGTTTCATAAAGCCTGTAAGCATAAAAACTTGCTAAGCACAAAAAACCTGCTAAGCAAAAAAAAAACTGTTAACAGAAACTGGTTACCAGCCAAAACTCCATAGAGTTTACATTGTTGTGACTGGTGCCCCACTCACTTTTTGCTTAGCCAAATATTTGCTAAGTAATATTTTCTGCTTAATAGCTTTATGAATTTGGGCCTAGGTCTACCCTGTTAAAACCCACACCTAGGCAGCCGACAATCACGCACAACTGCTTTTCTGTGAAAATTCCTTAAGGAAAGGTGCTCACATTTTATAGAAAATGACATCCAAATTTCTGTTTTGACTTTTGTATATTATTATGCTACAATGCCTCATCGAGGCATATACATGTTTATTTGCATGAGTGCTGGCCATTACCCCCCAGAACAAAACTCCTTCCATATGTACATGATTTTGAGAATTTGTTTGCATTATTTTTAAAATCATCAAAGCAAGTTGTTTTAAAACCAAGATTCATTCCTCTTTGCATTGTTCGATTTTGTGGCGTTTGTAAGCAGAGGGAGGCGGGGCTTTTTTAGAGGGGGAGGGCTCAAGAAACAGCTTACATCAAAGGCATAGTTCTCGTTTGGTTGGTCGTCTTTGGTAATCTGATCCAAATCAAGAGATAGGATTAAGGGGGATTATCTTCAATGAGAAGACAGATGACCCTCCTCCCTTAATCCACCTGTTTCACTTTAATCCACTGGATTAGGAGGCTGACCTATAAGTGGCTTAAAGTGAAACGGATTCCCATGATCACTTAGTCAGGATTAACGTGATGCTATGATGTCATGCAGTCGACTCGGACCACAATTCTAGCGTGATGATGACACATGACTTGCTAAAGGTCATTCAAACCGCCCCCCCCCCCCCTTCTAACAAGTTAAAACGTACCCCCCAAACAACAGTCACCCTGGTCTCTGACGCGTCATGCAGTCACACTGTCTGCCCTTTCGTGGGTTAAATCTCTGGGGAGGCTTTGTCTGCATTCAGTTGCTTCTTGAAACACATGTTCCCCCTCCCCAACAGCATTCACACTGTGCTATTTAACTTCCCTTCGTGGGTTAAATCACTGGGGAGGTTTGGTCTGCCTTCAGTGGTTTGAACCAGATAGTCGCTTTAACACGTGTTCCTCCTCCCCAACCCTAATCACACTGTGATCTTTAACTTCACTTTGTGGGTTAAATCACTAGGGAAGTTTGGTTTGTATTCAGTGGTTCGAACCAGACAGTTAATGTTTGAAACCACATTCACACTGCGATCTTTCACTTCCAAACTAGGACCAAGTCTGAACTTGTTACTCCTAATAGCATGGCGTCTTACCAATATACTGCTTTACTATTATCAGTTAAATGTATTTTTGAAAAGTTTATTTATCAAGAGAAGGCAATTGTAACCTGAAAAATTACTGAAATGCTTAAAAAATGATTTATCTGAAATTATTGACAACACTTAATTCCTAATTTCCCCTTTTTTTGACCGTGAAAATTTGAGGCATCAGAAAGTTAAATTTGCATTTGACATGAGCGGAATTAGATTTTTTTTTAAAAATAGATTACCTCCATTGTGTTTACCTCCATTTAAATTTAATACATAAACTGTTTTCCAAAACTTAACATTCCTTGGTGATGTTTTTAAACTGCCATTTATTCTTTTTCTTGTCCAAATGCATCATAATGACGATAAATGCTTATGTACATTTAATTTTGACATCTATCAAGTTGCTTTGAGGTTTTTGTGTTAACATCTTGAAAACCTTTTGTGAGAACACTTTTTTGAAAATGTGATAATCTGGTTTTTTTTAGTTTTTTTTTTTAGATCACATCTTCCTTGAAATGTTGATTATGCACACTGCTTAATTTGTCTGTAACTTGTGCAATGCATTTGTCAAGTCGGTTGAATTATAGACGTTGATGTATGTATCAATGGTTTGCACCTTTTGTCTGTTAAAGACAGTGGACACTATTGGTAATTGTCAAAGACTTGTCTTCACATTTGGTGTATCTCAATATATGCATAATTTAACAATCCTGTGAACAAATGAGCTCAATTGGTCGTTGAAGTTGCGAGATAATAATGAAAGTAAAAAACACACTTGTCACACGAAGTTGTGTGCTTTCAGATGCTTGATTTTGTGACCTCAAATTCTAAACTTGAGGTCTCGAAATCAAATTTGTGGAAAATTACTCCTTTCTCAAAAACTACATTACTTCAGAGGGAGCCGTTTCTCACAATGTTTTATAATATCAATCTCTCCCTATTACTCATAATCAAGTTAGGTTTTATGATAATAGTTATTTTTAGTAATTACCAATAGTGTCCACTGCCTTTAATATGGGTATCATGGCCAATTAGGGCAACACATTCAAGTTCTGGTGAATAAGTCATCGGGGTTTGGGTTCGAATCCCGGTTATGACACTTGAACAAGATGCTGTACTAAAACTGCTTCTCTCCATCAAGGAGTAAAAATGGGTAGAGGTTGATATTATGTTTGAAAATGCCTTCGGAGTGCCACGGAAGCTCAAGCTGTATACTCCCCAGGGAGGTGAGAAAGATTACAAGAATGTTATTGGCCCAATGACCAGTGCACTAATGTAAAGGCGTTTTGATACGTTAATCGTAAAATGCGCCATATAGCAACTAGTTATTCGTATTACTATTGTTATGATTATTGTTAACAAATTCCATGTCACTATCACCAACTCAAAACCTTGTCATACTTATAGTGTTTGGTATTTATGAAAAATTTATTTGTTGAAATTTCTGATGCAAATTGTCAATCGTTGATTTTTTAGTCCTGCATCATATTTTGTAACATGTACAGTCTGTTTAAACAACATTTGTCCAGATAACATGTATTTTTTGTATATGGCGTTTTGTATGATGTATACATGAATATTTATTTAGTGTGAACAATTTTTTAAGGTCCACAACAACTCCGCGATTTTGGGGGTTTGGGGTGGTTTTTTTTCCTTCAATATTCCCAAATGAAACCATCATCACGAAAACAATTTTTCTAAATTTGTCATCATATTTGTTTTTAGACAACACTTTTTCACATCACTGGTGCTAGTTTATTTTTATTTATTTTTGTATATTTTATTTTTTTATGCAAGTCGCAAGGCACACAAGGCCTGAGTGCCACTTCAAGTTGTGGGCTACATTTTTTTTTTCCAGAGGCCATTGCCAGATACTCCTAGGGCTGAAACAGGGTTACCCCTTTTACAGTCCATACGGATTTAGGCTTGGGTATCACACATAAAGACAATTGAGAAAAAAAAAAGGGAAACAAATTAAGCAAAACAAATTTCAGCATTATTTTGTATAAATTACCTAAATCGAAATGTAAACCTTGTACACCGTTTGGGACAATTTTGTAATGTTTTATATTTAGACTATTTGTATAATGTTTAAGTACACATCATTATTTTGTTTACTGTTTCCAGAAATTATTTGATTCTCTTTACCATTTGGTTTCACTGATTTCTTTTTACTGCTGGATAAAAAGAGTATTTTCAAAAAATCATTTCAGAAATATTACTCAATACATTTAGAATATTTGGACTGCTCTGTGCCCAATTTCATTCATCTGCTTACCAGAAGCAAATAATTGGCGCTTGAGGAAGCAGGGAATTCTGCGCTGTTCAAAGAAAAATTGTGGTTTATTTTTTTCTTAGTAAAAATATTCACCCATATGTCATTGTGGGAATGATTTTGAAATGTATGAACCCTAATTCCTTAAAAAATATCGGTTATTTTCGATTTTTGTTTTGTTTTGGAAAGAAAAACTGCCAAAATGAAAGTGTCATGCACCAAATTTGTCTATACAAAAATCCTTTATTTAATAACAATTATTTTTAATAACAATTATTTTGTTTTGTTTTTCTGATCAAAACAAAAATATTGAATTCTTTTTAAAACATTTATTTCATGAACAAATTTTCCTTCAACGAAACCAGTCTCCAATATTTTTAGCGAAAGTTTCATCAGTGTTGAAACTAGAACATCTTTGTATTTTGTTTATGATGATTTTGAAAAACACTCATTTTTACTTTGAAAACAAGCACAACATGTTTTTTTTTAAATGAAGATTTCAGTAATTTTAATTAAAATTGTGAAACCAGCACAGTGCTGTTCCAAATCTTGCAACAATGATTACAAAAGGTCTTCCCTTGGGGGTACTATTCCTGTATCATGCCCACTTTTTGTCAGAATATATGAATTTATAAAAATATAGAACATTGCCAATTGAGGCGCGCAAGCTTCAGCAAACCAGCTTGGCTTTTGCCGCGATTGCAAAAATCAGTTGGAGTCAATCTGAAGGTGTTTTTTGTTTCACCTCTAGTTATCAAATATTTGTGCACTAGTAAAAAAAAAAAAAGCATTGAAAATCAATCTTGAAGGGACACAGTATTTTTCCTCATGTGAAGGGTAGCTTCCTATGAGTTTGTATTGGAAACTCGCAGAGTAAACCACAGAAAAAGCACAGGGCACCTTGGCAATTGCTTCGGGTGCTTTGCAGGCCAGGAATTTCGTCATTTTTAGGGCAAGGCCACTTTGGCCTTCGCGAGGTGCAAATTTTGAAGGGCACCAAGGCCAATGGAAAGGGCACCAAGGCCAAACTGCCCTTTGGTTATTTTGAGGCATGCAATGGACTTTGTATGGTAGATTTTGGTGGACACATAATGCTAGCAAACATACCAGATTCTAATTTTTGTTTGAGGAGAAAAATTATGCACATAATAATGTGGAATTTAATTAACAATGAAAGCTTAACATCTTGTCTGCTGCCACCCAGTGGCCACAAGTCTCCCATTCAAGTCATGGCAAGTAGTTTCATTGTCAGTTCAATGAATTGTAACAGTAATTGTAACTAGGTATTTTTAACCCAGTAACATGTTAACTCGAGCAGCAAGGTTCAAATTTCATTTATCTGTTGAGCTTAGTGAGTATTGCTTAGTAGAAACGGGTTACCAACCAAAATACCATGTAATGTACATTGGTCATGGTTGGTTTCCAGTTCATTGCTGCTTAGCCAATTATTTAATTGAGCAAAGTTCCATCTTGTTTTTAATAGCAGGGTAGCTTGGCAAAAACCACCTTCACAGATCTGCTTATCGGAAACATATTGCTTACCAGAATTACTTGTTTATGAAAAGCATAAAATAACATTTTGTTCAAAAGGGGGTTATCTAGGGTTTTGTTTTTTTGTTTTTCCTAACAAATCTTTTTTGTGGAGGGGTGGGGGGGGGGGCTGGGGTGGGGTGGCAGCATCCACTGTTTCAATATTCCTTAACCAACTTCCACTGGAGTTTGCTTAGCAGAGTTATTAAAGGAGAACAAACAGAGTGAGAGAATTTGTGATAGCGACGGTGGGGAGAGAAGTAAATATCAACAATGTATTGTGTACAGCCGCCACTTATTGTTATTATAAATGTACAAATATTATATATTTTATGGAAGAATATAAAGTTGGATTTAGATACAAATTTGTTCGCTCCTGTGTTTGCTTTGTCCATGTATGTTGATCATCTAGCTGAGGCATCCTGCCCCCTTAGGACACACATGATGCCCCGCCCTTTACTATTATTTTTGTGTCCAATTCATGTTGCATTGATAATTAAAACTCTGGTAAACAAATACATATTAGCATAACAACTGACTTGGTAACAAGCAATGGAGAGCTGTTGATTGTCCTTCCCTAATGGTAGGGCTTTAACAAATTGTGAGAAACGACTCCCTCTGTAGTAACATAGTTTTTAAGAAAGAGCTATTTTCTGAAAATATTAGAAGACTTCAGCTACCTATCCTGAAATCTCACCTAAAACAAAAAGAAATTACAAGTGCGTTTTTTTCTGTTATATTTTTTTTGCAACTTCGTAATAATTGAGCAAACAATCATATTTTATGCATTTGTTGGGCCTCACCAAGTGAGAATACTGGTCTTTGACATTTCCAAACGTGTCCAGTGCCTTTAATGTTATTAGCATCAAGGGTCTATTTCACTGTCAATCAACTGAAAAACGATACGTCTTCCTCCGTGTTCAAACTAAATCGTTTCTTGCGGTTTTGAATTATTCCTTTTTCTGTGCACCATGCCATCCCAAAATCTATATTTAGCGACGCGCCAATTTTAGAAACTGACTCGTGCATAATTCGTGCACCGTGTAATGACGTCATTACAACGGCCAGCTTTCACCCGATGTGATATGCGTCTTATTTCCTTTACGACGGCAGTGACGTCACTGGTCACCTCAATGCTCTTGAGGGGGCGGGGGTATAGTCACGCGAGGTGCAATTTTTGTTGGTGTCCAGTGCTCTTCGGTAATAAATCGGCATTTTTTCCCCTTTTTGTGGTTTTCTTTGGCTTTTCTTTTGCTTTTCTCAGACTAAAAACACCGGCATTCTCAAGCCGAAGGCGAGTTCTGACCGTTTATCGTTACTTCATATCCCTGCAATGTTTTTAGAAAAGGCCTATTGGTTGAATGAGCGTGTGCGTATTCTGCGTGGAGCAATTCAACCAATAGAATGTGTTCTCTTTGTCGTTTTCGTTATCGCATGTGTTACTCTTTTTCACATGATCCCATCTTTTTCACTCTGCTCCGGCAATCATCAACCAATGGTTGCGCCACTGGCACACAAGCCGAGGACAAACAATTATTTCGGGCAGATCGTGATCAGTTTTCCGTCTATCTAAAGGTTTCCAAACGCGACCTTTATAAGTAAAAATGTTCCCTTTTTAGTAAAAAGTCTTCTCCCGGCAAGGCTTACAAAACCCTGGTGGTCTATAGTAGCTACGCAAGTCGAGCGAGGTAAAAGAAATGTCTTGACCAAATTAATACCCGGCGTCCTCCAAAGGTTTCGAAATCTTTGGGTGCTTAGCTAAGTTTGAACACCCACACAATGGTATCAAAATCTCATTATTTTGCATGCTTAATTACAGATAGAAATCTTTACGAATGAGCCGTTATTTAAAAGTGTAATTATCGGCTCAATGCACAAGCTTGCTCAGGGAACCATACCCTTACAAGCCTTGCTTCTGTATGGGTCCCCCACAGTTTCACGAATGTCAATGCTTATTATTCATTTAATTAATCTTATCAAACATTTATTTATTTCTCTATTTCCAACTAATACATTGCCTATGATTTGGTAACTGATTGTGATTTTGAAACTGTGGAAATAAACTGATTGATTGATTGATTGATTGAGTGTTTTAAACACTGCCATTTAACGCGGTATTGTGAGAAGATTTAGGCTGGGCCTAGCCTCACTCAAGCAACGATAGCAGGTAAGTTTGGGTTTTTTAACTTTTTTTATTTATGCGGAAGCCCCATGTGTAATCTCTTTTGAGTGGTGTTGGGTCTGAAGCTAACCAATGGTTCTTCTAGGAACCACCCGTTTCTCATTGGGAGACTTTCAGGACGCTTGGTGGCAGCAGACTTACCAGGTATCCATTGTTCTCGGTAATGTGCGCATGCTCAGAAATACGCAAACAATTGAAATTTACCTGGTAAGTCTGCTGCCACCTAGCGCCCAAAAGTCTCCCATTACCGTGGTCCACTGGTATGGTAGACTGTGACTGCATACAATAGAGACAATGATTTCATGACTATACTATAAGAATCCATAACCGGAAGTTATACATCGATCATGTTTTAATTTATTCATTTTGTACAGGTTGTTGGGGGGGGGGGGGATGTATGCATCTGCCCAGTCATTATTCTTAAAGGGGCTGTGTCGTCATGGTCAAAGCAGGCCTGCGCCTAGCCCATATCTATGGCCTACCCATGAACGCGCACACCCCATTTTGAGAGCCGCGCGTGCGTGTGTAACTGCTGGGTGAGAGTTCATACAAGAACAAAACGCCTGCTTTGGTCGTGACGGCCCCTTTAAGGCGAGTTTTATTTTATGATGCAATGGTTAGGCTATAAACAATGACCTCTGTTTCGACCCCCAGCCTATGAATTAGATTACCAAATGACACTTTCATAATAATGCTCTGCTGTGCCACCATTATTTAAAAACTTGGTTATTTAGGGCGTTAGATTTCACTCCAGACATTCTGTTAAATATTATTTCCCCCAAAAATGTATTAACTTCCGTGTACATTGTTCCGGCCAACCAAACCACACAGTTCATGCTATACAATAGATTTGAACGTAGAGATGCACACATGGAAAGCCGGAAAGCGAGACCACGTGACCATAACATTGAATGACACCACGCACAGTGAAGTGATGTATCCTTGCGCAAGTAGAAAACAGATCCTCAAATTACACAAAAATTCGATGTTTTACCGTCCTCCATGGTTTTTATTTACCTTTGTTTTTATTTCACAAGCTTCTTTTATCAGTTAACGAAATAATAATATTCAATTATGTTGAACAAAATAAGGGCAGTAACTTTTTCCTTTCTCAACGCATAAAATTATCTCTGCTCTGGCTACGATTTATAGGTCAACTCTATAGTTCCTCTCGTCCCCAGCGCCTTGCTTTCTGGGGCCGAGCGAACCTCTATAGCTCCATGGTCACCTTAGCAAAAAATTAGCTCGGGTGTTTTCTTTCTTTTGTTCTTCTAAGTATTTTTTTATTCAAGTAGGTTGATTTTGTGTGCTTTGGTGTTTTATTTCTAACGTATTACTCCATCTGTGCTTACATCGAATGCTGTATTTATTTTTTGAGTGGCCAAAAACTAAATTAATGTGGCTGTTAACATGAAACTTTAACATAATTATATGCAAAGTCGATAGGTTAATAAATAGGTTCTAACATCTTAAACAAACTGGAGTTATGGGACAGATAAAGTAAAATAAATAAACCATGGAGGTGAATAAACACACAAGAACGACTTGTAAATGTCTAACAGGATACTTCACTGGGCGGAGTGATAATTTAAGGTTAAGGGTCAAATCAGGGCGAGCTTGACTTCCTTGGAAGCCGTGGATTGTACAGAAAAAACGCCGATTCCCACAGAAAATGTCATTTTACGTCGACAAAGAAGCACGGCAGGGCGCTTTTTCATTGGAATTAATAGAGGTTTGTGTGTCATGTAAGCTTGGAGATTGTTCAGTTTTGATGTAATTGCTCTGAAACAGAGTTTTTCAGCGGTTTTCTTGGGGACCTCTGCGAGTCCGGACAAACTGGCCTGGGGAAAATAGGGCACTCAACATGCTGTACGCTGTTGTACCGTGTAAATGTTCACCGTGTATTGCCATTGCATATTTTTTTAGTTTTAGTGCATGAAGTTCCCTCATCTTGTGGAAACTTGCGTGCAGAAAGTCAGTTCAATTCGTAAAGTTGGAGCTAGGTTTTTCTACTCGGATTCCACAGTTTGACAATGGCTGACAATTCAGGGTCCTAACTCCACCACTGGATTTGTTTAGGGTCTCAAATGCGGAAGGAATTTTAACTCAGGACGTCTGCTGTTTGCTGCCGCTGCAGGCAGTGGGAAATGTTTCTTTTTCACCATTTTCTATCATGTTGGGCACTGCATGGACACGGATAAATATTAATAAATTTCTGAGTTTTCAAGGAGTCTTCATCCTTCGAGCATCAACAAGGAAAAGAACTTCACCTTTAAATGATGTGAAATTTTTTTGAGCGGAACAACAAACTTGGCGCTGTTTTCACAACAGTGAAATTTATTTTTTGTAACAAACTTCTTTAAAACTCAAGTTTCTTCGAGAGAGCCATGGCATCGAAGTTAAGAGAACTTGTCAGTAAGAACAAGACAAGATACACCGATGGAAACTTTGACCTTGATTTGACCTGTATCCTTTGAAATCATTGAATTTTGTAATTGTATTGTAAGATTTGTACATAAAAATAAGGGTGAGAAACTAGGAGGATTACCTGTATGTTGCAATTAACTGCTTAGTGCTTACCGTCAAAAGGTAAATGCAAATAGTATAAGTGGCTTGGGCCCAATTTCATTTAAGCATAAAAACTTAGACAGAAAAATCTTAAAACTGGGCCCTGGTGTTTCGCCCCCTAGCCAGGGTCTTTCTCAAAGTCAAATAGGCTAAATGGAGAAAGACTCTCCGAGGTTCAAAAGTCAGGCCACTAACTTTTTTTTGGTAAAAATAAGTGTTGTTAACACAGAGACAGGGTATGCAGTAAGTTTACCTAAGGTAAAAGTTTATTATTTAGAAATAAGTCATGAATACTGTCATCTTGAATCTGCCAGTGCCCAGGGAAATTGCTGTTGCCGCTGACGGTATGAGCTCATTCTATTCCACAGCGGCGTTCCCATTTCATGCCCCCCCCCCCTTAGAGATTCAAGATGGCGGTGTCCGTGGAATGACTTATGCGTAAAGTGTCTCATAGAATGTCGGTCACTACGTACTCAAGCCACTTCGTACCCAAGTGACTTCGTACCCAAGTCACTTCGTACCCAAGTCACTTCATACCCAAGTGACTTCGTACCCAAGTCACTTCGTACACAACTCACTTCGTACCCAAGTCACTTCATACCCAAGTCACTTCGTACCCAACTCACTTCGTACCAAAGTCACTTCGTACCAGAGTCACTTCGTACCAAAGTCACGTCATACGTGAATGGATTAGGTACGGTTGTTGAGACGAACTGAACAAATTTGAAACCAACCTTGTTTTTTTATATTTTTCAAACCAAAGTTGGGGATTCGTTTTTGTTATCAGCACTGGTTTATCAGTAAATAAAACATTCACTTTTTAGGAGAGTTTTTAAAACAGCAAACGTAGTAATTTACGGTGGAAAAGCTAGTGTAAAATATGCTCTCAATGCCTGCCATTCTCCGTCGGACAAGTCAAAAATGGAGAAAATCGCGTCAAAGTGAAACATTAATTCAGCAATAATAATAATAACTTGACACTTTTTTTACAAAGGTTAGTGAGGAACATTTATTCTGATCTTCCTGCAAGTCAGTTTTAATTACCGTGAAATATCGCAGCTTGGCAAATTGCCCCCATGCCCCTGGTGCTCTTTGAAATGTTCCAGTAGAAATTGACGTTTCTCTGAAGAGGTGCCCTATATTAGGGACATATTTTTGGGGGGCCTTTATATCAGGGCTTTAACACATGGGTCCATCCCTACAAAGGGATCAAGTTACAGCACCACAGTGCTTTCCATCCCTGCCTTTTACCTCTGTGGATCCCGGTTCCAATCCCACCTTAGACCTGGAACCTTGCATGTTGATTGGGTTTTCCACTGTTTGGAGTCTCCCAATATGAGGTTTCCCTCCCACAACTAAAACTAAACCTTTCTCATTCCTAGTCATTCTGTTATGTGCTTGTGCTGTTGGACGTGGAATGAAATCAACAACCACCCAAACCACAGTTTAAAAAAGGAAGTAATTGTCCGGAATTTCACTTTTTGTGTGAGAGCGAAAGTACATTTTGCAGTCAATATCGGTTGTGATTATATTGAAGATTGGAAAGCACTTTATTATGCACCATGTGACTGTCATGTGTTTTGCGGATGCTATTTCTTATGTAGCAGAAGCATAGTTTCTGTTTAGCAGTTCTACATTGTGCAATAAGTCCAGGGATTGTAGATATTTTAATGGTGAAACACGTAGTGCTTAACAAGTTTGACGGTAGGCTCTGGGCCAGTGGATTCATGACTGTTGAAGTCCAGTGATCTTGTGTCCTCAACCGTTTAATTTTTTTTCTTGGTCTTGGATTGGCATGTTTTTATAGCCATGATAATGTTAGAAATGGAAGTACTGTCGCAAGTTTACTTTCAACAATAATGAAATTGAAACCAAAATCTCAAAGGCCATTGCCCTGGTTTTGGCCTCGGTGCCCTTCAAAACTTCACTATCAGTCGTTCTTGTTTTCTAATGGGAATTCCCTTGCTCATGAGTTAATTTTGCCCTAGCCCCTGAAATAAGAGAAACTCCAGGTCAACACAAAGAAAACATGGAAACCACCTACATATATGTATAGATGGAAGTTGGAAACTTGAAATTGAACTTTTGTTTTTTACAATAATGCTGATATAAGCTTGCATGTAAACAATTTTTTAAAGTAAAAAGTGTTATGGAGCAATGTCACTGTACTTCTGAAAATGAAATGGTTTCCAGTAGATTGAGGGTCGTTCTGTCCCAAATAGAATTCCCATATTTTTTTAAATATTAATTTGTACATTAATTTTTATAGTTGTGTGGGTTTTGTTTTAGGTGTGTTATTGTTTGATATTTTGCTCAACGCGCCATTTCAGCAGTTATTTTTCTTGTACTGAATATATCTTAAGAACCCCTTGCCTGGTGTATGTTTCCTTTTATCACAATCTAAATAGACTGTTTTAAGAGAAATTTCAAATCCTACATTCAGCCCCCTCGATTTGTTTTCATCTTAAATCAATATTTTCTTCTTGTTGTCCCCTTCCCAAAAGTGGCTTTTAGTATTGTTTGGGGCTAACAAAATGATGCCTCCAAAGCTACTTCATGTGCTTTAGCAGCTGTATGAAATTGGGCCTCTGATTACATTTGCATTTACCTTCAAAATAAAGTACATGTATGTAGCCCTACATTTCATACTGTACGTAATGCTTCTGGTACGATTTATAATAAATTTCTTACTTGTAAAAGTATTGCAAAAGTAACAACCGATCCTAAACTTTGTATGAGGTTATCCCACTCTCACTATATATACAAACTAACACTGGGTCCAATTTCATTGAACTGCTTGAGTACATGTACATGTAGCTCTACATTTCATACTGTACATGTACGTAATTCTTCTGGTACGATTTATAATAAATTTCTTACATGCAAAAGTATTGCAAATGTAACAACCGATCCTAAACTTTGTATGAGGTTATCCCACTATCACTCTCACTATACACAAACTAACCCTGGGTCCAATTTCATTGAGTTGCTTGTAACAGCAGAGAATATTGCTTGATAATTTCCTGCTGAGCGGAAATGAGCAGGATACCCGTCACAAATGGTACATATGACATGGTACTTTGGCCGGTAACCTGAATCTGGTAATGTACATGTATGTAAGCAGTTAACGTTGATGTGCTGAGCTACTTTTTTGTGCTCTAAGCAGTGGCGTAAACCATGGAGCAATTTACCAGATAATTGCTCCATGCGTTGAACCTTGTACTTTTGTACACACATGGCAGATGCATGCGCGCATGTGACATCATGGCTACGAATAGGACAGGCCTGACACTTCACGTAGTCAACATAGCGAATGGCCTCCATGCCCCCTGGTCATTGCCTTAGTGCCCTTGAATTGCTCAGCCCCCCCTCCCCCCTATGGAAATTTCCTCATACGTATGTAAACATGTAGGGTAGCCTTCCTTGCTCTATGCCTTTACCAAGGAGAAAATGGCTTGGCGCCCTTGCCCTTTCAAAAACAAAGCATTTACCTAATATAACATTTACACAAACACTAGTAATTATCTCACAATTAATACTTGAAATTGCTTTGTCATTGTGGAGTGTACAGTGTCAAAACTAAACTGTATACACTCAAACAGAAACTGCAAGCATATTGAGTGACTTCAAATCACAAGTTCATTTGTCTTGCACGAGGGAGTCTATTTTAAGAACAATATATTCATGTCATTGCTTTTTTTTTTAACTCGCAGGGCACATTTGAACAAGCATTACGATGCTAAGAAGATTATGTGTTTAGGTCTGATATTTTCTTCTTTTATGTGGAATTTACAAAAGAACAAAATTAATGGTTAGATTGTCATGTTACTAGCCCAATGCTTTTAAAGGGAAGGTATAGGGGCCTACCATTGGTAATCACTCGAAATATTAATGGCAACCAGGCCTGATACTTCACGGAGGCAACAGAGGCGATTGCCTCCGTGTCCCCTGGTCATTGCCTTGGTGCCCTTGAAATGCTCCAGTACAAATTTGCAATTTCATCATCATATGGTGCCCTTTACCAAGAAGAAAATGCCTTGGTGCCCTTGCCCTTTAAAAAACGAAGCATACAGACCTGTACAACTTTTTTGGTTCCACAGATAGAAGCCTACAGTGCTCAGCTTTCATTATAGCATTTTGTGGTTAATTTAAAAAATAATCAGTGTTAATGCCCCAAATTTAAACGTGAGCAGATCGGTAACATTTCTCAGATTGTGTCTTCCTTCATGTGTTAGGATTATTCTGCTTGTGTAGTATATATTTCACTCCGGATTTTCAGTAGCGATATCTAAAAAACGCGCCCACCTTTTAAAAATATTTTTTTCACAGGTAACAGTGGTTTTGTTTTCCATACTTGAGGATCAATAATGGAGAAGTTCCAAAGACCAAAGTTAAACTTTGCCTTTAAACTACCACATGTAGGCTATGTGGATTGTAACATGGTCTTATAAAAGGGTAAACACAATTTATTTTCTCACTGGCCTTCCTAATATTCTAGATGTTCGCTGTACATGTGTGTGGGTGGACAGCAGGGGCCTGAATCGGCCATTACTAACACACACGACCCCGGTGCATCATTCCCTTCATTGGTAGTGTTTATTGTGTACACCTTGGACTTAACGTGACGGTTTCAGGATATGCTAGACTTTATCGCTATTTCCTTCTTCTCAGTCCACTTCCTGGTTTCCGGGTTCTCCTTTTTTCTTTTATAGATAATCCGACGTGAATGAGCGGTTAAGTCTTAGACATACGTACGACGTGTACGTACGTTGACACGTACGTAAGACTTCCATTGAGGCATGAGAGATTTTGCCATGTCTTTTTTTTTTTTTTTTTTTTCACCATATATCCTGCCACCACTTTTTTTTTGATATGAAAAATTAGTATTTTATTCCTTTTGGTATATGATTGAACAAGTTGTGAGACGGAAATCTTCCCCTTTTTGGGGGTTAACTTTAGATGAACATTGTGATAAATTCTATTTCATTAAAAAAAATTTAAAAATCATTTGTTGGGTCCGATTGCGACTGTGGCTGCTTGCAGCTAGGACTGTTGGACAGTCAATGCCTCAATGCATGTTAAACAGGCTGAGCTAGCCGTAGCCTCTAATCCGGAAATGGCCTTACTACATAAAATACTTGTTTGTCCATGTACACTCAGAGTATTTTGTATTTAAAAAATTGTACAGTGAACAATTTCCTATGTACAACAAACATTAATGTAGCAAAATGCTAACATAAAATGTATCAGTTGCTACCCAGAAATCATAATTATCTACTCAGTATTAGCAACCAAAAATGTTCTGTCCAAATATTTCACTATGCAAAATGGCTGCAGAGGTAATATTGTACAACCTCTCTGTATAGTGAAAATGGTCGTAGAATTAAATTTTCCTGAGATACATGTATGATACAAATAGCGGGGTCTTTAATTTTTTACAAGCAATTTCAGCCAAACTTACTGATCATGTGAAACTGTCAAATAATTTAATAAATACAGGGTTCCCCATGCACAAGCCTGTATATCGTGCCGATATATGCCAATTTCAGCATTTCAAGGGGGGCACCAAGGCCATTGCCATACAGGCGACTGCCTAGAGTGTCTCTAGGAAGAATCGGTCCTGGTATGCACACATTAAAGTCCTTATCCAAGTGCTGTTAAATGACTTGTTACAATACAATGTGACAATACATCAAGCACCTGACTTCCACACACAGGCCATGTACATGTACCTGTACAATATTTTTCAGCTCCCCTAAATGGCACAAGTTTACCATGCGTAAAACGCCCCTTTCATTAAACCCCATCAACCCCTAACCTGTAAAAAGAATATTTTATTGCATAATCTTAAGTCTAGGGTGCATTCAAGCTGGGAGACCTACTGACACATTTTCCGTTCACACCAAGAGTCTTTTACATGTAGTTTTAATGGGCTTGCAATTCTCATTTCATGCCAAACGGAGCGAAACTGCAGGCGGGTCAAATTGCCTGTTAATTGCCACACCTGGGACCGAAGAATTTGGGGATTGGTGTTTATGTAAGGCAGGAATTGATATTTTTTACAAATTCTACATAAAAAATTTCTACATCCATGAAAAATCGGTTCTTGTGCACAGACAGAACCTATCCGTTGGTTTTTGTCACAAAGATACTTATTTTATAACAAATAAATTATATAAATATGTACTGAGTAACTCTTTGCACATCTTGCAATCGACTAACTCTTGAAAGCACTTTTTATTTGCTCATTGACACAGCAATTATATATAGATATTATTTATTTAATTGGTACATCAGTAGTTTTCAAACCATTCATAAAATGGACGGGGAAAAAAAGAAAGAGTGTAATTTCATGATTTTGGCCAGGTGCATATTAATATTTTAACAATAATTGATTTCTTGAACTTGCACATTTCTGGTAAAATGTTTTTATAATGATTACTGTTAACTCGGTGAGTCATCGTTCGTGATTTGAACGAGAACTCAAACCCCAGCGCTATCGGAAATAATCCCCCCTTGGAGTCCGTTTGATGACGGCGATCAGTAATCGATGCACGATCACAGGGATATCACGTAGCGCCACTCTAGGCAGGTGCCTGGCCGCGCATCAAATTTAGGCTGCATGAAAAGAGACTGATGGGGTGATGGGCCTGGCGTGGTGTGTGTATAGTGTGCGAATGAGCACATACATAAACTGGAATGCAATAACGTAATAAATGGGGAATGGAGGGGGAGGGTATGGGGGGGGGGGCTGACACTGACAGCATGCTAGAATTGAATCCATGCACGAATAACTTTGCTGAGTGTTGGCCTAATATAATGGTTGCCCTCGGTTGCAGACGTTAGCACCTAATTTTATAGAGCTGCTTTAGCAGGAAATATTGCTTAACAAGTTTCTGTTTTAAAGCAACAATTTTGCAGGATACCAGTCACAGATTGTACATGAGAAATGGCAATTAGGCTGGTAACCGAATTCTGGTGCATGCTCAAGGACAATTTTGTTATTATAAATGCTTAGTTACTGTTTGTGCTTAGCAAATGTATGAAATTGGGCCCTGTTGCAAGTCATTCAGTATATTATTGTTGTTCGGGGGACGACAATTATTTATTTTTATTTTTGTATTGTTTTTTTTAATATTGAAAGCTGGTTTTTTTCCTCATTTTCATAGCAGATTGTAAATGAGGGTTTGCCTGTGCTCCTTTTATGTGTCATTCAGTAACGTACAAACTAGTGAAGTAACGTGTGTACGGGCATGTTGTCCTGTGTAACTCGAAACACTTGCTAGACCACTGGCTGGAGTCCAGTAATTTAAGAATTAGGTCATTAAACCCTCAAGTGCTGTATCCGACCTGAATTTTTAGCTTACAAATTACATTATATACGTACATGTACATTGTATGGATGAAGTCTCATATATTCAATGTAGATTACAGTATGTATCTCAGGCCTAGAATATAGGACTCTGAGGTCCTCTGTTGCCCCTGTCTTGGCCTTGGTGCCCCCTTCAAACGTTTCTGATAGTCTTTTACGATTTTCCAATGGAAGTGCCCTTTGCAAAATGAAAATGGCCTTGCCCTTAAAGATGAGAATGGCCTTGCCCTCAAAGATGAGATGTCAGGCCTGAGATTTCAGGCCTGATGCTTCATGGGGGCAATCACCTGGTCATATCTTCACAGAGGCAATACCCTCGCCATTGCCTTGGTGCCACTTGAAATGTTCGTAAGAAGTTTTGCACATACAGTACAGGACAGGCCTGTAATTACATGGAGGCCCCACGGACAATGGCCTATGTGTTGCCCCTGGCCTTGGCCTTGGTGCCCTATCAAAAGCTTCCCATGGACTTGAAGATTTTCCAATGGAACTTGGATAGTGCCCTTTTCAGAATGAAAATGCTGTTGCCCTCTCAAAGATGAAACTAGGCCTGTAAGGATGGTTCCCTTTACCAGGGAAAAAACTACCCTGCCCTCAACAAGAACGAGGACTGCTCATGCACAAACGCATAATGTGTACCTGCATTTAGAATACTAGAGCACCCTCAGGCTAGTGGAAATTATTGGTAAACTATACGTGTACGCTTCTATGTGTATACATTGACAGTGGCACTTTGGTTACTTTACAATAATGTGGACCTGTCAGTTTGCAGTGTTTAAGATGCCATTCAGAATTGTCAATCTTTAACAAATTTCTTCTTTCTTGAATTTGTGGGGTGGGTGGGTGGTTCAAAAGAAGAAACTCAGAAAAAATGAGGAGCAGGATTCTAAAATTTTGCGAGTGTGTTCATGCCACCCATGGGAGACTCTTTAAAAACAAATTGAACAAAATTGAGTGGAAGCCTGCCAAACTTTTCAGAATTTTTAAGTGATTTTGCTTAGAATGACCAACAAGGAAATTTTAGCATGTCCTCTTCCATTGTTATGTACATTGTTGATAAAACCATGTCGCTTTTAACAGAATCGTCAATTTGACCACATCCATTTACAGATTAGACTAAATCGGACTAGACCAACAAGGAAATGAACCAAGTTTTTCCGCATTCAAATGTCAGGCTCTTCTCCGGGCTGTCTTTTTTTTATCAAAGGGAAATTTCTTTTGGTTTCCTGTGGGTAAAGCTCCAGGTCCGTAATTTCGCAGGTCCAGAAGTTCGGTTGAACTCACACCTCCCCCCCCCCCCCTGTGTCGTAAAAGAAAACACTACAATTGTCATCATTACACGCTATTGTGTTTGCCATTTCTGTTGAACTCCTTATACAGGACAAGTAGATTATAAAGAAGATGCAATCTCAGAGGACACCTGTGATTTTTGAGGATTTTTTATTCAGATTTTAGGATTTTGTTTTCTCGTAGGACCTGCCATCTCTGCTTGCTGAAAATTTGTAGTGCTTTTAATAATTTACATGTATGTTTGTTGATTAAAATCTGGAGGTGCAATTCAACAGGACCCTTGTGCTTGAACTTACATGTAGCTCAATTAGCAATGCCATCTCATAAGCAGATACACTGTACCTATCCTACTACACCTTGATGAAGAGAAGCACATTATGGCCAAGTGTCAAAATCAAAATGTACAGCTGTGGCAATAGTTATAATTATAATATTGAAGTCTTACATTGTATATCGCGCCCGTATCTACCAAACAAGGTACTCAAGGCGCTGAGTATATACAAACTTTCAGAATGATAGGTAATTGCAGTGATGAATTTTAACACCTAATTATTTAGCACCTTATAAGGGTTTACAAGGTGCTGCGGCGCATACAGCAGCCACAGCCAGGAACACCGGGGCGAACCCCTTCTCTTTTTGAAAAGTGCACTGGGTTCTTTTATATGCGTTACACAACACATTTTACGTCTCATCCGAAGGATGAAGCAATGGTTAAGTGTCTTGCTTATGGACACAAGTGTCACGGCTGGGGATCCACATTCTGCTGATCAGTAACACCAGAGTTTGAATTCGGTGCTCTTAACCCCTCGGCCACGACACTTCCAACAATAGCCTTGTTGCCTTCACACAAGTCAGGTGTGCAACAGACCACTCACCAAGACAAGTTTGAAATTTTGTACCGAGAATTCTGTACTAAACCTTAAAAAGTTCATTCAGTATTCATTGTTCCACAAAAGTTCCTTAACCTTTTCCGTACCAGACATCTGTGACAATGTTATAGCCATGGGATTTCCAGCTCAGAGTCTTGAAGGTGTCTACAGAAACAACATGGAATCAGTCGTAAAGTAAGTGGTTTTCCTTCTTTTCTTTGTCTTTGTCAATTTAGAGATTTCGAACCTACAACCTTTGCAGAGGTAGAGCAGATGTCTTACTACTAGACCACCAAGCTATCCTGGTGTTTAGAGGCAGTTCAAATCCTATCTATAGAACTACCTCTAGCATAGCTAAGCTAAGTGGTCTATAGTGGTAAGACATCTGCTCTAACAATGCGCAGGTCGTGGGTTCGAATCCCACCCAAGTGATTTGCCAGTGGATTTGTATATTTATCTCCAATACTAAACTACCTATCTTTCCATGTTCTGATTATTGGTTGTCCTTATTTATGTTGAACCTCCCTTATACGTTGAAAGAGGTATATGCAAAATAATGGCAGCTGTGGGAGTTAAGGCGAATTGAACAAATGATAGGGAATTGGATGTTTGCTTTACTTTGGTTGCTTGATACTAACAAAATTGAATCGTTCTGATCAACGCCGTCGACTAAATCTAAAGAAAGAAAACAGAATTCTGACGTCAAAAGTACACCCTTGCTCAGAATGTTTTCTAAGAACTTGAGCATCTTCTGCTTGAGCCATTTAATTGCAAAGGAGTGGCGTCATGAATGTGACTTCATTGTTTTACGTCGTCACTTACGCAGGGCAAACTACATCCTGGGTCCCCGGACTCTGGTGAATTTCAAATATGGAAGGTCTTCGTAGGTAATTGGCATGTATTTTTAAATTGGTAATCATCCAAATGGCCTTTAAATTCCACTTAGTTTGTAATTTAAAATTAGTGAAACAAGAAGGATTTTTTATGAGCAGGGGGAAAACTAATTTTGTGAGCTGTGTTCTGAAAAATTGTTGTGAAATATTGTGAAAAAAATTGTATCATTTGAAATGGACGAACACACTTTATTCTTATTCCTTAAAAGGTAAATCTTAAAGAAAAGTCAAAGTGACACACTCCACTACTAGGGCAGTTTTTCTTAATCTTTTGTGGCGCAAGTGAGGGTATTCTTTTTTCCAATTTGTTCTTTACATAAAGCTGATCGACGTATTGTTGGGTTTTTGTTTTCGTAAAAACATTACTGATCGGGATAAATTTATTGGGATTATTGATTTAGCTTAACAACAAGATGAGAACGCCGGGTGTTTGATATGGATTCTGCCCACGTCAATGGTCCTGCTCGTTGAATTTTGTCCAATGAGATTCGTCGGTCTAGAGTGGCTCTTTTGTTCGTCTCCTTGATCACCAGAAACAGTGTTCTGTTTCCCGAAACTGTGGCTTTATCTCCTCCGTCAGTGGCTGAAAATTATGATGGATTGGTGTCCCTAGAGAATAGGGGATGACGGCGAGGGACTGCGAACAGCTCCCCAGATGTCTTTGTGTGTAAGAAGCTAATCAAGTGTAAGTGTGTTGCTCCCACGCTCAACAACCAAGTGCGTATTATCCACAAGCAAATAGCCTTTAGCTCAAGGACACTAACGGATCTAGGTAATCGTGGATTAAGATATGACTTGACAACTGGAATTTCTTCTGTTTGAGACATTTGAGATGTAGGACGACTTGGCGTGAACCCTGGATAAAGGTCTCTGTTACTGCTGTGCGGAGGACGGACAACTGACCCTTTTGGACCACTTAGAGGTTTAATGTACATTCTGGATTTTCGCAAAATGTCACATGTAGATTTGCATTTATTTTGAGATTACTTATCGAATTTGGTTCAACATGGGAAAGATTCACCTGACCTACATGTATTGCTGGCTGGATTTTTATTCCTTTTTTTTTTTTTTTTTTTTTTTTCTTGTTTTTTTTTCTCCAAATTTTTTCTTCCCTTTTTGGTTTGTGAGTTGTTTCAGATAAAACTTTGATTTTAACATTTAAGAAAAAAAAATATTCTTAATATTTTTTTATGCAGAGATTCCATAGTAAATTTGGGAATAGTATAACCCAAGAAGAAAAATTTGATCAATTTTTATCTTCTTTTCCTATCCAAGACTCATTTGGTTACAGTCCAACAGAAACGACTCGTATTGCTAGTGTCTGAAAGATCCAGTCTTTGCCATCCCAACACAATGTCTTCGACGACAGAGAAATTTGATTATGCAAACGGTTATTTGAGATGCCAGCATTGTTAGAAATTATTTGCAGTCATCTTTTCTCAGCCCCCCCCCCTTTCTTTTCAGTCTGATTATTGCATATTCCATGTGTGGGTACACTTTAAACAAAATTCTCCATGCAAACGTCGGTTGCGCTAGAAGAACGAGAGCGTGTGAGGTTTAGGCCTATAGATTCTCGTCCGTCCCGTTATTTTCTCAGAAAATGTCACTGGCATGTAATGACCTATCCATGGGCCCCCGCGAGACTCAAGAGAAAGTAGCAACCCTTGGGCAATGCATGGCATTTTGAAAGATGCAATGGCGTCCTTTATTTCTTTTTTTTCTCTGTGTCTTTTTTTCTCTACTCACTTCTAGAACTCTCTTCGGCAGGTCTAGAGATAAAAAAATTTTTTGTTGTTGCACTGACGAATTTAATTGAAGTGGTTTCTTTTTTGTGTGTGTGTAATTTCATGACCCCTTTTTGGTTGAAGTTCATTTGTCCATGGTAATTTATGTCGTGACACATAATGAATGAAAGGATGGATGCATGTTCAGATGGTGCGACAACCTTTGGGTACCACCAGTGCACGTAGGAACACGTGTTATCTGAAAGCACACGTAAATCATGTGGCAACATTTTATTTTGAGTGCCCCCGCCATTAACGTAATTGAGGTATTCAAAATTCATATTGATGATTGAAGTGAAATTAACCAAGACAGATAATAATTACACCCATCCATCATGGATTTATTGGATTTACTGGATTATTTAGGCGGTGAGAAACAAAGCCAAGACCAAAGGTAATAGAGGCCTTGAGCTCCCTGGAATTCTTGACCTGGTTAATTTAAGTACACAGTGATATTTGCCGTCAAATTCTAAACCTCATTTGTTTTTCCTTTTCTTTTTCCCTTCAAAGATTTCTGGATCAGAAGCACCCGAACCACTACAAGGTCTACAATTTGTAAGTATAATTTCCTTGCCCGCGACAAATATTTGTTTAGTGTTGGTATGCCAGATATCAAATGTTGACTTGAGTCAGTACGGTTCGGTCGAATTGTTCCAACCTACCTCAAATAAGACTGTTTAGTTTTTGGTATGTAATACTTCGTCAATTCTCCCAAGTGTGTGACACGTTGAAGTCACATTTCAAAATGTTGTGTCATGGTTGTATGTGGAATTTTTAACCAAATTACACGTGACGCAACAATTGTTGCGAAATGGGAAAGGGTGCGCGCACGCAGTAACTGGGTTGGAGTTCACAAGTAAGTTCATGTACAGCAACAGGGCTGCTTTGATCATGACGACAAAGCCCCTTTTGTGGCCAGAAATTTGTTGGCCTCTAAATAAAGAAGGCCAACATGAAACCTGAAACTCTGGCTAAAAAGTAGAGAGCTTGCTACCTGCCATATGTGGACAGTCATTAATTGGCTTACTGCATAGTCTTAAAGTGACCACTTGCTGAATGTGGCCAGTAATCAAGTGGCCTCTAAATAAAGAAGGGCAACATGAAACCTTCCAATTGGCATTTTGGAAAGTGTGGCGAGCCTTTAATTGGCCAACAAAATGTGAATGGCCTACATGTACTCTCTGCTGGATATGGCCAGCTGTTTGGCCTACAAATGTGAGGAAACAATAGTTACCTGCCAAAAGTGGCCGGCTGGAGAACCTGCCTCATGTGGCCTGCTCGAGAGGGCTGCCGAAAGGGATATACATTCTTGTCCAACCTGTGAAGCATGTCCACCTGTCCGAAGTGTTTAACCGCGGCCAGTTTTTGGATTAGAATGACATTCCTTAGGCCTACGGCTAACCGGCTGCCGCTAATTCTGAACCAGGTCTCTCTCCCTTCATTGTAAATTGCATTTATTTTCACTTTGCATTTCTCATGATGGGAAGTTGTGTTAGTAGCGGACAGTCTTATCTGTGTAGTTGGCCAAGCTGTGAACTATCTCTTAGAGGTATCTAATGCAGAATTTTAAAGAGTTATAAGATGTCTCTCAAATTAATGGAAATTTTCTCTTAGTTGGGTGTATAACTCAATACTTTATCTTCCCCATGGTGGGAGCCGCTTTAAAAGCGCAAGAGTTATCTTTAAGTGGAAAACAATTTTGACAATTTTTTTAGAAAAAAAAGTGGTAGAAATAGCCCCGTGAACTCAGTTACGAATGCCTGTTTGCTTAACATATTTTAGTAAAATTGTTCAATTTAATTACAGTTTTTGCTCCCGAAAAACTCATCAATTCTATGAGGTTTCTACGTTTTATGTCTGTCTAATCCCCTTCCTTAAAAACCTTTCGCTTTGTTGAGTTTCCGTACCTCATCAACCGATGTGTAACAACAATTGAGTCAAACTGAACCATGTTTATATTTCATTAGGGGGCAATTGCTCTCGGCGTGAAAAACACGCGTTTTTAGCGAAGACGAATAACGCAGCTGGCGCGCCTCGGCTCAGCGTCTTGTTTAACCCAGTTACAACAACTCATGCATATTCATAACGAAATGACAAATTGGTTTAAGCCTCTGCCCTGGAAACTTGTTGGGCGTTTAACATTTTTAATAAACATACTTTTATGGAAACTTGGTAAGTAAATATTGAATTATGTATTGAGTTCCAGATTTTCGTTTGGTGATTGAATTCAGTAATGTCTTGTACACTTAGATGCAGGCCTCAAAATATTCCCAGGCAACTGTAGCAGTTGCTGTAAAATATAAAATTAAAAAAAGTGTTTTTTTCTTTACGGACTCATGTACCTACCGAAATGCGTGTATCAGCATACAATTTGTGTAAAATGGAAATAGCCTTACCCACTCAAAGATGGAATTCCAGGCCTGTACATCTTTTATGAAAAAAAAGTTCAGACCTCAAATCAATTGTTACTGATACATTTGTATGATGCAGTTCAATTTGAACGTAAAGAGAACAATGTATTTTTCCCAAAAACCAATGTTCTGCTTTTTTGTTCTAATCACCAGATGTTCGGAAAGGAACTACGACGCCTCCAAATTTTACCACAGGGTAGCCCATTATCCGTTCGATGATCACAACCCACCAAAGATTGAGCTGATCAAACCTTTTTGCGATGACGTTGAACGATGGCTGAAGGAGGACAAGGGCAACGTTGCCGTTATACATTGTAAAGCTGGAAAGGTAGGCTTCTATACTTCCCATAGAGTTATATACAAGAACTAGAGGGCGCACGAGTGATGCTTCGTGCACAAATGCCGCGGGACTGCAAGATGACAAGCGCGTCATTCTGCACGTGCGTTGAATATAAACTACACGTTTGAGTTTTTTTTTATTGAACGCTCAGGCGATGCTGTTTGTTCAACTTAGAAAATGGCCGCACAAACACACGCTGTGAGATGCCAGTTTTGTCAACTTAGAAAATGGCTGCCTGCGCGCATGCCGGAGCGCGTATATAGGCCAGTGCGCCCTCTAGTTCTTATATATAACTCTATGATACTTCCATACTTTCCCTCATTTGGTTCGCTGACTGATATCTTTATGTGTATGCCTTAGTTTTGAAGGAGCCTGACTATATTTTCCTTCCAGCTCTCTTTTCATTGTAGATGTGCCACCATTGCGTCTGACCTGGGCCCAATTTTATAGAGCTGCTAAGCACACAAATTTGGCAAGCATGAATTTTCTTCCTTGGTGAAACAGGATTACCAACCAAATTTCCATTTTGTTGCATATTCCTTGTTACTGGTATTCAGCTGTTGTTTGCTCATCCTGAAAATCACGTTGAAATTTGGTTGGTAATCCTGTTTTTATCAAGGAAGAAATTTCATGCTTAGCAAATTTGTGTGCTTAGCAGCTCTATGAAATTCGGCCCAGATACTATCAGAATGTTCTATCAGCTTTCTGCTCCCTCTGACCCATATGCTCTTGCTTTGCTGAGATGTAGAACCATTCCAACATCTTTGTTCCACGTACTGCATCTCTTTGGAACTTCTTGCCTGGTGCATGCTTCCCCCCATCCTGCAATCTAGACTGTTTTAAAAAGAATATCAATCCCACTTTAGATGCATGGCTGGCCATGCAAGGGGTGAAAGGTCAGTCTGCAAGTATTCAATGTCTGATTTTGTTTTGTTTTGATTTAAGGGGAGGACTGGTGTGATGATCTGTGCATTACTACTTCATCAAGGGAAGTGCGCTTCAGCGGAGGAGGCCATGGAGCAATACGGAGATAAAAGAACGAGGGACGGCAAGGTAAGAAAAATATATCCAAATTTAACCTTCATTTTCTTCCCATGCATAGAATTACACAATGCTAAAATCTGTGGCCGCTGGCCTACAGTCAGATGTATCTTTTGATTCCTGCTAGTTGCATACACTGTTTGCAAAGTGTCCCAGTTCATGCAGAAAACAGCTTGTTAAAACATCAAACTAAAAGTGTATATTTTGTTTTTACCCTTTCACTGATGTGTATAGAGCACTGTATGCTCGGTACTTTCCTCGAGTTCTGTGAAAAAAATCCACAGGCAAATCACTCGAGCAGAAATGCTTGAATAACGTTGCAGGAATACCGTCAGATTTGGTGACATTCACCGAGATTTGTCATAATGAGTACTGACAAGATCTAAATAACTACAGGCAGACCTGACAAAACACCTGTTAAGGGCTAGCTGATAATTGATTCTGAGGGCGGAAAAGACAGACTTGCTCGACAGGTGTTTTCTGTGATTGACAGGTGGATTCTGAAAATCCCATTTGACTGTGTGGGGTTTTGTGATTGACGGCAGGTGATGGATTTGATTGATAGCTTTGGATCCAAGTAAATTTCACTGTCTGAACTGAACTTTAGCGTGTTGTGGCCGAGTGGATATGAGCACCGAACTCGAGTGTTTCCGATCAGCAGAGTGTGGGTTCGAGTCTCGGTTGTTACATTTGTATCCTTACGCAAGACACTTTACCATTATTGGTTTATCCTTTCAGTCCCGTGTGTTGTGAATGCAGTGAACTTATCATTAAGAGAAGGGGTTTGCCTGGTTTGGTTGGCTGCCTATTGCACCAGAGCACCTTGTAAACCATTACATGGTGCTTTGTTAATGAGTAGGTCTCATACCTGAACATGTATCTCCACATTTACCATGCAGGAAAACACCGACAGCGCATAGGGACCTCACGGTGAAATGCGCTTTTTAAGAAGAGTTCATTATTATTTCTATTATTAACTCAAATTTTGTTCCCCACCACCTTCCCCCTTCTAGGGCGTCACCATTCCAAGCCA
The DNA here is from genome assembly GCF_902459465.1 of Asterias rubens. Lineage (NCBI taxonomy): Eukaryota > Metazoa > Echinodermata > Asteroidea > Forcipulatida > Asteriidae > Asterias > Asterias rubens. The sequence continues at coordinate 996,984 of NC_047081.1, read as the reverse complement.
GCGGCGGTATGTACAGTACTACGGCGAGATTATCAGGCGAAGCTTGACCTACACGACAGTCACGCTTTTACTTCAGAGAGTGCAGTTGGAGACGGTGCCAATGATGAGCAATGGTTCATGTACGCCCTTCTTTGTCATCTACAAGCAGAAAGTCAAAGTCTACTCCTCTGATGTTGTAAAGGTAATGGCACTTTTTTTTGGGGGGGGGATTTTTTCCCCCTCAACAAATCAACCCATCAATCATTGAATCCAAATTTTGATTAAAAAGGAGTACTTTTATCATTCAACACCATCCTATTTACAGATGATTAAAAAAAAACCAGAACAAATTATCAGAGAAAATTGCGTTGGTATTGAAGTTCAGTTTGCTGGACAACTTGGTACAACTTGATTAGACATTGGAGAAAGGAGGGGGAAGAGTTAAGCAAAAAGAGGGTAGGGGGCCCGAACATATGCAGTTCTCTTTGGAGTCAAACTTCATCCATGCAGTCGGGGGGGGGGGGGGTGCATTATTTCTAGGCTTAATCAGTTTGCAATTTCAATGCATTTCAAATCCAGGCGGAAATGTTTGTACTTTGTTCTTTTGTTTGCTGGTTACAAAATATGACAAAGACGGGTCTTGGGAAATTAATACATCTCTATGTTCAGGGAGTCAGCGATTTTGGAATCTTTAAATATACCACATGACTTTCATTCATGGACACATACAGAGTCGGGGACTGTGTTTGCTCAGTAGCATTGTGGCAAAGGAGGTTTGCATTGTGCAATGGCTGTAATTAGATGTAGGTCCCAGTAGAAACCCTTGCGGAACACACAGCAGTGCCCAGTCAATCTGCTTTAATTTAGGGGAGAGAATCGTAATCTCATTGCTGACTTGTGCCAGTGCACTTTACGCTGTGTGAGGGGAAATCATTTTAATGGCAGGCCTGGTGCTTCACGTAGGCAATGAAGGCGGTTGCCTCCTGGTCATTGCCTTGGTGCCCTTAAAATGCTCCAGTAGAAATTAGCAATTTCCTCAGAAGGTGCCCTTTATCGAGGAGAAAATGCCTTGGTGCCCTGGCCCTGAAGCATACAGGCCTGTAATGGTGTCCTGTCTTTTAGAGAAAGCCTTTTTTTTGTCGAGGTGGAGCCATTTATTAGGTGCCTATTCAAGCCAGGAAATCAAATCGAGGCTGGAAGGTTATTACTTTCAGTTCCAACTACATGAAGGTAAAAAATAAATGCACTTTCTAAATTTTTGTTGTCGATATTGTTTTGTCCGCAGGGGATCAAGAGAGGTGAGAGAATAATTGAGTTTGACATTCCCAACACGGTACCCATCTGCGGCGACGTCAAGGTTGAATTCTTCCACAAGACACCGATGCTTGTAAGTAAACCTTCTTTCCACTCCCTCCCTGTAGAGGCTTTCTTTCTTCGTTTTATTGCGTATCATGACCGAGCTGTAGCAGCATGCGGCACTAGAGTCCTACCTTTCTCCTGAAGACCACCCAGCGTACTGATCGAAATGTCTGGTTGTTACACCAACAGTTCAATCCTTAACCATCACTCATATATTGTTTTTACTGCAAACTGTAGTTTCAAGATTGAAAAATTTGTTTATTTTATTCGCTGTACCCCAGGACAAGAAATCCATGTTCCACTTTTGGTTCAACACCTTCTTCATCATTCATCCGGTGACAGAGACGGGTCGACCGGGCTCGGCGTCCTGCAACACCGAGACAGTTCCGTTGGCCAATGGGAGTGAAGAGCTTGTCATGGGACTGAACAAAGACGCTCTAGACAAGGCCAACAAGGATAAGACGAACAAAGTCTTCTCTCCAAATCTTAAGGTTAGTTCGGATGAGAATGCTATACTCAGTTTTTTTCTGCGGTCTGTGAAAAAAAATCCACAGGCAAATCACTCAGGGGGAATTCCAACCCACAACTGTTTTGACTATTGGCTTTATGAAATATGGCCCAGGTCACCTGTTCCATATTGCCACTCTTTGGCGAAATTATTTTAATTTGTTTAATACTCTGTTTGTTATTGTATATACTCCATTTTTAAAATTTATTTATCTGTGCAAATTGTTGAAACTTTAAAAATATATTCTGTATATAATTGTGTATGCTGCATTTTTATATATTTATCTTTTAATTACTTTGATTATGTTGCTCCTCTTTTTGCTATAAATGGATATTTTGGTTTGTGCTTGTTTATGCCTCTGATAAATGTCTGGTTTGGATCGAAAACTAAGGCCATCTTCCTACTATTCTCATCTTTTTATTACCTTGTATATTTCTATAAATATAGAGATGTTTTTATTGTGTATTTGTATTTGTCTTTACATGCCTTAATAATGATTAGGTTGGCTCAATGATTTCTTTCCCCGCCTTTCACCTGTATGGACCCTACCTGATTGCAGGGGTTTTCCTCATTTGGAGTTTTCCTCGCTCATCTAAAACTGCTTCTTGTTTCCTTTTCATCCTGTTTTTTGTGTGTGCTTTTTGAAAGACTCATTTGTTTGAATCTTTCTTCTGTAACAACTGGTTTTAGTATGTATGTTTTCATTGCGTGTTTCAATTGTATTATCAATTGTGCTGTTAGCAAGAAATAAGATTTATTTTTTATTTTTATATAAATTTAATTATATATATATTATATATATTATTATAAATTATAAATATGTAGGCCTACTATATTAATAATGTTTTGTTAAAACTTCATGGCAAGTTACAAATTGATTATCTGTTAAACTTGGTTCTGCACAAACCTGAACCATCTTTGTTAAGATCATACTGACATTCTTGACTATTGATACCCGCAGATACGGCTGTATTTCGCAAGAGGCAACGATGCCGACCACGAGAAACCGTCAACCCACCTTGAAGAAAACTTAAGTCCCTGTAACAGCTCGAACGATCTCCTTGAATTGGAATCATCCGAGTCTGAGGAGGAGGATTGGGGAGGTGAGACGACGACGTTCGTATGATGACGGCCCCCATGCCTCTGTGTGGGGCTGAACAACCCCCACACACGCTCGACCCATGTCTTGCTTTCTTTCGGCGCGTTTTAGTTGGTAAACCCGTAGTGGGCACCAGGCAATATCAGCTGCAAAACTGGGAACAATCAACCCGTCATGAAAACGCTCACTGGAGTGAGATCCTACCCAATGGAAAGAGTTGTCTAGCGCCCTCAAGAGTGACCAACCAACCGCGTTGATGCGCATCGGTATAACCGTGTTTATAGGTCTTACAAAACAGCTGATGTACGGACAGGCACAGAGGAATTTATATATATTATATGTAAATGTTTATATATCTATATCAGTACTTTTATGAAGTCGAAGCATCAGGTAGTTTCTTGCCCGATCACGAATCCCCTCGTGGCCCTGAGATCTTTTTTGTTAAGCGTAACCCCAACTGTCCTTAGAATGATCTTGAGTTGATCTCACCCCTAAGTCTCCTGAGGGATAAGTGAGGAACTCGAGCTGTTGGATTCTGATTAGGGCGATGGTGTTCTTACTCCAACAAAATCCGACAAAATCCGACAAAACTAGCTGCTGGGTTTTGATGGGTTGGGGAAACCTGCAAGGTGGTGGGCTAAACAAAATCTGGTCTCTTGAAAATGCCAAGAACCACGTAGACAATATCTGCTGCCCTCTATTGTCTCCTGTTGCCAGGCACAGCGTGATGTCACAGTCTAGATCTCCATGGTGATAAGGCTAGTTTGGCCTCGGGATCATTTGGATATTTTTGCATAAATTTTACTGGTCTTCAAATATCCCAAATAGCAAACTCTAATTTTGGAAAACTTCAATCAAATTTAATCGTCAGCTTTTTACTGAAAAGCTGATAGTAATTTTGTTTTCCCATTCAGTTTGGTACCATGTAATTTTCAACACCAGGTTTGCTTAAAAACTTTATTCCAAGTCCCTTTAAAACTAACACAACAAAACAAAACTAACATCTTTTGCTTGAAAGATACAGGTTACCAGCCAAAAGACCATGTAATATATGACACAGACTGGTCCCCTGCTAATTTTCGCTTAGCATAGAAAGTTGTTAAGCGATATTTTCTTCACAGTGACCCTTTTTTTGTTCATTTCGCACTGCATACGAGTAGAATGTTAGAGGGAGTAGGGATTTGAACTGTTCTCAACTTTCACTTTTACAGTTTTCTCCTGGGTATGACATCACAACTTGATTTTTTGGTCGCATGAAGTATGGACTGGGTTTTAGGAATGCAACAGTAAACGTGATTGGTTAACAGGGATGTTTCATGTACTTTTTTACCCAATCAGGTGTCGCATAACAAATATTGTCTTTGCACCATCCAATGCAACACCACAGTTTATGCATGTAAGCAAGTTGGAAGCTGTTATTTGGTTTTAAAGCGATGTTTATTATAGTTTAAAAAAAGAAGAAAGGAATTGTACATTTCATATATCTTTAAAGAAAAATCCCTAGTTTTATATATGAAAAAAGAAAACAATGTCTATTGCCGCATGTGTATACTTATGTACAGAGGATGTTTTAAAAACGAGAAAATAGCGCAGCAAATTTCGTCAGGGACTTTATTCGCAGAAAAGAGCTCTGGTTTGGTGGACATTTAAAAATGTTTTCTCGATTGATGCATTTATTCTTGCTTCATCATACGGCACAATTCTCAGTGGAATGTATCTGTAGTTTGTTTGAGGGAGCAAGGAGGCCAGAGTTTGGAGCAAAGTCTTATAACTTAGAGCCTGCAACCGCACAACCCCCAAAACAATTTGCGTTAGTATTTTTCCAAAACTTTTTCACAGAACTATTATTTGTTATTAAAAACAAATAATATTCTTTATCCCCGCTGCAAAAATATCATCGAATAATCACCTTTAAGAATTCAGCAAGTTAAAAAGTATTGAAAGGAATATGATATAGGGCGATCTCGTAGAAACATTTATGAATTGTCTGGCCAAATAATTATGATGGATAGGACAAGAATTGGGGGAATCAACAAATGTGAATTGGCAGAAAGAAATCAAATACGATTTGTTTTTTTAAGTATCGGCATTGTTCAGAGGCAGATTTCTCAGGACTTTTTGTACCAGTACCAGTAAGCTTTCAGATTTTTATTTTCTGTCTTATTGTAGGGATTTTTTAGTTTCCTACCTGAATATATTCGTTCATAAGAATGTAATGAATCCAACAAAAGGCCCTTTGAAAACTTCATGACCATACTTTGGTGTGTAGCCGATAGTAAGGCAAAGTAAATTGACTACTCTTTTTCCATTCACTTAAAGACTGCTTTTACATCTTTGGAGGGAGCGATGGTGAAATTTTTATCAATGAATGTAACGCCTGTCCAAAGTATTTCCTGCATTGTGCGAAAGATTACCAACTTGACCTCAAAAAGGTCGAGATCCTCATCAGATGAACCCTCATCTCCAAACAGCCGGACTGTACCATTGTACATGAGGGGGGTGTTTGTAAGTTGCCTTGTTCCATCGACTTAAAAACAAAAGCGTGGTTGATTCATGTTTGTACTTTCCCTGAGAAGACGCTCCGCCTGGAACCGATTTCTGTGCTGTGTGATAGCAAGCTTATTTGTCTTGATAGAAATGAACTCCTTGAAGGGTTTGGGGTTGCAGAAAATAGAAATACTCGTAAATTTAGTGCGAAAATTGCCAAAGGATTTTAAAGTATCACTGTTGATGTTTTTTTAAAGGTGTTTTTTTACATTGAGAGGGAAGAAAACATTTGTTGCTTGGTACAGTCGATATTTGTGATTTTTTAAATTATTATAGGTAAGGTACACGGCACAAGAGGGTGAACTAATTTTATTGAAGACATGTGGTAGGTTTTTCTTTTCTGATGCGAGTGAATATGGGGGGGGGGTAACATTGCCTTGTGATGGTTTGAATGTGGGTCGTTGTTTACACCTGGGGAGACACCATCTGACATTCTTGGGTTTCATCTGCCCCTTGCCGCCTGCCCCTCCCTTCATCCCCTTTACACCCTCGGACAGCAACATTAAGAGTTATTAAGTTAAGTTTTCCATTAATGTACCAGGTTATTAGTGGAATCACAGTAACTCTCACAAGTCAGATGTGAACATATGCTGCTGGCATTTGTGTTCCGGCATACGCAGAGCTGTGGCGACTTTCACACAATGGAATTAAGGTTCACAAATTGTTTTTCTTTGTTTAACTGGGTCCCCACTGGCACCCTGAATCAGAGATATTGACAAAATAGGGAGACTGTCAACATTCGGGCTAGATAGCTTAGTTGATGGAGCACTGGCATGTCACTTCCAGTATTTGGGCTAGATAGCTTAATTGATAGAGCACTGGCATATTAATTGGGAGGTTGCATGTTCGAGCCCCACTCTAGTCAAGTTCAGGAAGAGGAAGCCATTCAACCTGGCACTCACAAACATAGAATTTGACAAAAAGGGAGACTGCCAACATTAGGGCTGAGAAGCTCAGGTAAAGCGCTGGCATGTTAATCCCGAGGTTTAAGCTCCACTCTTGTCACTTTGTCTTTGTTTAACCCCAAATAAGTCAAATATTTTAGAGTGAAATATAAACCAAACGTTGCAGGTTCAGGCAGCTGTTGTAAATTTTTCTTTGTTCAACTTCAAATTAAATATTTGAGGGTGAAATTCCAATATGTCGGATGTGTGTTTCTCGGTGTGAGGCAAGGCTTAGTCCAGTGGTATTTAAAACCGCAGTTTAGTCAGTTAGCAACCTGTAATATATAGAAACCGTGTATAATGATGTACATATATATTGTGTATACATATTATATAGAGATACATTTTTGAATGAGGTACATACGAGAAACGTCTCCACCTACCCGTAATAAAAAGAAAAACCAAACAGCTTTTTCGGTATTTTTCTGAAATGTATGTATTTTTTATTGCAATGTTGTGAGACAAGTGTTTTTTTTCCGTTCTTTTAAAAAGATGGCTTGGTGGTCTTGTGTAGTTCTAGTCTTGATTGTCGTTGTTTGTTAAAGTGGCCGGTATTGTGAAATAAATTACTGGAGAAGAGATAACTGTATCAAAACAAACATCTAGATCCAGATTCATAGACTTGCTCAGTCTCTCAAGGGGTGCGCTTTCAATGCTGTAACCAATAGCTGTTTGGGTCATTGGCCAGTTATCAACCAATGGCAGGTTGAACTGAAAAAATTACTGGTCAAGACTGCGGGAAAACACGCACCCCTGGCAGTGGATAGTGCGCCCTCTATTGGTAGCTAATACAAAAACGTTGTCAATCAAGACTTGTTTTGTTCCGTAAGTCAAGAATTTGTTGTTACTGCAGGGTGGTGTCTTTTGTTTAAAAGAAAATCACAACGTTGTGGTAGAAACAGTCATGGCAACTCGACTGTAAACAGATGTACTAAAACCGATCTTTGTGATCGGTTATTTTTTATTACTGTTAGTTTGGTTGGCATAAATCATGTATTTATTGTGCAAAATCTGTGACTTTTTTTTATATTTAGGAATGGAAATAAAATGTTTCCACCGTTTTCCTGTATAAATTAAATCTACCAAAGTTAACTGCTTGGTACTTATTTATAGATTACAACAAATTAAAAAAAAACTGTCCATGTTTATAAAATTGAGGAGAGAGCAGTCATCCTCTTTCTTAGCTCAAAAAAAAATATAACACCAAAAACTTTGATACTATTTCTGTTGTTTTCTACGTTCACTTCAAAATGAATTCCTTGTTCTCAACTACGCAATGGAATATTTTTTTAGACGTTAATAATCGGTGGAAGATTAGATAAAATCCTTGAACAATGACACTAAGGCCATCTTGAAGTTGCTTTTAAACCGGATGAATTTACAAAGAACTGTGATTCTATAATTTAGAAGAATTTCCTCTAAGATATGTACTAAAATGTACTTTTCAAATATTTACCCCAAATCATCTGGGATCGCACACAGTACAGGAATCCTCTTCATGAAGGGCTCCCTCTTGAGTTTGTATTCCAGAAAGGATTAATATTTAAATTAGGGTGAAAGGCTGTGTATTGAGAGAGTTGCGACTGCTTGCGATTTAAAGCCATTTTGTGTCCAAAATAATGCACTGGTGTATACATACAGGGTGCAAGACGAGACTGCACTTTCGGTTGTGCTACATTTGGACCAGAAATGGCATCCAGTAAACCACATGACCTAAGAAAACTGGTCCTCCCTGTCGCAACTCTCTTGCTGTGCTTCTTGTACATGAAGGGCTCCCTCTTGAGTTTGTTGGGCTATTGTTCTTTATCTTAAGGATGGATTTGTACTTCCTAACCAGGGCCCAATTTCATAGAACTGCTTAAGCACGAACAATAGCTAAGCACAACCCAAATTATGCTTACCAGACACTCTGTGAAAATGGAGATGGCATTGGTGGGCAAGATAAAGTCGGGTCCCTTTATGGTACTGTAGGAAAGGCACCATGTTTGTTTCATTGACGGTATTATACGGGATTGGTGGAGCTGACAAAATAGTTCATGAACTATAACAAACATGTGAACATTTGGGATTTATCTGTTATGCAAGTCTAGGAGAAAATGGTGAAGAAACATGTTGGTGGTAACAACCAAAATTAGCTCTTGTGTATATTTAAGGTTTTTAGATACCATTGTCCTGAATATGACTTCATTTTAGAGGGGGATATTTCACAGAAAAAAATTGTTCCGATTATGAACTTCTGAATCAGTAAGCTTTCTGACTAAATTTAAACAGGTCTTTCGCTCCTTACCAGTCTTGTATAATACCTACATTGTCATCCCAGGGATATATTATTACATATAAATTATTGTGGGTATTCCGCTAACAGAGGTCCATGATTAAAATCAAAATCACTGAAATCAACTTTAAGAAACTTTCTGTACTGTAGAGGACCAAAATGAAGAAGCAACCTTTTAGTGAAGTCACGTATCTCATGTATGGTTTCCGTAGTAAACTATGTTAGTCAACAACACCACAGTATTGTAAACAATTCTCAAGTAAATAAATGGACACACAGATGGTATTAACATAAGCAAGATATCTTTTGGTTCTTATTTATTAATCTAAGGAGTGTCAAGTTATATTCTTCAGTTTGTTGATAACAATTTGTGAAATCCCAATTTTGTCCGTTACCAAGCTCTACAAAAATGCTGAATGAAGTGGAATAAATAATGAGCTTAACTTTTGATAACATCCCCCCCCCCCCCGATTCATTAGGCCCCCTACCCCTTTAAGCATTTACAAATCTTAACTCGAGGTTGAAAGTCCCACACACCAAAAAGCGTTTTCACTTCACCTGCCAAGCAAGGGAGCTGTTTTGTTGCAATGCCTACTTAACGACCATTATCGGTAATTTAAGGTTTGCAATTTTTTTGCCCTCACTTTTTTCATATCCCGCCATGTGCTGACAACAGACCTTACTCCGTGTTATAAACAATTTACAGTTATGCTTTACTTTAACCCATATTTTAAAACTAGAGTATTCATCTTTTGCTGTACATAACAAATAACTTTTGTTTTTCGTTCCAGGAAAAAGCAACGAAAGAAAAAAAGAAAATGACTTTTTACTCAATATGTACATTTCCTCTGTTAACAGTTGCCATCAAAAACCAAACGCAATCCTCCAAAAACATGATTTATAAAATTCTGAAACTGCTTGTCTACTAAAGGGCATATCAGATAATTCACTCTATGTGTTTGCTTCCAGAAAAAGAAAAAAAAATTAAATTCAAAATAAGTAAAACACTTTCCAATGAAAAAAACAAAATTAAAGAAAGATGTGTCACTACATTTTGGGCGCAAAATTTACCACAACCAGTACGCCACCTGCAAATTGTAGCCAGCCTTTGAATATAAAACCTCTGTAATGTGACCATCTTTATCTCTTCAGAATTACATCAGACCTGATATTTCAAAAAGGCAACAAGGCGGTTGCCTCTGTGCCCCCATGTCATGCCTTGGTGCCCTTGAATTGCGACAGAAGAAATTCACAATTTCCTCATAGGGTGCCCTTTACCAAGGAGAAAAAGTCTTGATGCCCGTGCCCTTTCACAAACAAAGCATACAGGCTCATTACATCCTACACTAACGACAGATAATACGGGTTAAAACAACATTTGGATAAATCCTACTTTTTATTTCTAGTCGCTGTCAAATTTGATGGAGTTGACATTCTGCGAAATCTGCCCCCCGCGGTAGCTGCCTCGCTTCTTTTTAGTTTTCTCGTGGCGGAACGCTTTCCCTCGCACAACCCTGAGATCTTTGTTGGCTCTGTCGCCCCACGATCCGTACGAGCCTCTCTGTTGAAGAATCAAGTGGAAAATTATGTTTAAAAAACAATGACATCAATTTGTACCTTGTAGATTGCAAATGGGTTTTATAAAACGGTATCGTGTTATGGTATTTCTGATCGGCCAAGTGTGGGTTTGAGTCCTGGTCTCGACAATTGTGTCCTCGAGCAAGACCAGGGATGTATGCTTAGTTTTTGAAAGGACAAGGGCACCAAGGCATTTTCTTCTTGGTAAAGGGCACCCTATGATGAAATTGCAAATTTGTACTGGAGCATTTCAAGGGCACCAAGGCAATGACCAGGGGAAACGGAGGCAATCGTCTTCGTTGCCTCTGTGAAGTATACTTTTACCGCATTGCCCTTTGGATGGGACGTTAAGCCGTTAGGTGCTGTGTGTTATGTTATGCACGTAAAAGAACCTAGTTATACTTATTGCTAAGAGAAGGGGTTTTGCCCCAGCATTGGCTGCTGAATGCGCCACAGCTCATGGTAAACAAAACAAGGCGTTACATAAAAATAAGTCTCTTACTTCATAATATTGTCTGGAAATATGGTCAGTGATTCAAGACGCTCGTAGAAGGCTCTTTGTAAAATAGTTGTTATTGTTTAAATTTGTATTACCTTTGCATCAAAGGAGTTATCTTGAAGTCTTGGGTCGATCACATGATCCTCTTCTTTTACCCTCCTGAAGGGGGCGGGCCTGTTCTGCGCGAAAGAAAAAAAATACAAAAATAAATAATAATGAAAAAATGAAGAAAAAAAATGCTTCCAACCAACAATCTGGAATTTTAACGTTAACCCTTCAGACCAGAAAGGCAAAAAGCAGCTTGAAACTTAAACACCCATAGCGGCCGCAAACAGCCACAAGTTTTTACCTACCTGCATTCACGCAAAGAAGTCAAAGTAAAGGTCATGTCTAGGTTTAAAAAAACTGTCCAATGTGTATTCGGCAGAAAGCAGATATAGACACTTGCACAGTAAGCGGAGAATTGTGATTGTAAGTAGAAAATGTTTACTGTAAGCAGAGCCATGAAATTGGGTACAAGAATCTGTGAAGTTGCTACTAAAAGAATAAATATTTGTTTGACTTACTACTCGTGGTACAGTTGCAGGGGTTTGTTTCATCTTTGGTTGAGATGGAGTGACTGGGGAAGGATTCGGGAGAGTCTTGTTGGCCGGTTTACTGTCTTCATCGTCGCTACTGTCATCACTTGAAGATGATGATGATGATGAAGCTGACTTGGACTTCTTCTGTTGATGTAAAACAGGAACACCATTAATATCACAATGTATGAATATCATTTGCATATCTGAAAGTTGACACTTGAACTTTTTAAAATAATTTAGCCCTGGAATTTCATCTTTGCAACAGCATTCCCAGTCACAAATCTTAAAGTCTATGGGAAACTTTTGAAACATTATGTGACAAGTGCGGCCTTATGTCCAACTGGGGACAAAGAGGATTTAAAGTAAGTGAAAAGTGCTTTTGGGGGTTGGTTTAGCTGAGGTAGACTTAGCTTTGGTAGGTTTCTTTGCTTTATCAACTTTGGACTCCGAACTTGAATCTTCTATTAACTCGATGAATCTTTTTTTGCGGCTGTTTTTTTAAGTCTGTGCTGCTTTTACTGATTTAGAGTTTTTTAATTAACTGACCTTTGTTAAAACTTTCTTCATCCCCACTTTCTCTCCGTCGCTGTCGGAGCTTGACTCATCTGAGCTGCTGTCGCTGTCTTTACCATTTGTCTTCGCAATCTTACCATTCAGGCCTTTTGTGGGGGTCTGCGCGGGTGTTATCTTTCTTGTCTTGACTGTTTTCTTTGCCTCCGCTTCACTCTCGGACGAGCTGGAATCGTCAGAGCTTGAGGACTCTGCTTTGGTCTTAGAAGTTTTAGGGGTCTGCTTTTTGGGGGCAGGTTTCTTCTCCGCATCGCTTTCATCGCTTGAGTCATCCGAGCTACTGTCGCTGCTGGAGCTTTCCGCTTTCACTGGTTTCTTGGTTTTGGAGTTTTGAGTAGGTTTAACGGCAGCAGGCTTTTTCTTGGTTTCAGCTTCACTCTCCGAGCTGGAATCTTCTGAGCTGGATGAATCTTTCTTGGCCTTTGCCGATTTTGATTGCAAGGTAGCTTTTGTGACTGTTTTCGCAGGGGGGGCTTTGGTCTTTTTGTCGTCATCGTCAGAACTTGAGCTATCGCTGTCATCTTCGGAACTCGAGCTGGCGTCTTTCTTAGTGGGTTTAGCTGCTGGAACCTTCTTCTGCGTTGTTTTCTTTACAGGCTGTGAGGGTTTCTTAGCATCTTCAGCAGAATCTGATTCCGAACTCGAATCGTCTGAACTTGAATCTTTCTTTGCAGCTTTTTGTTTTGGAGGGAGTGCTTTTGGGGTTGATTTGGCTGGGGTTGGTTTCTTTGTTTTCTCATCCTCTGATTCGGAGCTGGAATCTTCTGAACTTGAATCGTCTGAACTTGATGAGTCTTTCTTCGTGGTTTTTTTCGGAGTGGGTGTTTTTGAAGCTGGTTTAGCTGGGGTCGACTTTGCTGGAGTAGGTTTCTTTACTTTTTCATCTTCAGACTCCGAGCTAGAACTGTCCGAGCTTGAATCTTCTGAGCTTGAATCTTTCTTTGTGGCTTGTTTTGGTTTCGGAGTGGGCGTTTTTGAGGCTGGGGTTGACTTTGCTGGAGTTGGTTTCTTTGCTTTTTCATCTTCAGACTCTGAGCTTGAATCATCTGAGCTTGAATCTTTTTTGGGGGCTTGTTTTGCTTTCGGAGTGGGTGTTTTGGAGGCTGGTTTAGCTGGGGTTGACTTCGCTGGAGTTGGTTTCTTTGCCTTATCGTCTTCAGACTCTGAGCTTGAATCTTCCGAGCTTGAATCTTTCTTTGCGGCTTGTTTTGCTTTCGGAGTGGGTGTTTTGGAGGCTGGTTTAGCTGGGGTTGACTTCGCTGGAGTAGGTTTTTTTGCCTTATCGTCTTCAGACTCCGAGCTTGAATCATCTGAGCTTGAATCTTCAGAGCTTGAATCTTTCTTTGTGGCTTGTTTTGGTTTTTGAACGGATGCTTTGGGGGTTGGTTTAGCTGGGGTAGACTTAGCTGGGGCAGGTTTTTTTGCTTTCTCATCTTCGGAATCTGAGCTAGAATCATCTGAGCTTGAATCGTCCGAGCTTGAATCTTTTTTTGCGGCTTGTTTTTTAGTCTGAGCTTTAGGGGCTGGTTTTGCTACTGGGGTAGATTTAGCTGAGGCAGTTTTTTTTGCTTTCTCATCTTCGGAATCTGAGCTAGAATCATCTGAGCTTGAGTCGTCTGAGCTTGAATCTTTTTTTGCGGCTTGTTTTTTAGTCTGAGCTTTAGGGGCTGGTTTTGCTACTGGGGTAGATTTAGCTGAGGCAGGTTTTTTGGTTTTCTCATCTTCGGAATCTGAGCTAGAATCATCTGAGCTTGAATCGTCCGAGCTTGAATCTTTTTTTGCGGCTTGTTTTTTAGTCTGAGCTTTAGGGGTTGGTTTTGCTACTGGGGTAGATTTAGCTGAGGCAGGTTTTTTGGTTTTCTCATCTTCAGAATCTGAGCTGGAATCATCTGAACTGGAGGACGCCTCTTTCACTTTGGCTGCTGGCTTCATCGTCGCTTTGACAGGCGGTTTCTTTGTGGTTGTGTCTTCTTCATCATCACTAGAGTCTTCAGAGCTTGAAGAGGCATCGGCCGTTTTCTTCGCAGGTACTTTCTTTGCTGGCTGCGGAGTTTTCTTCACTTGTTTTGTTACAACTGGCTTCTTGGATGATTCATCGTCGCTGTCGGAATCTGAACTAGAGTCTGAACTGGAGGACTCCTCTTTACTAATCTGTTTCTTTGCTGGTGTTTTTGGTTTTGCAACCACCGTCGGCTTTTTTGCTGCGACTTCCGCCTCACTCTCTGAACTCGAACCATCAGAACTAGATGAATCGGCTTTGGGTTTACCCTTCACTGGAGTCTTTTGGGGTTTTGGTTTAGGTGTGACTGGCTTCTTAGTTTCCGCTTCACTTTCAGAGTCAGAGTCGGAACTTGAATCAGAATCAGAGCTTGGGGGAGATTTTGCTGGGGGTGTTTTGGCGGGTGTTTTGGCGGGTGTTTTGGGGGCTGGGTTCTTGGCCGTCTTCTCTTCTTCAGAGTCCGAGCTGGAATCGTCCTCAGAGCTAGAGACCTGTTTCTTAAGCTTTTTGGCTGGTGGACCTTTGGGCGACTTTGCTGGTGTTTTAGTGGTCTTGGCCGGTGTGTTTTTCGACGGAGTCTTCTTTGTCGGTGTGACCTTTGTCGGTGTGGTCTTCTGTTTCTTGGTGGCTGATTCCTCTAAGGATTCGCTGGATTTGGCTTTGCGCTTGCCTCCTTTCGTCGGAGAGACCAAGTCATACGTTTTCAGAATTTGCATCAAGTTAGCATCTTCATTTTTCGGTGCATCAATGGGCTGTTGAAAGAGCAAGAAAAAACTCACATTATTTTCAAATGAAAACAATCTAAACAGTAAATGTTTCCAAACCAATCTCCAGTCCATCAAGGAATCGGAAAAGTTTCCGTATGGCGCCACCACTTTTTCATTTTAAGTGATTGACCAATTATTAAAGTTGAGAAAAACATCAACACATTCCAACTAACAAACATGTAAACAACAAACCAAACAAACACACACTTCAACAAACAACAAATAAACAACAAACAAACAACAAACAACAACTACACAACAAAACATTCAAATTCATTTTTCCACAAAAAAAATCAACAACAGTTTTACGGAGATCAAGTTCAAATGACCTGATGACAGTTGCATAAATCTTCATTCAATTTTCCATTGCACATTTTTAATACAATAATTTCAATTCAAATCAAAGACAATGAGTCATGACATGTTAATTGATTACAAAATATGAATTAAATTTAATAATTTGTAAATAGAATTTTTAATACAATTTTTATGTCGTCTGTTTATAAATTATGTTTGTAAATCAATTCAAATCAAAGTTCAATCATTATAAATTGTATAAATCACAAGTATCACAAACAATTCTTACAAGCTGTAAATTACGAACAAAATAACACATGAAATGAGACGTCTTTTCATATGAAGCTACATTGTTGTCATTGATAAAATAGTAGGAATACAAAATAATTTATGATCAGTTTGTCCGGAAACTGGGCAAACCGACGCGTCGCCAAATACTTACCGATCCAGTCTCCTGCTGAAGCGCTTTGGCCGTTTTCTTCAACTTATTCTCCGTCAGAAACCCGTAAATATACGAGAACAACCGACTGGGAACCGTAGTACTCATTCTGAACAGCTGCTTTTCTTTGACTTGATAAGTTGCTCAAAAAAGTTCGTGTAAAAGACCCGAACACACGTGGTTTTCCAAAGATCAAGAAAAGTTAAAGCACAACGTGCGCTTGCGGCATGTGTGGAGTCGATTGTTGAAACGTTGAAACCCGACTAATCACAAATTGCAACGATAAAGAATCGATTTTGGAAACTACTCGAAGCTCCGCCCACAAAATCAACACGTAACCTTTTTCTTCTCAAACCATGGAGCAATATCAATCAATGCCATCACGGAGGAATAAATTAGATGCCATCTATGTAGACTTTTTTTTAGCCTTCTCGAGAAAAACTCTGCTAGGGTTGAAACTTCAGGCCATTGTGATTTTTTTGTACACTTAGGTGATCCTTTTTGTTGGTAAGTTGTTTGCAACAGCTAAGTCTATTTTCTTGAGAGAAAGAAATGATGCCACACTTTTTAAAAGAGTTTGGTTCGGTAATTTTTCTATTCTCGCTGACAAACTTTTCTGTATGTTTGTATTTATTAATTCTGCAAGAATGCAAGAAAATCCCATATTAGCCCAAGCCCAACACCATGCTTTGTTGTTTAATTCGTGTTAAAATTGTGGTTTCAGTCAATATTTTTTCACAAATGAGTTTTTATTTGATGTTCTCAAACGAACTAAACTCCCACCCCATACAGGAACTGAACCCCGCCCGCCCTACGTACGAGAGTTTTCCCTTGCAACAGAGGAAGTAGTATCGACTCTCATATTCGAATAAATAAAAAAGAATCGTCTCCGACTATTTTTGTTATGCAGAGGTCATGTGCAGAGGTCAAACAGAAAATGATGTCGCAACAATAATGCAGCATGAGTTTTTTTCTGGAGATATCAGGGGGGGGGGGGCGGAAGGGGTATTGCGCAATCATTTGCTAGAGCGTTTGGGTACACTCCATTTCAAAAATAGGTGATGACAATATTAAACAAGAAAAGATAGCATGAATACCGCTGAAATGCTCTCTTTAACAGCACTGAAAACATAACAGTACTTATTGTAAGAGCATTTTCAATTGTTAAACTGGTTAGTTTGACATAAAATGCTTAAATATTTTACCAAAATTTTCCGTTTGCTTATTGCAGCGGCCAACGTTTATGAATGGGTCCAGGCGGGAGTTTTGTTACTTGTATGGAGAGCTTCGACCGGCGCTCGTCGTCGGGAGAGAGAAGAATGAGATTATTTTCAACGTAGGTGGCGGGTTCGTGGCGCAACCTAGTCTTGGTTCCAAGACCATTGGTGTTGCGCGGTCACACACAACCAACGTTCCGATTATGCACGGCAAAAACTGTACACGCTTGTAATGAACGAACGCTAGCGGGCGCTCTGTTTCTCTGATTTAGATCTCACCATGTCTAGAGTCTGTGTGTGTATCTCAACATATACATAAAAAAAATACCTGTGAAAATTTGAGCTCGATTGGTCGTCGGAGTTGCGAGATAACTGTGAAAGAAAAAACACCCTTGTCACACAGAGATGTGTGCTTTGATCCTTGATTTCGAGACCTCAAATACAAAATCTAATTTTGAGGTCTCTTAAAGAGAAGGTACACGTTTGGTAATTTCTCAAAACAAATATTAACTTAAAAACTGACTTGGTAATCGAGCATTGGAGAGCTGTTGATAGTGTAAAACATTGTGGGAAACGACTTCCTCTGAAATAACGTAGTTTTTGAGAACGCACAAAAATTCGTAACTTCGCAACTTCGATGATCGATTGAGAGCCCAAATGTTTACAGGCTTGTTATTGAATGCTTATGATGGGATACACCAAGTGAGAACACGGGTCTTTGACAATTACCAAACGTGTACAGGGGTGGATTTCACAAAGGTAGTCATAACTTAGGACTAGTCCTAGGCAAATGCTAAGAGATAGGACCAGTCCTAAGTTAGGATGAGATACTGGTCCTAACTTAGGGCTGGTCCTATCTCTTAGCATTGCCTAGGACTAGTCCTAAGTACTAGACTAGGACTGGCTTTGTGAAATCCACCCCAGTGCCTTTGATCAAATTCGTGGAAAATGAATTCTTTCTTGAAAACTACGTTTATTACTTCTGAGGGAGCTGTTTCTCACATTGTGTTATACTATCAACCTCTCCCCATAACTCATTACCAAGAAAGGTTTTATGCTAATAATTATTTTGAGTAATTACCAACAGTGTTCATTGCCTTTAATTTCAGCACTTACAACGAGTTCTTAATTTTGTCCCCCACTCACAGGTTACAAACAGGTACAATTACTACATTTCATTCATGTCTATATTTGTTCATTTACTTTCCCGATGACTTTTGACGAGTTGTGCTCATCTTGATTAAACAGAGTATGCTTGAAATATTTCAGGTCATTAACACATGAATCTCAACACCCCGGTGCAAGGCGTGTCATTCCACAAGGGGCCATAACGCATCTCAACACAAGACCCTTTTACCGCCATTTTTCTCTTGGCTCATACGCCAGTTGGGAGTGGTCTGCCAAGGCGTGACAAACTCTGACAGTATACTGTTTAGCTTCATCAAAGGTCTTAGCATCCGTCACAAGAAGGTAGCAATGATCACCAAAACTTGTCTATGGACTGATGCAGAACATGCATGGATAATATACGATCAGGAAATGCGTCTGAAGGAGAGCTGAAACAGTGAAGTTTGCCGCCGTTTTGAGCGCCGAGTGATAGCGTCTGAACACGGCAGGACGTGTCTAACTCAGCAAGTGGTAAGCTGTTGTACGCCGTACCCCCACCTGTCTATACTGGGTGCGGTCGTTTAGCTTCCCCGGGTCGACCCCGGTGTGTGGCGTTTTTTTTTTGGTCCAGGACGAACGTGTGCAGATAATTACCCACGGTTGTCATGTAAAAAAAAAAAAACACCACACAGGGGTAAGCTAAACGAACGCTCATTTATATACTATAATTTGATTGTATTGTAATGTATTTGATTTTTTTTCCGAAACGGGGAGGGTAAAATTGTAATAATAAATAACAATTAGTGAAGAAGTCATAAGGAAAGGAGTGTGAAAGGAACACGTTGCCTTGGATCGGTCGAGTTGGTCTTTGAAAAGCGTTTGTAATAAAATGCATTATGTGGTTTAGAAAGATGTTTTAAAAGTAGAATACAGTGATCCACACACATTTGCTTCAAAGTTGCGTGGTTTTCCTTATACTTTAAGAACTGACACGGTCGGTCATTAAATGGGAGTCAATTATTTGTTTACTCCCATAAACGGCCGGCCGTGTTTGTCGACAAGGTAAAAGGAAAACCACGCAATTTCCCCACCAAGAATTTAAAAGTCTTATTATTTATTAATAACATAAACCAACATAGTATTCATAAGGTCGTTGTTTAATGGACAATTTAAAGCAGAAAATGGATTTCTGTTTCATCAGGGCGACGATGCGGGCAAATTTTGTGGCTTGACTCTAACCTAATAAACCTCTCTATAGTTTAATAAGAAGCTAGTGTGAAGAGCATCTGAATCGGGCCAAGGAATGGCTATATATTATAATTAACACAACGTAAATAAAACTCAAACTGGGTTTGAAGATACGGTATGTCCTGAGCTTATACTTTTGGCCAGAATTAGTTCTATAGCCATTATGCAATCTATTGTACCAGTTAGAGTTAAACACTTAACGTTTTACATTCCTTTGGCTATATAGATGGTACGGTACCTTTTAAGCATGAGAAATACCGATGTTTTGCGGCTAAGCCCTTGCGTTTGATCACAAAGGACCTTTCTCTGTGGTTGTACGGCATTGTTATCGCCCAATTTCAACCAGCAATTTAGCATATATGTACAAAGGAAAACGACAAAATTCGTCCCGTAATGAAACGGGTGTACGTATTGCTAACCAATGACGCGGTAAACTTGTGAAGATTGGGCATTAGTCTGGAGTCGAATATGACCTTAATAAAATGTGTGATCTTTTCTTTGACAGCTCTGTGCATAAAAATCCCTTTTGGAAGGCTGTTGAGCACAGTTCTGAGCTTTCCCACTTACTCGTTTTTTTTCCGCTACCAACAAATTGTCCAAGCCGCCCTAAAAGTTTTAAATTTCGGATGCAGGGATATGCCAGGTAGAGTCGGGTACAATGACTCCGTGTCTCTACCATGCATACAATTTCAGAGTTATTGAAGAGTTCGGCTCAGATTTATTTTAAAACCATTCAACAAAACAATTCGTCGGCTTTTTGTGTATAGCCCATATGCATACAACTTTGGGGTGGTATAGGTCTACTTCCTGGCCGCTGGCCCAGCTTAGAAAAGTTTCATATCATTAAAATTAGTACAAGTAGAATAACCTTGAAAATGGCTATCCAATGAGTAACTACCTAAGAAAGTGTCCACTGCCTTTAAATGGGCGTGACACGCGGGCTGGCACCTGTTCTAATTCAGGTTTTGAATGTGACACAACCTGAATGAGACATTATTATCATTTTCGGTATCGAGAATTCTGGAAGCCGCCATAAAACTTTGAAATTCGTGTTCAGGGACATGCCAGGATGATTCAGGTACAAATTCCGTCTTTCTAGCAATTTTAGTTCCAGAATGAATCAAGAGTATAGCTGAAAGTTTTCATAAGTTCGGGCTTTTTTTTTCAATGAATATTTTTTTTTCTCCAAAGTTCACTGTTCAATGTTTTCTCTTCAATGTGCCGTGTGTATCATGCATTGAATGCCCTAAATTTTGGGGGTGTGTCGGTTCCACTACCGTAACTCTAACCTCGCTTTGAAAATCACCATAGCATTAAGTTTAGTACGAGAGGAAATCCCTTGAAATGTCCTTCCATTGGTGCTAAGCTTGTTTAGATTGAGCAATGATTTGGGGTCAAATGTATCCGTCGAACTTTTGTTTTAATCTGTGCACAAAAAACCCGTAGGGAGGCTTGTTTAGATTGGGCAATGATTTTGGGTCAAATTGACCCGTTGAACTTTTGATTTTCTCTCCCATAGGGAGGCTTGTTGAGTTCGTTTCGGAGCACAGCCGCCTACTTTTAATTTTCGGTGTCAAGAAGTCTGGAAGCCGCTCTAAAATTTTGAAATTTAAATTCAGGGACATGCCAGGATGACGCAGGTACAAACTGCGTCTCTCTATCGTTTTTAGTTCCAGAATTATTCACAAGCATACCTGAATGTTTTTACGAGTCCGGGCTTTTTTTTCTCGGCATATATTTGTTTTCTCCAATAATCACCACATGCCGTGTGTTTCATGCATTAAATGTCCCAAATTTATGGGGTGTGTCGGGTCTACTCCCTGGCCTCTAGCGTCGCTTTGAAAATCCCCCGTAGCCCTAAATATTGTATAAGAGGAAAGCCCTTGAAATTGTCCATTCATTGGTGCTAAACTTGTTTCGATTGGGCAAAGATTTTGGGTCAAATTGACCCGTTGAACTTTTGATTTGCTCTGTGCACAAAAATCCCGTAGGGAGGCTTGTTGAGTTCGTTTCGGAGCACAGCCGCCTACTTTTAATTTTCGGTGTCAAGAAGTCTGGAAGCCGCTCTAAAACTTTGATATTTGAATGCAGGGACATGCCAAGATGACGCAGGTACAAACTGCGTCTCTCTATCGTTTTTAGTTCCAGAATTATTCAAAAGAATAGCTGAAAGTTTTTATAAGTTCGGGCTTTTTTTTTCAAGGCATATAATTATTTGTTTTCTCCAATAATCACCACATGCCGTGTGTTTCATGCATTAAATGTCCCAAATTATTTTAAGGGGTGTGTCCGGTCTACTCCCTGGTCTCTAGCGTCGCTTTGAAAATCCCCATAGCCCTATTTTTTTTGTACGAGAGGAAAGCCCTTGAAATTGTCCATTCATTGGTGCTAAACTTGTTTCGATTGGGCAAAGATTTTGGGTCAAATTGACCCGTTGAACTTTTGATTTGCTCTCTGCACAAAAATCCCGTTGGGAGGCTTGTTGAGTTCGTTTCGGAGCACAGCCGCCTACTTTTAATTGTCGGTATGAAGAAGTCTGGAAGCCGGTCTAAAACTTTAAAATTTAAATTCAGGGACATGCCAGGATGACGCAGGTACAAACTGCGTCTCTCTATCGTTTTTAGTTCCCGAAATATTCAAAAGCATACCTGAAAGTTTTTACGAGTCCGGGCTTTTTTTTCTCGGCATATATTTGTTTTCTCCAATAATCACAACATGCCGTGTGTTTCATGCATTAAATGTCCCAAATTTATGGGGTTTGTCGGGTCTACTCCCTGGCCTCTAGCGTCGCTTTGAAAATCCCCATAGCCCTAAATATTGTATAAGAGGAAAGCCCTTGAAATTGTCCATCCATTGGTGCTAAACTTGTTTAGATTGGGCAATGATTTTGGGTCAAATTGACCCGTTGTACTTTTGATTTTCTTTGTGCACAAAAATCCCGTTAGGAGGCTTGTTGAGTTCGTTTCGGAGCACAGCCGCCTACTTTTAATTTTCGGTATAAAGAAGTCTGGAAGCCGCCCTAAATTTTTGAAATTTGATTTAGGGACATGCCAGGATGACGCAGGTACAAACTGCGTCTCTCTATCGTTTTTAGTTCCAGAATGATTCAAAAGTATAGCTGAAAGTTTTTATAAGTCCGGGTTTTTTTTCAACGCATATATTTGTTTTCTCCAATAATTACCACATGCCGTGAATATCATGCATTAAATGTCCCAAATTTATGGGGGGTGTCGGGTCTACTCCCTGGCCTCTAGCGTCGCTTTGAAAATCCCCATAGCACTAATTTTTGTACGAGAGGAAAGCCCTTGAAATTGTCAATCCAATGGTGCTAAACTTGTTTAGATTGAGCAATGATTTCGGGTCAAATTGACCCGTTGTACTTTTGATTTTCTTTGTGCACAAAAATCCCGTTAGGAGGCTTGTTGAGTTCGTTTCGGAGCACAGCCGCCTACTTTTAATTTTCGGTATGAAGAAGTCTGGAAGCCGCCCTAAATTTTTGAAATTTGATTTAGGGACATGCCAGGATGACGCAGGTACAAACTGCGTCTCTCTATCGTTTTTAGTTCCAGAAATATTCAAAAGTATAGCTGAAAGTTTTTATAAGTCCGGGCTTTTTTTCAGCGGCATATATTTGTTTTCTCCAATAATTACCACATGCCGTGTATATCATGCATTAAATGTCCCAAATTTATGGGGGGTGTCGGGTCTACTCCCTGGCCTCTAGCGTCGCTTTGAAAATCCCCATAGCACTAATTTTTGTACGAGAGGAAAGCCCTTGAAATGGGCAATCCAATGGTGCTAAACTTGTTTAGATTGAGCAATGATTTCGGGTCAAATTGACCCGTTGTACTTTTGATTTTCTTTGTGCACAAAAATCCCGTTAGGAGGCTTGTTGAGTTCGTTTCGGAGCACAGCCGCCTACTTTTAATTTTCGGTATGAAGAAGTCTGAAAGCCGCTCTAAAACTTTGAAATTTGATTTAGGGGCATGCCAGGATGACGCAGGTACAAACTGCGTCTCTCTATCGTTTTTAGTTCCAGAATGATTCAAAAGTATAGCTGAAAGTTTTTATAAGTCCGGGCTTTTTTCAACGCATATATTTGTTTTCTCCAATAATTACCACATGCCGTGTATATCATGCAACAAATGTCCCAAATTTATGGGGGGTGTCGGGTCTACTCCCTGGCCTCTAGCGTCGCTTTGAAAATCACCATAGCACTAATTTTTGTACGAGAGGAAAGCCCTTGAAATTGGCAATCCAATGGTGCTAAACTTGTTTAGATTGAGCAATGATTTCGGGTCAAATTGACCCGTTGTACTTTTGATTTTCTTTGTGCACAAAAATCCCGTTAGGAGGCTTGTTGAGTTCGTTTCGGAGCACAGCCGCCTACTTTTAATTTTCGGTATGAAGAAGTCTGGAAGCCGCCCTAATTTTTGAAATTTGATTTAGGGACATGCCAGGATGACGCAGGTACAAACTGCGTCTCTCTATCGTTTTTAGTTCCAGAATTATTCAAAAGTATAGCTGAAAGTTTTTATAAGTCCGGGCTTTTTTGCAACGGCATATATTTGTTTTCTCCAATAATTACCACATGCCGTGTATATCATGCATTAAATGTCCCAAATTTATGGGGGGTGTCGGGTCTACTCCCTGGCCTCTAGCGTCGCTTTGAAAATCACCATAGCACTAATTTTTGTACGAGAGGAAAGCCCTTGAAATTGGCAATCCAATGGTGCTAAACTTGTTTAGATTGAGCAATGATTTCGGGTCAAATTGACCCGTTGTACTTTTGATTTTCTTTGTGCACAAAAATCCCGTTAGGAGGCTTGTTGAGTTCGTTTCGGAGCACAGCCGCCTACTTTTAATTTTCGGTATGAAGAAGTCTGGAAGCCGCCCTAAATTTTTGAAATTTGATTTAGGGACATGCCAGGATGACGCAGGTACAAACTGCGTCTCTCTATCGTTTTTAGTTCCAGAATTATTCAAAAGTATAGCTGAAAGTTTTTATAAGTCCGGGCTTTTTTGCAACGCATATATTTGTTTTCTCCAATAATTACCACATGCCGTGTATATCATGCATTAAATGTCCCAAATTTATGGGGGGTGTCGGGTCTACTCCCTGGCCTCTAGCGTCGCTTTGAAAATCCCCATAGCACTAATTTTTGTACGAGAGGAAAGCCCTTGAAATTGTCAATCCAATGGTGCTAAACTTGTTTAGATTGAGCAATGATTTCGGGTCAAATTGACCCGTTGTACTTTTGATTTTCTTTGTGCACAAAAATCCCGTTAGGAGGCTTGTTGAGTTCGTTTCGGAGCACAGCCGCCTACTTTTAATTTTCGGTATGAAGAAGTCTGGAAGCCGCCCTTAATTTTTGAAATTTGATTTAGGGACATGCCAGGATGACGCAGGTACAAACTGCGTCTCTCTATCGTTTTTAGTTCCAGAATTATTCAAAAGTATAGCTGAAAGTTTTTATAAGTCCGGGCTTTTTTTCAACGCATATATTTGTTTTCTCCAATAATTACCGCATGCCGTGTATATCATGCATTAAATGTCCCAAATTTATGGGGGGTGTCGGGTCTACTCCCTGGCCTCTAGCGTCGCTTTGAAAATCCCCATAGCACCAATTTTTGTACGAGAGGAAAGCCCTTGAAATTGTCAATCCAATGGTGCTAAACTTGTTTAGATTGAGCAATGATTTCGGGTCAAATTGACCCGTTGTACTTTTGATTTTCTTTGTGCACAAAAATCCCGTTAGGAGGCTTGTTGAGTTCGTTTCGGAGCACAGCCGCCTACTTTTAATTTTCGGTATGAAGAAGTCTGGAAGCCGCCCTAAATTTTTGAAATTTGATTTAGGGACATGCCAGGATGACGCAGGTACAAACTGCGTCTCTCTATCGTTTTTAGTTCCAGAATTATTCAAAAGTATAGCTGAAAGTTTTTATAAGTCCGGGCTTTTTTTCAGCGGCATATATTTGTTTTCTCCAATAATTACCACATGCCGTGTATATCATGCATTAAATGTCCCAAATTTATGGGGGGTGTCGGGTCTACTCCCTGGCCTCTAGCGTCGCTTTGAAAATCCCCATAGCACCAATTTTTGTACGAGAGGAAAGCCCTTGAAATTGTCAATCCAATGGTGCTTTTAATTTTCGGTATGAAGAAGTCTGGAAGCCGCCCTTAATTTTTGAAATTTGATTTAGGGACATGCCAGGATGACGCAGGTACAAACTGCGTCTCTCTATCGTTTTTAGTTCCATAATTATTCAAAAGTATAGCTGAAAGTTTTTATAAGTCCGGGCTTTTTTCAGCGGCATATATTGTTTTCTCCAATAATTACCGCATGCCGTGTATATCATGCATTAAATGTCCCAAATTTATGGGGGGTGTCGGGTCTACTCCTTGGCCTCTAGCGTCGCTTTGAAAATCCCCATAGCACCAATTTTTGTACGAGAGGAAAGCCCTTGAAATTGTCAATCCAATGGTGCTAAACTTGTTTAGATTGAGCAATGATTTCGGGTCAAATTGACCCGTTGTACTTTTGATTTTCTTTGTGCACAAAAATCCCGTTAGGAGGCTTGTTGAGTTCGTTTCGGAGCACAGCCGGCTACTTTTAATTTTCGGTATGAAGAAGTCTGGAAGCCGCCCTTAATTTTTGAAATTTGATTTAGGGACATGCCAGGATGACGCAGGTACAAACTGCGTCTCTCTATCGTTTTTAGTTCCAGAATTATTCAAAAGTATAGCTGAAAGTTTTTATAAGTCCAGGCTTTTTTTCAGCGGCATATATTTGTTTTTTCCAATAATTACCGCATGCCGTGTATATCATGCATTAAATGTCCCAAATTTATGGGGGGTGTCGGGTCTACTCCCTGGCCTCTAGCGTCGCTTTGAAAATCCCCATAGCACCAATTTTTGTACGAGAGGAAAGCCCTTGAAATGTCAATCCAATGGTGCTAAACTTGTTTAGATTGAGCAATGATTTCGGGTCAAATTGACCCGTTGTACTTTTGATTTTCTTTGTGCACAAAAATCCCGTTAGGAGGCTTGTTGAGTTCGTTTCGGAGCACAGCCGCCTACTTTTAATTTTCGGTATAAAGAAGTCTGGAAGCCGCCCTAAATTTTTGAAATTTGATTTAGGGACATGCCAGGATGACGCAGGTACAAACTGCGTCTCTCTATCGTTTTTAGTTCCAGAATTATTCAAAAGTATAGCTGAAAGTTTTTATAAGTCCGGGCTTTTTTTCAGCGGCATATATTTGTTTTCTCCAATAATTACCACATGCCGTGTATATCATGCATTAAATGTCCCAAATTTATGGGGGGTGTCGGGTCTACTCCCTGGCCTCTAGCGTCGCTTTGAAAATCCCCATAGCACCAATTTTTGTACGAGAGGAAAGCCCTTGAAATTGTCAATCCAATGGTGCTAAACTTGTTTAGATTGAGCAATGATTTCGGGTCAAATTGACCCGTTGTACTTTTGATTTTCTTTGTGCACAAAAATCCCGTTAGGAGGCTTGTTGAGTTCGTTTCGGAGCACAGCCGCCTACTTTTAATTTTCGGTATGAAGAAGTCTGGAAGCCGCCCTAAATTTTTGAAATTTGATTTAGGGACATGCCAGGATGACGCAGGTACAAACTGCGTCTCTCTATCGTTTTTAGTTCCAGAATTATTCAAAAGTATAGCTGAAAGTTTTTATAAGTCCGGGCTTTTTTTCAGCGGCATATATTTGTTTTCTCCAATAATTACCGCATGCCGTGTATATCATGCATTAAATGTCCCAAATTTATGGGGGGTGTCGGGTCTACTCCCTGGCCTCTAGCGTCGCTTTGAAAATCCCCATAGCACCAATTTTTGTACGAGAGGAAAGCCCTTGAAATTGTCAATCCAATGGTGCTAAACTTGTTTAGATTGAGCAATGATTTCGGGTCAAATTGACCCGTTGTACTTTTGATTTTCTTTGTGCACAAATATCCCGTTAGGAGGCTTGTTGAGTTCGTTTCGGAGCACAGCCGCCTACTTTTAATTTTCGGTATGAAGTAGTCTGGAAGCCGCCCTTAATTTTTGAAATTTGATTTAGGGACATGCCAGGATGACGCAGGTACAAACTGCGTCTCTCTATCGTTTTTAGTTCCAGAATTATTCAAAAGTATAGCTGAAAGTTTTTATAAGTCCGGGCTTTTTTTCAGCGGCATATATTTGTTTTCTCCAATAATTACCGCATGCCGTGTATATCATGCATTAAATGTCCCAAATTTATGGGGGGTGTCGGGTCTACTCCCTGGCCTCTAGCGTCGCTTTGAAAATCCCCATAGCACCAATTTTTGTACGAGAGGAAAGCCCTTGAAATTGTCAATCCAATGGTGCTAAACTTGTTTAGATTGAGCAATGATTTCGGGTCAAATTGACCCGTTGTACTTTTGATTTTCTTTGTGCACAAAAATCCCGTTAGGAGGCTTGTTGAGTTCGTTTCGGAGCACAGCCGCCTACTTTTAATTTTCGGTATGAAGAAGTCTGGAAGCCGCCCTAAATTTTGAAATTTGATTTAGGGACATGCCAGGATGACGCAGGTACAAACTGCGTCTCTCTATCGTTTTTAGTTCCAGAATTATTCAAAAGTATAGCTGAAAGTTTTTATAAGTCCGGGCTTTTTTTCAACGGCATATATTTGTTTTCTCCAATA